>NC_140490.1:49537639-50137639 GCF_964271855.1 Acomys minous | reverse complement strand
CCAGCATACGGCCTCTACTGCTCCATCCAACTCTCCCAGGACCACTGCTATTTTGCCAATAGCACCTCCTCCCGTTTTATGAAGAAGAAAACTAAGGGTAAATTATGAGACCAGAGATTTACCTGCCAGCAAAGTCCCAAACAAGAAGAAAGAAGTCCACAGTGGCTGGTGGGGGGATCAGGGAGGTGGGGGGATGGGGGGATGGGGGGATCGGGGAGGTGGGAGAGGTGGAGGGTGGGGCGTAGATGGCTTAGTGGGGAATGAACTTGCTGCTCAAAGGTGAGAGTTTGAGTTTGAGACCCAGCACCCCTGTAAAGAGCTGGGTGGGGTAGCATGTGCCTGTAATGCCAGCACTGGGGGGTGGGGGCGGGGCAGAGGATCCCCAGGGAGACCTGGCCAGCCACTCTAGGCAAATCAGCAAATCGGTGAGCTCTGGGCTCAGTGAGAGGCCCTATCTCAGAAAAAAAAAGGCAGTAAATGAGTAAGACACACACACACACACACACACACACACACACACACACACACACACACACGACCCCGTCACCCACTTTTTCTCAAAGGGAGAAAAGAGAGAAAGAACTCCCCCCAAAAAACGGAAGATTAACTTAACTAGTTCTTCAGAAAGAGTTTCAAAGCCATATTCTTGCCTGCCTCCAGAACCCTCATCTGATCTGAGTCATCACACAGAACCCTCCTAAGGGCCCATCCATCCATTTTCATTAAGTATTAAGCTTTCCCCCCGCCCCCTGTGAGGAAAGAGACAGTAGTTGTTTCCTTCTCTGTCTTTTGAAAGCCCAGTGATGCTGAGGAAGCCCTGAGACCCTCAGGCTCCTTTTCCTCCTCTGTGGAGAAAACCCTAACAGCTGCCTCAATGACGCCCTCAGCTGCTCACTGCCTTCCTTAGCTGACACTGGGGTGGGGGTAGGGGTGCCACAACTCCGAAACAGAAATAAACAAAAGTGCTTGCCATCTGCAGTATCAGATTGGCACTCTGTGTAGCACAAATTAGTGGTGCTGGTACTGACAAAACACACCTCCGGTCCTGAGAATCCTCCATTCGTCTGCTTGCTTGATCACATGAATATGTAAACAGCAGGATGGAAATATCTGTCCTATTTTAAACATTGACAGCCCCTCTCTTGAAAAAAACAAAAAGGGTGGGAAGAAGGGAGGGAAGGGGGGAGGGGGGGAGGGAGGGAGGGAGGAATGAAAGAAGGAAGAAGGGAGGGACAAGGGAGGAAGGAAGGAATGGTGAAAGTCATTTTAAAAAGTAAATCCAAAGTCTGAGAAGAAATGGAAGAGGATGAGGGAGAGCCTGATGTAGTCTCCATCTGCTTGTGGCTCCCTGTGAGGTCTCCGCCTTGGCTCCCTGTGAGGTGGCCTCACAGCAGGTTAGGTTAGTCTTAATATCATATATGGTGAAGGCTCCTCCTGTAATAAGCAAGGACTCCACTCACTCGGTGGAGTGCCCACCTGCCCATCTAACTCAATTCACATTATTGGATTTCTTATATCTTGGCCTTGGACACCCCTCTCATAACCCTGTACAGTGCTTGGGGCTTGTTTGATTAGGGGTGGGGTGGGGTGGGCAGTGTATTCTTCAGAATGGGTTCTGTCTTCCTCAGCTCTCTTAATTTTCACTTTTAAGTCATTTTCATTGAGTTATATATTTGCTTGTGTCTTGCAAATATATAAATTGAGTTCTCAGAGAAACTGTTGAGTTCCAGGAGAAGGGACACTGCCTTGACGCTCTACAAATGTTTACCAAGAGAGCCTGTGTGAAAGAAAATGGCCCCCACGGGCTCATAGGAGTGGCACTATTAGGAGGTGTGGCCTTGTTGGAGGAAGTGTGGCGGTGGTGTGTGTGTGTGTGTGTGTGTGTGTGTGTGTGTGTGTGTGTGTGTGTGTGCGCGTGTGTGTGTGTGTACGCATGCGCGCGCAGCTTTTGAGGTCTCAGGAGCTCAAGCCAGTTGTCTTCCTGCTGCAGATCAAGATGTAGAACTCCCAGCTGCTTCTCCAGCACCATGTCTGCCTGCATGCCGCCATGCTTCCCGCCATTGTGATAATGGACTAAGCCTCTGAAACTGTAAGCCAGCCCCAATGAAATGTTGTCCTTTATAAGGGTTGTCGTGATCATGGTGCCTCTTCACGTAAAACATTAACTAAGTCAATAAAACATTAACTCAGACAGCCTGCTATATATGGCAGGAGGTGTCTGTGCAGAAACAAAAAGATACTTCCTGTAAGATTCAAATCAGGACTTTTAATTTTCTCTAAATGGGGGCCCACACACTAGGGTCAGAACACGCAGATCTCCCTGACAACACTGAGGGTACCAGAGAAGAGGCTAACACTCATGGACTCATCTCCCTGCTATTAATGGCTTCCTCCTGACACTGGCTTTGGCTGAGCCTTCCAGGGCTATTCTTTGACATCTAGAGATCCAAACTATCAGTTTGTACCCATAACCTATACCGCTGCACAGGTTGTAGCAGCCTCTGATTAGATAGGATCCAACACTCAGACAAAGAATTACAGTAGTGATGATGATCATGATGATGATAAGATGACAACAGAAGTGAAATGGAAACTATAAATAAAACAATAGCTCTTGAAGTTGGACTTCTTGTTTATACGGTCCCATCCCCTGTGCCCAGCTGAGCCTCGCTGCCAGCTTGGAGCCACAGAAGCAATTTGATGCCAGTTTCTCGTGGAGTGCCACGCTCCCCAACGTGTGTCACCCCACCTAATTGACTTTAGCTGTATCGAAATGAAAAATGAATAGGAGGTAGATCTTGCTGCTAAAACATATGTGTCAGAAAATCATTATGAGTATTAAATTACAGCAATAAAATGAACCAGAACTAATCTTGCAAATTAAGATCCAATAAATTCTTTTCATGGATGCACCTTTTTTAAAAAAAAAAAAAAAAAAAAAAGCAAAATAAAATTGAGTCCAGCTGTGTGAAAGCTGAGTGTACGGCTTTGGCAGATGGAACTTCAAAGAAATATGAAACCGGAAATTTCACTATGATAAGTAGGGCGGGGTGGTGGCTGGCTAGTGGACAGCTAGTGGACAGCTAGTGGACAGCTACTGCCCCTGCGCCAAGTGCTATAATGATCAGATTTTACACTGGTGTATCTATGTGTTTTCCTTCTGCAATTTATGTACACACGCTCTCTTCCTTCTCCTCAGCACTCCCCCCCTCCCTCCTCAGCTGGGGCCCTGGCTGACATAAGAAACTAGTACAGTTCTGATAACCTCTTATTTTGGAAGAGAGGGCACTGTCGTTCAAATTAAATCCGAGGTTGTAAACAAACCTTTGGAGAGCTGCCTGCTCACTGGAATAACCCTGAGGGAGAAAAGGGACTGTAATTAGTTCATTGTCCATGAATAGGCACAAAGGATGCAAAGCCCCAGACTGGGCTCCCTTTCAAAGGAGGATCTTGGGGCAGATGTTAATTAAGTGAGTAACTTCTACCATCTCCTGGGAACACTGAGGAACACCACTCCCCTTCCAAAAGGGACATTGAGAAAAGGGGTGTACCTGACCAGGGATGTACAGAAAGAGTGGAAGGAGAAGGAGGAAGAGGGGAGAGAAGAAGAGGAAGGGGAGGCAGAAAAAGAAGAGGAAGAGGAAGAGAGGAAGGGGGAGGAGGAGGAGGAGGAGGAGAAGAAGAAGAAGAAGAAGAAGAAGAAGAAGAAGAAGAAGAAGAAGAAGAAGAAGAAGAAGAAGAAGAAGAAACAAAACATAACAACAGGACTCATCTCCCTGCTGTCAGCCCTCCTGCCGCTGGCATTGGCAGAACATTCCAGAGCTGTTCTCCCACACTCACCAAACCAAACTATTTATAGCTGTGCAATCATTATAAATAAATGTTTATACCGCGGAGCCTTGGCCCTGCATGAGTTAAAGACTCTCGGCTGGCAGCTATAAATAGCTGTTACACGCTCCAGTATGACGCCTGACGGATACGTCCTCAAATTGTGACAAATAATGACAAGTTTGTTTGACAAACATTCCGCTGACATTCATCTGATTTCGAATAAGTGGTGCCGCTTTCTTAATTTGGTCCCTGAGGCCCGGGATCTGGGAGACTTTATTCTCTCTCCCTCAACTCCTACACTGGAACCATCCGACAGTCCAGAGTTGTTTTCACCCCCTAATCAACTGTAGGGATTGAGGCCATTTAAGGGGGAGCTTATTAAATCCACTGTTTCTCTCTAGAGACAGTTGCGCTGTAGGGGCTTTGCAAGGGTCTGGGGAGTTTTGTTAATGACATGAGAGCCAGAGGGAGAGAGGGGGAGAATGAGGGCCAGGCTGGGATGTTGGGCAGCACAAGATACAATAGGAAGAAGTGGGATTGGACCCAGAAAGTTGAGCTCTGGGGCTTCAAGGAAGATCTGAGACACAGACGTTCTGGAAGCCAATTAGAAGGAAGCAGAGAAAGACAAGTGTGTGGGCAGAGGGACTCCCAGCCTGGTGCCACTGCGGAGTTGGATAAGACTAAGTTGGAGTCTCAAGTACCTGAGATCCTTTCTCTGGTCAAGTAGCATTAACATGCATCCTCGGTTAGTACACAGAGGCTCTCGTCACCTGTCTAGTGTAATAAGGTCCGGATGCTGGTAGAGCTGGGACGAAAGACCCCACTACTGGATTTCTGTATCCCTGCCCAGGGTCTTTGTTCATCACAACCATCGTGTGACTTACTACCTGTAAAAGCCCTTGGCATCACACATGCCTGGGCAGCACTTTGTAGGTGTGGGCCATTATGGGAGCAGCCAGCACCATCTCCTGTTCTCTATTGCTGTGTCAGTGTTGACTCTGCAAGGGTCACCTGCCCTGTCCCTCAGCACCTTTTATGAGCATGCCTTCTCTCTGTGCAGTAACGCTGTGCAGTCTACATACACACACAGATGCATGTGCACAAGTATGTACATGCATGTCAAGAATAAAAGAGAAACTTGGCATGGTGGCACATGCCTTTAATCTCAGCACTCAGGAGGCACGGGCAGGTGGATCTCTGTGAGTTCAAGGTCAGCCTGGTCTACAAAGTGAGTCCAGGATAGCCAAAGCTAACATGGAGAAACCCTGTCTCAAAAAACAACAGCAAAAAGAATAAAACATAACCTTAGGTTATCCTCTCAGGAGCTGCCAACATTATTTTTTTTGGAGACACTACCTGTTGTTGGCCTGAATCTCACCAAGTAGGCCAGGCTGGTGGCAGGTGCGCCCAGGGATCTGCCTGTCTCAGCTCCTCAGTGCTGGGATTATAGGCGCCTGCCATCACATCCAGCTAATTTTGATTTGGGTACCTGTGGATAAGATCCAGATCTTCATGCTTACAAGACACGTAGTTTCCTAACGAAGCTATCACCCAAGCCCTCCCTTTTCTGATCTGTCCTCCATAAAGCTTTCGTCATCCTTTGAGCATTCAGCTCTAACCACAAAACTGCTGTCCCCTGCTTACCTCCTTCCCGGCCTGAGATGGGCCTGCAGTAAGGGGGCATGCTCTAAGAGCCTGCTTGAGTCCGTTTGATGTGACTGTAACAAAACAACCAGGGCCAAGCAATGCATAAGTAAAGAGCTTTACTTTTCTCATAGCTTTGGGGGCTGAAAAAGCCCAGGATCCAAGGGGTGATGCCGCTGGCTACAGTGCAGCATGGAGATGCTGCAGTGTAATGGCAGGAGAGTGTGGGAGACAGAACACAGCAAAGCGACAGGCAACAAGGGCTCCTGGGAGGCTAACCACTTCTATGACCACCCACGCTTGGGTGGAAGTAACTGAGGCCCTAAGACAGCTACACTAATCTCTTCCAATCTGACTAGGCCCCATCTCTTAAAAGTCCACCACGTCAGCCCTGCTACACTGAGGGCATACAAAACTTTGAGGAATGCCCTCAAATCGTCTCCAGACCACAGTAGCGTCCTACAGGGCTGGACAGACACCAGTCTCCTTCAGCTGTGTGCCCTAGTTCTCTCACTAACCTCATTATCCAAATGCTGCTTCTTCTAGCTTGAAGTGACTCCCACCTCCCATCGGTCCCCATCCACCTACTGCAGATGTAATGGCTTGGCCAGCCACGTCTGAAATGACCAGCCCTGTCCACTTACACAATACAAATCTACACTCTGCCTCCCAGTGAGCTCCTCCATCATCCCAGTGCATGTGGCCTAAGATGACCTGGTCCCCTTCTATACCCAGACTAGCTTTCTGGGCTCCCTGTGAATGCCTGTGGAAACAAAGGGCAGCTGCCTGCATCTCCCCTGCCCCCTTAGCCCTGGCTCCCTCTTAGCACCAGCCAGTCTTAATCCTGCCTAGCAGTGATCTGTGAATTCCCTTATGTTTAATCCTCTTTCCCAGTGGTCAGGGGTGCACTCCTTTAATCATTTTGGTACCATCTAGCCTGATGTCTACCCAGAATAGGGTAATTATGAAAATTACTTGGATTTCAAAACTCCTAGAAATGCAAGGAAACAAATACAACAACAAAACCCAGGCTGAAGAGCCGGTTCAGCTGTCAAGCACTTTCTGCCTTAACAGAGAACTCACATTTGGTTCTCAGCCCTCGAGTGGCAGCTCACCGGGGCTCTATAACTCTAGATCCAGGGGAATCTGTCCCCATAGTGTCTGAGGTCCCTTCCATGAGCTCATGACAGAACCCAGAACAGGGTACATCAGGGCCCACGGAGGAGAAGCAGATGCGAAGTGCTGACAAGCTAACCACCAAAGTGCAAAGCCACAAATTAAAAACTCCTTAAAGAGCCAAATCCTCGCTTAAAAGTTACAGGGGGGGGGGGGGGGGAGGAGGACTTCGAGTCCCTTTGTGCATTTCCGTATTAGCACAGTCACACTTGGCCATGCAGATGTCAGTTCCAATAAACACCAGGGCTTTCCAGGGCCGGGCCTCTAATTGAAGGGATTGTTACTGTTGGTGAATGGCTGGGGAATTAATTAGTGGAGGGCAAACCAGTTCATAAATGCCTGCTTTGTAAGGGGTCCTCACGTCCTGGGGACCACAACTCCTGTGGCCAGCGCTGTCCCCAGGAATCCGTGCCAGCAAATGGTATTTATTATCCTTGTCGGCCTCACCTGGAGATGGGTTTTTCCTGCCGTAGGCACAGCCAGGTTTGTTTCTTCCGGGGCCCAGCAGGCATTATGGGAAAAACTCCCTCGGATCATCTGGCTCTCGCTCCCGCAGCCTGACTTAGTTTATGAAGAAAGGCTTCATTTGCAAGTCAGAGATGGAAACAGGAGTGCAAGCTTCGCACAGCCCACGCCGTTCCCAGTTTGTATGCAGATTCAAACACGTGCTCACGCGTGCACTACAGCAACACCACGTGCGTACACACAGCTGCTCAGATCTTGGTTAAGCAGGGTACAACTGGCTCCAAACCCACTTCTGAGCTGCACGTAGCAAGCCGACTCTTCAGGTAAGAGTTCTTATATCCTAAGCCTATAAGATGGTGGGGGGAGGGAAAGTCTCCCAAGCCCCCTCCCTCATATAAACGCAGGGCTCAGAATGAACACAGCTGTCATGGATGCCATATTGAAATCTCTCTTTAAGTTGAGGGGTGGAAAGAATGATTTTAGGCTGTTAAAAATGGTGGAACTGAGGGTGGGTTTTCAGGATTGATTTTTTTTTTCCTTTGCATGGTCTATGCTGAACTGTACACATGTTCGTGTCCTATAGTAAAATATGTTTTATAGCCCCCTCCCCCACTCCAAAGAGTAAAGTTTAAAAAAAAACACTTTTAGTTTCATAAAAATCTCTCTAGATTAGTGATTCTCAACCTTTCCTTATGCTGCAACCCTTTAATACAGTTCCTCCTTGTGGTAGTGACCCCCCCCAACCATAAAATTATTTCCATTGCTACTTTGTAACTGTAATTTTGCTACCCTTATGAAGCATAATGTAAATATTTTTGGAGATAGAGGGTTGGCAAAGGGGTCGGGACCTACAGGTTGAGATGCACTGTTATAGATTCTGGGCTTGGCTTTGGCCCGTTTGTTAGGCCTTTGCAGTAGTGTTCTGGTCTTGAAATTTTCCCTGAGGCTACAAAGATGTCTGTGACAGTCTCCGGACTGAGCTCTTGTACCGCTGGCTTCTGGTTGACCTGAGAGAAGAAAAGCAAAGGAGGGGCTTGTTCCTAGAAAGGCCGTTCTCTCCCCTTCTGTGGCTTGATCCCTTCTCCCCCACAGACCTGTTGTTCCGGCTTTTATCACTCTCTCTCTCTCTCTCTCCTTTGCTTTGGATTATGGTCTGGTATCAGCTGTTCACACCGTAGAATGACTTAACTCCATTCACATCTAACCCCAATGTTAGAAGCCAATATTCACATTTCTATTCAGGTATATAATGGCAGGTATGAGCATCTCAGAAGTAAAATAATTCTGGGCTCCTGGCTCCGTCATCTGTGGGAAAGGCAAGCCCTGGGACCAGTTGCAAAGCTCTGTGATGAATATGCCCACTTCAGCTGTAGCATATCAGCAATTATTACTTGTGTCCCTTCAGAAAGAAGCCTTTCACCAGGAATACAGCTAGGAGAATGATTACAAATAATGTGTCCTCAGCAAAAGCGCACAGGCCTGGGGCTTTGAGAAGCAAAACTCTTTATGCTTACAAATAAGACTGCATTTTCTCCAGATGTGTTGAGTGACACTGAAGTAAGATTATATCAAGATCTATGGGGCTAGGTTTTGGAAAGAGGTGATGAAATGACAGCATTCCAGACAAGGGAAATCTGGGAGGGTCGCTCACTGGTCAGTGAACTAGGTACTTGAACTAGGAGAGGGATGCGGTGGTCTCTGGTTCCTCATCAGGCTTTTTTTTTTTTTCAACTCAAGAATTTCCAAGCCATCTAATGAAAGCTCTGGGAAAAACTGTTTAGCCCTCACTAGCAGAAATGATGGACCAAGCTGAGTGTGGGGTGGCCCACTCCTATAAGCTCAGTACACAAGAGGTGGACACAGGAGGATGAAGAGTTCAAGGCCATCCTTGACTACAAAGCAGGTTCAAGGCCAGCCTGGGCTACATGAGACTCTGTCTCAAGAGGAAAAGAAAATAAAAGAAATGGAAAGAAGAAAGCCTTAGACCAACCCTCGCAATGCTCTCTCCTCTGAGGAGTTCTTGGCCTTAGGAATGAGTCTGAGTGGGGAAACAACATGCTGACTGTGTGAGCCTGCTGTGTATCAGTATACGCCCTCAGAGAGAAGAGCAGTGCAGATGGCAACTCAGAAAGGGCAACCTCTTGCCACTGTTGCCTTTCCATATTCTGGCCCACACTGCCATGCAGTTAAGCCCTGTCCCCACACACTGCTCAAGACCCAGAGAGGGGCAAATCCTCCAAAGTCCCACAGGTGCCCTCCAATATGGAGTTTCCGGATGGAAGACAATAATATTTCAAAGCGGAAGGATGAAGGAATAGTGGTCTTCTGCCACAGGTTGATAAACAACTCAATTGACTCAGGTTTGTGGTAGACCTGAGGTCCCCTCTGCCATGACCAATATGAACAACATAGCCAAAACCCCCACACCTGGACTTTGTGCCTACAGCTCTCCAGCGTTGCCAATTCTTCTGTCACCTGATATCAGTCGCAACCCTGACCATGGCTGGTAAGGCCCAGAACTCTCATTTGGAGCTCTGCATTCAGCCATGATATAGTAAGTGGTTCTCAAGTACCAGGCTTTGAGCCAAGCTTTCATTGTGCAAAGAAAAGAGAAACCGTTTCTACTCTTGACAAGACAATGCAACAATCAGAAAGAATGAAAAACTCAGAAATAGGAAGACTCAAGTAGAGGCTCATAAGATTGGAGCTAACCTGAGCTATGTAGTGGGTCCAAGGCTAGCCTAGGCTATACAGCAAGACAGCACCTCCAAAGCTAAACAATCAATAGTACAGAAAGAAGAGAGAGGGAGGGAGGCAGGGAGGGAGGACAGATTGACCTTTATCTGAGTTCATTTGCATGCACAGGGATGAGCCATGCCCCCTCCTTCAGCAGTAAGAGTGGCAGAGGAAAGTAAGACCAGAATGTCCTCTGCCCCAGCCACATCCCAGGGCCAGATGTGTCCTGCTGCAGAGCTACACATATGAAAAATTTGGAAAGTGTGCTTATGGGGTATAGAGCACAAACTGCCATTCCTGCTGACACATGTCACAGGAATTACTGCCCTTCTATGTCCTTTGCTAGCTCACTTTCAAGGTCTCTTGCCATCCTATGATTTTTTGCATTTGCCTTCTAGTTATCAGATGGGTCACATTTAGCCTGTGGTAAGTTCCTTTCACTAAGACAACTGGCCCTGACACACACACACACACACACACACACACACACACACACACACTCACACACACACACACACACACACACACACACATCCCAGCATCCAAAGCCGATGTGAAATGATCCTGCTATACTCCCTCCTAAACCAACAGCAAACAAAATTAAAATAACAGTGTAGCATGTGACAGGATATATGTACTGACTTTTTTTTTTCAATTTGGCATAGTTAGAGTCATCTGAGAAGAGGGACCTTCAACAGAGAAGATACCTCCATCACAATGGCCTGTAGGTAAGCCTGCAGGATGTTTTCTTGATTGATAATTGATGCAGGAGGGCCCAATCCACTGCAGTCAGTGCTGCTCCTGGACAGGAAGATCTGGGTGGTACAAGAAAGCACACCGAGCAAGGCATGGAGAGGAAGCCTCTAAGCAGTGCTCCTCTGTGGTCTTTGCTTCAGTTCCTGCCTCCAGGTTCCTGCCTTGCTTGGGTTCCTACCTCAGTTTCCCTTGATGATGGACAGTGATCAGGACACATGCAGGAAATACACCTTTCCCTCCCCAAGTTGCTTTTGATTGTAGTCCTTATCATAGCAACCAAAGCAAGCCAGGATGAAACCACATAGTGAATGTATCCCATGAAAGCCCTGCCTGGTTATAGCTTGGCATAATAACAGGTATTAAAGGGGCAGTTGCTGGATGGATGGATGGACGGATAGATAGATGGGTGGATGGATGGACGGACGGTGAATAATGACATTCTTCTATATTAGTTATTTTTCTCCTTACTCTGACCAAATACCAGACAAGAAGCAACTTAAAAGAAAGGTTCAATTTGGCTCACAGTTTTAGAAGGAATACAATTCACGGTGAAGGCATGGTAGCACGTGGCTCCATGTGGTGGGCATGTACAGACGGGATCCTTCAACTCACAGCTTGACAGAACAGGAAGCAGAGAACAGACACACCAGACTATAAACCCCGAGGCCTGCCCTCAGCGACCTACTTCCTCTGAGGAGACACTAACTCCTGAAGGTTCCACAACCTTGCAAAACAGAGCCAACAGCTGGGGACTAAATGTTCAAACACATGAGCCTGTGAGGGACGTTTTTAACATTCAAACCCAACACCTCCTAACCCAAGATACAATAACATATGATACAACATGATGTGATAAAGTAGGTGATGTAAGACAAGGACTACATGACTGTACCTTGGAGAGATGGCTGTGTGTAACAGCCACACAAGCACGAAGACTGATTTCAGTCCTCCAGAAACCCCACCACAGGCTGTGTGCATCAATGCATCCCTGTAACCCTGCGCTGGAGATGCAGAGATGGGAGGATCCCCAGGCTCGCTGGCCGGCCAGCCTAGCTGAATCTGTGAGTCCTCATTCTTAAACAAGGTAGAGAGAGATTGAGCAAGACACCTAGTACTGAACTCTGGCCTCCACATGCACATACATGTATTTTCATACATGAAAATGGAGAGAGACAGAGACAGAGACAGATAGAGACAGAGACAGAGAGACAGAGACAGAGAGACAGAGACAGAGAGAGACAGACAGAGAGAGACAGAGACAGGGACAGGGACAGGGACAGGGACAGAGACAGAATACCTAGGCATAGCAATACACACCTGCAATCACAGTACCTGGGAAGAGGCAGGAAGACAGGATCATGAGTTCCAGCTTGCCTGAACTATATATTGAGACAATCTCAGGGGAGAAAAAAAAAGTATGGATGAGAGCTATAAAAGGATTTTAAGCTACATAAATACCTCCCGTTTCATTCAGCCAGCTGTCAGTGTTATGATTAAATTAAATTCGCTCAGCTCCATCCACCCTCTTTAAGTATGAAATTAAAGTAGGTGAGACCACAGCCACTTCCCTCTCGTTCCCCGCTCGTGAGGAAAGCAGGCCTTTGGCTACAAGGTGGCTAATCGGTGCTGGTAGCTGGATGAGGATGGCTTTCTGTCACCTGCCCCTCAGGATAGCTTGACCCTGTGGAGGCTTCATCATACCCAGCCTGCCTTCTCCAGCCTGATCACCAGCATTCTGTTTCCCTTTTTACTGAAAGTGGCGATGGAGGCAAGCAGCCTCCTTTGCGAGGAGAAACAAAAATTATGACATTTGCACCTTTTTGAGAGAATGAATACCAGCACACCCTTAAAGGATACAAAAGACAAGACAAAGTCCACTCTGATGACAGGAAGATAGGCTGGGTAACAGCAGACACTGCTTCTGTGTGGCTTGGAATGTGACATGCTTGGTAGCCTCTGGTCACGTGTGCCTTGCTGTGATGGGAGCCAGTATCCTGGCACGGGCATCTCAGCACAGGCAGACTACCGAGCAGATCACATCCACCCTGATACGAGAGTGCAGATCTCCTCCTCTGACTGAGCATCCAGATGTGATGCAGTTGCTTTGGCAGGCTGCTGGGTCCTATCTTCCTGGCATGTTCTTCCTTGCAGCCCACACTGTAGTAATCTGTCATCTGTGTATGGGCTGAGTTCCCATGAGGCAGAGGAGTCTCAGGCTCGGGTAGCATAGAACATTCCAGAAGCAGCTGGATCAATCCATGTGGTGACCACTCCTGGCTTAGGAAGAGAGAGCCTTTCCCTTTTAACCCTTGGAAATGACAAATGATGGGTTCTCAAAGGCCCATCTTGTAAAAGGACAGTCCTCTGTGTACCCACTTCCCTCTCCAAAAACGCTCCACTTCTCTCCCCAAGTGCAAAGCCTTGGAGTATCTACTGGTCTGCTCCCATACATGCACTGCAGGTCTAAATCACCCAGCTGTTAGTGCTCATACTACTGTGACACTGTAGCCTAAGATCCATCCCCTCCCAACAGTACAGCTCATCGAGTGGGCTCTGCTAATAGAGTTCCTTCACTAGGCTCCCGGATGTCAGCAGCCAAGTGCTGTGGTTTGTTTTCACGAATTTGCTTGTTAGATTGATTGAGATAAAAGTCTCACTGTACAGCCCTGGCTCGCCCAGAACTCACTATGTAGACCAGGCTAGCCTCAAAGTCATGGATCTCCGCCTTCCTCTCATTCTAAAGTGCTGAGATTAAAGATGTGGGCCACCCTGTCCGGCTTTCATGGATTTCTTGAAGGTGAGTTATGTTCTATGTTCATCTCCTATGGCTGCTGTAACTCATTAATATAAACTTGGGGATTTAAAGCAGTAGAAATTTGAATTCTTCGAGTTCCGGTATCCTCAAGTCTGAAGTCTAGGTGCGGCCAGGGCCACATTTCTTAGGGATAGCCTTTCCTTGTCTCGCCTGGCGCCGGGGGGCTCCTGGCATTCCTTGGCTTGTCTCTGCAGCATTCTAACTCAGAAGTCCTCAACCTGTAGGCCGTGACCCCTTTCACAGAGGTTGCCCAAGACCATCAAAAAAACAGATATTATGTTATGATTCATAACAGAAGCAAAATTACAGTTTTGAAGTAGCAGCTAAAGTAATTTTATGGTTGTGGGTCACCACCACATGAGGAACTGTATTCAAGGGTCACAGCATTAGGAAGGTTGAGAACAGCCACTGCTCTGCCTCAACCTTTTCTTCTCTATCTGTTCACCTATTCTGCATCCTCAGGGGCATCTGTTGTTGGGTTTTGAGCCCACCTAGATGATACAGATCTTATATGAAAGCTTGAAATCGACTATCTCTGCCAAATTTCTTTTCCTGCATAAAGTTGCATGTTCACAAATTTTGGGAGTTGTGATATAGATATTGCTCTTGAGGAGCAGTCATTCAACACCTCACATTCTCTTCTGATGCTACAGCTCACCCCTGAGTCAGGGTCAGCTCCATGTACTGTAGGGATGTTAACTGCTGTAGTACACAGTCTTCTGCCTTGGTGACAAAACACCCAAACAGTCAACTTATAAAGATGAAAGGTTTATTTTAGCCTACAGTTCCAGAGGTTTCAGCAGTGGCCAATTGTTCCATTGGTTTGGGGTTATGACAGCACATGCTCGGGACCCATGTTGAAGGAAGCTGCTCACCTCCTGGCAGCCAGGAAAGATGGGGGTGGTGTTGGAGGTCCCAGGTCTCCTTTAAGAACCTCAGAGGACTCACTTCCTCCCCACTCCCCACAGGCTTCTCCACCTCCACATAGCAGTACAGGCCAGTGCCCAAGCCTTTGACACAAGAGCCTTTGGGAGACACAGGTTCAAACATAACTCTTTGGCCTACCTCGTGGTGCGTGTTGTTTATGAGTATGGACGTCTCTTTGGTATCGATCATATGATATGAATGAGGAGGCATAATTCTTGCTCTACAGAAGTTCTCAGTCAAGTAAGTCAGAGACTGCAACATCTAAATCATCAATTATACACTATGATTGATGCTATGAAAGCTTAGGAAGGCCTGTCATTCAAGATTCCTACAGCCCACGTGCCAGGTCCAATCAGTGTCATCTTTTTGTTCATGTGTCACAGAACTGGCTTAACTGGAAAATGAATGCTGATGGAGGAAGAGAGGTGGCCCGGGGATGAAAGAGTGTTCTTCCCCGGAGGAGAAGTTTCTCCCGAGCATGAACATGCCTGTCTGAATATTGAAAACAAGGAGAGACATTTAGTGCAAACCCCCGCACTGGGTGTGTAATGCATTTGACTCTGAGCAGAGAGCATTGCAGAGTCAGAAACTGCTTCCCCGTGGACAGAAGCGATGCCTTCCAGAAAAGCCATCTCCAAATTCATGCACAAATCAACAGCTTGGATGGAGGCCAAGAAGCAAGCTCACTCCTTCACTGCCGAGTTATTTAAGCATCTGATGCTTAAGGCATGAGGGGCTGTGTGTGAGCCGCCTTGTGAAAGCTGCATGTTGAGTGCGCTGGATAGGAAATGGCCTGGCTCACATACACACAGTAACAAGTTGTGCTATTCCCTTTAATCGCCAACCTTTTGGCTAAGACTAGACCCTGGGTTTCCTAAGCAGATATGTGCTGTGGATGTTTGAATAAGAAATGGTTTGAGCAAGAAGTTACAAAACCTTTACAGTGCAGTCTTGATGGAGGAGTATGTCCCTGGGGATGGGCTTTGAGGGGTTAAAGCCTCACCCTGCTTCCTGCTCCTTTCTGTCTCTGTCTCTCCCGTCTCTGTCTCTCCCGTCTCTGTCTCTCCTGCCTCTGTCTATCTCTCTGTCTCTCTGTCTCTGTCTCTCTGTCTCTGTCTCTTCTGTTTCTGTCTCTCTGTCTCTGTCTCTCTGTCTGTGTCTCTGTCTCTCTATCTGTGTCTCCATCTCTCCTGTCTCTGTCTCTGTCTATCTATCTCCATCTCTCTGTCTCCTCTCTCTCTCTCTGCTTCCTATGTGCAACTGAGATGGGATCAGCCAGCCTTCTGCTCCTGCTGCCATGCTTTCCCCACCAGTATGGACTCTTTCCTTCTAGAACCATATACTGAAATAAACTCTTCCTTCTGTTGTTTTTCATAAGAGAAAAGTAACTAATACAGGATCCAAAGTTGTTCAGGCTGCCAAGAGGCCAAGAAAAGAAATTAAACAAAGCCTTATCAAATGATTCTAGAAGGTTCTGTCTCACAGAGGAAGTACCTCTCTGTATTTCCAGTCTTTCATATTTTAGGGAGCAAGTTGTAGATAATGTTTACTTTTGAACATAGGCAGAGAAGGAAATAGACTCATAGTCAGTGTGAAAATGCCCTAGAATATTGTGACTAAATATAAGACCATTTTTGGTTTGTAGAGAGACTCCTAGACGCTTTTCCTTAAAGGGCACATACAATGTTACAGTAATATGACTTTTCTAGTGATTTTTTTCACAGCTGAAATTTAATGGACTTCATGAATAAGTTATTCCAGACTGGCCCTTGTCTTAAGAACCCTGCCATTACCTTGACTAAAAAAAAAAAAAAAATTAAGCTCTGAAAGAAAGTTTTTAAGGAAACTGTTAAGGACCTACCAATAACTATCAAAGTTTGAAGATAGTTTCTAGAAAACATGCTGGTAGAAACTTCCAGAAACAAACTCTAGCCTGAGAGAAGTGGCTGCTGCGAAACATGATGCTGCAGCTTCTGTCATTGCTTCCGGAGTGGCTTAAGTTGGCTTCTGAGTGAAGATGTCAATGTGGAATCTCAGCAGTGGTTAGAG
Source organism: Acomys minous (assembly GCF_964271855.1). Classification (NCBI taxonomy): domain Eukaryota; kingdom Metazoa; phylum Chordata; class Mammalia; order Rodentia; family Muridae; genus Acomys; species Acomys minous. The sequence continues at coordinate 50,121,240 of NC_140490.1, read as the reverse complement.
TCAGTACATAGGATGCCGCCTCCAGGAACCTGACCATACAGCTGATGATGTTACCTAAGCAATGGCGATTGACTTGCTGGGTTCCCAGGTCCGCTAAGCATGTCCTTCAGCACAGAGGTGCTACCTCTGCCAGCCTTATATACCCCTCAAAGGACCAGCCCAATGCCGGCTTACCCATGTGAGCATGCCCACCACAAAAGTCAGTCCTGATTCACTTTTCATTCCACATTTGACTGCCAGAGGTGGGGGTGGGGGACAGGCAAGTCCATCCTTTAGACAGTAGAGACAGACATGTGGGTGGATAATTCTGCCCAAAGATAGCCTCTGGGAAGATGGTGGTATGGTACACTGTTTACCATAGAGTACCTTTTTTCCCCAGACCTTACCGAGACACACTACTTTGGCAAGAAACATCATTTGAGGGCCTACTATGTGCTAAAGTGCTAAACACTAGTGATGAAGAAAAGCTAACCATTTAACATACAGTCAGTCTGCTGTCCTCATCTAAAGGTTCTAAAGCAACAGATTCAACAAATACTGTGTCAAAAATAATTGAGATCTGGCTTAGTGAGTAAAGGCAATTGCTGCTAAGCCTGACAGCCTGAGTTTGAGTCTGGAAACCCACATGGTAGAAAAAAAGAGAAGCAGCTCCAAAAGTCTGTCCTCAGACATCTATACATGCACACACACACACACACACACACACACACACACCACAAAGAGAGAGAGAGAGAGAGAGAGAGAGAGAGAGAGAGGCATGGGAATTAAAAATTAGAAGACTAAGAATTGGGAAAAGTGCGCCCTTACCAAGCATGTTCACACGTTTTCTCTTCCAGGTATTCCCTAAGCAGTACAGCGTAATCATTATTTCCATGGCATTTACTTTGTGTCAGGTATTGCAAATGATCCAGAGCTTATTTACAGTGTACAGAAGGATGTGTATAATAGGTTCTGGGCAAACACTGCATCGTTTTAAATAAGTACCTGCAGATTTGGGTACCCACAGCAGAGAAGAGGGTCTCCTGGAGTCTGTGCCCTGTGGCTGCCCAGCCCTAGTCAGGGTTCTAAACAAAGTCCACAGTGCTCTACACCTCTGCTGACCTCAGAGGGTGACCCTGAAGAATACTGAGGAGGCCCCTAGCCCCTCCGCCCATCTATACAATCCTGTTTCAACTTGTCCCTGACGTAGCACTTGCCTGCTGCCCCTTGCTCCTTTCTTATTGGTGCGTGCTCGGCTACACAGCTTGCTCTGTTACTGACCAGCTCTAGTGCTCCTAAACTGCCTTCCTCTACAGCACCCAGCAAACCTCACGTTCCAGGAGCCCACACTCAGCATGCTCAGTCTCCTCTCCAGCCTGCAAGAAGAAACCACTGGGAAAAATGAACTCAGGCTGTCTTACTGTCAATGGCCATGCATGACAGCTTGAAAGATATTTCAAGAACTCAAGGAAAAGTCAAAAGATTGACAAGGAAATGGAGGAGAAAAAAAAAAAAGAATTGGTTTCCTAATCAGTGCTGCTCAGTCCTTTTTCGGAGCATAACAAGCAGAAAAGGAGAATCTTTGTGGGGCCTATTTGATGCTCATGGCCAGAGAGGACTGGCCCAGGGACTGGAACCAGCCTATAGTGGGTCTTTGTTGCAGTAGGCTAACCTCGCTGTGTCCTTCCCACCTTGCCATACACTGTACTAGAACAGGGCTTTCCAGGTGTCCTTGAGAATTCAACTCCTTATAATTACTCACATCTTTTCAACTTTTTTTTTCCTAGACAGGGTCTCTCTCTGTAGCCTTGACTGTCCTGGACTCGCTTTGTAGACCAGACTGGCCTCAAACTCACAGCAATCCGCCTGCCTCTGCCTCCCAAGTGCTGGGATTAAAGGCTTTCATAACTTGAAATTTCCTACATGCTTTATCCACTCACACATTTATGTTGATACCTCACAACCAGTCACAAATCAGCTGAAAAGTGACCATTTTTGAACATTGCACAGTGGTACTGTCAGCTAGCAGCTGGTTCTGCGATCATTTGAATTTTCTTTATTGCATTTTGGCCCTATGGCTTTATAAAAATAAGTGTGGCGATGGAAAATAGACGCACGGAAATGAAATTCTCATGAATGTAACAAAAGGAAGAAAAAAAATAGAAGTCGAGGGCCCAATGTGGTTAAACACTTACTGGCTCTAAGCCAGATAATAATAATAATAATAATAATAATAATAATAATAATAATAATAATAATAATAATAATGCTAAGGAACTTTAATGAAATGTTGTGAATAGGTCTGGAAAGGCCTAAAGGCAGAGGAAAGTTACAGATTTGGTCATCTTTCTCAGCCTGTGGGGATGGAGACCTTTCCTCTAGTATTGCTTTTCTCACAGACTTGTGTGAATGGAAATGCTCATGAAGTAGCTGCTTATAAAATTAGTAAACTTGGGGAGGACCTGAGTTCAGTTCCCAATCCCACCACAGGTGGCTCACAACCTCCACTGACACCTGCATGGATGTGGTGCACAGACACACTCACATGCGCACACATAACTAAAAATGAAATGCGTTGCCCACAGATCAGCGCAGGGGAAAACGGTCTTGTGCTAGCCTCCCACTCCTGTTTCCAGAGCTCCCTGTGAGGAAGGGAAGGTTTGCATTACGGATCCCAGCCCCCTCGTGTGTTGGAGGATTCATCTCCTACCTGTGGCATTACTGGGGAGAAGCAGAACCTGAGGGAAGTGTGATCAGCAGGAAGATGCTATGTCACTGCTGGTGCCTGTGACCAGGAGAGGACCACTGGGACCTTCCTTTTCTTTCTTTTCTTGTGCTTCCTTGCTATGAGGGGGAGTATCTTGCTCCATCCCCAACTCCCACACCTACCACCATGATGTGCTGCGTCACCATAAGCCCACACAATCAATGAGGCCAAAAGTTCACCAAAACCTCCAGAGAGCTCAAATCAACCTTTCCGTTTTGAAAAGCTGCTACTTCAGGTGTTTTGAATTTTTTCCCCCCTAATACTAGAACTCAGATTAGGGCAGTCCCCTGTTCCTCCTCGTTTCCTAAGCCACGCTGTCTCACTGCTCTAACTCTACAGAAGAGTCTTGGCCTAGCCCAGCGGGTCTCAGCAAGGGCAGGCCTCCGTCCTCCATACAATAAATCAAATGGCCCAAAATGTCAACGTCAGCAGTTCTGTTGAAGAAAACACTAGTCTTTACAGACTACCTGTAATTCAGGAACTCAACCACTATTTTAAAATTCACCAAATTCAGGCCAAATCTCTCTAATCCCCGTGAACTGTGCATTCCCTGCACCCCCGATTGACACGGGATGAGTGAATACATCCATGTGGTTGGAAGAGCTGAATAATTCAGAAAGAGGCTGAATAATCACTGTCATTTGCCGAGCGCTTCCAGCAATCTGGCCAAGCACAGTTTTCAGAGCTTCTGTGTATATTAGCACATTTTATCCTGATAAGAGCCCTAGGCCAGTCTGGTCCACCATCTCCTTAGTTTACGGACAAGCAGTCTCAGGGTAAGAGAGGTTAAGGGATGCCATCGCAGGTCACAGAAGTCATCCAGACTGGCACTGCACTCTAGAAAGTCTGAGCAAGGGGTAGAAGAAGGGACATTGTAGATTAATGAAAAGCTGACAGAGCAGATGAGGGTCCCAGACGAGATGCAAGAGAAGAGCTAGGGAGAAAGCCAGCTGGGGCAGATCCGGTGGGTCAAAATGACGGTCACCGCTCTTCCCTGCGGATGCTTAATGCTGACTCTGCCACAGAAACTGCAGTTCTGAGTACTGGGCCTACGAGATCAGGGCCCACTGCATGCGGTCCTGCTGTTTAATGCCTTTGCACTGTGGCTCCATCACGGCATATAAACCATAGCTCACACTCCCTATGTTCTGTGAGCCCGGGCCTCGCTTTGTGCAAAAGCTGTAGGCTTGAGAGGGGGACAGAAAACACGGGCTGCATTTAAATCTGCTGCAGCAATGTGCTGACCGGTGAGGCTTGTTTATTCGTCTTTATGTGGGGTGAAGTACCACTGTGCTTGTGTCAGCTGGTTTATGGAGGGGCCCTGGTTTCAAGATCAGGCTTCCGTTTGTCTTCCTTGCTGAGCTGACAGGAGGATGGTCTGGAGCGTACCTCATGCCCCAAGCATCTGTATTAGAGACTCAGCAGTGAAAAGCTGCAGTTCCAAATGGAGTTCCGACTGTGGAAAGCCCTTGTCTGTCAATAGATTAAGTTGCTATTTTTACCCAAAGAGGAAGCTAGCAGGAGGATAAATGAGTTAAGGACAGCAGAAACTGGCCTGCCAAGTTATTTTTGCACACTCACAAAAGGACATGGGGTGGGCTTTTGTTTTCTTGTTAATGGAGCTTGAAGAAGAGAAAAGAAAAATACTTGGAGAGCTATCTCATCTCAAATCTGGGTGGTCAGGGAAAAATTTATCCTTCTCAGTTGCCCCCACTTGATTATGACCCTGAGTTAGAAAGGACGGATGTCTGCCTCTGGTAAAAAGCCCAGGCCCTTTATATACCTTATTTAAAACCACAGCTTCAAGTTTACTCAGACGGAGCAAGTTTTTGGAGAAGGAACTACATTTATTGCTAACACCCAGGCTGGACCATAAGATGGTGACAACAGTAAGTAGTTGACACATACACTACCCTATTAATGCCCACACTTTTCTTAGCACTGATAAGATCTACTTGTTTAAAACCTTACCGAAGAGTAGCATTTATATAGAAACTGACACAAATATTTAAAGACATAATTCTATGAATTCCAGAAACTGGACACACTGAAGAAACCACTGCTGAGAAGAAACACTAGATGTGGGTGGCACAGCAGTGTGGTGTAAGCACTACAGAGTATTTCTTGGCTCTTAGCGGGTTTAACCTGGGGGACTACAGTCCCAGAAACTCACCCTCCACTACCACCACCTGAAGCCAGTGGCTTCTGAGCTCATTGTCTCGTGTCTGAGAAGAAAGGAATGTGGGCAAGGAATGGCAGGATGAGCGTGTATTTATTAAAAGAAAACGAGAAAGAGTTCCTAGGGTGGGGGGGGGCTGAATGGATGACTACAAAGGATGAAGATTGAATACAGCCATGGTACCGTGACAGGGTGTGGTATGTGTGGTGTGTGTGTGTGTGTGTGTGTGTGTGTGTGTGTGTGTGTGTGTGTGTTAGGATGCTAATGGACATTATAGCAGGAATTGGATGAGGATCGAAGATAACCTTTATTGGGAATGGTCACTTTTGAGCCCATGAAAGGCCAAGCCTTGGTTTAATCAGAGTAACTGGTTCATTCAGGAGAGGGGTCACGTATGCTTTTTGACTCTATCACAATCCACCATTGGCCCGGCCCTTACTGTCTGAGGCAGTGGTTCTCAGCCTTTCTACCTGCCACCCTTTAATACAGTTTCTCATGTTGCAGTGACCCTCAAGCGTAAAATTATTTTGTTGCTACTTCCTAACTGTAGTTTTGCTATTGTTATGCATCATAATGTAAAAAGCTGTGGTCTTAGGCAACACCTGTGAAAGGGTTGTTTGACTCCCAGAGGGATCCAGAGCCACAGGTTGAGAATCTAAGAGAGGCTAACACCTGTCTCACAGCCACACCTCCATCCCCTCAGGCCACGTTAGGTAAAACACGCCCCCCTGCCCCCCCACCCCCCACCCCCCCCACCCCCCACCCCCGCCTCAGCTCCTTACAGCACAGATTTGTTTCATTCAGCTTCATTTCATACACATGCTGGTGTACACTATATATACTCCTGTGTCGGGCTGCTGCTCGGTTTTGGCATGTGCGGTCCACCCATATTACCACGCATGGTTGTGTTTTGTATGTTGCAGATTTCTCATCCTCCCAGCTATAGAACTTCCTGGTGCATAAATATGCTGTCATTTGTTTCCCCAGTTTAATGTGAATGGGTTTTATGCTTCACTTAAGGTTAAGGTTTAAGGTTCAGGTCAAAGGTTAAGAACACAGAGAAGCAAGAGACTAAACATCACTTTCCCCAGTACATGACTCCTATGAAGAGTAGATCTGGGATTACAGCTCATGTTGGCCTGACTCAAAAGCCCAGGCATCAGGCACCGTACCGTCTTGTCTCAAAAAAGCAAGGTTTTCAGGAACTTCTCCCTGTTGGGTATAAGATCTTTTGTGTAACTAATTTGGGAGACTTGTGAGAAGGGGACATTTGAACACTGTGACATGGGCCCTCGATTTCCCATTCCTGTGAAATGGTTGCCTTCAGCCATTTCTCTTGGCCTGTGGGTCCATCTGGCACTTTTTCCACTCTCCGTTACTTTGATTGGCCCTTCTGATAGGCCTGCCAGGGTCTCCAGCACTGAGCATCAGAAGCTGGAGATGCACGCACCACCTGAGACCTGGAAGGACACTGAGCACAGGGCACAAATACCCTTAGAGCCTCAGCTGTGGAGACGGTGGGTGTGTCAATGGATTCACAGGTGACAGACTGGGGTGCACGTTCCCAGTTATTTATGCATGCACACACTCGTGTTGTCAGCTCTGCTGTCTTCCGTGCTCACATTTCTCCCATGATGTCATTACCAGATTCTTAGCACACCCATGCCCATGCCCAGTAAGTAGGTAAAGACTGAGGATTTGGAGGGGAAGAATAAGCCAAAGGTGGGGAATCTGAGGGCAGAGCGGCTGAGTCCAGTCTCCAGAGAACAAATCCCAGATGTGTAAACTTGTCAAAGGCAAGGGCCATCTCGGCTACATTTCCTTAAATGTTCCCTGCCAAGGTGAGAAAGCAAGGTCTGGGCATGGGAAGGCTGCTGTGTAAGCGGACGCACTTGAGTGGCTGCAGCCAGGGGAGAATAACAACATGTCCCCACACTTGCACCCTGAAGATGGATGGATGGATGGATGGATGGATGGATGGATGGATGGATGGATTTGCATCTGTGTATGTTATGCTGGATGTTGAGCAGTGGTAGGTATGAGAAAAAATATGTTCAATACAAAAAAAAATAGTCCCCAGTTTTCCCACCCCATTCTCTACTCTGCTTGGCATATCCTAGCTAAGTCATACAGGATTTCTCGCCCTTATTCCAGAGATTCCACAACTGGTGCTGATGCTGACACAGTGCTGTGAGTGTACTAAAAGCCACTGAGTAGTTTGCTTCGAATGGGTAAAGTGTGTAGTGTTTTGGTTTGAGTGTGAAGTGTCCTCTACAGCCTCATGTGTTAAAGTCGTTGGTCCCTGCTGGCGGCGCTGTTTCTGAATCTTTGCCACATGGGCTCTGTGGTGGGATGGGAGGGTTTATTGACTTGGCTCTGTTTCTAGCCTGAGTTCTTGGCCTCCTGAGACACTGAGAAATGAGCCGACAGTTTCACACCCCTGATGTCATAGATCCAGCTCCTTGGGTAGCCAAGACCTTCTTGTTAAAATAGAGTGTCCCCTCTCGAGCCATGAACCCAAATCCTTCCTCCTTTAAGTTGCTTCTTGTCTGGTGTTTGTCACAGTGACAAGAGAGAAAGGAAGCTAAATACAGACATACAGACAGCATTTTATTATCACCCAGGACGGGCATAAAGGAAACAAGAATGCTTCGTTGTTTCGTGCTTAGCACCAGGGCAGAGGTTCTCCTGGCTGTGACTTCTGTCCGGCTAGTCTGCTCATCTGCTGGTGTGCACCCCTAGCCACGTGCAGCCTGAGCTCCAGCACAGACCCTGTTTTATTCTCCCAGCTGCAGCACGTGTCCTGCCTCGGTGTTGCTGTGCATCTGTTCTTTCCCCTTCACCTGCCTGAAGCCCAGATCTGGTCCTATGAAGTTAAGTAGCACTAACATCCTCCCAGTCAACCTTTCCCTTGAACTTGAAAATCCCTACCCTGCCACTTCAGCAAGCTGTTGGCATTCTCTGGGAGGGTGCTGGCAACTTGAGGGTAGGAACCGTGAAGAATCTGATTTCTCTCCAGTCCGAGATTCCAGTGGTGGGAAATGAAGGGAAAAAATTCCTGACAGGGAATACTCTTTCAATTGCTAACATTGTCTAAGATTGCCTTCACTGGGTGACAGTACTGTCAGTGTGCAGGACATTCTGCTGGCCTGCCCTCGGGGACCTAGTAATTGCCATTATCATTTGCCCATCACCACCAGGTGCGACAGATGTGTGTGGGCCAACAAAAGGACAGCCAGCTACCCCAGCCTGCCCCCCCCATCTTTCTCTCTCTGTCCTAGGTGACCCTTTCTCTCCCCCCTCATCCCTCCCCTCCCATGCATCCCCCAGCCCCCCCACCCCCCGCCCACCTAGCTCACTGCCTCTGTCCCTTCTCCAGGTCCTCACACCTCTGCCTTCGTCCAGTAAACCTTCTTAAGCCAGATCTGTGGCAAGCATGAGTGGCATAGCTTGGCACGGGTCCGCCATGGTACCCCCTTGCCGCATCACTATACTTCATAGCAAATTTTTTTAAATGGCTTCATCGTTGCTTTTGCGCTTTCCCCAGCACACCTGTTTCTTGCTTTGCCCTGGGATAACTGCTGCCATGCTTCCCGCATTAGCTTGCCTTCAGTGCAGCGCCTTGCACGTGGTCCGTACTTTGTAAGTGAGCCAGAGTGGCCGGATCCCGGGGCCAGGCAAAAGTTGAGGAGGAAATCCTGCTCCAGGTGAAGGAAACAGCCAGAATGGAGAGCCATTTACTAGATCACGTTAGTGAGAGAGAGAAAAAAAAACTGTGGGCATGCGAAGGAGTCGAGAAGGAGTGGAAGCAGGCAGATTCCAGAAGAAGTTAGTTACGTAAGAGGGTTTGTGATGATGTCTTAGTGAGTCTAGCTGCTGGAACAACTGTCCTTGACTAGATGGATGTGGTGGTTTGGACAGAAATGTCCCCTATAGGTTCATGTATTTGAACACTTGGTCCCCAGATGATGCTGCTATTTGTGTGGCCTTACTGGAGGAAGTATGTCACTGGAGGTGGGGCTTAAGAATGGCAAGACCCAGGCGATCTCCATTTGCTCCCTCTGCTCCATGCTTGCAGGTCAGGATGTGAGCTCCTGGCTTGCTGCTTAGGCCCACCTGTTGCCATTCCTCCCTGCTGTGACTGTAATGGACTCCTTCCTATCACTTCTTCCTCTAAGCTGCTTTGGTGTATTTTCACCCAAGTCTAGGAGTATGCTGCTTGCTGCTCGCTGGATGTCATGAGGATGATGGGTTGTGAAATGACCACTGTGTTATTTTTATCTCTCCATGACAACAACCTGGGGGGTTCTGCATTGTCAAAGTATTAGAGAACAACAGAAATTGTAGTATATATCATATAATTTTTAATAATTAAAATTTGATTTAACCATTAAGTAATTTAATTATTAATTAATAAATAAGAAAATAATCAATTACCAATAATCATCAATTATATAATAATTGTAATTAATATTAATCAATAATGATGATTAATGATTAGTTAACAATAAAATAATAGTAAAATAATAAACAATAATGCATTCATTAATGAATGACAAAATACTACATTATTTAAATTTATATAGTATATATTCTTTTTTTCACTTCCCTTCCCTCCCCTCCCTTTTTGTAGGTGGGGGTTCTCAGCATGTTGTTCAGTCTGGCCTGGAACTTGGTATGTAGCCCAGGCTGGCTTCTAACCTCCCAAAGTGCTGGGATTAAAGATGTGAGCCACCACACCCTCTTTTGATCTCTATTATCAAAGAAGATATTCTTGGTTCCCAATACAGCGGGTAAAGTTGATCTTCTTCATGTGTCCTTGCAGACACCCTTCCCTGTGGAAGTCTCTGCCTGTGGGTCCTAGTTTCCTACAGAGAAGGTTGGCTCATACCCACCAATGCCTTTCTGGTTCTCCAGCTCTGGTCTATTTTGACCTCTCACCATGGGGATTTTGAGACCATCTGTTCCCACCCAGACCTACAGATTAAGAAGGCAAAACTTCCCTTGCTCACTTTTGAAATTTTCCATTTGCTTTTACATCTAAGTTGGGACAAAGCCACTCTCTTGCGTGCCTCAGTTTTCCTATGTATAAAATATAACTCATAAAATTCCCTTATTAGAGAAAATACATCTAAAGGGGATATTTATGTCTTAAAATGTGTGAGTCTCCTTAGGACAGAAATGGTATTCTCTCAATGCCACTTAGAGCAACCTCCTTGGAAAAGTGGCTGGTTCCCATTGAGGACAGTAAGCACAGAGGATGAGCTTAGAAAATCTAGTTAGTCCTGAATACAAGCTAACTTTGCAAGGATGGTTAGGGTGCATAGGCACACCGAGAAGACACAGGGACTGACCAGGTAGGCCGTGCTGTCCAGATGGGATAGTTTACATCAGTAGCTACCAAACAAGTGCAACATGCCTAGTGCTTTGTGCCCCCAAGTTAAATGATTCTTAGAAGAAAAAGAACCCCATTGTTTACTTCCAGAAGAACCTAGGAAACTGTCTCGTTATTTTGAAGACTGGCAAGTGAAGGAATCAAGCATTTACTGGCATTTACTGCATGGATTCTACCTCAGGGAAACTGAATAGTTGGGCAGGAAGGTTTGCCTTTATATGATCATTGTGCCTAATAAATAAACCCTGAGCAATGGCACTAGAGTAGAATGTGCTACAACCCCACATGAGTCAACAGTTCCAGGCCAAAGTTTCTCAGCCTTGCACTTACTGACACTAGGGGTTACACAACTCTTTGTTAGAGGGCATTTAGCAGATTTCTAGACCACTGTCCATGACATTCCTGCAACATCCCTTCATCCATGATGATGAAGACCATAAACACTGCCATGCTCCCTGGGAGGACAAAAATCACCCCAATCCAAACTATTGAGTATCAGTGACTAATGACATATATATATATTTTTAAGTCAACCAATCTCTATAGCAATATATACCATTGCAATCCTTGGAAGAAACAAAACTAAATTGCATCCAAACCTTCCAAGTCGATCTGAACAAAGCTTCTATATTGGTGGCCCTTCTCACCGTGTGACCAGTACTTGTCAAGGAACTGCTAAAGGAGGAAGGATTTGTTGTGGCATAGTCCATGATGGTTAAGGCACAGTAGAGGAGCAGCATGGCTGTGGTAGCAGGACCATAAGGCTGCTTTCTCAGATGCCCACACAATGTCAGGAAGCATGGATCTGGGAATGTGGACACTCATGGGGCGTCCTATTTTTTTCTTTTCTATCCTTTCCAAGCACCCAGCACATGGGGATAGAGCCACCCACATTCATGCTGCGTCTTTCTCCCTCAACATCCTTAAAATCACCCTTATACCCCAATCCAGAGGTGTGCCTCTTAGGCAATTCTGAATCCAGTGAAACATGTGTCTAATGCTGTGACCAGGTGCTCCGCTCACAGCAAGCTTGTCAATACTGGCAGACACCCTTGAGGCTTTTATTTGAACAGAATCCAGCTTATTCCTACCAAGATAGCCTCTCTCCAGGAAAGTCCTGGCCTGGGAAGGGGTTAGATTTGGGTGTTTCAGTCAGGTGAGTCAGAAAGGAAGGAATTCAACAAGACCTACACTGTCACAGAAGCAGTGTGCAGTTCACAGACCGTAGAGAGGAGAGAGCAACATGCTTCACACTGTCTGTGGACCAGAGGGAGACGTCAGCCGCGCACATATTCAACTAGCAAGGAGAGGAAAAGAAAGAGGGCAGAGGGAGAGAAGGAAAGGGGAGCACACACTAACGTGACTATTTACTTGGATCCGAATTTGTATCCAAGCAGAATTCCTAAGAAGAGTCCTAGTTGGTGGGTTCCAGCAGACATGTTCATGCAGGCCTCAGATAGCTACAAACCACAAACTTACTTAAAACATGAGATTGCAATTTTTTTTTCAACTGGGTAGTTCTCAAATATGAACTTTGTAGATAAATATGTTCCACACTCAAAAGGTTGGGCACATCAGGTAGAGAAAGCAGTAATGAGTTCCAGGAAGGCATATGGTACCTCTGATGCAGACACTGCAGCACACCTGCTGCCCACAGTGAGTCCATTGTATCCAGCTGTCCTGGAGGTTAAATCAGGCGAGTACCAAGCTGATCGCTTTGGGGAACCAAGAAAAGGACTGGGAACTGCCAAGGTGAGTGGCATTTCTAGAAAGAGTCTAACATGTGTTCAAAAGGATGCCAGGGTAATGACAAACTGTGTGGATCCACCACAGCATGATCTCCAAAATATAAAGCTTTATTTTATTTATTCTACATGATGTGCACATGTGTCAGTGTGCAGGTGTGTGCAGGTGCATGTGGAACCCATAAGAGGGGGTTGGCTGCTCAGGAGTTACATACAGGCCGTTGTGATGAGAGCAGAAAGCACTCTCAACCTCTGAATCATTCTCCAGCTCCCGTAATATAAAGTTTAAAATGCACATGCGCCCTCTGAGGAAGACCCGCCATTATTAGAAGGTTCATTTCATCTACTCCACTAGCCTTGGGCTGCCTTGAACACGGTGTCCGTGTGCATTCCATTTCCTGCTCTAGAACTGGGTCTGCAAATGGGTACTCAGAGTTAGTGGAGATGAAAAGTAGGGTCAGGCTCCATCCTGGTGTTAATTAGCTATTAATTATTGTGAGTAATGGATTTAACTGATTCATGATTTTCATAAATTTGTTGGCTCTTCAGTTAATGAAGAGCCTCACGCAGTCCCTTTGACCTCTATCATACTGTTGCTGGATTGGCTGGCCTCCTCTGCACATTGCAGAGCTTAGCTATGCAGGGGATGACAGCTGCACAGACTTGGAACTTGCTGTGCCTTGTACAGAAGGCAGAGAGAGTGGGAACCCAGGGGTACAGACAGGAAGCCAGTGAGCAAATGGCTTTCACCATGCAGGAAGGCACCCAGTATCTTGTACCAAGATAGTAGCTTTAAAGAGTTAACTTATGTCCCTCCTCTCCTCCTCTGCATCCCCCTCACCCCCCCATTCTTCCTTGCCAGCTCCTCTCCCTCTCTCTCTCTCTCTCTCTCTCTCTCTCTCTCTCTCTCTCTCTCTTTCTCTCTCTCTCTAAAAGCAGCCAGGCCATCTCATGTTTGTCACCTCAGGGCATGGATGTAGTAGGCTTAAAAGCCAACATCAGGCCTGGTATTTCTTGCTGACTTATCCTTGTTTTAAAGGGCTGTGCCCACAGGAAGAAATGTCAAGTAACAGATTTGCTTCCTAACCCACCTTTACCTTCTCCCTCCTACCTTCAGGGGCAGGCTGACAGGGCTTCAGCAGAGATGACCATGCCCCAAGGTGGCGCTGGCTACACCCAGGTGTCCGTCCCCCTTTGCCTTTACTCCCCTGTGCAGAGATCGATAGTAAAGCAGACGGAAAGAAAATTAAGGGGATAAAGGAAAGGAAGGGATCCACTCTCTCCAAACTAACACTGCTGATCAAGAATTCCAGCACAATTGACATTTGCTACAAAGGCCACTGACCTAATGACACTATTCCTTTTATTCAAAGAATATTAAAACAGCAATGACTCATGCTTAGGCCCTATGGCCTTTTCCCTTTCCAAGAACCTCACAAACAAGACAAAATTTTTGTTTACAGTAAAAACATCTTAGCTTCCTATGCAAGCTTTAGGAGCTGGGGTTTCACCTTATTAGTTGTCATCCTGTCCTCCACTAGGATGGACACCTCAGGGGCACCCTTAGCACCCTTTAAGAGAAGAGCTTCAAAAGCCACCAAAGCGTTAAAAACAACAAAACAAGACCCTCCTTGGAGAAGCCCACACCTCTCTTTGTTTTAGTACTCACACTGAAAAATCTATATTAAAATCTCTTCTAGTAAAATCTAACACTGCTTCATACTGGCACATCCTGGAAGTCCTTTTCTGTGGCAAGCCAAGGATCCAGAGTTACTTTAGTCAAGGTCCCTAAAGGCTACACAGGTGACAGAGTAGAGTCCTGACTTCTTACCCACAGCTGTTGCTGAGTCCCTGAGACTGGAAATTCCCAGCAGTCATCGTGCCCAGGCATCTCAGGAACCTAAGGACCAATGCCTGCCTCTGCAGACACAGGCACAGCTACATAGCACCAAGTACAGAATGGCAGACCTTTAATGACCTTACTGCATGGACCTGTTCCACCTCAGGAAAATAGAGCTTCAGAATTCGGCTAAATAAACATGCAGTCTTTCCAGAGTGGGGCTGTAGGGTCTTCAGAGATGAGACTTATATGGTCTCTACAGCCTCAACCACCTCCATTAAGAGGTAGCTGCACAGGGCCATTGATCTCTCTCTGTCCCCAACACAGCAGGCTCTCCTTTTTAGGGGAGCAGAGGAGAGAAGCCACGGATTCCCCACAGACACTGCAGGACACAGGTAGGTCCTTCTGGTGGGGTGTCTGGGCACTATCATATTGCTTATGCAAATGAAACAAGTGGCTCCCACCTTAGCTTTGTTCATCTTCTGTTGCCCTGATGAACTGCTGGAGACGAGGAACCTATGAGTAATAGAAATCTGTTTGGCCCTTAAGGCTCTGAAGCCGGAGAAGTCCAAGAGCAAGACACTGGCATCTGGTCAACATCTGGTAAGAGTCTGCTTAGGGTGTTGTAACATGACAAAGGATGACACAGTGAGACAGAGCAGAGCCATCGATGTCATTGTGAGAACCTCAAGTTCACGACTCATTGAATCCTAATTATCTACTAGAGGCTCTCCCTCCAAACACTGTTTACATATAAATGTGGGGCCTACATTTATTTTATTTGGTTTTTCAAGACAAGATTTCTCTGTGTTAGCCTTGACTGACCTGGAGTCACTCTGAGGATCAGGCTGGCCATGAACTCACAGCGGTTCACCTGCCTCTGCCTCCCGAGTGCTGGTATTAAAGGCACGTGCCAGTAAATTTCTAACAAAAATGGGCATATTTCCAGGCCATGGCAGGAGGCATCAGGTCTATTGTAACGTTTCTGCTATAAACAAAAGTCCGTGCCTGGTATACAAGATAGGAAGAAATGGATGCTGGGGGTGAGACCTTGTCCTATTACCTCACCCTTAAACAGAATCCAGTTCCTCTGGCCTCTCAAAAATGCATCCAAGCCTGGCTGCCTCTTCACCTGATCACCAAGCTCCGCTGGACTAAGCTACCATCAAGAATCTCTATTGGCTGTGAGCTGAGTGCACAAGTCCCATAGGGAGCTGCTAGGTAGCCAGCCCGACCTGACTGTAGCCATCTTGAGCCATTAAATCTGCCCCTGTGTAGCCCGGGCCAGTTTTCCTCACATGACTCCCCAGCTGTCAACACAAAAAGAGTGTCTGGTCTCCTCAGTGATGCTACGTGGGATAAGCTAGGGACTTGCTGACTTGGATAAAGCCCCTTTGTCCTGACAGCAGATAAGCCTTTCCTTCTGAGTCACAGGAACCAGCTGCTGTTGCTTGCATCCAGACCCACACACTTCTGTCGTAAGTCCCTGCTTCATTACATCCTGTCTGCTTCCCTTCGGTCTCTGGCTCCTTGGAGCTGCTTCTCATGGACTGGGGCCAGGGAAGACGTGGGTCATTTTTTATTAATTGTGCTGCTGGCAAAAGTCCCTGCTTTGCGAAGAGTTAAAAAGTCGTGGGGATATACAAGGCAGCCCCTGGCTCTCGGCTTCCCAGTGCTTACTGCCCCACAGGCTTCGGTGAGCGAGCATCCAATGTGCTTGTTTCCAGATGTGTCACGAGTCCCCTTTGCAGAAGCCAGACTCACAAGGACTCTGACATAAATTACGTCTTAATCACCATTATGAGATGAGTGGGAAGATCTGAGCAGCACTAACCAGAGGGTGGGGGATGGGGAGCAAGGAGGGATTTGGGAGATGGAAAGAAACAGAACCTCCCAGATGACACCACAATGCAACATCTAGCAGAAACAGCCAAGTTCATGGGGAGCTTAGCCTTACGGCACACACACACCTGCCTTCCCTGCCACTGCCTTTAAAATGGCCAAGGAAGCTCGCTTGTGTAATAGGAATCTTGGCAACATGGTATTTTTCCAACAGAAAACACTGTATCAGAGTACAGCTGCCCACTCCCAAGAAGCCCTGCTCCTGAGGCGTGATCAGTGACGGTTGCAGTGCTAAATCCTGTCATGTCCTCCTTTCACGTTAAACCCAACATGTCCCGTGTTGCTAAGAAGAAGATAGCGTCCTTAAACAAGGAGAAGCCTTGCCGAGTGTAAAGCCATCTTGGGCTTTCAGCAAATATCCTTCAAAAGTGTGACTCCTAGAGAAACCTGTAGTAACGCTGTTTGGGAAGTACCAGGTTATGGGAAGAATGCATGCGTTCCAGAATTCTGGCTTCTAGACTTTGATTTTAGACTAGCCAGAGCACTTCCTGCCCTTCTATTGGCTGCCTCAGGTAGGAAAGGAGGATTTAAATTAAAGGAGATTAAAAACCACTCTGTCCCCTATTCTACGTGTTCAAGTGCAGTAAAGCACGTGGGTCTTTCTTTCTGCATGAATTCTCTTAGGAAAAAAAAATATGAATCAAAGATGCTCGTGATAATGACGGTTGAGTGGTTACCATGAGCCCTTGCAAAGCACTTTAATCTGTTGGCTCGTCATCCTCCCAGCAATTCTATTATGGAGTTGATATTAACAGCGCAGATCCACTAATGAATTAACACGAGTCTGGAGAGATAAGTAGCCAACCACTGCAATTCTGCTCAGGTGCTCCAGACAAATCTTCAGTTTAACAAGCCCAGAGCTGAACGTCCGTCTCTCCTCCTCTGCCTCATCCAAATAAACTCTCCCAGTCTTCCACTGTTAAATTGCCAGCAATCCCACACTCCTTACTATCCAGGCTGAACACCTCTCTCTCTCTCTCTCTCTCTCTCTCTCTCTCTCTCTCTCTCTCTCTCTCTCTCTCTCTCTCACACACACACACACACACACACATACACACACACACACACACCCCACACACAACCCCCCATCTCCCACACACACACATACACACACACACACACACACACACATCCAAGTCACCATAAGGCATGTCATCTTTCCTGCCAAATACATCTGGAAGCAACAGCCTCTCCCTACCCACACTGTGGCCACTCTAATCTGCACCTCTGCTACCTACAGTCTGGAAGGTTGTAAGAACCTTCCCGTGGGCTGCCCTGCCCCAAGCCATCTGCCTCACGAGCACAGCATCGCCTCTGGCTAGATAGCAGGAAGGAGACTTTGCCAGCATAACGTATGTCACTCAGAACTTTTCAGTGGCCTCCTGTCTCACTGTGGCTGAAATCCAAAGTCCTTTACCTTAAGGTTCTCCAAGAAACCCTCCACTCTCACCTCCCTGGTCCTCCCACCAGCCTCACCCGCATGGCTCCACCCCCACCTCAGCCATAGTGGCCCCTCATCTTCTTCGAGCACACCACGTGCCTCCCTCTCTCCGCCTCGCCTGGCCTGCTCTTCCGTCACACACGCTGGCCTCCTTCCTCACTCCCTTCTGGGTTCTGTACCTTGTTCTTCTAACCAGGTGAGCAGCACCTGCCCTATGCACCTGTGTGCCCCTGGCTTGCTTTATCTTGGCTTATGCTCCTCTTCAGTGTGTATCTATGTCATCTGGCATATAATATAGGGTATATTTATTTTTATTCTCATTTACTCCTCCCAAAGTTAAGCTTTACAAGGACACACTGGCTTTTGTGTTCACTGCTGCATCCTCGGGGCTAGAAACAGTGTCTGGTGGCATTTTTTTAAAAAATGGTCTCTGTTATCTAAACCTAATTCTTTTCTGAAATTTGTGACTAGTGAGTTTTGGCATAGCAAGAGCCCATGATCTCTCACATTAAAGGGGGTGGGGAAGAAAATGCCTTTTTGTATGTCACCTGTGCTCTTTAATTACCTATAACACAATCCACTGTGGGTTTCTGAATGATACAAGGCATTTAAGCCACCAATTACCTAATTATTTGACTCTTAATGAACTCATCAGTGAGTATGTCTGTGACAGTATAGAGGAAGGCTGAAGGGACTAGGGTCTCCTTCTCTGCCGAGGTGAGTCACATACCATAACACAAGCAAACAATAAAGTGATCCGTTAAAGGCAGATAATGAATGCAATATAACTCTAAAAATAAACTTGTAAAAAGCCACTTACTTACTTGAGAGTTACCTGAGAGAGATGGAAACTGCTATTACTTTACAATTATGGTAGAGAGAAGCCGAGGCGTGCTGGAGGGATGGAGTGAATCCCAGTGCGCGCTTGTTTCCCAGGTGAGCAGTTTTATGCTCATCAGCAGATGCGTTTCAGTCCTTGGCTTTCAAGAGTCTTGGATAGATGGCTGTGCCTCACACTCAGAAGCCATAAATGAGGCAATGGAACTAAACAGCAAACATTCAAAATAGACATCTGCTTTAACCACATGATGACATAATTAATTATCCACACTGGGATAATTTTGACAGGGAGAGAAAAATAAACAAACACCATATAATTTTTAAAGGTGCATTTGTAGATTGACAAATTGTTTTCACTGATGGTAGGTCTATAAAATCACTGAAGCCATAAGTCATTGCCAAAGGTAAAATCGTTTCTCCAAATTCAAAGGGCAACGTCTAGATAGTTATGAAATAGCGTTAAGCAGAATATCATCCTTGGCTTCTAATCACTTATTGAATAGTTGTATGATCATCTCCATATCTGATAACGTGTTGTGGGTATGTTTTATAAAATATAGTTCAATATATGAGTAATTTTCATAAAACCACCTACAATCTTTTTCAGTGTTGTATTTCATAAGTTTGAAGTTACTGACCCTCAATGGACTCTTCTGCCCATATATATTTAATAAAGAGAACTGGAGCTTTCTTGGAATACTGGGAATAGGGCTTCCTCAAAACCCAGTTATTCCACTCCTTGGAATATACCCAGAAGATGCTGTACCACACAACAGGGACATATGCTCAACCATGTTCATAGCAGCCTTATTCATAATAGCCAGCACCTGGAAACAGCCTAAATATCCCTCAGTTGAAGAATGGATAAAGAAATTGTGGTACATTTACACTATGGAATACTACTCAGCTATAAAAATTGAGGAAATCCAGAAATTTAGGGACAAATGGATAGAATTAGAAACTAACTGAGTGAGTTAGACTCACATGGTATATACTCACTTATAATTGGGCACTAGCCCAAAAGGCATGCCTCATGAAAGTCTTCACTTACCAGGAGATTGGGATAGATGTGAGGACATCCTACTGGGACTCTATGTAAAACAAATATAGGAGATGGGGGAATAGAAGGACCCAGAGGATCTTAGAAACCTACAAGAAGAACATCGTAACAGGTGGATCAGGGCCCAGGGGGGTCTGCTCAAACTATTGCACTAACCAAGGACAATACAAGTAGTAAACACCTACTCTGATCTACCCAACAGACAAGACATTCTCTGCAGTTATGGGGAGAGCAAGGACTAACTCTGACATAAACTCTGGTGCCCCATATTTGACAACCTCCCCTTGGTGGCACTCAAAGAAAGAATAGGCAGGCTACCAAGATGAGACTTGGTAGTCTATGACCATATAGTGGGGGAGGAGATCCCCCTTGATCATGGACCTAGGGGAGGACATTAGGGTGAGGGTGGGAGGGAAGGAGGAACAGGAGGATACAAGTGATGGGAGAACAATTGAGTTGTAATCTGAATAAATTAATAAAACAAACAAACAAACAAACAAAACCTCTGAGCATAAATCAAGAAATTTTTAAGATAGATCAGTAGCAATATCAGAGGGATGGTTTCTAACAAGATGAGGAAATCTTTCCTAAAGACCTCAAATGCTACCTGAGATTCTTAGCTTAGAGCTTGGGAGAAGCTCATGGTCTGCTAAGGTAACAGATTCCAAAAGGCTTTTTAGCCATTAATCACAGGATGTTAGTGTTGACATAAGGTTGGGCAAGGAAGAGCTATTTAGTGGGCTAGTGCTAGCCCAAATTAAGGTGCAATTAGGCTATGGACTGGCAACATTCCAACCTTACCACAAAGTCACTGCAGCTCTAGTCAGCCAGTCAGTCTTTGCTGGTACAACTTCTTTCTGGGGATTTCTGCACACAATCTAGAGACAGTTTCTCTGGCAAATGATTTATAAAGCAGAGGTTGGTGTGTAAACTATCTGCTTATGATTGTTAAAACAGTTTTGCCAAATGTAGACGCATAGGCATTCTCCATTTTATTCCATCATGATTTTGAATTCATTTAATAACAGAAGTCAGCAATAGGTCAAGTTATTACAAAGCAATGTTCATCCCACATTTAAATGACATCATTTGTTCCACACTTCTTTTGGTCCCCTATGTAGAAGTTCTTTCTTCTTCTTCTTCTTCTTCTTCTTCTTCTTCTTCTTCTTCTTCTTCTTCTTCCTCCTCCTCCTCCTCCTCCTCCTCCTCCTCCTCCCTTTCCTCCTCCTCCTCCTCCTCCTCTTCTTCTTCCTTTTTTCAGATTAGCTTACAAAGAATCAAGTGTCACTGTGGCTATTCAGAAATATTTGTTTTGTGTTACTTCTCTCTACTTCCTCCCTCCCGAGGCCCAAGTTCTGTTTTCAACAATTATATTTCTCTGAAAGCTTAAAAAGATGAAGTTCTTTGGCTCACAATACACCTAATCCTTGCTTAAAGATTACCAGCTGATTTGAACGAAATGCAAACAATATTTAGAGAACTCATTTATTTGAAAAAAAGAGGGGGGCGGGGAGGAGGTTAAAAGGTCAGTGTACATTGTGGCATGGTGGGGTTGATTTACAGAGTAGCTTCCCAGGGCGGGCCCAGCATTTCTGAAGTCTAAGGGCAGGCAGAAAAGAGAAAAGGCTCATTCTGCCGTGTGTGGCATGTTTTCAGTTCGGCTTCATCTTGATCACAAATATTTTATAGTTTGATTTCTCTGTATAAATAGAAATCTTTATGTCTGTCAACTGTGGCTTCTATTTGGTTGGGAGACTCTCCCAGCTGATTTGGGTGCAATTACAAACTGTGACTACATTGTATCCAGTACCAAGTGCCTTCTGCTCCGTGGGCTGCTTAATTTAGAAATAACACTCCCTCCCACTTTGCTGTGCACCCTCAAAATCTATAGCTGCTGCATCCCTCCTGAGCTTGTCTTGAATTGTTTATCTTCTGTCTTTCTTTGAAAGAATGAACTTCTAAAAAACCTTTACTTTGAGCCCATAACTTGAATGGAAAACAAAAGTCAGATCATTGTTTCAACTAACTGGTTTTGTCATGAAGAAACTGGCCTAAACAAGTATTCTGTAACCATGTGTGTAGTTCTGTGAATGGCGCCATTTGACCATACTAGAAGCACTAGAAAAAAATGTAAGCAAAATAACATGGAAGGATAGTCTTTTTTTTTTTTTAGATGAGAAAGTTATACTTCCCAGCGGGGCATATAAACATATTTGACACATGTTAAAACTAAGTTTTAAATAACTTTTTAAAAGGGATTTTGTCTTCTGAGTTTACATATGGTCGGGATGTTACTACAACCCCCATTCGCACCAAATGACAACAAGTGTGTGGCCAAGACTCATATTCATCGCTTATATTTTTGAGAAATGGTTATTTGGTATTTAAGTTTTTATTAAATATGCATCCTTTATTTTTAGCTGAAAGGGTTTGTGTTTGTTCTAGGGGGAAAAAATCACAAAAGGGATGAGGATGAAGGGATGGTTCTTTTGGTAAGTCACTGGCCATGCATGCAGACTTGAGTTTGCATCTCCATCATATCTATAGGTAGTGGGTGTGGTGGCATGTCTATAAACCCAGAACTTTGAAAGATGAGAGGGTGGAATCCCTAGAGTCCAGTGAGGGATTCTGTCCAAATAAATAAATAAATAAAGTAGAGAATGAGAGATGAAGATACCCAGCGTTGACTTCTAGCCTCCATAAATATGCACACATGAACATGAACACACATACGCACACCCACTCACAAAGCTAAAACAAGGAGGGGGAACATCCATCATTTACATAAATAAATATAGCCACCTTTGTTGTGTGCACCTTGGTTCCAGCTTCCCCTCTCTACCAACCCTGGCGGCTGTTCAAGCCCTGCGTCATGCCCTGTAAATCTCTGTTGTAACACTTACTCCCTTTATTGGTTCTGTTCCTCTAGAGAACTCTGACCTTGGACAATGAAACAGACTATCCTCCAAGCCCTCCAGAAACAACCAATTGGGCAGACATCCTGTCTAAGCTCAGGAAGTCTGAAGGGACACATTGCTACAGCTTTAAGCTCCCCCACTCTATGATGCTTGTTATGGCAACTGTGGGACACCAGTGTGTGGCTCTCTCCTTAGGGGAGCCCTCACAAGTCCTCAAATCTGGTTCTGACTTACATTGTAGACAGCCATATCTCTCTGGCTTGGCAACTTGATTCGTGCAATTTTTTTTTTAATCCTTAGACTCTCCTGGAACTGACCTGACATAGAAGCAATTTTGACATCTTTGTTGGCAACACAAATAACTTTGGTACCCACAAAGTGAGGCTAAGAGGATACAGATAGTTACGGCTGTCCTGGGGACAGTTTAACTTTTGATACATCAGACCTTCTATGTGGGCTGTTGTACCCCTCTCCCAGATCCCACTTTTCCTTGAGAAATGAATGGATGAACAGCTTCATCAGATGTCCATGATTGTATAAAAATGCCTAGCAACGTGTGCTTTCTGATCATCCCCAAATTCCTTTCTCTGCTTTAGACACCCTGATTGTTCCTCCAAAGCATGCCTCACAGAGGCCAGAAACTGAGGGAGAACATTCTGGAGGCCTAAGAAGCATGAAGGGGAATGTGGCATGATGCCCAGCAGGTAACAGTTTAACACTGAACTTGAACCTTAGGCACCATTCCTAAGACACCTGGGACTTATTCCCTCCAGCCAGTTTTCTCTTTGTGTTGTTCAGCCACTGTCTAGTGCTCCCTTCTCTCCATTCCTTAATGATACACGAGCACATTCACTGGCCTTCTGAAATCTCATCATTTGTCCTTGGACATGCTATTTAACCTTTATGTGTAGCAGGTTCCTCACTTGGAAAATAAGTATGATAGTATTAAGCCATAAAGCAGAATGAAGTCTAAAAGAAAAGGAATGAAGCAGCAGCACTTCTTATACTCTCCATAGGCTCCAGAAACATTAAGCTAAAATGAGAGACATCACATGCAGAAGGTCGCATGCCAGACACGTTCATCTAGATGGAGAAATAGGAAGCAGCTTGGAGTGTACCAAAGGAGACAAGGACAGGAAGCAAGAGGGATTTCTTAGTGCGTCAATAGGTTAGATTATGTTCCCCCAGAAAAAGGTAAAAATTGTAGATCCAAACAGCTGAAAGTGGAACCTCTATAGGTAGCCAAAGATGGTCCTCCAATCCAGTGCAACTGGCATCCCTTTAAGAAGCAGGAATTTGGACACAGATGGACATAGGGATGGCAGTATGTTGGAACTATACTGAGTGTCATTGACTTGTCACTTCTAAGTGGCTAAATGGTTAAATGTAATACAGATTTTACCTCAATAAATGTGTGTGTGCTCACCTGCATGTTCATGCATGTGCATACAGGTATGCGTGCACACGCTCACACACACACACACACACACACACACACACACACACACACACACTAACATGTACCATAGTGAGGTGCTGAGAGCTTTCAGTGGTTCACCCCACAAGAACTTAGACACAGACCTTGGAGTGCACAAACCACGTGGTGAGTACTGTAATATTTTCTAGTCTTCCTGCAAACTTTCCACCTTTAGACATCAAATAAAGAACAGGCAACTGTTCCTCAAAGCTGTGTTCCTTTTATGTAGTAACTTATAGCTCTCTCCTGCTAATCTAAGCCATTGAAGATAACTATAGAACATTCCACATCAACTCATCCGTCCAGGAGTTTCCCATGGAGAAGATAAATTCTAGCCCCTTTCCCCACCCCACCCCTGGCCACCCTGTCACCAAGTATTCAAAACATCATAATGGGCCAAATTTGTAAAAACTTCAGTTATTCCCATCTCAGCCTGTAGAAAATCCACCTGCAAGACTGAGCCCACTTTACTACCAGCAACAGACAAGCCATTGTCTTTCTTCCAGTTGCCCAAGTGGAATTCCAATCCCTGACCTGAGGCACCAGGTTCCAACCACAGATCCACTGTCCTCCGTTGAGTTTATGCCATGTGCTGGGACACCCAGGTGGATGGGTGGGCAATGTATTCAAATAACTAGAGACCCAGAAAAACTAAAGAGGGTTTTTTTTTAAACCCACAGAAAAATTACCGACTCGCCTTAAAGGGGTCTTGCTTTCCCTGTTCCACCTCCTGGAAGGACACGATGGAGCATAGAAAGCTTTGCTCCCTAAGAGCCAGCCTTTGAGAGACTCAGCGTTTTGTGAAATAGGAAACTGATCACGGGAGGGAAGGGAACAGGGAAGAATTGTGCAAGGGAGCTAGAGCAATGGAAGGTAAAATTCAAGGAGACACGTTAGTCTGCAATAGTCCATTTGAATCAAGCATGCCATAGATTTGGGGCCACCGTTTTTGATACTATATGCCTCGAATTACGTCTTACAGAACCGCAGCTAATGTGGTACAGCGCATGTCGACATGGTGTGTCTTTGTGAAGGTCCTCTTCTCTGGTTATTAATATTTTATTGTTTGTATGCTGGGCACCACCGGAGAGCATGTGGGGGAAGTGAGCACCGGCTCTCAGCCAGGCAGGCATCTGGCCAGAAGCTCCAAGCGCTGGCTCCAGCCACCCCATCTCACACCAGATACGTATTCATGTCTGAGTTGTTTTCTTCTCCGCCCACATTCCCTCTGGAGTCTCCATGTTACTCCCTATCCATATAGGAACCAGTTAGCCCCACAGTCAAACACTACCTGAGGAGCAATAGAAAATACTGTTTTCCAAGCAATAGCGAAAGTTTGAGAACTATATGGAATATGAGATTCTCACCACATAAGCAGACTGCTGGGAAAAGAGTTCTCCTTACTTTCATCTGTCATCACTATGACAAAAATTGAGGCTGCATTTATAAAGAAATATATGCATGTACATATATGCATATAATATATATATATATATATATATATATATATATATATATATATATATATATATGGTCTAAGCTAAGCCATTCGAGAGAAATCAATGAGTCAAACTAACAATGATGGTAAAAAGTAACAATTAAATTAAGTGTAACCAGCACTCCCAGGGCACACAGGCAAAGCCTTGCACTGAATAGTTTCTCTAATGTATCTGTTTTAATCCTTCCAGCTGCCCAATAGGATAAATGTCATTATCCCCACTTTGCAGATGATGTAACTGAAGTCTCAGGGAACATCGCCAAGCTCATGGGCTGTTAAGCGGAGCCAACAGCTAGCCCACTGATTTAGGTTCATCTGATTCCAAACCCATGCTGCTGATTATAGAGTTGTCTGCCCAAAAGCAGGTTTTCCCATACCTACTAGTCATTTTCCCTCAATGAATTCATATTCTTTTTGTTACAGGAGGTGATTTTGTTACGGTGTCCATTGCTGTCTTCTGCTGTGACCAGTTCTGCTGTGCTGACATGAACAGAGGCCTCTTTGATAAAGGAGGTAGGTAAGTGTACTTCCTGGCTGGGATTTCAAAGAAAAGCCCAAGAGTTATAAACAAGTGAATATAGTTATTGCAAAGACAAATAATAAAAATGGAGAACCTCTGAATGTATTGGAAGGGAAATCTGGGTGCCCTGCAGTCAAGATGTAATTGCTAAAGAAAGGAAAACAGGCTTGAAAGGAGTGGAGAAACCCAGCCCACAACTCTGAAATCTAAAATGAAGGCAGAGACAAGAAAAGGATCCTCTTAGATAATTAAAACTAGGGTCTTCCAAGATATGAAGTTAGACACCTGAAAATTATATATTTTTAATTTCTAATTCTTATACTGGAGTGCCATAGGCTAGAGAGCCTCCCAGGTATTAATGAAAAGACTGCAGCAGGGGGCCCTAAAAATCACTGCAGCATGCTAGCGCTAACAATGTGAGCCCAGAAAACCCAGAGGAAAACTGGCCTAGTAAATTTCCTTGATTGGTTGATTTTTTTAAATTGTTCTCAAACTGACACTGCTTCCCTCCTCTGCCATGTCTGTATGTCTGTGCATGTCAGTCTGTCAACATGTCTGTGCTTGTCTGTGTGTCTCTGTGTATGGCAGGGTGGGGTATGGGGTGATTCTAAGAATATTTTCCGGACAGGAGTCTCTGTCTTTGAAAGGTACCTTATTATTCTTTGATCTGACATCACCCTAAAGTTGAGCTGAAGTCTAATGACTTCCCACACTTAGCAAGACTAGAGCAATTCCGGTACTTAAACCAAAATGGATGTGCAGCCGGAGACAGATGGGCCCACTTGTGCTTTGGGCAGCCTGGTACACCCACTTCTAAACCTGCAAAGAGCCAGGCTGTGAAAGAGCTAGGGTGGAAAAGGCCAGCACTGCCTAAATCCTGCTTCCTGCTTCTGTCTTCTCCTCAGGCAGAACACAGGCTTTCTTCCAAACCTCTCCCCATGTCTAAGCCTGCTCGGCCCCTGCCGGTGGGATATAAATTAATCTCAACTCTTTAGACAGCATTTTGGCTATGTGCATCAAAAATATCAATAATATCCTCTTCTGCAAACCACACAGAAATATAATATGCACAAAAGATTTATAGCTGAAAATGTTAATTACAGAATCATTTAAAACTGGAAGGAAAAACAGAGTGTCCAATTACGGGAGGATGTTTGGGTAAATAATAACCCATCCATTTATATAAGGATATTTTTGTCATTAAAATGATTATGATATGCTAAAAGTAAAAAGGAGCTAAGAATTCATTTACAGTAAAAATTCCACCACAGAAATACCACCCACAGGATGAAAAATGCCAAATATATTTATTTCTACATAGCTAAATTCTGTTTATATGTAGGACAATAAAGGAGACATTTCTTTCTTAGGTATATTTCCCTTTAGCATATCCAACTTTTATATGATGGATGCTAGTGTTCTTCAGGCACATAGAGTCATAGAAGTGTCAGGTGGGAAGACCCAGGTCACATCCCAGATAGTCCACAGCCACAACTGAGGGTCCTTCTCCAATGGCATGGAGGTCATTTTGTTGATGAAAAGAGTCACTATTAGGAAGGCACTGACAAGCAGTAAATGCTTGGTAAACGTTGCCCTTTATTATCAAACATTTATTAAGCATCTATCACATGCAAATATTTAATAACATTTAATACAGACAAAGGCTCCTCATTTTTAAAGAGGGAAAATAGATCTCTAAATAGATACTGACACTTCTAAGAGCTAAGCTCTGCAGCAAGGGGTGAACGCTGTGAGAGCGGGAACGGAAGCCCCCAGGCATGTCGACACACGAATTTTCACATGCACTGTCCACCGTCACTCATATGAGAATCCCTCCAACAGCTTAAGATCCAAATGTCATGTAATGTTTATATCTTTAGAGTGACTTGAGAGAAAGCAAATATCCACCCCAAACTGTCCCCAAAGTCAGAATGTGACAGAAGCCCATCCTCTCAAGGCTGTAGAGTATTTTGATGTCCGCACATGGCTGGAATCTACACCATCCACTTCATCCTCACAGGACACCTGTGGTGAGCTGGTCACAGTTACTCAGTGAGATGGAACAAAGCCAAGACATATGGCCAGATATGTTGAGAGGCAATTTAGAGTCACACCAGAGATGCTTGCTGAAAGGGCCTCCCATCAAAAGTCCTCACGTGATACAGCTTGGACTTTGGATTTTCCTGCAAAGACCCATGCGTGACGGTTTGGTCTGTGCCATGCCAGCCTATGATATAGTTATGAAATGGTGGAACTTTTAAGACATGGGACCTAGTGGAGCTAATTCAACCATTGGGAACATGTAGTTGAAGGAGATATTGGTACTGCAGCCCCTTCCTGTCTCTCCCTTTGGTTGCTAGTGGCAATAAGGTGTTGACTGTTGCCAGTTATGTGCTCCTGACTAGAGGCACTGCCTCACCATAGGCCCAAAGGCAGTAAGGCCAGGCAGCCACGCACTGGAACATTCAAGCCCGTATGCCAGAGCAAACCTTTCTCCCTCGAAATCTTAGTGTCTTGGGGATTTGTTCATGGTAATGGAAAACTATCTGACACATCATGCTTACATTTATTCTATAATCTTCACTACACCTGTCATGACACAGATACATTGTTAGAAAGCTTCTGTAGTGTCACTCCATCCAGTGATATAATCTTATGGGGACCACTGTCATATATGCAGGTCATTTCATGTGACATATGACTACATATGGGGGAGGGAAAGGTTATAGAAGGCAGAGGAAGGAGTAAGAGAAGAAGATTAAGAAGGAGATTTTGAGTCAGCCTAACAGGATGATCTACACAATAAACTTAGGATCAGAAACAATTTCTCTATAATCATCTGTATTTAATAAGTGAATTTCCCACTCGCAGTAGAGGCAAAAAGCTGTTGACACATGAATAATCACACAGACGACTGGGAAAGGACAAAAATGAAACCCAGAAAGAAGCCATTTGAGCAACCTGCTCTCAAGACCTCATACATTTAAACAAGAAGCAAGGAGTAGACACAGACCTTCTTGTTGACCTCAAGGCTCAGTGATCATGTACCTTTCCAAGCTTGCTAACTCTCCTTTACATCTGACAAGCATTGATTAATTTATTAGCCATCCACGAGTCAGGATTCTGATTCTTACTGGGAAACAGCAATGTGGTCTGAAGACAACAACCGTGAACTTGGAGTCAGTTGCCTGGCGTTGAACTTGACTCAGCTATTGGTTAGTTGTAGGACTTACTGAGGAGCTTGAACGTCTCTTAGCATTAGCTGCTCCCTTTAACAACATTGACACACTGATGGCTACCTCTTCAGATTGCTGAGAAATTAAATGCAACACATGATCTCTCTTGAAACACCCAGTAAAATGGTGAGGTTCATAAATATGATAGCCTTCTGAATAAAAGAATGGATTTTTTTTTTGAGATGTCAACTACATCACCTCGGACTAAGCAAGTGCCAAGCATACTGACTACTTGGCAATGATGCCAGTCACCTGGACCATTGCGGAAGTCACTGACTGAGGTGGCTAACTTGTACTGACAGCTTGACTGAACTTGTAATCAGTCACCTAGAAGAGACAACTCTGCACATGTTCAGAAAAAGATCTGGCTGGGAAAGAAAGACCCACCCTGGATGTGGATGGCACCAACCCAGGTATTTTACTGAGTAAAAAGGCACAAAGAGAGAAGTAAGTCTATTGAAAGCCAGTATCGATATATCTTTCTCTGATACCACCTTCGTTGATGTAAGTAGGCAGCCTCCTGCCACCATGCCTTCCCTGTCAGGATGGACCAACTCTCAGACCGTGTAAAATAAGCCCTTCTTCCCTTGAGTTGCAGCGTGCCAGGTTCTTTCTTGCTCACAACGGTGAGAACAACGGATAGACCAGTAGACGTATTTCCCAATGAAATTGGAACCACTATAAAAGGAAGATTTTTCTTTTTATGCATCTCACATGGCTTTCATCCAATTGGGTGGATTAATCTACAGTTTTGAACATCTAGGTTAATAATATACATCGTTGACATAAAAAAAATGGAGAACCGCTGTAGAATTAAACAAATCTCTCCTGGGCCCTACATCTTGGTGTAGAATCTGTGATGCTATGTATGGCTCTTGTCCACGCATTCTTCTGTTGCCAAAAAGGGCCTTCCTCATACAATGACAGCAAAGCAGACGCTTAGCAACTTCCCCAACCATAACTGGACGCAGTGATTGTCATGAGTGATGAAATATGATTAGCAAATTACAGCTCCGATGTTTTATTTTAAGGGCACATAAAGAAAATGAATGGATTGAGCTGTTTTGCATTTTTTCAGTTGAATCATTTAAAAACAAGTGGGTAATGGAGGAGGCAAGAATGACGGCTGGAAGAAAAGGCACAAATAGCGTGCCACTTCACGTCCTACCAGCATAATTCATCCTCGCTTCCCGTCCCAAACTGTTGTATGGTGCTGTTGCTGTACATGGTGAAACAGCTGCCATTTAATTCTGGCATCTTTATTTTAGTGCTGTATAAATTGGCCTGGAATTTTTATTTTATTTTATTTCATATAAAAATGCAAAGAGAAAAAAATTAAATGGGAGTCTCTTCATAGCTTCCCATGGTGTTGTCATTACTAGTGAGGTCACCCACAGCACTTGAGTAAAGGACACAACTCATGTTGTGTGGAGGGGGGGCGTGTTTCCTGTCTTAACGCCACATCTACTTTACAATAAATTGCATTATGGCAAAGCCCAGGGTTTGGGAAATCCTGTTAGGATCTTCACCACTTTCAAATACCTCAGACAGGAAACGGCATTGCTGCCTTTTGTGTCTGTCTTCAAATCCCAGACTTACAACCCTTTACACCTCTCCCACAGAGTTGGCAGCGAAGCAGAAATTCCGTAAGCCCCTTATTCCTCATTGATACCATTATAAAATTAGAGGCGCATTCCTTTGGAAATGAATTTGGCAACTGAAATGCGACTGCTGAAGCACAGTTAAGAATATAGTCTGTTTGTAATTTGAGGACTTGGAAGGCTAAGGCAGAGAGACTGCCGTGAGTTCAAGGCCAACCTGCACCACACAGTGAGTTTCAGGTCAGCCTGAGCTACAGCGAGAGGCCTCGGCTCCAAAAACAATGAGAGAGTCAGGACTGTCAGAGGAAGAGAAGGAAGGAGGTAAGGAGGTTGGGAGGGATGGAAGAAAGGATGAAGGGAGAAAAGAAGGGAGGGACAAGGGGAGGGAGAGAGGGAGGAAAGGGGGGAGCTGTAAGTACAGATTTCAAACAGTACAGTCAAAATGACTGTAAAGAAGAGAGACTTAGGCGTGACTTCAAGCTCTACTGTATACTAAACCCAAGATTTGGGGTAAGTCATTTATCTTTACAGAAGTAAAGTGGATTAAAAAGTATTACTTTATGGCACAAGTAGATTAAAGGGCATGGTAATATCTGGTACATAATATTATGATTATAACATGGGTTCAACAGTAGTATTACTCAAGTTGAATGCCTGGCTAAAATTGAATTATTAGGCAGGGTTTGAAAGCTGTAGCAAGAGGTCATGTAGCTGTATTGACTAAAACAGCTGCTTCTTCTTCTTCTTCTTCTTCTTCTTCTTCTTCTTCTTCTTCTTCTTCTTCTTCTTCTTCTTCTTCTTCATCTTCTTCTTCTTCTTCTTCTGAATGTTTTTAAATGTGAGTCTTACACTGATCAGACTTGTTAGTCATCTTTGCCTGGTGGCTCAGTGAACACATATCTTGCTGTGCAGATATGAGGACTGCATTTGGATTGCCAGAGCCCACATAAAATGGGGCACAGTAGTGCACATCTACGACTGCAGCCGGCCTGTGGGGAAATAAGAGGTGGAGACAGGAGAGCTTCTAGGGGTTCAGGAGCTCCTACCCTGAACCCACAAGTGTACCCACAAGTGAACAACAAGAAACCTTGTCTCTAACAAAGATAGAAGGCAAAGACTGATATCTAAGGTTGTCTTTTGACCTCCATGTGAGCACCATGATACATGAGCATCTGTACACAGACACACACACACACACACACACACACACACACACACACACACACAGAGATACACACACACACACACACACACTCATATGCAACATACACACCACACACGCACATATACACACACTCATAAGCAACATATACACCACACACGTACGTACACACACAGAGACATACACACATATCACATATGTATAAAGACATTAAAAGTTAAATTAAAACCCTTATTGGTGGTGGTGCATACCTATAATGTTAGCACTTGGGAGACAGAGGCAGGAAGATCAGAAATTCGAGGCCAGCCTGAGTTATCTGAGACCAATGTTTCAAAAAACACAACAGAATTCTTAGTGACTTTTCAAATTACACTTATAAAGCAAGACTGTATAATGTAAACACTTCAGAAAAACCATAATATAAATAACAAGTTATGTGTAACTACCAAACCCATTGTTTCTGAGTCCTGATTGAAACCATGTCCAGTTAGGTTGACCATCTCCCTGTTCTGTCTGAAATGGGATCACTGATGTCTGTCATGCTGGGGCTATTTTTTCAATAGCTCCCTTTCACTTTCAAATGGTTCCTGGACACAAAACAGATTATGTGGGCCTTTGACCTATAATATACCTCCAAAAGAGAGGTTACTTATCATCCATGGTGGGTTTAAGTATTATCTGTTTCTTTTCCCACAATTCATTCTAATTTTTCCTCTTATAAACTGAGTTTTTGTAGACCCAAGATTCCAACGTGTGTTAATTTTCTGATTTGAAATTAGGCAATGTAATTCTGTTTTCACTTCCTTTGCATTTCCAAGGAGGTGTGCTTGGAAATAAAACAGAAATATAGTGATGGTGAATAAAAACCTTTTACAAGTCCCAGGCAAAAGGTAATTTTCTGAGTTCTGCTCTGTGAATCTCAGCCACGAGAACACAGATGCTGAAGGAGATTCTGCTTAAACAACTGGAGTGTGCTTAAAACAAACAAACAAAAAAAAAAACCTTTGGAATTCAAGATCACTTACTTGGATAACACATAAATTGTTTGAAAAGGCATTTCTTTATGACAATAAAAATAAATACTTAAAATAAGACGTTAAAGCTACATGTTTAAGATATAGGACTGTAAGAGGGTTGTAAAAGAAAAATAAACAATATATACAGTCCAATTA
Source organism: Acomys minous (assembly GCF_964271855.1). NCBI lineage: Eukaryota > Metazoa > Chordata > Mammalia > Rodentia > Muridae > Acomys > Acomys minous. The sequence continues at coordinate 50,088,508 of NC_140490.1, read as the reverse complement.
GACTCTCTGCATGAGCTTAAAAGTTATCTCAGTTACTTCACATTTCTGTAATCCAAGTTACTCTTTAGATCATAAAAGCTATGAAGACATCAGGGGAAAACTCTTGTCGATTAGGCCTCTAATCCTCATCCAGCATTTGTCTCCCTTGCAACCCGGGCATGTCCCCAGTTCACCTTGCAGCAGGCAGGCTCAATCAGGTCCTAGCGTAGTGCCCAGAAGGCTGAGAAGGAAAGGGAAAACACTGGGTCCTTAAGACACTTTGCACCCACACTCTCATGCCACCTGTTCCCCACATAAGAGTCTAAACAACTGAAGCTGCCATGTTGTAATCACCAGAGGAAGTCTCAGAGCCTGGCAGAGCCTCAGTTTTGCTAACTCCGGACAGCCAAACCAGCACTAACAGCTGCCTCCCTTCAGACTGCTACGAAAAAAATAAACCCTTATTTGTTTAAGCTACTGTGAGCTCGATTTTCTGCTCCTTAGGGCCAAATGCATTTCAAACCAAGACAAGAGCTTAGCAGGGCCTGGTTTCTCCAAGACGTTAGCAGCTAAACAGGAGAAGCGAAAGCCAGAGGCGGAAGACCCTTCATCCCACTGAGTCATAGACGGAAGTAGAGGTACTCTGCAAAGTAGATTCCAGAACACACAGGAAGAAGCACATAGTACAGGAGCTAGGCGCCAGCTAAAGTTGATAATTAAGTAGAACATCTCTGAGATATGCCTACCTTATTTTTAAATGATGTTTTGTATCTTTCTGAGAGGTGATAAGGTTTCTGTACGGCAATAAAACAAGTAACAGCCCCTCCTGGACCACCAGCCTCCCTACTCAGGTCCCTGATGTTTGGTATTTGATACCAAATACCAGGATGTTTGAGTCCCACTGTGAACCCAAGATTGTGAGCTGTAAACACCTGTTTCTTGTTTGGTGTGGCTCAGCCCTAACACACACACCTTTAATCCAAGAGCTTTTTGTATATAGGATTTAATAAAGTCAACGCTAGGTCAAGAGGCAGAGCAACAAACCAGCTGACAAGGATTAAGTAGTAAGGAAGGGCTTTGAGGGGAGGGTATTTAAGACAGCATGGAGGAGGAGAAGGAGCTCTTTGGCTTTTTGGCTTTCAGCTCTTACCTCTTTCCTCCTGAGCTGTTAGGTGAGCTAGTAGGCATTTTTCTTCTGAGCCATCAGCTGAGCTAGCAAGCTTTCGGCTTTCTGATTTTGTCTTTTTCCTCTGGAACATGAGCTGAGTAAAAAGGTCAGCTGGGTGCTTTCTCTGCCTCTCTGAGCTACCAAGTTTTCACCTCAATATCTAGCGTCTGAGTCATCATGGGTAAAATCAAACGATTTGGGATTTTACTGTTTTAAAAGCAACAGGTCCCTCCTGGATTGTCAGCCTCCCTACTCTACCCCAAGTTGGGCCCCACTATTTTAAAGAAAACAATCATAGAACATCAGGCAAAGCTACAATTCAAACATGAATGTCAAACATATTCCGGATGTAATTTTGAAATGATCGACCCCATTCCAGAGTGATCTGTTCTCAAACACAGGTTCTGGTGTGGGTATACCTGCTTGCCAGTCCCAGTTGGGCCTCTACCAACCCTTTGTAACTGCTCCTGAGCCTCTGGGCTCATCTGTAGACTATGGAGAACAGAGAACCCCCAAATAGAATGATTGAAAATAGTAACTGAAGTGTGTATCATCTCCAGTTGTGAATGGCTTATGTTTAAAACAGAGCAGAGAACAGTAAGAGCCCAATAAATACTATACCTTATTATGGGTGTTTAAAAGCCAGCCCCACCTTACACATAAATATTCATATAGTGTGTAAGTAGCAGTGTTTGTGTTTAAAAATTTTTGTGTATAAGCATCTTATTTATTTATATTCTCAAGTAAAATAAAGAATGGTGTTTCAAATTCATCACCCCAAATATAAACACAAAGATGTCCTCAGGGAATAAATTGCCTTTACTATCTTTTGCATCTACCTAAATTTTTGGGGAGGAAGGGGAGCTGGAGAGATGGCTCAGTAACTAAGGGCACTGACTGCTCTTGCAGAGGGCCTGGGTTTGAGTCCCAGCACTCTTGGTGAGTCACAACCATCTGTAACTACAGTATAGGATCCAGTGCCCTCTCTTGGCCTCTGCGGGCACTATGCATGCACATGTTTGCCCATATATGCATTCAGACAAAACATTCATACATGCAAAAATAAATCTTTTTAATACATGATTACATTTTATTTATTGTGCAGCTGTGTGTGCCCATGCACAGACTTGAGCATACATATGTGTACCACAGCTCACAGGTGCCAATCAGAGAACAACTTTCAGGAGTGGCTCTCACCTTCTACCATGTTTTTCCTAGGGATGGATCTCAGACTACCAAGCCCAGTGGCATGGTCCTTTACCTGCTGAGCCATCTTGCTAGCCCCTGCCTCTCCTTACAAAAGCAACAACCAAATGTCTGTGTCTAGGCTCCTTGGTGTATGAAACCCTAAAAAGACTCTCCCCTCTCTTCTTTTATTTATACTTATATATATTTTTAGACCAAGTCTCATTCTGTGGTCTAGGCTGGCCTTGAACTAACAACTCTATGACTTAGCCTTTTATGTGCCGGGATTACAGGCCTAAGCCACCAAGCAGAGCCTGACTTGGTTTTATTCTTGTGGGAAGCTGAGAGAATATAGACACTTCCTCTGAAACCTCTTCAGACCCGCCATCTTGAGTATCAGTTGCTAATGTGCCCACACACACTTACCAGCAAACAAGTTTGGGGTCTTTGCTGGTTGGTCCTTTTCCTACTTGCAGAATGTATTGGCCCTTACTACATAGTTTATATCTTGACTGTCCCCAAAGGCTCAGTCCCCAGGGTGTGGCACTCTTGAGAAGTTGAGGAACCCTTCAGAAATAAAGTCCTCTGGGGAGTTCTGGTCCAGTGGATCCTCACAGGGAAATGTGGGATTCTGACCTCTTCCTGTTCCTCTTGCTTTGGTTCCTAGTCATGCGTGGAATGGACCTTGTAGACCCATGACTTTCTCTCCATCACCCCCGAAGTAGCAAAGGCCACCAAAAACCTGCAAAACTACAAACCAGCATAAATATGTATTTCTTTATTCGTACATAGACTATCTCAAATATTTTGTTCTAGCAATAAGAAGCTATTTAACAAATGGCCTCTGTTCTCAGTCTTCAGTTTTTATTGTTTCTGCTTAAATTTGTGAGCCCCTCTTTGGTACCTCTTCTTAGCTGTTCAATCTTCTAAATATTTTACACATTGTCACCCATCTAAAATTACTTGAATTAGCCAAGAAAGGTTGTCCTTTTTTTTAACATTTTCTCATACCTAAGGACCGATCTGTCTCCATTCATAACAGCTCTTTCCAAACAGCCAGCATCCTCCATCTCTTCTCTGCTCAGAGCGCTGTCTAGGATTCCGGGCTTCCCCAGGCCCGCTGCTCTGTGTGCCAAGCGCCTTGCCTTTAGAATCCAGAACGCCTCTGCAGCTGGATCGCTGTCTTCCAAATTGCCTTTCCCGTTGCAGATGTCACTGCTCCTCAGCCATGGTCAGTCAGAGTCAGGTCCCAGAGACCTGTCTCCTCTCTGCCATCCTTGTCATCATCACATTTCACTTGGCAGCACCATGATGCGTGGATCAGATGTTCCCTTTTACTCTTTCATCTTGGCAGCACATATGAATTAGTGTCTAGCGACATGGAGGCAAAAAAAAAAAAAAAAAAAACTAATGGAAATTTAACTGAAAACAAAAAAGCCAAACCCTACCATCCCAGCAGGAATTGAACCCAGTGGCCTTAACAGGAGGAGGATAGTCCATCCACTGGGCTTTCGGGTGGAGTGCAGTGGACAGGGCTGCAGATAGGCATCACATCAGTAAACAGGTGAGTCTTGTATTTTCCCAGTATTACTTTGGTCAACAAAATGAAGAAAGGAAGTGGATTCCAATTTAAATGTCAGAGCTATCTACTGTAAGGATTCCAAACAGGGGGCTTTAATGAAAATAGGATTTAATTTCCTGTAAATGTTTGAGTTCTTTAACCCTAATATATAGCAGTGATGAATATTTATACCAGTGAAATGTATCTTCCTCATACAAGAGTGTTTAGTCAGCCACAAACAAAGGAATTATGGGAGGATTTTTCTTTTATGGATTTTTCTAGAGGAAATAACATTATCTGAATAATTTTGTACCTTCTTTCATATTTTTCTCCAAAAGGATAAGGTATGCCAAAAAAAAAATGTGTCAAGCATACTCTTTTAAATAATATTTTTACTTATTCTTTTAAATTTTTGTGTATGTATATATAAAATGTATTTTAATTGATCTATGACTAACTCAAGTATACTGTTTAGATGGCTCCATGTGCTGGCAGCCTGCAGGTATTTAAACTATTGGGCTCTTATGGTGTGTTTTTATTTTAAAAATGAATTAAGCTTATCCAATATTTTATATTCAGATTAACCTAGTTTTCATCCAATCTCTGGTACTTAAGGGAAGTGGAGTTCCCTGAATAAAGTAGAATATCTCAGAACACAGTGAGGTTGAGATGAGGGTAAGCCTCCACTTCTAACCTCATTTTTGATGCCTTTTTTTTTTTTTAAGACAGGGTCTCATCATGTGGCCCTTGCTAGAGCATAACTTGTTATGTAAACCAAACTGGCTTTGAACTCACAGGGATGTAACATCCTCAGTGATGCTGGGACTAATAAAGCCCTGTGTGCCTTCTGTATTTAGAGCCTCTTGCTGTTTTCTTATGTCTTGTGACATGACTGTGTGCAGCACAATATGTAACCCTAACTATACTATCAAATCACTGGAAGCCCAGCATAATATTCACAGGAGGAAACAGTGCATTGCAAAAATCCCAGAAATATTAAAAAACAAGCAAATGATAGGGAAAGAGCAAGATCCCACTAAAAGTTAAAAGGTGTGGGTGAGTGGTGGGGGGCGGGGGATCCTGAAGATTTTATTTTCAAATACCAACAGAGCCAGGCATGGTGGCACATATAGTTAATACTAGCATTCACAAGGCAGAGGCAGATCTCTGTGATTTCAAGGCCATAGCAGTCTACATAGTGAGTTTCCAGGGCCAGTCAGAGCTACAAAGTCAGAGATCCTGCCTCAAAATAATAATAGGGCTGGAGAGATGGCTCAGTTGTTAAAAGTGCCTTCTGCTCTCCCAGAGGTCCTAAGTTTAATTCCCAGCAACCACATGGTGGTTCACAACCATCTATAATGTGATCTGATGCCCTCTTCTACAGATAAATCACTCATGTACAATAAATAAAATAAATAAATCTTTAAAATAATAATAAGATAACAATAACAAACACAAATTAAAATATCAACAGATTGTTTAAAGCCCTCAATTTTTTTTTTTTGCCCTTTAAAAATAAGATTTATTTTTATTCTATGTCTATGAAGGTATGTGTATGTAGGTAGATCTGTATACCACATGCATGCAGTACCCTTGGAAGCCAGAAGAGGGCAATGAGTCCCTGGATTTACAGACAATTATAAGTGGCCATGTGGGTGCTGGGAACTCAACCCTGGTCGCAAGAGCAGCAAATGCTTTTAACTACTAAACCATCTCTCCTATCCCCCAAAATTATTTTTTTAAAGGCCTTAATCCACAACCGTTAATAGACATCCTTACAATAAACGTCTCTCGTAGAGGACCACAATGATGGAGACATAGAAAGAAAAGCATATGGACCCCATAAGCAAATGCCCACAATAGCACTGTGCTTCGGGCCATGCAGACAGCTAGTCTGAGACTGAGAAAACTTTCCTGCGCTTAATGGTATTTATAAGCTTCTGTTAACTGAGAGAGTAAAAATGGCTTTGTGAGTTGCTAATCAATAAAAGATAGGCTTTTGATGCCTTAACTTCATCTCCCGTTAATTATGTTGAAAGCTATATAAAGAATGAACCACTGGCGATGGTAGAGGAGGGGTGTCTTGGGCTCGGTGTGGTGAGGCAGGCCTGCGCCCTTACTTGCCTTTGACCCTAATTCTTTCCCACCAGCTATCTGTGGTCAAATATCTGTAGTTTCCAGTGTAATTACATGCCACTCACACCATGGAATTTTCTCTAATTCTGCCTGTAGAAGGTGCATCCTCCTTTCCCATGTGCAAGGAACACTTTATCTGCATCCATGGTGTGGAGACTGTAGTGTTCTAGCATAAGCCTAACAAAACTGACACATGCAGAATCGCACGTGTGTGTCCCAGTGCTTCCTTGAGAGAGAAAGTCTTGAGGGTGTGTGTCATTCTCTAGGCACGTGTGTCCTTCCCAAAGCACTCAGCACTGAGCCTTGCCCTTTAGGAACAATCAATAAACATCAGCTGAATTACTTAATTAACGTTCCTGTCCACTCAATATAAAATGTCTGCTTGAAGACAAAGGCCAGGCAATGAGAAGGCTCACTGGATAATCAATATTTCAATTTTTATGCATCCAATCAATGTCAAATGTTACAGTGAATAAGGTGCTATAGTATTTATCTGCACACAACTGTGAAGTGACTGCTCTCTTCCCTCTCCACCAGAAACCAGTTGACTGTGGGAAAGTCATTGCCCATTTCTGGGATTAAGGCTGTCATCAGTAAAAATAAAAGATGGAGTTGTACCTGAGGAGTCTTCTGGCAGTACAAGCCAGTGTCTCACACATGGCGCCCTTGCTGCAAAGGTATTAGAAAAGGAAAGACACAGGCTAACAGAAAGCTTAGCAGGTGAGGCCATGCATCTGTTAATTAGCTTGATTTATCGATGCACAGTTAATGCATCTATCAAAGCACTGTATTGATATATATCATAGATGCACACGGTTTTGAGTTGTACAAACCCATATGGAACTCAAATGAACACATAGATAAGCAATGCCAAGAAGCTGCTATCTTACCTAGGATGAGAAAATGAGAGGAGGAGGTTTTGCTACCACTCTCTGAGTGACATCTAGCTCAAAGGAATACTTTAGCTTCCCCCTTCCTCTACAAGTATTTGTATTGGCCGAACCTAGCTATAAAACATTCTGTGATGTTGTCTGTGAGGTTGATGCCAAGCAGTAGACAAGAGCAGGTCTAACATCACTGTGGCTGCTATTTGACTTCAAGGCTATTCCTGGAATACCCAGGTGCCCCTGCAATATTCACTACAAGAAGGAATAAGTTACACTTGTCTTGTGTATCCTTGGGGAAAGATCACCTTGGGTCATAGGGACCTCATCTTTCTCAAAATATTTTACTGTACTTTCAGTTTTCTCTTGAAGGAGAGAAACTCTGGCATATCTGCATTCCCAGCACCACTAGCTTGTGCTCTGGAAACATTATCAAGGAAAATAAGACTCATTTGAGCACCAAGAGTGGGGATGTAATAACAGAGACAGTTACCATGGCAACCAGGCAGGTAGCTCACACAGAGTGGATACACTGAACAAACCAATTCCTGACTAAGGTGGGACATAGTGGAGTGGCTTGAGATTTTGTCATATTACTCAGAAAAATGCGCAACTCAAAGCTTATGAGTTGACCTAGGCATGGTGGTGCATACTCTTCAATCCCAGCACTGAGAGGCAGGGGCAGGCAAAGCTCTGAGTTCAAGGCCAGCCTGTTCTACAGAGCAAGTTCCAGGACAGCCAGGGTGATACAGAGAAAACTTGCCTCAGAAAAACCAAAACAACAGAAAAAGCTTATGAACTGAGTTGGGGATATAGATCTGGGGTTGAGTGCCGAGCATTCACTGGGCCCTGAATATGATTCCCTAGCATTGTGAAATAAATAAACAAAATTTTGAATTATTTCTAGAATTTTCCATGAGGGAGCTATGAATGATGGGGAAGAACTGGCTTTCTTTTTCTGTGCCTGAGCTCTCTCTCTCTCTCTCTCTCTCTGATAAAATGGGGGCATGGTGTCTGCATCCTTCTCTCACCACAGACACAAGAATAAGTCCAGTTAGTGGTGATATGTTACCCAGTGCTAACAGTTTTAGAACCCAAGACAGGTAGATCCTCAGAATAATTCCTTGTGGATCTGTTCATCTCGTCAATGGCCACACTTTACACTGTCAGGACACATACAGCCGTGTGAATTTCACTTTAAACAACAACAACAGAAATCCAAATGACACTCTTACTTAGTCTAATGTATCAGGAGAGAAAATTTTTCCCAATATTCATTTGAGTTTAAAATGTTTCATCCAAGCTGTTTCGGTTTCCTGATCTCAACAGGGTAATATCCAAAATACACAAGAACCACTGAGCAAGCCAGGAAAATCACGTGCCTGCTCCTACAGTCTGCAAAGCTGCCATTAGCAACAAGCTTTACAGCATGGGCCCTCTCCAGCTCGCTCCCCCACCCCCCATCCCCATGGCTACTTTCCACAGCACTGCCTTCTCTAACATGCCAGGTCAATGCTGAGAAGGAACTCAAACCACAAAGGACCAAAAAGCAAATATTTTTGCCCAGAGCTAATGTAACAAATTACACGCAAGATCTAAACTGCAAGAACCTTTTAAATGATGCAAGTCTACACAAACATACAGCGTCCCCTTTGCCAAGACTTAAAAATTAAATTAAATCTCAGTGGAAGACCCCCTCGGGGATTTACAGACTCAGGGTTCTGGTCTCAGCAGGGCCACAAGCCTCCCTACCCATTGGGTTTCTGTTGCCTGCCTCTGTCATGCATACATAAAAACTGAGCATAAACTGAGCATGTACAGCTCCGTGCAAGACAGGTTTCTGTGCACGATCAGAGACTTGTCTTTAACAGCTTCCAGCACGTGCTCAGTTGCAATCTGTTGTCTGGAATGTTTCGTTTTGACTGTCAACTTGACTGAATTAAAATCACTGAGGAGGTTCACCTCTGGCTATATCGGTGAGGATGTTTCCAGAAAGATTGAACTTTCTGGAAGTTAAAGATGGGAGAGGAGACCCATCTTAAGCTGAGCAGCACTATCCCATGAGTTGGAGTCCTAAGACAAAAAAAAGGGAAAAGGAGAAAGCCAGTCAAACCCCAACATTTATCTCTACTTTCTGATCCACCCAGATGGCTATGTGCATCTCCTTCCATGGCAGGCAGCACCTGCTACTGTGCTTTTCTGCCCTGATGGACTAGATCCACTCAAACCGTGAGCCAAAAGCAACCCTTCCCTGCCATGAGTTGGGGTCACAGTGACCAACCAGTAAAGTAGCTTCTGAATGGCTATCGGGTGGGCACGTAGACCTGAAGTCAGGTTCTGTTTCTGCCGGAAGCAAGACCGCAACTAAGTAGAGGAACTGGGGTGCTCTCTGCCTCCTTGGTCAGCAGGTTCATAAGTTCAAAAGGGGTGCATTACAGGTGCCCAACAGGAGCCTGATGCCTAACTGGGAACACAACAGCTATTAGAGCTGATGCTATCCTATGGAAAGCCAGATGCGGGAAATAGCTGGACGCAGCTGCTTTGAACGGAGTCACCACCTTGATGAGCATTTGTGGTTAGACACTGGAAACCAGCAGACATATTGGATTGCGGCTGCCTTTGCCCATGGCTATATTACCTAGCATTCAGCCCAATTCTTTATTTCCTGCTCCTTCAGTTGTGGCCGAATCCCCAAGCAGCAGAGTGGCTGAAACTGAAGAAGCTCATTTAGAGGAAATAAGTGCAGTAGGGAAACTAGCCATGGAACTTTGGAGCCAGTCAACCGCATCTGGCTTTGCTTTGCTCACACACTCACTTGGACACAGGTAGTAGTGGAGGCCACATTCTGAGAACTTGGAGAAATATATATGTTTATGTGTATGTGTGTATATATGTGTGTGTGTGTGTGTGTGTGTGTGTGTGTATGTGTGTGTGCGTGCGTGCATAATTTTTTAAGTCAGCATGTACCATTGGTTCTGCATCACTTTCTCTTCCAACTTCCCTTATGCTTTGACTTCCAGCAGAATATCGAATATATCTTTTTAGCCCTGCCCATCAGCAGGGAGATGTGTTACTGTCAATGATTGATTGCTCGCTTTCATAGATGGTACGGCTCCAACTGTCCCCTTGGAAAAATCTTGCTAGTAGATGGGCCTCCAGTGTCTGTCAAATGCAGCAGGCCGCTGGTCACCAAATCCACGTTCAAGTGCAGAAGGTCCAAGGCACTCAGGCATACTGGCCAGCCACCAGCAAGCACTCACACCAACATTTGGAAGCACCAACCAACCATTTGAAAAACTTTCCAAAGATTCTGAATGTTTCTGAACGGAGGAGGATAAAGAGGGAAACGAAGAGACAAAGGAGGAAGGAAGTCTGTTTAGCTCCCAGACACCAGCCATTACCAGAAAATCAATACTCAGTATGGTACCCTAACCCTGGGTCGTCCTATTCTTTTCTCTGCCTTCCTGATATTTTTTACAATAAACAAATGGCTTCTGATAACCAAAAAGAAGTGTCCTCATTTGTTTGCTGAGTTCTGAACATTGAGTGTTCTGACAATGGGTTCGGAGAGGAACAAATAAATACATATGTGTATATGTAATTGATTCCTGAGTCTCAGAACACAAGAAATGAGACTGCAGAGAATGACAAGTTCTCTAACTCCATTTGGTCCCTGAGTTCTGAAGGAAACGTTTGGATAGTGAAAGGCGAAGCAGCATGGGATGCCTAATGGGACTAAGACCCTCTCACTTATCTTTCTTCATGTGTGTTTGCCTGCTTGTCTGCATGCACACCACATACATGTATGGGTGACTGAAGAGGCCAGAAGAGGGAGTTAGAATCCTTGGAATGGATGATTGTGAGCCACCGCACATGGGTGCTGAAAACCAAACTTGGGTCCTCGGTATGAATAGTAAGTATTCTTATTTATTTATTTATTTATTTAAGATTTATTTATTTATTTATTATGTATACAATGTTCTGTCTGCATGTATGCCTGCATGCCAGAAGGAGGCACCAGATCTCATTATAGATGGTTGTGAGCAACCATATGGTTGCTGGGAATTGAACTCAGGACCTTTGGTAGAGCAGCCAGTGCTCTTAACCTCTGAGCCATCTCTCCAGCCCCAATAAGTACTCTTAGCAACTGAGCCCTCTTATATTTCATTTTTAATAAACAATTTCCTATATGTAAGCACCAAAATATAGACTGATAGGAAATTCTTCAAGTTCTGTAAGTGATGAAGTTTGAAGGCCTACATGTATAACAGAACTTTATGTTTGCTTTGATTGCTTATTTTTTTTTCTTTCCTTTTGTTTGTTTTGGTGGTTTGTTGGTTGGTTGGTTTTTTTGCATGGGGGGTTTAGCCAAGGCCAGGGTCTCACTCTGGCTAGGTAAGTGCTATACTATTAATTGTTTCCCCAGATCTTTATGGATTTTGAGAGAAGGTCTCCCTAAGTGGCCCGCAGTGGCCTTGAACTTGCTGTGTAGCTAAGATGGCTTTAAATATGTGGTCTCCCTGTCTTTGTTTCCTGAGTACAGGGATTGCAGGTACTCCCTCAGAGGCTACAGGGGTGGGAACCCTAGAAGTAGAGCTGCAGGCAGTTGTGAGCCATCCAGTGTAATTTGTAGGAATTGAATTTGAGACCTCTGCAAGAACAGTAAGTGCTCACAACCACTAAGCCAGCTCTCCGACCCCTGAGATCCATTTTTAATGTTAATTTGTGTCATCCTAAATATTCTATCAGTGAAGTAAAGGTCTAAGAGACGCAGGCAAAAACATGAGATGGATAATGAAGCTTGACTTTTTGGCCCACGAAGGCTTTGCTGTGCTTTGGGAGAATTAAGTTAGAGAGCACAAAGTACTGGCCAAACCCCCATGCCCTATGCCCTACGCCCTATGCTCTATGCCCTATGCCCTATGCCAAGAAGCTAAAATTTGTCAAGAAACTAAGGATTTGACCATTTCATATACAGTACCAAAGAAGAACTGTCCTAGCTGTCAAATGAACACAGTTCTGTTAACTATATCTCAAGAAAAGAGGTAACCAGAGACCCAGAATTGTTTTCAATATAAAAGTGTAAGGTGAGATTTTTTTCCCCTTTTTTATTACCTTCCATATATGTCTGAATCCCGCCAGCACTCACTTTATGTTCTCTGGGATATTTCCCAGATGTGAGTTAGGTTTGGAGGCTCAGCTCAGAAAGCCATCACACAGCTATGGAGTACCTCACATGCTCCCACAGCATTGCATTTATCCACTCTTGGGGCCTCCGGTCAGTGTCGCCAACATCTGTCCCGGCAGATGGCCACATTACTCAGCACACAGCAAGTCCAACTCAGTCTATGAAGAAGAAGAATGTCGTCCAGGCCAAAGACTATCTAGAAGTGGAAGAATTCAGCTGGCCTCAAAGGACAACTAAGCCCTGACCAATGGTCCTCTATCACCATGCGATAACTGTCCTTACTGTGCTCAAACATAGCACAATTGACACAAAAATACTAGCTTACTTCTGACTAACAGGGCTCAGCACTCCACACTCCCTGCCATGATTCTAAGGCCAGCCATACTTCCCCCTTCGTAGCCTTTCTCACCTCCTCCTCCATATTCTGAGCTCTTGAATCCCAAAATTCAACTAAAAAAGAAAAAATGTTCACCTTCACTGTCAGTTCAGTGAGATTTAGAATCAGCTAGGACACACACCTCTGGGTGTGAGTGAGGAAGCCTTGAGGAGAGAAGACCCAGAAGGCTAGAGTCCTAGAGTAAATAAAAAAGGAAAAGAGAAACAGGCTAAGGAGAGGGAGTAGTCTCTCTCTGCTTCCTGATAGTGGCCACTGTGGCACCACCTCACGTTGCTACCACCATGGCTCCCCCTCAACAATGGGCTGTACCCCTCAGACTCTGAGCCCAAATAAATCCTTTCTTCCTACATTGGTTTTGTTGTGTAATTTGTCACAGCACTGAGAAGAGGTATTAACACAGAAGACTCATGAAGTAGAAGCCAGGGCACCACAAGATGGCACCAAGCCAATGAGCACTTGGCTGTGACAGGTGCTTAGGACTCTGTTATTTGGTCTCATCCATCCTGAGTCCTGTGCTCAGTGGGACTGTTACAGAACCTCAACCTTGTCTTAAGATCCTCATGCTGGCCCAGTACCCATCTTCTTCACCCAGTGAACTGGAGAACCTTCTAGCATAAGCTTCCCTTTGTGGCCCCTTCACCTCCTCTCAGCTCCCCACCTTGTCGTCCCTATCCTAACCCATTCCTCTCAGCAGTCCGTCCTGAAGCCAGCCCTGGTGTTTCCTTCCTCCTCTGCAGCACTCCTTACTTGTAGCTCTTGTTTGATGTGCGAGGACTGCTGCCAAGTGTTTCTCATCGTCCCCCTGAAATCTTCTTTTAATATTTGAAACTGTACAAACAACAGCGTGGATCATCTCTTTTCATGCACACATCCTGTCTACTCACCCGCATTGGGAGTCTTCCAAGGCTCTGTCCTTTCCCATCTGCTCATCTCGCTTTCTAGTGACTCCCTTGGATGGATTTCTCCCACTTGCATAACACCATGGATGTTTTCATAGTCTTGTCCAAACCCCATCCAAGGGCCACTGGCCTAATGGTTCTTTCCCTTTCCCTTAATCACTCCAGATGCCCACTGTTTTCTCAAGGCCACCTCCAATTCCAAGGACGCTCTCTTCAAGGTGCATAGCTCAATAATTATCTAGTCATTTTCCGAGTCTCTTTAAAACAGGTGTGTGACATGTGTGTGTGTGTGTGCACGCTTGTGTGCATGTACAGGCATGCATATATGACAATGCATATATGTGAAAGTCAGAAGACAACTGGAAGAAGGTGCCCACTGTATGGGTCTCAGGGATAGAACTCAGGCCATCAGGCTTAACAGGAAATACCTTTACCATGGAGCCACCTCACTTGCCCTGAGTCTCTATGGCACTCATGTCTATGCAAATGATTTACTAGCTGCAAATATTCTAGTCTTGTTATCTGTGAGAGTTCACTTTTCTCGTTTTTCTAAATACAGTGCTCTTCTTCCTGAGGGCGCCAACAGAATCTTCATATGCATGGTCCTCTAGCATGGTGCAGGGTGCTCTGTAAGCTACCTGCAGTCTGTCCTTTAAGAGTTAAAGCATCAGGGCTGAAAAGACGGCTCAGAGGTTAAGTAAGGGTGCTTGAGGCTCATACAGAAGACTGCAGTTTGGTTCTCAGCACCAAAATCAGGCAGCTAACAGCTGTAACTCCGGCTCCAGGGGATCAAAAGCCGCCTCTGGCATCTACAAGCACCAACACAAAGGGCATACTCAGCAATAATGATGATGATGATGATGATGATGATGACGATGATGACCACGATAACAATAATAATAATAATAATAAATTTGATGATAATAATAAATCCTGAAAAAATTAAGAGGTAATATAATTCAGGATTTTGGTTTCAAATGTGTCATAGCAATGATCATAGTTCCTTAAACAGAAAGAAAGAAACAGAAACCTCCAAACCTAAATCCTTGGGGGGAGCAGGTTTTGTATATTTAAGGATCTCTTTTCACGGGTCACCAAATTTAAAGACAGTGCAGACAGGCCCCGACTTCACAGGGTTGCTTCAGTTCGTTATTTAAGAGCTGAAATAGCATCCTGAAAGAGGCTGTCTGGATCCTTATTCAGCCCTTGCTTTGCCAAGTGCAAAGTCACACGTGGCCAAGTAAAGCAGAACCGCGAAGAAAGCCGGTGTGACCAGCTTCCTTTCAAATCAGCAGTTCTAACTGCTGCCGGCATTTAACACGGCGCAGGTCACACCTGTGTTCCCTAGCCAAGAACACTGGCTAGCTCAGCACCTTCTGAAACCTCGGTGGCTGGCATCCAAGGCAAACATGAAAGAACAGGTGGACCACAGCCGAGAACTCAGCAGCTGCCACTGTAATCCAGGAAGCTCGCCCGCAATGCAACTGGGCAGGGAATAACTTGTAGTGAGCCGGGCTTAGGGCTGCTTCAACCTTCAATCTTGTGAGGATAATAATTCAGTAATTGTTGATGATAAATGCTCCTCCCTCGCCTCTTCTTGGATTTAAAAGTCTGGATTAGAGAGCTAGGCTTCATGTTAGAAATGAGGTAACCCAGTCTGCATCATTTCTTTGGTCTGTCACTGGTGTCCTGTGTGAAGTGACTAAATGTTTGCTCACATCTCCCTCAGGAAATCTAACACGACATTTTAACACGCTCATTTTCAGTACTCAAGTCCTCTCCCATGGGGCAACTCTAGATGTGTACATGTAGCAAGCATGCCCCCATTTCCCAAGCTGGAAAGTAGTGCAAGGTCAAGTTAGTCCTGTCCTCTTTGATGAGCCAGAAGAAGCTGACAGTGAAAGTTGAGAAGGGAGCTATAGCCGACTTTGAACATCGAAGTCTGTTAAGAACTGAGACCCTAAGCCGAGGGTGATGGCACCTTCAATCCCAGCACTCAAGGAGGCAGAGACAGGTGGCTCTCTGTAAGTTTGAAGTGAGCCTGGTGTACAAAGTGAGTCTAGGACAGCCAAGGCTACACTGAGTAACCCTGTCTCAGGAAGAAGAAAAAGAACAAAATGAAACAAAACAAAAAATTAGGAACATATATTCCAGATAACAAGCACCACAGAAAAAGGAAAGAAAGAAAGAAAGAAAGAAAGAAAGAAAGAAAGAAAGAAAGAAAGAAAGAAAGAAAGGCCAGGTAGGCAGGCAGGCAAGAGGGAGGGAGGGAGGGAGGGAGGGAGGGAGGGAGGGAAGGAGGCCATGTTCAGCCTGGACTCTTCCCTCTGCCTGCTTTCTCACTTATATCTTATAGCCAGGTCTTCGTTTTGAATGATTTTTTTTTTTTAATTCAATCAGCAAATCCTTTAAAATAGCCAAACTGTGTCTTCATGCAAGCCCAAGAGAGCAACAGAAACCATTCCTGGAGATGAACTTTTAGGACACAGGGTTGCTAGTCACCTGTATACTGGGTAAGCTATAGATGAGTCAAAAGTAGACACTGCCCATGACACTCTGGACCTCAAGTTCAGGTGCCACTCCCTCCAAGGCAGCCTGGGAACCAAGCTCCCCTCCTCCCTCCAGAGTTGGCCTCTCCTTCACACGGCAAGGCCTCTCCTGCCGAGAGCTCAGCTACGCGCTTATGTAAGGCTCTCCTGTATTTCTGGGCCAAGAACTGAGTCAGTCAGCTGCTTGCTTGGATAGGTCAGTTCAGGAAACCAAACCACACAGACCAGCAATGAGAAGCTGACGAACCTGCTGGGAGCTGGCTGTCCTCTGAGTGTGAAATCCACGCTTCTCGGCAGGTCAGCATGAGGGACCTTTGAATGAAGTCTCTCCATTACCACCTTGTTGGGGATCAAAACTGTTTGCTTGGCGCTTCCCACAACCTTTTCCCACACCAGTGCCCAATGCTTTCACAGTATCGAAAACCTCACTGTCCGAAGACTCCATTCCAAACAGCTGTTCCTGGGGGGCCAAGAGGGAACCTTCTGGAACAGCTGTTCTCAGCCTGGCTGAGTCAATGCCTCTGGAGATGGGCCCAGGGAATTGAGATTTTTTTTTTTTAAGTTCTTCAAGTGTTTGGGCTGTGCAGTTTAGAACTTGTCATTGTAGATTCTGAGTTCCCTCTAGGATGCTAAAGCCATCACAAGACTGGGCCTTGAAAGGATGTAGTGGACATGATGGTCGCTGCTGAAGCCCTCTCTTCTTCTTCTTCCATCTATGGCCGCAGTAAATAGGTCAGGACCACATCCCTAACCCTGGCCTCTCAACCTCAGTGTAACTGAGCTGGGTCCCACCTGACACACTTCTGTTATCACCACAGCCTAACTGCGGCTCTCCAAGAAAACCAACAAAGCCAGGAGTCTTGAGTGGCTATGGAAGACTCCAAGCCTTTCACAAAGGACCTTGCTGGGGGGGGGGGGGGAGGAGAGAGGGAGGGAGGGAGGGAGGGAGGGAGGGAGAATGTATATGGGGATGTGATGAAGAACTAGCGTCTCAGTTTCCCTATCTATCACACAGACATGGTGAAACCCGAAATCTAAACCCCGTTCATTCAGAGGAAGCAGTGTGGAGCTTCAGCCATTCCCATTTTCAACAATTCACTCACTCACCCCCCACCCTCACCCCCACCAGCACTTGCTCACCAGCCCCTCCCCCTCTTTTCCCCCCTTTTTATTCATTCTGAAAGCTTCTATTATCAATCACTGCATGAGGTAAATTTTCAAATCAGCAGTCAGGGTTTTTAAGCCGCATGACTCCTATTACAGGCAAAAGGAAGCAGGTGACCAACACCAACGCAATCTCAAAAATCCTGCACGCTGCAGCGGACGTCCTTCCTCCAGTTTGTCCCCTTGTTTTTCATGGCTCGTATCAAGGGTGGGTTTTTAACAAAGCTTTTCCTGAGGAAGGCTCTACCTTTCACAGAGGGCCCACGGGAACAAGGAAGAGAAAACAGGGAGCTAGCTAAGGGAAGGACAGTAAGCAGAAGAGGAGCACATGCTCAGGCGGCTTGGCTTTCTACAGCATCTCCCAGCTGGCTCCAGTCGGCAGCGAGGTGTCCTGGAGCTGCTTAGCTCTCTCTGTGCTGCTCTTGCTTTCCCTATCTTCAGTCATGGCTGCTTCCCGGAGGAATGGTGCCCTTGTGATGTCCTTGACTGTCCTCTCCAGCACCCCTCTTTCCACCCCCAGTGGACGTACCAACCTTGCCCTTCTCCCCTCTGGCCTCCTGCTTTTTCATGTCACACAGTGGTTGAATTTTTTTTTTTTAACTGTACCTTCATCCAAGACACTTAGTACAGCTGGGCCTCCCTGTCTTTGGGAGATCTGGACAAATCCCACACACCCAGTTTCAGGACTCAGTTGAGTTCCTTCCAGCCCACCCTCTAGGCTAGAATTGACGGCTTTCCCACCGTTCCTCACCTGACACCAGACAACGATAAACACTGGTGAAGAGACAGATGCCCACGCACAAGATCCTCGACTTGAGTTTCCAAGACAGTAGCATGGGACAGTGCAGGCTGGAAGAAGAGCCACCTGGACCCCTGGGAGGGGGCAGTGAAGAGAGCACTTGCTGTGACCCCTCCCCCAAGCTCTCCCATGTTTACGTTCATGATGAAAGTCCTCCACTTTGTACAAACATCGAGGTTCTAGGAAGATGTTCCTGGTTCTGACGTAGATATTCCCCACAAGATAAATAAATACAGGGAGAGTTGACGCAGGAAAATACAGAGTAGGACAAAATATGTCAATGGAACATAGGACAAGACAAAGAAAGCCCCAGAAACCAGTGAGGGTGACCCTTTCATTCAGCGTAGTAACACTACTACCTAAAACCACACAGTAACACAGTAAGACAGCTTTTTGCCTCCTGTCACGAAAGGCTTGTGTATTGAAAAGATCGGCCGGCAACCTTTCTGTTTATATCCAGCTGAAAATGTCTGCATCAGTTGATAGGCCAGATGCCATGGTCTGGAGAGCACTGGACTCAAACTGAGGACTTAAAAATACTGATAGGAACGGCTGAAACGCTATGGGCTGGCTTCAATATCATTCTAGTTCTGAACAATGAGAACCTCGAGGCTGGATACAGGCAGGATAAAGGCACGGTTAGCCATGCTTAGCCTTGCTTGGCAATGTGATCCAATTAATTAACACCTAAGGCATTGATGAGGCACACCTGTGGATGAGGTTGTACAGGCATTTCTCAAGATGAGTCGCTGATGAGAAAAGATGCATCCTGGATGTGGGCTAGGAATGAAAGAGGAAAGAGCAGAAAGCCCACTGAGCAGCAGCACGCAGCCCTCTCTGTTTTCTGGTCCACTGAGACGTGAGGAGTCCCGACTACAGAAGCCTACTACCGTGGAGCCCCCCACGACCATGCCTTCTTCATTGTGACGAGGTATAGGCCCCCAAACTATGAGCGAGAATAAATCTTTGCTCTCTGAACTTGCCTCTGTCAGGTATTTGGTCTTTATCAAAGAGAAAACTAATTAGTAAACAGCATGTACCAGGCTTTCCTGGCACCGTTACAGAAGGCTGCGCGTCACTTGTGGGAGGAAGAGAAAGTGTCACGTGAACAGGAAAGAGCCTGAGACCATGACCCAGGCTTGTCTTCCAAAGCATTTAAGAGTGGGGAGAGGGGGGTAGAGTGGGTGAATGGGTGGGGGGAAATAACTCACCAACATCAAAGGACAAGGGGAGCCCTTGGTGACCCACGATCACAGAGAAAACTTGCTTCAGGAACTCAGGCAGTCAGTCTGTGCAACACTGCCAAGTTCCTACCTACCTCCCCCGCCACCATCACATCAACAGACTGCTCTTCTTCTTCTCCTCCTCCTGCTCCTCCTCCTCCTTCCTCCTTTTTAATGGAAGGATCAAATAGTGTTCAAGGCTGGAACCCCAACAAAGCCTTCAGTGACACTGGTTTTAGAAAGAGAATGGTCCACGACTTCCTGTGCGTTTCCTCACCTAAAAGCTGTAGTTGTCTAGCTGCCTTAGCAGCCACACACAGGCCAACAGGAACCAATTCATGCAGCCTGTCTAGCCCTGTCACCTTGACACTTCAATTACCCCATAAATGCAGGTATGTTTTCCCAGCCAGGCAGAGAAACTTACAAACAAACAAACAAGAAATTTTGCACGTCAGCTTCTGCTTACCTTCCACTTTTGAAACCACAACTAGGGCCAAAGTAATCACAGTGAGCGTGAAAACCGAAAGAGTCACAGACCTGAATTCCAATCACTGCATACTGATTATCAGCTTGGCAGGAATTGTCACCTAGGAGACAAGCCTTTGGGCACACCTGTGAGGTGTCAGCCTCTTATCTTCGTTAGGTTAATTGAGGTGGGAAGTGGGCAGCACCATTCCCTAGGCTTGGGTCCTGGACTGCCAAAGCTAGCTGAGCCCTCAACGTTCATCATTCTCTGCTTTTTGGTTGTGGATGCAGCGTGACCTCACACTCCCACTGTCAGGACTTCCCACCATGATGCACCTGGCCCCTAGAACAGTCAGCCAGATAACGTTTTCTTCAGTTTGCTTTGCTTGAGGCATTTTATCATAGCCACAGGAGAAGTGACTAAGGTACCATTCTCTTATTTCCTAATGCTGTGACCTGGGCCAAGTTCCCTAGACTCAGAACTTCAGGTTCTTTCTCTTTTCTTCTTCTTCTTCTTCTTCTTCTTCTTCTTCTTCTTCTTCTTCTTCTTCTTCTTCTTCTTCTTCTTCTTCTTCTTCTTCTTCTTCTTCTGAGACAGGGTTTCTCTGTGTATCCTCGAATGTCCTGGACTCGCTTTGTGGACCAGGCTGGCCT
Organism: Acomys minous; assembly: GCF_964271855.1. NCBI lineage: Eukaryota > Metazoa > Chordata > Mammalia > Rodentia > Muridae > Acomys > Acomys minous. Next base: position 50,068,257 of record NC_140490.1, on the reverse strand, counting down.
CGAACTCACAGTGATCCACCTACCTCTGCCTCCCAAGTGCTGGGATTAAAGGTGTGAGCCACCACACTCAACTAGTTTCTTTTTCTGTAAAATAAAAGTTGCTAGGAGAAACAATATAAGAACTGAAATAAATAGATGCCATGATGAGTGTTGTCATGCCAATAACAATAGAAAATAAGGGATCAGCTGTCTTACCAAGTAACATGAAGAGTACATTTCTCCTCACCTGGATGCTTGCCATCTCTTGAATACGATTATTAGCAGACAATGTATCTTTAGTTTTATGCAAAAATGTTCTGTTCCGGTTACATTGCTAACAGCATCATCCTTCCAGTATCAACGGAAAAGTACACCTGTTTTTTGTGCATCTGAAAAAATGACTACAACAGATCAGCCTGATGGTAATAGAAGAAAAGGTGCTATGGGCAATGCCCAAACCTATGCCAGTGTTTTGTTTTCTTGCTTTGACCATTGTAAAGATGGCAAAGGAGCCAGTGGCCAACTGTCTCTGGACTCTACTCTGCTTTAGACACATTTCTACTAAGGCAGCCAGAGTTCCTTTTCTGCACTGTATGTTCACTAAAATGTGATAGAAGGATGTAAGATATAGGATGAGAGCTGCATCCTAACCCTCTTTGCACACCTACGACTGCATAGTAGGTCCAAACAAACGCATGAATGGTCCATGCGACAGGCAAAGATGGCTCAGTGGGAAAGGTACTTCAGGCCCTGCTTGAGGACCTGAGCAATTTCCCAGAGACAGTTTTCCTACAATGGAATGGGAGAAAACCTAAGAGAATGGATCTGGAAACAGGCCATGTATTCCTTCAGTTAAAAGTGCATGTCCTTCAAATATGTGGCAGTAGAGGTCCTCACCCTGGTGACCCACATCCTTCAGGTGCATATCAGCACTAGCTCAGCCGTAGCAACAAAGCAGGAAACAGCAAAGCAACAAAACACTACCACAAGAAGGCCCTGAATATTCATAGTGCAAGGTGCTTCTGGCATTACAATCCAGGCCTAAACCCATACCTTTCTTTCTTTCTTCTTTCTTTCTTTCCTTCGTAGCTCCCACTCCTTGCTTTCACTGTATAAGCCTTCTAATCTAATCATGGCCGTCCCTCCCCTTCCTTTTTTTGTTGTTGTTGTGGTGGTTGTGATTGTGGTTGTAATTTGTTTTTGTTTTTGTTTTTTTAGTTTCACTACCTGTTCTGTAAATATTCCCAGACAGTCTTGAGGCCCCAAAGGAAATATTGAGGTGAAACATTGGACAGGTATGAGGCCTGCCAATACTTAAAAATAGATAAATTTCTTGCCTTCCACCTTCCCAGAAATTAAGGAGAGAAATACATCATTATCTTCATAAAAAATAACTTTTTTTTTCTCACAGGGTTCTCAATGCATCGAACACGAATTGCCTCCATTTCCCTCCATCTTGCCTCAATGGTTCTGAATCCCCAGCATGGATATGTATCTATGAGGACCTAATATTGCCACTGGTTCAGTCCAAACCTCAGGCTTCTTAATGTCACTAAAGGACTAGTCAAGAGGAAATCTACATAAAGACGAGTTCAGAATGGTGTGGCTGTCCTGATAAACACTAGGACAGTTCCTTGGAAAGTAAATAGTGTTACCATAAACCTCCTATGTACCCAGAAGAGTTAAAATCAGGGACTGGAAGACATGCTTGCACGCCTGTGTTCACAGCAGCTCTCCCTACAACAGCCAAGAGGCAGAAACAACCCAAGGGGCCACCAGAGCATGAACGAGTAAACTAAACGCAGATGTACAAATAGAAGAATATTATTCTGCCTTTAAAAAGTCATGCTTTTTTTAAAAAGGTTTGGGTTTTTTGTTTGTTTGTTTGTTGTTTTTGTTGTTGCTTTTGGGGATTTTTTTCTTTTTCTTTTTTCTTTTTTGCTTTTGCTTTATTTGAAGGATGTTTATTATTGGTTTCGTTGTTACTAGTGGTGGTAGGTTTGGGGGGGGGCGGATTCTGGGGAGTTGACACCATCTTGACCATATCTCAGGCTAGTCTAGAACCCACTATGAAGTCAAAGCTATCCTAGAGCTTGCAGTCCTCCTGCCTCAGCACCGCAAGGGCGAAGATTAGAAATGTTCACCACTACAGCCAGCAAAGGATAATAAATCCTTACAGAGCCTACAATATAGATCAATGTTGAGAACATAATGCTAAAGGAAAAAAGGAAGGAAGGAAGGAAGGAAGGATTGATTTATCAAGCTGTACACTTTAGATTTGGACTCGGTTAGACTCTAGATTCAGCCCAGCTTTGTTAGTGCTGGCTTGATTCATACAGCCATCTCCTCCAAAGATACTAGGCCTCTCAGAGCCTGACAGAATACAAGACAGTATGAGGGGTGTGGTTTTTGCCTACTGATGTCATTGTAACTTGGAAATCTGAGGATAGAGAGAGGAAGGCAGAGTATAAAACACTGAGACAGTTTCACAACGTTCTTTTGCATCAGGGAAACAAAGGCTGCTGGTTGGTTGTGCAGCCACTGCCCACAGACAGGAAACTCAGCCAGTGCTGATGACTCACCCATGCCGTGGAATAGTGAGCATTCTCATTCTTATAGGACATGCATACATATGTGCACACATGCACATAGACACAGCACCCTCACAGCCCGACTTCAGCTTCGCGATAAGAATGGCTGACATGACTGCATGCATCTTAGTTTCTTTTCCCAATGCTGTGATAAAATACCTGGACAGATGCGTTTAATTTAGTTCAGAGTTCAAAGTACAATCCATCACTGCAGAGAAGTCACAGTGACAGGAGCTTGGAGTAGCTGGTAGCATCAAATCCACAATCAGGAACAGAAAGGGATGAACTGATGCTGGTGCTCAGCTTGCCTTCTCCATGCGTAAGGAATGGTCCGCCCGCAGTGGGTGTTTTCCTACCTCATTGCAATCAAGATGATCCTACAAAGGCATACCCAGATGCCCATCTCTCAAATGACTCTAGACCCTGTCAAATTGACAGTTAAGGCTAATTGTCACAGGGTGCAAGTTAGTATTTATTGTGAGAAAGTCTCTAAGCCAGGGGCCCGTCTACTGTTGGCAAGCTCTTGTGGACTTTGTATTCTGTCTGTGATAAGGGCCCATTCCTCGGGACAGGAAGAAGACAGAAATACTAGTCTTGAAAAATGTGATGATGGACAGTTGCCAGAAGATTCCCAAGTGCTGACCCCGAAGCGCAAAGACCAGAAGACAACATCTCCAAGGAGCAAGATGGAGACCCCAAAGCACCAGGCTACAGGCAGTCACTCTGAGGCATTAGAACTCAGACTCTGAGTTGTGATGTACTCTAGTACCCTGCAATAGGGGAGTAGGGGTGCTGCTGTCTGCGTCAGCTGTTTCCACATGAGCCAAGAAGAGTCACGTCTGGCAGGCTTGGGCGGCGGTAACCAGAATACATGCCGGAAGCTGCTTCCCCTCCGCTATTAACAGGAACTGAGGGGGAGGCGGGGGATGGAAGGATCCAGGGGCAGGATCTGGTGCCAGGGAGATGACTAAGGTCTGACGCAAGCACCATGAGCGTGTGGGACACATAAGTCTGGAGGCAGACATGCTCTAGGCATGACGCAGGGAAGCCACGCAGCCTGACTGAGCCAGGAAAGGCCACCCGGACGAACTACCCACTGGCTTCGGCATGGAGGGTAGGGCCAGGCTACTCCTTAACTTCTCTTTCTACTGTTCTCTTCATTGACAAATGAAGTGGGATCCCAAGAGCAAATCATGGCTAGGAGGAGGAGGAGGAGGAGGAGGAGGAGGAGGAGGAGGAGGCCTCCCTCTCCCAGCAGACTTACAGGCCTTCTGCATGCAGCCTGTGTTGTCAGGCCAACATGGCGAGGGTGGGCTAATAGACTCAAATTATGGCTTCCTATAATGGGGAAAGTTAAATAGACAAGCTTTCCCACCCTGAGGAGAATGGAGCGGAGGTCAGTGCTAGTGGCTTTGAACATGAATGGGACCTTCCCCCTCTGTCCCCTTTCACATGTGGCCCAGCAACAGTAACAGACAGATGCGACACAAAAAGAGACACACCTGATTAACCCTGAATACAACAGCTGTCGCCTCCCCACCAGGGCCACTGCTCCTCACACCCTTGTTCTGCCTGCCTTGGGTTCTTTTTTTTTTTTTTTTCCCCTTTTCTTTTCTTTCAGATAGCAAAAGGAAATTAAACCTACCATTAAGACTCAAGTTAGTGGGAGGGGAGAGTGTCAGCAACCAGGCCTTTGTTTCTCGGCTCCCAGGAATGTAATAGGTACCTTCTATCTGGCTTTGCGGCTGAAGAAGAGTATGATGTGGCCTACTGTTAATTGCTCCCTCAACTCAAGACCTGGAGATAGGGCAGCAGTGGGTGGAATAAGATAGAGGTGACTCAGCCAGGGAAGAAAAGGAGGAAGGAAATGGCATACGTAAAGGTCTGTCCCTCCTCTCTATCCCGACCTCCTTCTCAGTTGCTTTTCTCTGTCCGCTGGATCTCCTTGCTGCCAAAAAAGGAACATCCACCTTTAAGACAAACTGATGATCCTGAATTTATCAAGGAGGTGGGACTCAATGGAACATCACCCTTATATGGAAATGCGCTTACTTTAACTGAGCCTGAGCTGGCAGGACAAAAAAAAAAAAAAAAAATCCACTAAGGTAGACTTTGGCCTCTCCGATGTAGGCAATCTGAGGTCACCTTTACTTTCAAGGCCTTAACAGGCAGAGAGAGAGAAGGGACTCTAAGTACTGAATTGCCAAGAGTCTCTAGTGGCATGGTGTAATCAGGTGAGTTTCCAGAAAACTGGTAATTAAAACCCTGGGTGTTAATCTAATTACTTTTTTAAAAAAATTTTGTTTGTTTAGTTTTGGTTTGGTTTGGGGGCGATTGGGCTCCTAACTTAAGCATCCAACTCCAGAAACCTGCATTGCTCTTTGTTTGGTTGGGTTTTTTTCTTTTTCTTTTTCTTTTTCTTTTTTCTTTCTTTCTTTCTTTTTTTTTTTTGTTGTTGTTTGTTCGTTTTTTAAAAATGTCTATTAATACAAATCAAACCTTTTGTTGCTTTTCAGCCATACTGACTTCAGTCCTGACTAGATCTCCCATTTCAGTCTTTTTTTAATATATTTTATTAATTTATTCATATTACATCACAATTGTTATCCCATCCCTTGTATCCTCCCATTCCTCCCTCCCTCCCATTTTCCCCTCACTCTCCTCCCCTATGACTGTGACTGAGGGGGACCTCCTCCCCCTCTATATGCTCATAGGGTATCAAGTCTCTTCTTGGTAGCCTGCTATCCCTCCTCTGAGTGCCACCAAGTCTCCTCATCCAGGGAACGTGGTCAAATATGGGGCACCAGAGTTTGTGTGAAAGTCAGACCCCACTCTCCACTCAATTGTGGAGAATGTCCTGTCCTTTAGCTAGATCTGTGTAGGGGTTCAAAGTTTACTGCCCTTATTGTCCTTGGCTAGTGCCATAGTTTGAGCAGGACCCTGGTCCCAGATCCACCCATCATAATGTTCTTCTTGTTGGTTCCTAGGACCCTCTGGATCCTTCTATTTCCCCATTCTCTCATGCTTCTCTCACCTAGAGTCCCAATAGGATGTCCTCCTCTCTGTCCCACTTTCCTGGTAAGTGAAGACTTTCATGGGACCTACTCTTGGGCTAGTGTCCAGATATGAGTATATACCATTTGACTCTTTCTGCTTCTGGGTTAACTCACTCATTGCATTGCCCTTTCTTTAAATGTCTGTCTGTTGTCCAAAAATCCCTTCTGTAGTTTCAAAGACAGGGTGGTAAAAGTAATCAGAAAGCACCATGCAGGCACAGAGCTTCTGACAGGAAACAGCAGGCAGTAACTGAGTGGCAGAGTCCCAGGCATCCAAAAGAAGACCCTTGCTTCCTCTCATAAGTAGGATATGAATGAAATAATTCTAGGCACCGTTGCAAGCTCACAGTATCTCATGAAGGCCCAGACCATTGAAACACTTTTGTCTTCCATCAAAAACTCACAGAGGAGGGAGGGCTAACAAGATGCCTCAGTCAGTGTTTCAGCTTGCAAGTTCAAACCCCAGAATTCACAGTTTTTTTTTAAAAGCCAGGCATAGTGACACCCTTGTCATCCCAGCATTGGCGAAGGGGAGACAGGAAGATCCCTGGGTCTTAATGGCCAATCTTGGCAAGTGCCAGGCCAGTGAGAGACCCTGTCTCCAAAAAGTGGGATGTGTGGGGGCGGGGTTACAACACCCCTGAGGTTGTCGGTTGACTTCCACCAGCCTGTATATGCCCACATGTTCACAGGCACCTGCACATAAGTATATACACAGACATAGCAAACAACAACAAACCCCTTGGAGATCTCATTCAATGGAGTGAGAGAAAGTCACTAAAATGCTAGATTCAGAAGGAAGGCTCCTGAGGGGGGGGTCATCTTTCGACTCTTCCTTCCAGTTGCCGAATAGCCAACTCTACTCTCAGGGCCAACCAGGGGTCCAATCTCACCACCTTGTGAAAAGACACTGTTTACCCTACCGGCAACACCATCTCCACATCTTTCCTCCAACGCCTCCAAGTATCTCCTTGGCTCCCTAAAGCCCATGCCTCCAGCAGAGCAAGCCTGTCTGTTTTCAGTGCTTAACTTCTCACACATGGCAAACACTACCATCATCTGGCTGGCGAGAAAGCTGTTTTCCATTTCTGGCAACAAATACTTCTGGTTTATCGTGACAGGAGGGAAGGGGCTGAAAATACATTTGGGTTGGATTGCGCTGATAACATTTTTCATCTTTGTAGCTGAAAAAAAAACTTTAAAAATTATCCTCTGGTGTTACAGGAAATGGCAATAGAGTTGACACCGCTGTTGGCATGCCAGCTAAACTGCATTCATAAAAGGAAGTAGGTTAGTGTCATCTCTTCTGTACCAAATACGACATAGTACGGTAGGAGCTAGGATGGCACCAAGAGTTAAAACATGTCAATGCCCTGGTGCGCATGCTCACTGGGGGTGGAGGTGGGGGATGGGGTGCGCATGCTCACTGGTGTCAGGGGCAAGGGTAAGCATGACGATGGTGCTGCCGTCTGTGCTTCCTGCCTCACCTACTCTAAGCTGCTGGCCTTTACCGCATGCTCTAGGCAAGCAATCATAACGAATCTTTCCACCTTTACCTTGTTCCCTGGGTGTTTCCCTCAGAACAACAAGAAAAGAAGCTAAATACAGGAAGCATGGCATCCTTCCAAAGGTCGTTTTGTGTATCCGACCTGCCTCCCTCCGCATTCGTTCGTTAGGATTGCAATAGCAAATAGCACAAACTAGATGGTTTAATGAAAAAAAAAATGCATTTCCTCACAGTTTTGGAAGCTAGTCCAAAATCAAGGGATTGGCAAATGATCCTGGGATGTCTTTGTTTGGTTGTTAGATGGCAGTCTTTTCTCAGAGCCTTCACGTTATCTTCTTTTGACACAGGTCTACGCCCCGATCTCTTCCTATAAGGATACTATACTGGCTTAGGGATCACCCATGTGCCATCATTTTAACCACGGTCACATTCCGAGGCACCAGAAGTCAGTGCTCTAACAGAATTTTTAAAGATGTAACTTACCCCTACTACCCCTGGGGGCCTCGGTACGCAACTGAATATGCTCAGCTCTATTTCCCCTCTAACAGACTGAGGAAAGGAACAGGATGCTCATCTGGTGTCCGGCTTGCTGCGATTTCATTCAGAGCAAGGCCAGCGGAAGTGGGGAGGACTGTGACGTCACTGAGAAGCAGTCTCTTTGAAGGAGAGCCGGCTCCTGGGATCCCAGTGGGTGTCTGAACCACGATATCCTTCTCCAGGAAAATGAAAAAGACAGACAGCAAGACTGCTGCTGCGGAATGGTGAAGACGTGTTGCCACTGCATTCCTTCACCCCACTGGACCTCCGTTAAGGTCCTTCTCAAAAGGGTTCTCCCCCACACATCTGGAAACAGCAGCGAGGGAACGGAATGAATCGCCCACTAAGCAGAACGCTCTTCCTGTGACACTTTCACCTGAGCAAAAACATGACTTCTTACATGAGTAAAATGAAAGAAAAGTGATAGCAGATGACTAACCAGCGTGACAGGAAGATGTGCGAGTGGGCATTCAGGACATCAGGAGCTTGCGAAGTAAGCAAGGCCAGTGCTGCAATGAAAGTGGGTGAGCAAGCGCCCTCCCAAATGGGGCACAGGAAGAACTATGAATAAGAGACTCCCCCCCAAAAAAGACATGAGTGTATAATTTGCTTAGCAGTTCCAGCAACGTGTGGCAGTGGGTTGACGATGATGGCTCTAAATACCCTGTGACACATATTTAGAAAGGAGCCAGGCGGCTTTATTCTAGATGACAATTTCCTACGAATTACCCTTCATGCTGACTGATTGTGACACTATGAGTCACCAGGGTTCTCTCTTGGAGACCTGTTTACTCAGGGGCCATGTATTGGCAGTGATTGAGAAGTGAGGGAGTCCAGAAGCCCGTGTGGGGGATGAGGGTCTGTCTGATGACGTGCATCACAGTTTCTACTACACACCCCTACGCAACGGCTGCATTGAAGTCTTGACCCTTGATTCCTACCACTATGACTCAATTAGAAAGGATGCCACTGCCCATGTAGTCAGTTAAGACGAGGACCTACTTGAATAGGGATGAACCAAAATCCAACATGACTGGGAAATGCACAAAGAGACATGGACACCAGTAAGAACACCGTGGGCCAATGGAGGTAGTCATGGGAATAATGTATCTACAGGCCAAACATCAGCACTGTGTTAGGTACTTCAACTGACAAAAGGGGCTCGAGGGGGAAAGGTTTTACTTTGGCTTCTAGCTTCAGAAGATACAGCTTGGAGAAGGCACGGATGGGAGCAGAAGTGTGGGAGGCAGCTGGTCGACATGGCCTCTCCAGTCATGGGTCAGAGAGAGGTGAATGATGGTCTTCAGTTTGCTTCTTCCTTTTTCACCTTTTATTCAGTCTGAGACGCCCCTCCCACAGCCCTCCAGGGAGGGTCTTCCCTGATCAGCTAATACTCTTTGGAAATGCCCTCATAGACAACAGTCAAAGGTGTGCCTCACTGATGCCCTAGACACTGCAATCAAGTTGTCAGTAAAAAAAAAAAGATTGACCATCACAATCAGAAAACACCCAAATCTAGAAAAAAGGCAAAGGATTCTTTCCCTTTGCTTCAAGAGTTCAAGCCTTTGCAAGCAGGAGAGACTAGATGTCTTACTCCAGTCTGTGGTGCAAAGGCCGGCATCATATTGCAGCTCATAGCTACCAACAAGCTTTGAACCACATGTTCCCCCATTCCACAGCTTCTAAATTTGATAATCATTATAATAGTCCCCTCTCCTCAACATTTGGCACAAAGACTCCACAAGCCAAAAAGATACAGAAGACTCCAGGCTCCCGCTCTCTGGAGCCTTAGCACTGATGGCCACAACGTCGGCAGGGCTCCAGACCTTCATCCTTGATGAGACTTTAGCTAACATGATTTTAGACCAAAGACTTGTTAACTAGAATTTCATTTTCACCATGGCTTTAGATCCCAAGGTGATGATGATAAAGAAGAAACAAAAACAGAGCTGGAGAAATGGCTCGGTGGATAAGAACATTGACTGCTCTTCTAGAGAACTTGGATTTTATTCCCAGGATGCATATGGCGGCTTACAACCATCATTAACTTCAGGATCAGGGGATCCAATGCCCTCTTCTCACCTCTGGGAGCATCAGGCATGCATGTGATACACAGACATATATGCAGTAAAACACCATAGTGAAAACAATTTTTAAAAATTATGAAGAAGAGAAGACATACTTCTCCATCTCCCTTGTGCTATTCTTAGGGTCTTGTTATAAAAAGTGAAATGCAAAGTGTTTCTTGAATAAGCAGTTTTTCAAGGAGAGTGAGAAAGAACATCAATTAGGAATGCTTCACCAACGCTTGTCCATTAAAGCTATCAGACAATTAAGTTACCAGTTGGGATTTGTTTTATATTTCTTTATATTGTTTTTCCTTTTTCAAACAGGTTCTCACCATGCAGCCTGGGATGTTCTGAAACTTATTGTGTATCCTAGATTAGCTTGGAACTCACGGCAATTCTCTTGCCTCAGACTCCCAAGTACGAGGATGGCAGGCCTAAGCCAGAATTACAGCTCAGTATTTGCTGATGCTACAAAAGCAGATACACAAATGGATTATGAATGGGCTGTATATAAAACAGAACTATGACCACTTCAGGAAGCCAACCCATTACTGGATTTAACCAGCCCAGGAAGCCAATCCGCCACCATAAGTCAGGCCTGTAAGACATCAGACCACTGTCTTCAGCAACAATCCAGAAAGCCAAATCATAACTCCACAACTGGCTCAAAATAGCTAACCCTGAGCACCAAGTGACAGCTTGTTTTTAATCGTTGTCTCAGGCTCCAGTTTAGAACCAATCAGAGAAAGCCAAATATGCACTCTAGCCAATCACAATGGATGCCACACTTCCAGCCCACCCCTTTCAGCTCCCCCATGCTGACAGTCTCCACAGAGCATGCACCTGAAGCCTTTCCACTCCTCCTGCCTTTGCTTTGCCACCAGCCATAAATATGATCGCTGCCTCCCTTGTAGTCAGTGCTGAATAAAAAGCCTTTAACCCTGCTTTTTCCATCCATCTTCATTTATTTCCATATCACCACAAGTGTACTCTTTGTATGACTCATGGAGGGCATAAGGAAAGGAATATAAAGCATGCTCTTACCCTTAACCAGCTTTAAATCTTGGGGATTTTAGAAGGTGGGGAACCACCATCACAATGACTGAGCGATTGATAAAACAAGCAAGAGCTAATAATAGGAAATTCTGAACAATGGACATAGAATTTTGGATGGGGCAGATTGCTTTAATCTGAAGGATCAGCTGTTCTCTGGATTTCAGAACACAAAACAAATTTCTTGCAATCACTGCTGGGCTCCCTCTCTAACACAGCTATGCAAACTTGGAGTTTGTGGAAACAGAAAGGAACCTTGGCAAGAGACCTATTGTTCCATGATTATTCTACTGTCAGCTGAAGAGAAGGCAACTTATTGGGAATGCCCCTCCTCTTCTTTCTTAAGCCCCATAGAAGTCAGGACCTTCCTGTATCAGCAAACTGTAGACAGGACACTATCCTAGATCAGCATACGTCCTAGATCAGCTTAACTTAACTTAAGTGCTCCCACTTAACTGCTTGTCCCCCAGTGTCTTAGTTGTTCACTGAAGTGAGTCTTAACCCATGACATCTGTGATGGATCATCTTCATTGTCAGTTTGACGAGGTTTAGATTCACGTAGGAAACATACTACTACTAGGCATGTACATGCAGATGTTCCCAAAAAGCTTAATGGAAGAGGGACAGGATGACTCAATCTGAATGGGAGTGGCACTATCCCATGGAATTGGAATACAGACTGAACACACACATACACACACACACATAGAGAGAGAGACAGACAGACAGACAGACAGACAGACAGACAGACAGACAGAGACAGAGACAGAGACAGAGTAGTTCTGGGATTCATGACAACTTTCAGGTCTGAGGGGAGTAAATATACCCATGGAGAAAACTCTTCTAAGCTAAGGCTGTGGCTGGTGATGTAGGCTCAGTCACCAGGAGCCCTGGATTCTTGTCCTAGCTCTGATGTTAAACAGTTTTATTCTGAGTCAAGGTCACTTGTCTTCTAGTCCCCTCCCTGCCCCAGCCATGCAATAGGAAGCAACATGATAAAAGTCTGCACCACAGATGCAGAAAGGTGATTCCATATGAGGGGACAAGAGGAATGTTTCTCTTTTTTAAAAAGGGGAGGGGGAGAAGAACATAGAATAGCCTTTTGTCACCATGTAGAAAATTTCAGCACCATAATGGATCCCATGAAAGTGAAGAAGGGACACAGAGATTCCTTTACTGTAGCTTAAGGCTTGGTTTTACTTCATTTGGAAAGTGCACGCCTGGCAGCTTAATCCACACCTGAGGTCAGGTACACCGATAACTCAGAAACCTGGGATGGAGTCCTTCCTGCCTTCAGGAAAGCTCTTCCCAAGTCATCCCCTCTAAACAGGAGACCCAAGCACCCCTACTGCAGGAGATTGGCATTAATTGAAAAGACCTCTGTTCTCTTCAGCAACTTCTTGAAGACTAAGATGTACTGGTGAACCAGTCGTTGGCCATGACTGTAATTCCTGTGTACCAGATTGGCTTTAGACCTACTTTTAAAAATTGATATAGGGGATGGAGGTGCGAAAAGATAGCTTAGCAGGTAGCAGGCCTGACAACATGAGTTTCATCCCTAAGACCCACACCGTAGAAGGAGAGAACTGAGTCCAGCAAGTTGTCCTTTGACCTCTGCATGTGCACCATGGCATGGACACATATATACAGCAACACACACACACACACACACACACACACACACACACACACACACACACACACACGCACGCACACAAACACTAAATAAATATAATAAAATTTAAAGGTTGGAGAGGAGAAGAAAGAGTACAAAAGAGAGTAGATGTTACAAATCCAGTGCCAAGAAGAAAAAAACAGAATCTCGTCAACTCTTGCTGCCATTTCCCCAGGTGTTTAAGTCGGGAGAGCTGAATACCACCTCATAGACTCAGCTCTCTCATGGAGACGCAGAAAGACAGCAGGAAGTAGCTGCGATCCGGAGGGTGCGGCAGGCTCTGTTTCACACTTCACTCTCTGCTCGTCATTCTCTCCACTATCTTGCCCCATCTCGTGCTTCCTCATTCGTCACATTCTAGAAGCCATGTGGTGTGACAGGTGCTTCGCACATAAAGAGAAATGGGGAGAGCTGGGGAGATGGCTCAAAGGCTAAGAGCTCTTTTACTGCCCTTGGAGAGGGCTCGGATTGGTTCTCAGTACACACATCGAGGACACTTGCACACACACTGTGCACACACAGGTGCACATACATACTCAGAAACAAAATATAGTTTTAAAATGAGAGAGACAAAAAGAAGGCCTCCCTCCTTTGAGGAGAGCCCCGGGATGGGAGGAGATTCGAGGGCTGTGTTTCTTTGACGGCACCACAGGACATAAACAAATAACACCAAGCAGTTCCGAAGAGGGACCTTTAAGAAATGAGGTGAGAGACCGCAGGATGTGCACTCAGCTGGATTTCCCAAGAAGCAGTGTCAAGACGGTGTGTGTAAGAGGCTTCCTGGAGACGGCTCACTTTTTAGGGAGTGAAGAACTGGAGTTGCCATAGGCCAGTCCGTTGTCCTATTAGGAGATCTCTGATGCTGAGAGCTCTTTCAAAGCTGTCATTGAAACAATAGAATCTGGCTGTGGTGCCCTTCATGGACCACAAAGAACAAAGCCAAAGTTGTCCTTAGGCAAGAATGCTCTCTAGAACCTGGGACAATTCTATTTTATATTTCACCCAGAAACCCTTGGGGCATGGGGGGCAGGGGGTAGCTTCATCCTGTCCTGAGCTACTGGAGTATTCAAGGAAGGGTTTACCTATGAGTCAGCACCATGTAATACCCAGACGCTGTGGGGCATGAGTACTGCCGGCTGGAGACATGGCAGCACACCAGAGTCAACTCCAGACTCACTACAGGGTGTTTCCGAAAGAGAAGAACTGAGCTGTCTGTGGGAGTGTTGATGCTTTTCTCTCTGGTGTTTCTTTATCAGTAGAGACAGGTAGCTAGACAGGGAGGAAGTTTTGAGGGGTTTGTTCTGCTTCCAAAACTGAAGAAGAGTTTTACCACAGGTGTATATTCACGTGCATTGTTTTTCTGGTCTATATCATAAGCCTCTTTGTGTTAATACAAGTTTTCAAACATGGGCTTAAAGTGATAGCGGGATTCCTGTCCTGAGATATGAAGACCTTTCCTTCTGATTTTGGACAGCCAGGGTCCTTTCCAAGGCTTGGTCTACCGTTGTTGTGTGTTATACCTTTTACACAAATGCCTAGCAAGGGGCCAATCTAAGCAGAGAGCAGAGAGAACAAGAACGGCTGAGGACCGCAGTGGACGTACAGGCTCCAGAGTAAGCCATGGGCTCTTGCAAAGAGAGTGAGGCAAGAGGAAGGTCACAAAAGCTGAGACATGAGAAGTGTCATACCAGACATTCTGAAGCAATAATCTGGCCACATGATTCCTGAGTGGCCTCAGTCCCAAGGCTGAACTGGGCAGATGTCCTTGCAAGGATGCTTTCTTAATGCAATGCTGTGATGCTCTCCAGGATAACCTAGGGTCCTGGAGTCCTCCCTGACAGTTACGATCATATGCATAAGAACTTTTCATTTACAAACTCCCAGCTTTTCCTGTTTTGATGTGTTTGTTTGGTGACAACAGTCTGGCCTCTGACTCACTATGTACCGCTGATCCTCCTGCCTCTAGCTTTCCAGGTGTGTGTCACCACATCCAGTCTGTGTGCTGCTGGGATCAAATCCAAGGCTCCTTCTCTCTCTCCTCCCTGGATTATATGTGAAGCTTCACCATCCAGCTTGCTTTTCCTTAAGGTTTACATAAGTGACTCCAGCTTGATTCTGACATTGACTCTCCTTCCACAGTTTTTATTTAATACTACTGATGTTGAAGGATTAAGAAATAAAACTGGGTATGTAGTAATTTTTGTTTGGTTGATTTGGTTTGGTTTGGTTTTTCAAGACAAGGTTTCTCTGTGTCCTGGACTCAATTTGTAGATAGGCCAAGCTGGCCTTGAACTCACAGCGATCTGCCTGCCTCTGCCTTGCTGAGTGCTAGGATTACAGGAGGGCACCACTGTGCCCCAGATGTGGTATGTAGTATTTTTAATGTTTAAAATTACATTTATGTATAGGGGGAAGGGTACACATGTACCATGCACATATGTACATGTCAGAAGACACTTTGCAGGAATCAGTTCTCTTCTTCCCCATGTGGGCCCCAGGACTGAACTCTGGTCATCAGGATTGGAAGCAAACACTTTTAGCCTATGAGCCATCTGGCTGGCATGAATTGTATTTTCTTTATTCTTGTCTCTCTCATCTTATTGTTTGCAGGGGAGAACAAGAAGCAGAGCCAAATAACTGATGGATGTTCTGGTTACTGGAGACAGCTTCTGAGGTGACATAGACCCAATGACATGGGCCCAATGTTCCCTTTGTCACACCTACAGCATTCCTAAGCTCCTTTCAACTGCCGCCTCAGCCCATCTGAAACAGTCTGTCCTCATCAACTGGCATATTTAAATTTCATCTTTTCCTTCCAGTTGGAAAAGATCAAAAGTCGAAGCCTCGTACAGGACAACCTTTGAAGTACTTCTGCATTCTCCGATGGCGCCTCTTCAAGTTCTTCTTATGAGCTAGCTGTGTTGTCAGCAGGTGCTTTCAGCAGACTGCTCCCTGCCTGCCAGCAGAAAGCAGGAAAGACATTTAAGCCTCTACAGGCAAAACAGAAATTGGCCCAAATGCTCTCAAATTTATCTTTATTTGTGACACTGCCTGTAAATTACTTTCTCATGGGATATGGTTTGAATTATAAACAATAATCTATTCCTTCCTCCGCTGGTCGCCATCCCTTCCCCGGGGTTGTGGCATACTCCTTTTTGATGTTCGTATCCTAATTTTAATCCGAGTGCTCTGTTCTTCCACTCATCCCTGGAGCCTGCATCAGACGTAATTCTCAGGCAACAGGAAGTTGGGTTCCGGTAATGCGACCAGTTCCGTTCTGACGACCAACCCTCCAAGCAGCCTTCCTGACATGTGTTTGTAATCACATGAAGTTATCTCCTGACAGCCTGAACTGCCTTCCATCTGAAGTGGTCCTTGGGATGGTGCTCATTAGGTAAGCCTGCTCCTGGGGCTTGTTGGTGGTTTTCAGCTGGCATCCCAAGTAGGCAAGAACAGCCTCATGAAAGAAGGGGAGATGGGAATCAAGAAGTCTAGATCCTTGGCATAGATCTGCCACGGATCATCTGTGTGATGGAGAAGGATTGGCCTTCCGGCTCCCACTTCTCAGTGATATCCTGAGCATAAAACAAAATAATATTCCTTAAAATAGAAGGATGTGCCCGGTTAAACAGATGAAGGTATAATTTTATCACAATAATCTTGTTTGTGTGAACGAGGCAAAAAACAATCTAATCCACAAATAAAAATGTAATCATTCAAAAATATTTATTAAGCCTACAGCAGGCACTCAGTGATGAAAGAAAAATTGAACACAGTCCATGCAGTCAGAAGTTGAGAGATTAGTTGAAAAGTAGGCGGAGAAACAAAAGATAAGTATTTGCACGATCTATGTATGTGTAGTGTGATATGGGAACACGGAGGGTACAGCCAGCCCTGCTGGCTCAGGGCAGCAAGAACATAGGCAATAGATAACATAGGCAATAGAATCTTAAAGAGTGAAAAAATACAGTGCCCAGGAACATAGGTACACAAAGAAGCATCCCTCATAAAACCTCCAAGAAAAAGATTGCACCAAGTTCAGTAAAAAGAGAGCCTGTCAGCCAGCCTGAGTGCACTGCGTATATCAGGAAGCATCGAGGCCAGGAGCAAGGCCTGAGTCGGAGCCCGGGTGGCTACATTTGCCCCGTGGGCAAGACGGAGCCAGTGAGACACATGGATATATTAGTCATGGTCCTTGCAAGAAACATATGGCGTTCTGAAATCGGCATTCTAAAGACGCGCTTATGAGGGCTATGTTCAAAGGTGTGGGCGCTGTGGAGAGGAATTGCCAAGTGGTCCCTTGGTCATCCTCAGTCTTGGAAGAGTAAGGACAGACACAGCCTGTGAAGTGTGGAGGAGGGTGGCCTGTGGCCATCACACGGGAGCTGTCAGGCTTTCCCACAAGATGCTGTGGTCTCCGGGGAGCTTCAGGGAAGGAATCAAGGGCTAAATGACCGTTCTCCCCTGATGCTTCCATCTCTCCCACCTCACCAGTGCCCCCTCATTGACCAAACCTAGCCAGAAGCCAGACGGCAAAGGAGATTCTGGAATTTTTTTTTTCAAAATAGAGAATAAATAGCCTTGGAGGAGTGAGGATCAGCAGATTAGAATTTCATGATGCTTGCAAGACGGCAACGTGATCAAAGGGGGGCACAGAGAAAGCACCGGAAATGATCTAATCATGGTGAGAAGTGACCCTGGACTTCAGAGAGCAGGAGAGGCAGATAGCCGCAAGGAGAAGGGGTGGGCTTCTAAGAAGACAAAAATCTAAAGAACTCAGAGTACTCAGCTCACTCTGGCTCTGTGTCTCTGTGTGTGTGTGATTCTCTCTCGGTGTCTGTATGTCTGGGTGTCTGGGTGTCTGTGTGCTGGATGTGCCTGTGTGTCTGTGTGTATAGTGCATAGGTCCTCAGGCAATAAACAAAACAAAGACACAAAATGACTGTAGAGTGCAGCCTGGCACTTTTTGGCGTCTGCAATCCATTCTTCTGGCCACCAATTAATTTCAACGATGATGCCAACCCTTAGACTTGGAAACCAAGAAGTTACCAAAACCGGTTTTATTCATGTCAAATATATGAAAATATATCACCTGAGAAGCACCCTGGTCATCCTAGTGGGGTTCCCCAAAATGCTATGTCCAGATCTGAGAGCCTGTGGATATGTTATCAATTTGGGGGATGGGAGAGGGTCTTTGAAGCTGTTATTAAGTGCAAGATCTCTGGATGAGATCTTTCTCATTCAAGAAGAACCTATTATTAGGGTCCTTTGTTCAGGATTATTCAGGGACACCCAATATATCCAACGACCAATATCATATGAGAGCCATTAAAGAGTCCACGTGGAGACACATGGAGAGGGTTGTGTGGAGACAAAGCAAAGATGAAATAAACGGTCGCAGGTGATGGAATGCCTGGAGCCACCAGCAGCTGGCAGGGACAGGAAGGATCGTCCCCTAAATCTTCAGGGGAAGAGAACTGTGCTGACACCTTGATTTTAGGTTTCCAACCTCAAGAACTGTGAGGTAATACATTCCTGCTGAAGCCACACTGTGGTAATTTGTCATGGAGGTCCTGGGAAAACAGTATAGAAACAGACCATAGAAAACCATATTCTAACGGCTAAATATCTCAGCTATAAAAGACATGAGGCCAAAACTCAAATTCATCATCTTTTCCCGTGTGTCAACCCAGTGTGATATGCTGACTTTAAAAAAAAATCTTTTAAAAGAGCATGTTATAAATTTATTAAATCCACGTGGCTTTATATCCCAGATGTGAAAAACACTGTATCATGTTCATGGCACAACCAGAAGGGCCTATCTACACTGAAAACCACCCTGACTTCTCCCAACTCCCGCTGTCAGCACTCAGAGTGGCCTTGCCAAACCACGAGGCGAAGGCCTTCACGCGGTCAGCACAGCCTTTGTTTGGCTGCCGCCTTCACACACAAATATCTGCCACTGGGGGGGGGGGACACAAGGACTCGACTTGTTTGTGTCACATGTTTCAAAGTGCTGTGGTCGGCCCAAATGGAATAAAATCATATGAAAAGTAGTCACGGGCAGCTTGAAATATGCTTCAAAGTGATTTCCAGATCTGTCAATTCCAATTTTCATTTTGTTAGCTATGCTTCATCCCCTTGTGGGGGAAAACTCTGGCGTGGAGAGACCGGTCATTTGAATGTAGATTGGCCCCAGTAACACTGAGGTTGAGTCTCCTGTGTGTTGGTATTACAAGAGATTGGAGACTCTAAGCAGAACTAACACCAAAGACTGGGTAAGTCCTCTTGGGAATGGATGACTACTCAGGAAGGTAAACATGAGCCTGGGGGACTGGTAAGATGTCTCAGTGGGTAAAAGCATTTTATGGTGAATCCAAGCCATCTTCAATTCAATAGCTAGGATCTATGCTATACTAGGAAAGGACCAGCTCCCACAGTTGTCTCTGACTTCTGCATGCACATCTTAGTGTGTGTGTGTGTGTGTGTGTGTGTGTGCGCGCGCGCGCACGCGTGACCTGGACACACACTTATGCCCCAAATAAATAAATGTAAAAAAAGATTGAAAAGAGTGTGGCTTTCTTCCTCTCCCTTCCATCTCACCACCCCATGCTCCCTTCCACATCACAACCTCCAAAAGGAAAAATTCACCATCTACTGAAGAGACACCAGCACCACACTCTTAGACTTTTCAGCTCTCAGAATTATGGAAAACATAAAGCTTTCTTTGCAATTAGTCACCCAACCTATAGTACTTAGTTATAGCAGTAAAAAAATGTTTTAAGAACAAATGTACAAGAGATTGCTGAAAGGAAGCTAATTTTTTTTTTTGCTTGCATACATAGATATTGAGATGCCACTGGGGGGGAAATCTTACAAATTCAGTAGGAAGAGCACATCTGAGAGGTGAGGGAAGATATAATAAAGGCCATCTTGAATATTTTGACCTTGAGTTCCCTAAGGTCATGGGATATGTATGCACTCAGCTGTGGTCTGTGGTCCCTGTAAGCATCCCAGAGGATTATATCTTCCCCTGTTTCCATATACCTCTTTAAAAGGTCATTAGTGGTTCAGTGGCAGGAGCCTCACCTCCCATATACCTCTTAAATGTCACAACTTTATCTATCAAGTGTGGTACCAACTCCACTTTGTTCTAACTTAGAGCTTGTTCCCATCTGAGTATGATCTCCATTGGAGCAACTGACCTTGTTCCTTGATTCTAGACGAAATCTTTATGGCCTAAACCTGTAAGAACAGCCCCATTTCACTGTTACAGCTGAAGGCAGGCTGGTGAGATGGAAAATGAGGTGTTTGCTTTTTTAGGGGGAAAAAACTGGCAACCAATCTCTCTTTGTCTCAGATCTCTGTCTCTGTCTGTCTCTCATCTCTGTCTCTGTCTGTCTCTGTCTGTCTCTCATCTCTGTCTGTTTCTCTCTCTCTCTCTCTCTCTCTCTCTCTCTCTCTCTCTCTCTCTCTCTCACACACACACACACACACACACACACACACACACACACACACACACTCCAATGCTCACAAAAAGCTGCCCAGGATCCAGCCACACTGCACATGCACCCATACAGACAACCCCAAGTGCTCAGAGCATCAGCCAGCCTCTTCTGAGCCAATATCTTTATTGCTAAGCTTACTCTCACATTTTCTATCAGTTGCCAATGCACACACCCTAGGACATATGGGTATCTTCTGAAACTATGTTACCCAAGACCTCCTCTGGTGATGTTCCTGTCACTTAGTTTGTCCTCTCTGAGTGAGAAATGAGACCCACATGCATTAAAGGCCCTAGCCCAACACTTTAGCCATGTTAGGCACAATATCAGCAGCAGCCCCTTGGATGGTTCAGGTCTTAGAAGCTCAGTGCCTGGGTGATATGGTAACAGGGATCTACAGCAACAGTGAGCAAGCTACCTTGATGGGCACATTAGCAGAACATCAGCCGGCAGATGTCTACTGCTCCAAGGACTCAAATAGAGAGTGACAGCACAAACACCAGTACTGCTAGGGCGAGCACAGAGCAACTTGCCTTTTGATCAAGATGAAGCTGGTTCCTGGGGCTTCATGCCAGAGTCATTACTGCTGGATTCGGGCCTTGCACTGTAGATGTGCAGAAAGATGGATAAAGGATGTTGGCTACTTAGAGTCTGAAGGTTCAGCACACTCAAGCTATTACTAAGAAGGCTGGCAATTCTAGCCACTCAGATGCTTGAAAAAGAGACCACTGCCTTTCCCTTCCACATCTCCTGAAGGGTCCTAGTTCACTATTGGGGTCATCAAAAGATGAAGAAGAGAGGGGAGAAGGAAAGGGAGGATAGGAAAAGAGGGAACGAAGAAAGGGAGAGAGAGAAGGAGGAAAGGAGAGAGGGAGGGCTCTGTGAGCACATTGTGTGTCTAATTCTCCGCATAGTAACACTGCCACAGTAGGAGACTACACCAAGGAACAAATTATTACGATGGTTTTGTTCTCTTCTACTAGGCTTAAAATTCATTCAGGTTTGATATGTTGGGGTATTTTAAAGACAGCTACTTAACACAGGATGCCAGCCTGGGTAGAACTCAGCAGCCTGGGTAGAAAAGACCAACCTCATCTTGCCTGTGACTCATATCCATATCAAGCAGACGTTCACCTGCAGCTCCCCTTCCTCTGCCCACCTCGGGAGAAACCAGAGCTCCCTAGGTAACGTAGAGATAGCAGTTTTGATTCTCTTCTTCATCTGGGCTGTGTGTCTACACAGCATTATCGTCCCCCAGGAAAAGAGTGAACATGCAGATATGGAGTGGGGAGGTGGGAGGGTAAGGGGACATGGGGGGGGGGGGAATCTTACTTCCACAAAGAGAAGAATCAAAATCAAGTACCTCCAACACGGCAAAGAAGTCCTGGAAACTTCATAAAGTAGGAAAGGTTCTACTTATTAGCTGTCAAAATGTTCAGTCCTTGCAGACTTTAAGAGCACCTAGGTGGCTGGGGAGATGGCTCAGCTGGCAAAGCAGGAGAATGTGACTTCAGATCTTTAGTGCCCATAAGTGCTGGACACAGCACACATCTGTAACCCCGGTGCTGGAAGGCGGCGTTGGCATGGGGCGGGGCTCAGGGTGGAGGCAGAGACAGGAGATCCCTGGAGTTACTGATCAGTCTAGTCCACCCATGAGTGTCAGGTTCAGTGAGAGACTCTGTTTTAAAAAAGTAAAGTGGAGAGCAATTGAGGAAGACACTTAACATCACCCTTTATACTCTTCACACAGGAGCACACGCACACATACACACACACACACACACACATACACACACACACACACACACACACACACACACACTGACACGTGCATGCGCGCGTACGTAAGCAGAAACAGAAAGAGAGACATATACAGAATCTTGATGTGCTTATTCAAAATTTTGTTTCAAATGTAATAAATTCCCTTTCACCCCCCCCCAAAAAAACTGTATATGAAGTCTCCCAAAAATTTTAAATATTTACACCTTCATGCAATCACTTTGCCACATGATCACCTTAACTTGGACTTTATGCAAATATGTCAACTATTCAAACATAAAAAGAAGGAAACCCATAACAGCCTTTGTCACTGTGTGAGGGAAATGTCACATAAGCCTGGACACTCATTAACTGGGACCAAGACAAAGACAGTGCCGCTAGGCACAGGGGGCCGCTCCCAAACACACTAAAGCCTCGCAAAACCCACAAACTCATTTGGAAGATGAATTTGTGGATGTTTCTCTTTAGCAAAGCCCGCTCAGTGACCCCCTCACTCCCATCTAACAGCTCAAGCTTGGTGGGGGGTTTTTTTTGGGGGGGGGGAGGGGAGGGGCATGAGCTTGTTTCCCTGGAGCACTGAATTTTAAAAGCTACTAGTTTTAAAACATTTTGCCAGAAACAAGTTGAAGGGTTCCCTAGACCCCTACCCAGCTCTCCTGGTAATGTAGTCATTCTCTATTACTGTTCCAACTTAAAATAATTAAGCCTGCTTCTTGTTTGCAGTTCAGATTTACACTGGAATACCTCTGGGGAGGTGACAGCTGTGGCATTGACCCCTTTCTCTGCTCTCCACCCCCACCCGCCTCACCCCCGCAACTCCAGGGCAAGCGTTTGACTGACAGGTAGGAATTGGAACAAAGTCTGCACCCAGATGCTGAAGGGACAAGGCTCTTTCTGCAAAGTTCTGTGCTGTCAATCACTCTGGGGTCCACCCAAGACTTGATTAAGAAGAACTAACGGGTAAGGCTCCCTCTCTCCAGTGATTTGTTTTTCCTACAACTTTCAAGAAGAAGCAATCAGCAAGAAAATTATTAAGGAAGAGCGAAGATCATTTGTAAAGCCCAAACTAGAAACAAGTGACATGCCTTAAGACTGGCTAAATACAGTGATTCCGGACCAGAGCTTTGTTACACCTGGCCACAGAAGGCACCAACTACTGATAAAACCCAAGCAGGACTTGAGTGGACTTTATTATGTTGAATGGGAAAAAGTCTCAGTGGGTGGTTTCCTATATAATACCATGTCTATAGCAGCTTCAAAATAAAAGAGTCACAGACCAGAGCATAAAATTATAGTTGCTTTGGGTGTGGACTGGTGGCTGAGACCTGAGTACAAAACAGCAATGTGTTCATTAGTTTTCTGCAGCCCTGACAAAATGCCTGTCATAACCAGCTTACAAGGAGGAAACGTCTATTTTGGCTAATGAATTCAGAGAATCTAATGATGCTCAGTTAGCCCTGTGGTCTTCGGGCCTAAGGAGAGGCAGATATCATGAACAGGAAGTGTTCATGTGTCATACATACTAGGAACACATAGTGGAGCAGAGCTGCTCCCCTCGTGGTCCCCAGGAAGAGAAAGCGTCCCACAGTGACCTTGCTTCCTGCCACTACACTCCACCTCCTAAAGGTCACCTCCTGGTAGCATCACAGGCTAGCAGCCAAGCCTCCAACAAGAACCTTAGAGGACGCTTGTCTGAACCATCATCGATATGACAAGGGAGATCTCTGTGGTGGTAGAGTAGTCCTGTGTCTTTAATTGTCTACACGTGTAATAAACTGGCATAGAACTGCACATTCGCTTTGTACCAATGTCGGTTTCCTGATGTTCATGCAGGGCTGGAATTATGTAACATACGGCCTTTGGGGAAACTGGGTGATGGATACCCAGGAGCACTCGGTGTTCCCTTCGCTGTGCTTGCAACATTTGTCAAGTGTGTAATCACTCAGAATTAAAAAGTGTGTGTGTGGGGGGGGGGGGGGTGGTGATAGCCAAGAAGGACAAAGAAGAAAAGGAAAAAAAAAAATAATTCGGGGGTGGATATTGACAATTCCAGAGACAAAAGGTGACAGGAAAGATTTGGACAAAGGGACAGCAGAGTAAATATTAGAGGTCACAGTCAGGCAAGCTGACAGCCAGAAACTGTTTGGATTGTAAATTGCAAATGAAGTCAGTGGACAGAGAAGGGGAAAGATCACTGAACTGTTGGCCCTGAGTGACAGGGGTAGACATGGAGTGGGCTGAGCAAGAAGACTCAGACTAAATGTGGCAGCCACAGCTGCGGGAATGTCCTGTGAGGGAGGGAGAGGAGGGAGGGAGGCGGAGGGGGCAGCTGCTGCTCTTCAGGATGTGACACGCATCCCGTGCCAGGTGAAGGGATGACTGCAGAACGTGTCTGCCCAGGAGAAAATATCAGGAAAGGGAGTCATGCCACAAAGTCAGCAGGTCGAGGGGGCGGGGAGGAGTAATTTGGAGACAGGAGCAGAATTACTGATAAGACCTTGCCGATGTAATGAAAGACTACCACAGGTAGGTGACTCAGAAGGAGAAAAGAGCACGCAGGTTTGGAAATTTCCAGAAAGCCTCTAAAAAGTCAGGGGAAGAAAGAGTGCGAAACTCAGGAGAGATAGGAATTCCCCTAAATGGATCCACAAATAAACAACAATGCATTTTTAATCTTCCAGATTTTTTGAGCCTATCACGTATATGTTAAGCGTGCTTTTCACTTCCAAAACACGCGATCTTCATGAGTGTCATTTATGCAAAGCTAACGAGAAACTACAGGAGCCCGAATGGCCGGCGGGAGGAGTCAGAACCAGCGTAGCTTTAGTTCCCCTGAGGGTTTCTACTGCGTGTGATGACAAACCTTCAGAGCTCCCAAGAGCATACTAAAGCCTGGAGATTAGTGTCATTGTTCTAAAATATCAGAATCTGAGGTTCAGTGCTCTCTTCAACAGCAGAGATAGCAAACTGGAAAGAATGAGGTGAGCAGATTCAAAATAAGGGGGGAAGAGGAAAGATAACTGGCTACTCCTCATAAATACAAAAGTTACAGGAAAACCCTGTTTCTCTTTGCTTCTGCCAAAATCACCATTCCTACTGCTTTGGAAGCATTCACTTAAATGTGGGAAGAGAAGTGATATTGTCCTGAAAAGGTGGTTGGACACAGTTCCATTTGTCTCCTTTGCCACTGAGCCTAGCCTCCAGCCTTAGAGTGCAACCCAAAGTACGCAGCGAAATTTGGCAGCTACTGTCTCTGTGACAATTCTTTTCCTCGGCGGCTGTTACTCAAGTTATTCACAAAGAAAGATACACATTTACAGGCAGACAGCTTAGGTAAGTCGGATCAAGTCAAAGCCTCAGACCTTTGGATGAGCAGGTAAGTGGCTGCTGAGGACCAAGAGAAGGGAAAAGAAACTAGATTTTTCTTTTTAAAAAAAATCATGAAGTAAGGTGAGAAGTAATCTTAAATGGAGAGCTTCCAAGGCACTCCAGATGGTGGGTTTAAAAGACTCGACGCTGAGGGTATGATCAAGAAGGAGCACCTGAAGTAGATTTACAAAGACAGGTAACATAGCCAGATGAGGTAAGACATGCCTTTAGGCCCAGCACTTGGGAGGCAGAGGCAAGTGGATCTCTGATTCAAGGCCAGCCTGGTCTACAGAGTGAGTTCCAGGATGGCCAGGGCAAACCCTGGCTCAAAAAACGAAAAAGGAGGAAGAGGAGGAGGAGGAAGTGGAAAGAAGAAGAAGAAGAAGAAGAAGAAGAAGAAGAAGAAGAAGAAGAAGAAGGAGAAGAAGAAGAGGAAGAAGAAGAAGGAGAAGGAGAAGGAGAAGCAGCAGCAGCCTGGGCACCATCTATTCCATCAAGAACATGAGAGGAAAAGAGAGCAACTTAGCAAGCTGTGGGTCACAGTGTGAGAGACCTTGTCTGTCAGTCAGCACATGACGTGTTCTGCCTCCACAGTAACTGATGAAGGGCAAGTGCTGTGTCCACAGCCTCCTTGCAGGTCAGAGAGCCTTGTTTTATCAGACTCGTTAGCCTTCCTTTGGCCTGTAAAGTGGTTCCCGTTGTAAGATACAATTACAACAAGTTGTAGATTTCGAAAAACAAAAACCAGAAATAGTCTTTTTGCTTTTCTATAGATCCTCAGCCAGCTTTTGACACTAGCACCGTGGCCTTTGTAATCTGTGGCCATTCTCTCATTCCTTTCTCTTGGTGAAGCCAATGCTGTTTTGCCTTTTCAGAGGCAGTAAGCTGAAAATCTTGCAAACACCTTGGTTCAATGTAGACGTGCCATCTTGACTTAAATTCTCCTCAGACCTCAGTGCCTTCATTAGTTTCATTCATAAGCCTTTGGGTCAAGTGATGGATAAGGTTGAGACACCAAATGAAAATGCTGAATGTAGGATGGAGTGATGGCTCAGAGGTTAAGAGCACTGACTGCTCTTCCAGAGGTTCTGAGTTCAATTCCCAGCAACCACATGGTGGCTCACAACACTCTATAATATAACCTGATGCCCTCTTCTGGCCTGCAGATGTACATATAAACCACTGTATAAATAATGAATAAGTCTTAAAAGAAAGAAAGAAAGAAAGAAAGAAAGAAAGAAAGAAAGAAAGAGAGAGAGAGAGAAAGAAAGAAAGAAAGAAAGAAAAAGAAAGAAAGAAAGTGCAGAATGCTTAGGTAAACTCAAATTTCAACTAAACTCTTTATAATAGTTGTGTGCAGGTCAGAAGAGGAGGTCAGGTCCCCCAGACCTGGTGCTACAGGAGGTTGTAAGCTGCCTGCCTTGGTTCTGGGAGTCAAGCTGTGGTCCTTTGAAAGAGTAACAAGCACTAAGCCATCCCTCCAGCCCGCAGATAAACTCTCAATCGTCTTAAATATCCGTTAGTTATTTTCTGTTGCCATGATGAAAGGCCACGACTAAAAGCAACTTATGGAAGAAAAAAGTTTATTTTGACGTACACATCCAGAGGGAGAATCCATAGTAGTTGGTGGGCAGGAGGATGGGGGGCTGAAGGCCAGAGCTGGAAGCCGAGAGACCGTTTCTATGTCTAAGCAAAGTGGAGAGAGCACACAAACTGGGAGTGAGGTGAGGGTACGACCTCTCAAAGCCTCCAGAAAGCCTCCACCCTCTAAAGGTTACACAACCTTCCCAGACAGTGCCAGCCGGGAACCAAGTGTTCCTATATGGAAGCCTATGGGGGTCATTTCTCTTTCAAACCACCAGACTGCCCCGTGCTGTACTTGGAACATAATTATGCAAGAATTCACTGTTTATCTGAAATTCAAATCTAACTGGGCATCTCGTGATTTATCAGAAAACCCTAATGGCGTGTTATCCAAAATGGAGTAAAAGATTAATCGCCTGGACCAGAGATGGTCTCAGTGTGGCCGAGCTATGAAAATCCCTGACTGCAGAAGAGGGAGGGAGGGAAGAGGGAATATGCAAACCCTGGCAGCTCGCATGCACAAACTGTCTGTCTGATGCTGGGAGCTTTGCCTCATTCCGCTAACTCGGGGTGACTAATTGCATCTCAAGTGTTAGTACAAAGCAGGGACGGGAAGTCATAGAAGAACGATGCAAGCAGCAGCGACCACTCCCCTCGAAGACAGTGAAGTTCCGCATCAATCCTGCGCTCTAAGGATTCCCTAGATCATGCTTGAGTGAAAGTGGAAAGGGTGGGCTAATATGCTCCCTCAAAAGTCACCACTACACAGTGACCCATTCCAGCCCCTAGAGTCACAGCTGTGGGCATATTTGAATGGGAAAAATAAATAAATAAACAGCCACGCCCAGAATTTGGGAATATCTCTGAAGACTGTGGACAACTGCCACAGTATCCAAGAGGACTAGGAGCGTAGTTCCTATGGAAAATGAGGTCTCTTTTCTCCTTCGTAATATGATTTCTTGGCTGGAGAGGGACTATTAGGCACCCTGAGATGCGCTGTAGAAATGGAAGACGATATTGTATTGTATTAATGTCGCTTAATGGTAGCTGTCAATGATAGTGATGGGATAAATATGGAAAAGGAAATTACTGTAATTGATTGACAGTCCAGAATCCTCCACATTCGACCTAATGAGAGAAACCTATGAGCAGCAGCTTCCAGTGCAAGTTATTAATGCAAATCGCACGCACCACACTGGCATGCTGAATTATGCAATGCATGTGACTGACTAATCCATTTCACCAGGCCTGTCTTTATCCAGAGGAAAAAAAAAATTCACTGACATGCTGATTACTATATTAGGAGAGTTTAAGAAGTTTTGGTGGTAAAGTAGGTGCCATCACTGGGTTATTAATTTAGTTCTGAACAAGACAAACAGCCCTGTGCGGCCATCAAAATCACTACATAAGTCTACAAGATAACTTTGTCAAGATCGATGGGAATTTACAGAGAAGGCTTGTGATATGTGGAAGGAATTAGCAAGCAGATAAGGAGCACATGGTTTCCCCCAGAAAGCCACTATCAAGGACTTATAGTACCTGCACAGAGCCAGATGCCTGCCAAGGCATTAACAGCCCTGCCCCACAGATGTTCAGAACCTTGTGAAGCGCCTAACAGACACAGATGTAGGCGGTGAAAGGAGGACCAAGTCTATGCAAGGATCAGGGTGGCCATTGAGGACACCAAGGAGATCTAAGTACTGTCCAGGGACACAGCTGATGGGGCACAAGGTCTGTGAAATGGAAAACTACATTGTCAATTGCCCGTTATCTACAATATCCCCCAGAACTCTTAGCTCTGAGAACTCTAGACCCTTAAGCTCTTTACTCTCTACACATTTTAATCTTTAAAAATTTGGATCAAGGCCAGACATCATAACACATGCCTTTAATCCCAGACCTCAGGGGGCTGAAGCAAGAGTGGGCTGCTGCGTGTCAAGTTCAAGGCCAGCCAGAGCTCCACGAAGTGACCCCGCTTCAAAACAAAACAAAACAAAAGAAACCAAAATTTGGATCGATGCAGGAAGTGCCTGAAACTTCTCGCTCTATCCTCAACCACTTCCTGAGATTGCAGTAGCACACGTGTTCCCAAATTGGAAAGCATGGGCCTGGAAGAGACAGAGGTGGGGGTAGCAGGTCGTGTGCTAGCGTTTTCCACTAATGACCACCAAACCTTTTGATTGGTAAATAGATGAGGTTTGTGGAATTCTGCAAAAATATTTACCAACTTTTATGTATCAGCTACTGAGCTAGGGTTTTGGATTCACACTGCTCCTGCCCTCTTAGAACTCATATTTGTGTTGTGGGGGTTTGGGGTTATGATATGTAAACATGATTTTGTTTTAATCCCAGTGCGTCCACAGCTGATAACTGTCTCGTGAGAGGGCACAGGATCTTTGTCATGCCCGGGTGTGATCTTTGCCAACGGGAACAAATGCCAGACCCAGAGAGAGACTTGGGCCTCCGAGAAAGGCTCCTCCCCCACACACACCCAACCTCTGCTGCTCCTGGTTGCTGTTGATGCAGTTTAACAAGAAGCCGTTGAAGATATCCCGAAATAAGGATTGGACTTGCCCCCAAGGAACCCAACGACCCTAAACAGCAGGAAGTAGCTAAGGAAAACTAGGCCCCTTCTCCCCACTAACCTCTTTTCTCTCCTACCTGGTGTTGGGGTATTGGAAGGGATTGGGGAGGAGAAAGGAAAAGAGATTCAAGAAACCCAAATAAAAATAGATGTAAAAATAGCACCTATGCATTTGTCTAGTGGGCAAAGCCCTATGAGGTGGCCATAAGAGGGTGCCAGCAGACAGGAGGTTGTCTTGATACAATGCAGAAGCTATGGAGGCTGATGCCAAGGAAAGGACGCATGCCAGGACTCCATAGGGATATTTTAAAAAATGCGTATCTTTGCCAGGCATGGTGGTGCATGCCTATAATCCCAGCACTTGGGAGGCAGAGGCAGGCAGATCACTGTGAGTTTGAGGCTAGCCTGGTCTACAAAGTGAGCCCAGGACAGCCAAGGCTATACAGAGAAACCCTGTCTCAAAACAAACAAACCCAAAAAATAAAAAAATAAAATTAAATTAAAATGCGTATCTTTACAGTGTTCAACATGTTTTGAGCCTGATATACATTGGGCTGGCTAAGTCAAGCTAATTGACATGTCTATGGCACCATATGCTTCCTTTACTTTCTTTTTGCTATGAGACTAGTTAAGATGTACTTTTTTTTAGCAATTTTCAGGGACACAATAAACTATTAGCTGTAGTAAACACTTGTACAACAGCTCTCGTGTGTTTAAACTTCCTGTCTATTGAAAAATTTCCCCTTTGACCAATAACTCCATTGTCCTCCACCCCATCCTACCTCTGACAATGGCCTCCACCATCAGCCTCTAGTCACCTCCCTTCTGTCTTCTGTGAGTTCTGCTTTTCCATATATGAGAGGGATCATGTAGACTGCTCATTGCATTTAACATAATGTCTTCAGGGATAGCTCATCATATTATAAGTGACAGGATTTCCTTCTTCTTAACGGCTGAATGACATACCATTGTGTAGAGACATGTTTTCTTGGCGTGTCCAAAAGTGAATGGGCACTTAAGTTGAATCCATATCTTGGCTATTATTGAGTACCACAATGAACAATGGGGTACAGATCTCTCTCTTGTGTGTTAATTTTATTTCCTCTGGATATATGCCCCAAAGTAGAACTTCTTATTTTTAAAATGATTCTTCAATGTTTCCCATCATGGTTATACTCAATGTCACCTTTTCTTAACTTATAATAAAAATGTATTTGCCAGAAACCATACTCATGATTTCATTGTCATATAAACCAGTGGAACTTGTCCCTTTTAAACAAACCAGTTTCTTAAAGATGAGACAACTTACAAAAACATGAAGCAATTAATAAAGGAATTAGTCATCAAATATTCCAGATTGTGGGGTTCGGTGTGTAAATAACCAGAGTTAGAGAAATCTAGATGATAGGAAAGCAACAAGAAAGGTGAAGGGTTGCCTGGAGGAAACAGGCCTGGGGAGAATTGAAATAACAACATAAAGAATAGGAGAGTTGCCTGGAAAAGTTCTTCGGCATGTTCACATGTATGCTCGGCCCTCTTTCACCAGCACCAGTGCCCCTGGGAACAGCATACTCTCATCAAGTTCTCGATGGAATAATTGAGGCCCTTACAAGGTTAAGTAAAACACTACAGGTCACCCAGCAAATTAGCAGCCGAGTAGAGTTACAACGCAGGCCATCCTTCGCCCAACTGGGGCAGCGTCCCTCAGCTCCAAAGCTCTGTGTGTGTGCAGCAAGATGGAAAATGAAACTCTATATAAAGAAAACTGAGCAAAATTGAGAGCTTCTGCAGGAAAAATAAGGCTACCACTGGCTTCAAAAATACAACCTCACTTAGGGTATGGTATGACCCAGTTTGAAGGTGCTTGGAGAGGCTTGATGAAAAATAAATCCCGTCTTCTCCAAAAAGAATAACGTCTCTTGTTATTGTTTAAATATAAAATGTCTCCCGTGGGCGCATGCCCTTGAGCTTTTGGTATCCAACTGATGGTGCTGTTTGGGACCTGTTGTACATGGTGCCCAGGGCTAGGCTTGAGATTACAAGTTGGCCTCACTTTTTGTGTGTCTCTCCACTTCCTGTCTGTCTCTCTGCTTCCGGACTGACACCCAGATGTAGCCAACCACTTGTATGCTCTGCCTGCCACAGCCATGAGCAGCTCTAGGCATCAGTTCCTTCTCTACCATGACCAATTGTGCCTGGAAGCCAAAAGACATTCTTCCTCCCTCCCGTTCTTTCTGTCAGATATTCAGTCACAGCAATAAAAACAAGTGCGAATCGTCAAAGAGCAAACATGGACATATTGGAGAAGTTCACAGCCAACCAATGTCTGGCTCTCACCAGAACAGAAAGAGGTATCCCACAGGATGGGAGTATTTCTTCCCTAACTTTGTAGTCAGCTATAATTGTGGCTGCCCTACCAAGCTCAAAATATCCTAATAGCTCAATGAATGGTCAACTTGCCATCCATGAGTTGCTCTACACCATAGAATAAAACAGGCTCTTGCCCGTGTCCACCCTCCTGGAGATCTTGAGGTCCACAAGCCTGAAACAAGTTCTACACACCCCAGAGAAGGTATTCCATTCAGATCTCTGTAGAACTGAGATCCCTGGATGCTTAGAGTCTCCCTCAGGGGCCCCACTACCCTGTCAGTGCCTTTTCACCTCAGCCAACACATCACACCAATTTCTTCCTGTCTCTTTTGCTCTCTGGCTTCTCTCCAACCCTGGTCATTAGGTTTTCACAGATTTCTAGCACCAGGACTGCTGACACATACATGTGTCCAGAATTTATGTAAGAATCTGGACTGGGTGCCAGTCTCTGGATCCTGAGAGGCCACACTTGCCTCTTACCCCCACCAAGCTTACACTGCAACAGGAGGAGGGAAACAAACAAGGATGGTGGCATCTGTGACAAGCAAGAGGAAAAGTCACTCTTCTAGGTAGAAGACAGACCACACACAAGGATGAAGGAAATTTTAAAGCTGAAGGAGGGTTAAATAATGCAGTGCTCCCAAGGGAGAACAGCAACAGCAACGCTGTGTGAGGTTGATCTTGCATTTGGAGGCTTCTAGTAACCCTGCCTCTCCTCCCCTAAATGCCAATAAGTGCCTGTTCTAACTCCCAGAGATATATGGCTTCACCTCCATGCACGCCCTTCTCATAGTGCAGTTTGAGCATCTGTAGTGCTACCCCAGTGCAAAGATACTAAAACCACAGCACAGGCCCACAGGACGGAAGAGGATGATGAGCACATGTCACATTATAAGCAGCTCATCCTAGGGCCACTGAAACAAAACACTGTAACTGGGAAGTTTAAACAATAGGAACTCTGCTAACAGTTCTAGAGGCTAGAAGCTCAAGATCAGGCAACCACTTTGCAGGGTTGGCTCCTGTTGTAGTTTGAACTGGAATGCTCCTCAGGGTTCCCGAGTGGAAGCCTTAGACCCTAGCATGCAAGGGCTCCTGGAAGTAATGCAAATGTCTTGGGGGTAGAGTCAAAGTGGAAGAAGCTGGTCATTGAGGATGGGCCTTTCAAGGCCATAGCTTTCCAGGCCTTTCTCTTTCTATCCCTCCCAGCAGCCACACGTGAGCAGCTTCTCTCCGACAAACACTAAAACTGTAATACTGCGTGGACAGAAGCCATAAGCCACTGGGCCTGGAAACCATCAACTAAGACCTCTGCGCTTGTGATCCTAAACAACTCCTTCTTCTCTTTAAGTTGGTCTTTCTCTGGTATTTTGTTATAGCGACAGAAGGCTGCCTAACACAGTTCTTTATGATGCCTGAAATGGGAATTTAGTTCATGAAGAATGCCTGTGGATGGCATTCTCGGCATTCCTTCATGCTGTCTTCCTTCATGTACCTCTGTCTCTATGTCTAATTTTCCCCTTCCAGGAGGATGCCAGCCATATTGATTTAGGATCCATCTACCTAACCTCATCTGCAAAGATTTTATTTCCAAATAAGATGATACTAACAAGTATCAACTCATAATATGGGACAAGGAATTTGGGGTTTACTTTAGCAGTGTTGGGGGTTGAACTCAGGCCTTACCCTTGCTGGGCAGGCATTCTACCCCCAAGCCACTTCCACAGACCTTGGATTTGACTGTAAATGTAATCCCTTGGCAGAGCGTAAATAGGTGAGTAATAGACAGGATTTCTGCTACTGAAAGATCACTCTGGTCTCAACATGAAGAACGGATTCGTAGGACAAGGGAAGAAGAAAGAGCATCAGTTTTGGGCTCAGAGGGTAAAAAGGTTCTCAGCACAAGCGTGAAGACCTGAGTTCAATTCCTGTAGACCACAGTAGAAGGACACTCCTGAAAGTTGCCCTCTGACCTCCACACATGTGATGTGACACATGGACATCCATACTTATATCACACACACATGCATACACACATGCATACACACATGCATGCATGCTCTCACATACACATACACACTCTCTCTCACATTCATGCACATGCATACACACAAACACTGATTAATAGTAATTACTAATTAGGAGGAAGAGAAGGAAAAATACATATCTTTAAGAAGAACATCAAGTCACACAACTGTCCAGGCAAAAAGTGATGGTAGCCTGGAAGGTGCTAGCAAGATAACTGTGGTCTGGTATGTCAGTATGGAACTGGATGGTGCTTCTAGAACAAGGAAAGAGGCTGCCCACAATGCAGAGAACTGATCAGTGAAGACAATCCGTCTGTGCCCGTAGGCACACTGAGACTTGAAGATCGTCAGCATTCAAGCAGAAACCAGGAAGTGACTGGGTGGCATTGTGGGTACAGAGCCAGATGCTCTGACATCTGCGTGGACACACCATATAAGATTGCATAAGCAAAGCTATCTGCTACAAGTGAGGTCAAGAGGACAGTGGCACCTCCCTCTCCTCTCTCCAGCCACTGAGGGAGCACACTCATGTCCACACTCGGGGTTTCTGTTCAAGAGCCATTCCGAGGCACAGCTCTTCTGTTGAATTAATAGTTCCATGTCAGTGAACAAGAACAAGTTAGCACACCGACAGCATGGGCTACCTTCCAGGGTTTGTCTGCTGACAGATTAAAAAGTATGTCAACATGGCTTTATATTAACAAATATCCAAGGCTGAAGCCTTCTATTTGCTTTGCTTTGCCAGTTTTATTGATAATGTTGGTGAACCCATGCGTGCATTTATGCAAAGGTTGACCGGCCAGGTAATGCTAGCACACTGGCACCTTGGGGTCAGGGAACTGCAGCAGCAGCTGTCAGTCAGTCAGTCCCTCCCTCCTGCTGAACAAATCAGCCAGGGAAGGAACTACAGTGAGGGCATGAGGACTTTCCTTCTTAGGGTATGACTGTCACGAGATGGACTTTTCAAATGTCTGAGTTTTATTTACAATGCCCTACAATAAGAACAGCATTTAGCAACTTTTCAGGAGAAGTTGGTTTTTTAAAAAAATGTATCTTACACAATGATATGTTTATTCATCTGTAAAAAAAAAAAAAGAATTCTATATTTACATGAAAATGGATAGAATTGTCGGTTGTTGTGTTAAGTAAAGTAAGCCAGACTTGGAAGGGGAGCTCTTGTGCTTCCCTCACATGCAGACTTCAGAGGTAAATATCTATGCATGAATCATGGAAAAGGACTCTTCAGGGAGAGGATGATGTCTAAAGGGAGAGAGAAGAGTAGAACAAAAGAAGCCAACTGGAAAGAAATGAAGAGAAAATATTTTCTGTTTTCTCCCATAAGGAGAGAGAGAGAGAGAGAGAGAGAGAGAGAGAGAGAGAGAGAGAGAGAGAGAGAGAGAACAACTATTTGAGAAGAGCAAAGGGAACAGGGAACAACAAAAGATGGGCAAGAAGGGACAGGAAGGAGGCTCAGCTAAAAGCAAGGTAAAATCATGCATATGTGAAAATCCCATAATGAAACCCATTATTCTCTGCACTGACTAAGGACCTTGCTAAAAGCAAAGAAACATATTTTCAACCAAATAATGAAAATATCTTTAATTTTTTTTTAACTTTTTCTTTTATTTCTGAGCTTATAGTCCCCTCCCTTTTCTCCCTTCCAAACCATCCCATACGCCCCTCCTTGCTCTCTCTCAAATTCATGGCCCATTTTCATTAATCGATGTTACGTGCGTATATGTACATATGTATATACTCCTAAACATGACCTGCTCAGGCTGTATAATGTTCCTTGTACGTATATTCTCAGGGCTGACCACGTGGCGTTGGATGAGCGATTGGTATGCTCTTCCCCAGGGAAGACGCTTTCTCCCGTTCTCAGCATTCCTAGTTGCCTGTAGTTCCTTCAGTAGGCTTGAGGCCTCACGGTCCTTCCCCCATCCACCTGGGCATGTCTGCTGCTGTCCTTGCTCAGGCAAGCATGTTGGTGAGCCTATGGGTGTAGTTTCTGACATTACTAAGTCTCACAGCAAATTTCCTGATCCTCTAGTCCTTACAATCTTTCTACATCCTCTTTCACGGTGTTCCCTGAGCCTCGGGTGTGGCGACTATTTTGAAGATGTGTCCTTTATGAGCAGGCTCTACACCCCTTGGTTGGTTGTGGGTGTCTGGAATGATCTCTGTCTGTTGCAAAAAGACATTTCCTTCATGTGGGGTTCCCTTATATCCACTTATCTGTGGGTTTAAGGATAGATGTTTAAAATGTGGCTAAGGATTATGTTTGTTTAGTAAAGGGGTGGTTATAGGTTCTCTTCCAAGATCTATGACTCTCCTAGGCCTGGGTAGTTAAGGTTTCCAGTACCAGGCACTGTTTCCTCCTTCTTGAGCAGGTCTTAAGGGTGCAATAGTGGCATGCATACCTTGATGGAAACCAACAGCTCTCTGATTGGATTTCAGACCTGCTCAACTTTGTGACTCATAAGCACCATAGCTGGGTAGGACTGTTGGTCGCCTCCCTATTTTGGAGGTTTGCATGGTGGTGCCTTCTGGTATCATGAAAGCTAGTCCTCAGGGCGAGGTCAGTTCCACCTGAGGGGCCTCTGGGCTCTCTCTCTCTGAAATATATAGTATCTTCAGCAATAGGGTCTTACCTTCCACTTCTGGGGCACAACCAAGAGCAACAGCAATAACCTGTTAGGGCTTTTCATGCCCTGGGGTAGGGATTTTTGTTAGATGCCTTTGGTTCTTGAAGGGAGCATTGTCAGCACAGATGAGAAATTTTCATTTAACTATGTATGTATACTTAGACACAGACTTACAAGTATTACAGGTTTTGTTGTTGTTTTGTGGGTTTTTTTGTTTGTTTGTTTGTTTGGTTGGTTGGTTTGGAAGTTAGTTAATAGTATGATGCCTGACGACTTTCTCAGACATCCTTGCAGATAGTTTAGCCTCCTTCCTGGTGTATTCACCTTCCTCCCCACTCCCTAATTAGAGCCCACCCCTTTCCCATGCCCCAATCAGATCACATGTACTCTGTTGCTCCTCTCTTCAAATTTTGTTTTTTAAAAGCACCAACTCTAGATATTTCCTTCTTCTCTGCCTGGGGTGTCTGTGCAAGGATGCTGATTTTGAGCTGACCTGGACCCAAGGTTACAGTACAGGAAGAGGTACCCTGGAGCTGTGTTTCCCAGGGACAGTCCGCACACCAGGCCCACCCAGCCACCTGCTTTTTTCTATAGCCGGTGAGCTAAGAACAGCTTTCACATTTGTAAATGGTTGGGGAAAAAAAAAGTCAAAAGACTGATATTTCATAACATACGCATCACACTGTGTCACACATGAAAATCAAAATGACATGAACTGCAAGTTTTGGTGCCTATGAATAAAGTGGCCTTGGAATGTGGCCAGCCAGGCTCATTTGCATATTATCTGTGGCTGCTCTTAGGAAACAACAGCAAAGCTGAGTCCTCTTGTCAGTAATTATGTGGTCCACAAAGTCAAGCTGTCAGAGGAAATGCTTGAGCATTCCTGGCATGGAGCTTAAAGAAAAGGTGTGTCTGGCCTCGTCCGATGGCCTCCCTGAATTGTCGGTCTCTCTCCCGGCTCCTTGCAGATGAGTCTCGTTTGTTTGAAAAATCTGTTCTGAGCTGTGTCACGCCAACCAACATGTTAGGTCTGAGGATTATGACTGTGAAAAGTAATAGACAGGTCCTGTTAGTGTAGCTCAGTGTCCCGCAGAGGAGCAGCTGTGAATCACAGAGAAGTGCATATGCAGTGTACTAAAGAGGTAACTGTGTAAGTGGAGACTGGGGACTGACTTTCACATGAACTCTGGTGCCCCATCTTGGGCCATGTCCCCTTGATGGGGAGGCTCGATGGCACTCAGAGGAAGGATAGCAAACTACCAAGAAGAAACTTGATACCCTAGCATCTTATTCAAGGGGAGGAGGTCCTCATCAGTCACAGTCATAGGGAAGGGGAATGGGGTGAAAGCGGGAGGGAGGGAGGAATGGGAGGATGCATGGGATGGGATAGCAATTGAGATGTAATATGAATGATTTTATTTTTCAATTAAAAATTTTTTTAATTTAAATTTTTTTAAAATAAAATGTGAAAGGAAAAAAAAAAGGTAACTGCAGTCAGGGTCCTAAAGATGAGCTTCACGGAGCTATAAAAGGACATAAGAGGTAATGCCTTCGTCTTCTGCAATGTCAAATAAGATATGGATTAACAAATAAGATAAGTCTAGATTAACACTTATCTGGGATTCATGGGAAATGCTGGAGTTATCAAAGGAAAAAGGAGGAGAAAGAATTTAAATCTCTTCATGAGACGCCCCTCCCCCTTTGCTATCTTCTACCCTTTACTGTCCCGGGATGGAGAGAAGCAAGGGGTACAGTAAATGAGGTTGTGCGGGATGAGCAAAGGGGGAGGACCAGGATGAGGGAGAGTCAGGAGGGCCGTGCCTGTCAAAGACTTTGAGATTTCATCTTTACACTAAGCAGAGAGGTGAGAAGTTGTACAAGTGTCTGGCTAACAAAACTCTAAGAGACCACAGGAACAGACAGGTAACTCACAGTGCATTCGTGCAATGAATAGCGAGAGTTTCTACCAACAACCACATGCAGTAACGCAAATGAATCTTGGCCATAGACTATTAAGTGAAAAAGAAAAGTCCAGAAGGCAACACATAGAATGCTGAATTAAGCTTTTCTTTCTTTCTTTTTCTTTCTTTCTTTCTTTCTTTCTTTCTTTCTTTCTTCCTTTCTTCTTTCAAGACAGGGTTTCTCTGTGTAGGGTTTCTCGGCTATAGTGGAACTTGCTCTGTAGACCATGCTGGCCTCAAACTCATTAGAGATCCACCTGCCTCTGTGGCACCAGAGTTGGAGTGGGGAGTATATTGATGCCAAGGCATAGGTGCGGAGGTCGGAGGACAACCAGCAGGAGTCAGCTCTGAGAATCTAACTGAGGCCACCTGGCTTAGGAAGAAAGAAGTCTACCTCAAGAGCTCTCTTGTGGCCTTTCCACAAAGGTAAATGAAACAAAGGGTAACAAGACACTTTGGAAACATATATGTGTTGATACTATATTTATAAACATATGCTTTCAAATGTTATGAAAATATAGTTTTATGCTGAGTGGTGGTGGTGCATACCTTTAATCCTAGCACTCGGGAAGCAGAGGCAGGCGGATCCCTGTGAGTTTGAGGCCAGCCTGGTCTACAAAGGGAGTCCAGGACAAGCAAGGCTACACAGAGAAACCCTGTCTCAAAAAAAAAAAAAAATACAGTTTCATAAAGCAAAAGACCGAGGACCAGCAGAGTGAGTGGTCCACACAAGGATGGGTGTGTTAATGACACTGTCATCAAGGCTCTGCTTCTTGTGAGCAGGGAATTCATAGGTAGTTATTCAATTCTGAAAAGTTTAAAGTGATAGCCAGGCAGTGGTAGCACACACCTTTAATCCCAGCCCTTGGGAGACAGAGGCAAGTGGTTCTTCAAGTTTGAGGCAGGCCTGGTATGCAGAACAAGTTCCAGGACAGCCAGGGCGACATAGAAAAATACTGGCTCAAACAAACAAACACGCAAAAAAAAAAAAAAGAAACACAAAAGGGGGGGGTGCACCCATAAGATGTTTTTGAAGCACTATAGAATGAAGGATGACATGACATTTTTTTTTCTGTATTTAAACTTTATTACAAAATTGTAAAGCAGAGCTCTATAACAAAACAGTACACGCCCGGGTTTGCTTTTTGACACCTCGGTGAGAGAATCTTAATAACGAACCCCTCAAAGCACACATTCACCTGTGAAATCACATGAAATATAAATGGGTCTGTACAACATAGATTGACTATTAATCCCTTCTTAGCTTGGAACTGGATATTCCAACCTACAAACCAGTCAGCTGTCCATGTCTTTTAAAAACAAGCCTCACCGGAAAGGCATGATGCAATTGTAGCGCAAAAGCCCCCCCTCTGGCTGCACTTGGAACAGGGGGCGTGTGGAGACCTGTCAAGAGCCTCCTATAAGACTAGGAGTGTGGCTCGGTGGGACAGCCCTCGCCTAACATGCAGAAGGATTCAACCTTCACTGCTGTAAGAAGAGGGAAAGGCTGCTGTAAATGTACAGTCAGAGTTGATGGCTGTAAATGTACAGTCAGTCTGAACAGGCAGATGGTGGCAGAGATAAGGACAATTGTCCTTTTGTTTAATCTGATTTACTGTCCACGTTTACATTTGAGGCATCGGTATTAAAGAGATGCTGAGCTTGGCCTTACGTCACAGACCTGTTTCCCTAGCCACTGTGGTATTAAAGAGATGCTGACACAGCTAGGCCTTACGTCACAGACCTGTATCCCCAGCCACTGTGGAAGGGGAATTATAAAGTTCCACTGCAAGTTGTCTGGGCAACTCAGTGAGGGTGCTTCTCAATATGACAGCTAGGTAAGAAAATGGCTGAGGACGTAGCTTAGTGGCGGAGCCTTTGCCTAGCACTCGTGAGAAGCTGGATTCAATCCCTAGTATTGGAAAAAGGAAAAGGGAGGGGGGAAGAGAAGGAGGAGGAGGAGGGGAAAGTGGGTGGCGGCGGCAGCTCTTCAACAGTTCCATAAACACATGGTAGGAAGAGAATGAGTCAGAGCAGGGCTTTTGACCAAGGGATTCCTAAAGCCTTGGAAAAGTTCTTAGCAGGTGAATTACAGACCACATCTAAATGATGGTTTAGACATCCTTGGGAGCATTTTCAGCTAGAGAGAGCTCAAAATGTTTCTCCTGTAAAAAACAGGCAGGTATGGTGGCTAAGAAGGAAGGCAGGGTTGGCAAAAATGCTTCCTGGTATTTTTACACACAAGCATTTTTTAACCTTTCTTAGGCTGAACCAGTGACTTTGTTTTGCTCTGTTGCTCTTAACCCTGGTCACTTATAAGCACATTTAACAAGCAGACAACTCAAAGTAAAAACTAAGGTAGCAGAATCAGCCAACCACCTTTGCTTCCGCCACATCTGACTCCTAAACCAGCAGGCCGTCTTCCTACGGTAAGAGGAACAGGGGCATGGCATTGCTTACAAACCAGGATTCCAGTTCCAAGCCTTCCCAAGTGAGTGTTCTGACTCTGAGAACAGAGGATGAAAATCTGTCCCTCAAATAATGTAAGTAAAAAGAACAGTGATCTGTTCAAATTGCCAGGATGGCAAAGGCTGTGAAAGCCCTGAGGAGGAACAGATTTTAATACTGAGACATCCAGAGGGTGGTGTGTTCGGGCAGTTCATTT
Organism: Acomys minous; assembly: GCF_964271855.1. Classification (NCBI taxonomy): domain Eukaryota; kingdom Metazoa; phylum Chordata; class Mammalia; order Rodentia; family Muridae; genus Acomys; species Acomys minous. The sequence goes on along the minus strand of NC_140490.1, from coordinate 50,027,301 downwards.
ACACATGCGTGCTCCAGCCAGGCTGAGGGTGAGGCAGGGTGTGATTCCCACCCCAGGGCTTCCCGAGTATGGGTTGTGTGCCCTGCGGAAGTGGAAATTATGTGCTCTGGTAACCCTAAACGACATGACAGCTAGCTCATTTACACTGGAAGCTGGGCAGATTTGCCCCATGTAACCGGTAAACATATTTGCGTGGGTAGTCAAACTCTATTGCAGCAGAATTAGGAAGAACCTGGGCACCATCTAAGGAACCTTGTTCATGGGACAAAAAGGGAAACTGAGGCTCAGAGACACACCCCCACCCCCCTCCAAGCGTCTGCCGTACTTGGTGATGGAACTAGGCCACACGTGCCCGTTTCCTAGGCCCCTCTGCCTCTGAGCTTTCTCCAAATCATAGTTATCTTACTACAGACAGAAAAGCAATGAGGGAGACAAGATGGAGAGAGAGAGGAAAAAAAAAAAAGAAAGAAAGAAATTGAAACAGAGAAGGAAGGATGGAAGAGATAGGCAGTGACAGAAATTGCAGACAATAAACTGCCTCGGCCCGTCTTTATCTTTCTCTATATCTGCCTAGTCTCCTTCTCTTCTGAATCCTGCCTCTTTCCAGGCTCCCACAGGCCGGCTCCTGGAAAGACAGTGTTATTTCATTTATTCCAAATACCTTCGAAGGGGGCCTGCAAATGAGCAGAACACTGGTGAGGCTGCTGTCCCAACGGGTGGGAGGAATTCGCTGCTACCTCTGCCCATCCCCCCTCCCATCACCCCACCCCCACCCCCACCACTGCTAAGAAGGCATGAAGCTGCAGATCATTTAGACTCTGAACACCCTGACGCCTTCTCAGAAGCGGAATCTTCTACTTACACATACGCGCAAAGAGAGAAAGCATAAAGGACCTACATTTAAAGAGGGCGCTTACCAGGCTTGGGTGCACATTGCTTAGGTGTAAGCAGAGTTTGCAGTGGTCCTTTATGTGTGCGTCTCCTTTTCTCATATGCTGTCTTCCTGGCCCCAAGAGGGAGACAGGTCAGAGAGATTCGAGACTAAGATTTACACAAGTGTTTTAAATGCTGAAAATCCATCGTGGGACATGCCTCAAAATGGATACATTGATTTTAAGTAGCTTCTTCCCTGGGAATTGCATCTGGTCCGTCCTTTCTTCAGGCCAGATGTCAACTGTGACCAATTCATAAGCATCCCTCTAAGTGGATTGGTTGGACAAATTCTAAAGGAATGTTGGTATCCTGTTTTCCCCAGCTACTCCTGAGTCAGAGGTAGCAAGAGTGGGGAAATTTTAAATATTTTCAACTTGTCCAGTCCTGGTACAAACCAAATTTACCCATGCTTTATTGAAATGGAGGCTTCAGCTGGTAAGGGGGCAGGAGCCACAGATAAGACGTCCCACTTTTGAGAGGTGATCCTGCAGCCAAGACTCCTAATGAGCTGGCTGACGGTGGCAAAATATCACAATGCAAAACAAATTAGCCGGGGAATTTTTCAGGTGTCAGTTTCGATGAGGGAGGAACAGACAAAGAATAAAAATCATCCCATGTAAAAGATTGCCAACTTTGAAGCAGCTCAGGGACTATTGACTTATAGCCCTATTTTTCCCAAGTGCAGTGTCATCCCATGTGTCACATTGACACGGCGAGGATTTCTTGTGAACTAATCCCTTTACCAACATCAGGGACTCACCCTCCCTTTTGATCTAGACAGATACGATCTTGAAAGTTGGCCTACTTACACAGCTCCAGTGAGGCAGCTCAGAATAAGTTCGCTGAAAGCGGAGAGGGGAGGACAGCACACACAAACATAAAGCGGGTAAGCCGTTGAGAGAAAGACAGGAACACATACACACAAAGAGAGAAAATTCTAGAATGGGTATCCCATGAACAGATACTATCAATGTATGATACATGCATACAGCGTTTTAGAGCCTCTGCAGGTTCTTGCTTAACCTGCAGAGATTGCCAGTAATTACCTTTCATATTAGAACTGTGTGTAACTACCGCTTTGTGGCACAAGGGCTAAAACAAAGGCCCAAACTTGAGAAATCTGAATTCTGTAGCGCTTTCTCTCTCTCTCTCTCTCTCTCTCTCTCTCTCTCTCTCTCTCTCTCTCTCTCTCTCTCTCTCTCTCTCCTCTCTCATGTGTGTGTGTGTGTGTGTGTGTGTGTGTGTGTGTGTGTCTCTATTTGTGTGTGTCTGTGTAAGTACACATATCTGTGGGGGCCAGAGGTCAATGTTAGGGAGCTTGCTAAATCCTTTTCTGTCTGATTTTTCTAAAACAAAGTCTCTCAGTAAACTTGGCACCCACTACTTTCAGTCGATTGGCTGGCTACTGAACTCCAGGGACTCTTCTGCTTCCGCCTCCCCATCTCTGTCATTACAGGCTCATGCTGCCAATCCCGGCTTCTCTGTGCAGATGCTGGAGGAAGCATCTGTCCAGCTGAGCCATCTCCTCACCCCGCTCCCCCTCCCCCAGACTCCTTTCTTCTCTGCCCACATGCCTCCTTCATTATAGAACCCTCAGGTACCAGCACAGCCATAGCATCGTTGTTATCATCACCCTCTGCATTTTTCAGCACAAAGATCCCAGCCACCAAGACTGGAAGCAATTTTCACTCTCATCTCTAGTGGCCCCTTGTCCTGTGGAGAGAAGTTTAGTTTTTGAATTGAACACACTCAGGGTTCCCCGGAAAACTCTAAAGTTACCACATCACTTGCTGCAATTCCACCATTAAAACTGCACACACATGGACACAACCATGCATGCATGCATATGCTTCCTGGGCCTTCAAACGACTCCCTGCCTCCCCCTCCCAGTTTTACCATAGAGTCCGAATCCAGCATTGTGACACCGCCTGAGGACAGTCTAGTCTGTTTCACATTTGAGCCCACTCCATGGCCAGTTCTACCGGGCTATAAAAACAAGCAAACGTGAGCTCTTGTCTCTTCATCAGGTGCAGGCTGATGGGAACCAGGACCCCAGTCATAAAGACCTGGGTGTTTGCCTCATCAGGAGAAGTTTGGTGAACATAAAGAATTAAAGATAGTTTATGAACATGGAGCAAGACCTCTGGAAAAGAAAGCAATGGTGGGGGAACATTTGGCTCACTGCCATTTTCAAATGTGTTTTCAAACCCATCACTGCAGGGCACCCACTGACCAAGCGGTCTAGGTCCTCCTCTACCTGCCTGCTTAGGCCAATCGGCTACACAGGGCTTTCTAGGAATCTCTCATTCTTGGGACTGGGGTGGGGACAGGGGGGTGGACAGCTGTCTATAGAATCCTCCAGACATAAGAAAGGATTTCTTTTTTAAAAGGACGTTTTGATTTTTCCCATCTGTTTCCTCTCACAGCACAGTTTGGGGTCATATCAGGTCTTCTGGCATTTGGGAGGATAATTTGGCCCTTTCCTCCAATGACTCTGGATATCCAAGCTGGAAAAGGGTTACTTTTGCCTCTTAGTTCACCACAGCAAAGCACAGGGCCAGGAGAGCACTCCCCATGGCCTGTGTCTGAGAACCTGCCGAAGACAAACTGAGTAAACTGCTTTGGAAAAGAGGCGGGGGGGGGGGGGGGGGGGAAGGAGAGGAAAGGAGGGAAAGGAAAGGGTGTTCATTGAATTTGGTTTTGACATTTGCCAATTTCTGGGTCTGCTTAAGGCAAATGAGGCATTAACTCTGCAGAGTCCATTGTGCCTGCTAGACAGGACCTCCTGATGTAGGAGGGGGGTGTCAGGCCTTTCTTATGGCTGCTTTGTCTTTCAACATGACGAAAGCTGGCCTCTCACTAGTACTATGCAACATGGAACAACAGTGGATACCCAGGCACAAGCAATGGCAAATTTTTATATTGACACAAGTAACTGGGCAGGGGTGGGGAGAGGAAGCAGGGGGGGGCAGGGGGGACGTATCATCACAGTTTTTATGCATCTGCTGAAAGATCAAAATGCCTTCCTCTTCACCTTCCCCCTCCTCAGGGGATGAGCACCTGGAGTGGAAAGTGATCAAGCTGCTGGTGTGCCAAGCACCGGGATCTTTGTTTCCACCCTATTGGACTCACAAGCCCTACCTACCCTTGGGGTAAGGCTCCTGTCTTCCCCCTGCATTTCTGCAAACCTCAAGCCCAGAGAAGCAACACCCATCACTAAAGCCAGCTATGTTGTTCTTTCCAAAGACTGCGCTAAATAAAAAAAGCTTTAAAATCGTTTATGATAAAATGGTCCCTGCCAAGATGTAAGTATGTGGAGGCTCTGTGAGCCTGCTTGGAACTTGTTATAACAAAACTTTGGAGGAGGCAATAAAGGAGTGACCCCCTCTGAGCCCTGGTCAAAGGCTAATCCTATGGAGTTTTTTGTATCAGCAGGAAAAGAAAAGTAAATAGATTTTTTTTTAATGGGGATTTTGCTCAAACAAAGAGGCACATCAACTTCTAGATGGTGAAATAAGTTAAATTTCATAGAAGAATCAAAATTATAGGGCACAGGAGAGATGGCGTGAGGCTTCAGACTGCTGTTCTTGTAGGGAACTTGAGTCTGGCTCCCAGCACCCACATCAGGTAGCTCACAAGCACCGTAACCCCAACTCTGGAGGACCTGACCTCCTCTTCCGTTCTCTGTGGGCACACACGTGGTACATGCTTGTACAAATAAATATACATACACATAAGTAAACTCTTTAAAAATAAAATTTACAAACTGACAAAAAGTAACTATGGTTCATATTCTGTACTAGAATTACCATACTAGCATTGAACATCTCATGATCAAATTCATAAGATAAACCAGGTGTGTTGGTACATGGCTGCAATCTAGCAATCAGGAGGAGGAGACAGGAGGACTGCCATGAGGCTAAGGCCAACCTAGTCTGTTTCCAAAAGAAATGATCGACAATAGGCTTCATTACTCTTTAAATACAGTTACTTTCTTTTTCTTTTTAAAATGTTTTTATAATTTAACTTATTCACTTTACAGCCCATTTGTGGGCCCCTCCCTGGAATACCGTTATTTTTAATTGTGGCTAGTGTTGTTTTGTGTGTTTGTTCATTTAGCTGACTAGAAAACTCCACAGTCAGATACCTGGTTCAACATCCAGGTCTTACATGCTGCGTCTTTGGGAGTGGTTGCTCTTGTTCTTGTTGTTAAGACAAGTTCTCTTGTACCCTAGGCTAGCCTCGAACTTGCTATGAAGCCAGCCATGATTATAAACTTCTGCTGTGCCTGCTTCTGCCTCCCACGTGCTAGAGTTACAGGTACAGACCCCTAAGCCTGGTTTATGTGGTGCCAAGAAGCAAACTCGGGGCTATGTGCATGCTACGCCGGTACTCTATCAATGAGCCACCTTCCCAGACCCTGAGACCTACGTGGTTCTAGGAAATGGTCTAGAACCTTCGAGCTAATACTTCCTAGAAGTTACTTCTACTTCCCTTCTCATTGAGTCCCCATGACCATCCCCTTCCTCACCAGGACAGACAGGGCCATTGGTGGGGTTAGAGATGACCAGGGAGGGCCAGGATAGGCACTGAGGCCCTCATAGACTTCCTGCGCATTAGAGGCATATGTTTGTTCCCCTACACCCTCAATCCGCGGGCTGGAACCCTATCGCCCTATGTTTTAGTCACTGTTCTACTGCTGTGAAAAGACATCATGATCACGGCGAGTCTTATAGAGGAAAGCATTTCATTGGGGTTGACTTACAGTTCAGAGGTTTGGCAGCGTGGCAGGAAGCATGAGGCACGAAGACACACATGGTGCAGGAGGAGCCAAGAGTTCCACATCCAGATCTGCAGGCAACAGAACAGAAAGTGAAAATGAGCCTGGCTTGAGCATCCAAGAAGGCCACATCTCCTAATCCCAGTCAAGTAGTGCCACTCACTTCCTAATGACCAAGTGTTTAAGTATATGAGCCTATGGGCGGTTTCTATTGAAACCATCACAGACACTAGTTGGAGTTAGGACCTCTAGAATCTCATGAATTTGTTTTGCTTTTTGTTTTTGTTTTGGTTTTTGGTTTTTGGTTTTTCGAGACAGGGTTTCTCTGTGTAGCCTTGGCTGCCCTGGACTCGCTTTGTAGACCAGGCTGGCCTCGAACTCACAGTGATCTACTTACCTCTACCTCCCGAGTGTTGGGATTAAAGGCATGGGCCACCACATACAGCTGAAGTTCATGGATCAGATGAGGTCCCCTCATGAAGGCACAAGTGTTTGCTGTGGTTTAAAGGTTGATGTGCCCCCCCCACCCCCTGCACAAATTCCTAATTGAAAGTTACCTCCACCCCAAAATGTTGCTATTAGAAGAGAGAGCATTCGAGAGAGCAATGGACCAAAGGGATGGATCCCTCATGACCAGGAGCCATGCCTTTTATAATTAGAAAGCACCCGAGAGAAAGACTACACTTGATTTCTGCAGCATGGAGACACAGCAGGAAGGTACTCTCAGCAAAGGTTCCTGCCCAGGAACCATACCTGCCAGGGAGCCTTCTGCCTGGTTGATTCATTAACTCAAATCCTAGTATCTGTGGTTGGAATGTCGCAGGCCTGGCGCCTAATTACAATTTATCTTGGGCTATCACTAGCCCCCTTCATGGCCATTCCTCGCCCACCTGTGTCTGATCTAACATCCTTGTGATTAACATGTAAAACATCTTAGAATGTATCAACTGAACCAGTCAAAGGCTGAGGAGGTTACCAGATGTCCCTGCTCTGCTGTAGCCCCCACCTACCTCGTGTCTCCACCAAATGCATTTTTAAAGTGCATTGATTTATGACTTTATTTATTCTGTTTTTAAAAAAAAAAACCACTCTATCAAACTGTTACCATTTTGGAATGTTGAATTTAGGACAACCTGAATCTGTGTTCCCAGGCCATGGTCACCCCTACCTAGCTGCAGAATAAACTGTCTCTTCTTTTGAGGTTATAGACGTGTTCTTGCATCGATGACATCATCTTTGATGTAGAGCTAGCCCTGACCAGCTAGTGAATCAGCTGCCTCTTTGATTATAGATGTACTGGCTTCTAGAAACCTGAGAGTGAATTCCTGTTGTTTATAAAGTATCTGATGCTGAGAAGACTAAAAGTGTCATTAGTCTATGTGACTGCTGGCAGAAGCTGGCTCTCTCCCTCCAGACATGTACAGCTAGGAGAGTCCACAGGAGCCTATGGTGAGAAAGTAGCCATCTGACAACAACAACAAAAAATGGGTTGTCACCCAAATATGACCGTGCAGGTACTGCATTCCTAGAGTACTGACCTCTAGAACTCTACTAAACCATGCAAGTCTGCTCTTTAAGCCACTGTGCCCAGGCTGACTAAGACAAAGAGTGAGCCCCATCTAACTCTGTCCCTCCCTCACAGCTGCCAAGCTTGTCCCCCTGTCACCTTCCTTCCTCACTGCTAAAAATATTCTCTCCTTACCCTGGCCTAACAGACCTCCATTTCCTTCCTTCCTTCCTTCCTCTGTGCTGCATATGATGGAATTAAGCGTCTAACTTACAGAGTGGGGGAAGACTCAGAAATAACACTCTGTGTGTGTGTGTGTGTGTGTGTGTGTGTGTGTGTGTGTATGTGTGTGTGCCTTGTACACATGACACAGAGAACACACTCACTTTCAAAGGCCAACCATGGTAACATCACCAAAAGACAGTTGTTGTTTTTTTTTACTGTCACCTTTCCAAGGAGATACTGTCATTCATATTTGGCATCCTCCAACAAGCTCTTTTCGACATGTGTGTCATGTCTGGTTCTTATAAACATCCTCTTGAAGTGGGTGAAAGGTCATCCTAACTTTCATCAGCAAAAGCAAGAGGCCATTAGCGAAGCCTGTCTCCATTGGTGATGGATGTATTCTAGAAATCTCCAGCAGCAGGCCTTTTTGTTGCCGAAGTGAAATGTTTTTGAAACACAGAGACACAAAACAAAATTCACAGAGCCTGGGTACGTCCCAACACACAAAATTGCTAGACCAGGCTGGGTGTGGTGGCACACGCCTCCCAGAATTCAGGAGGCAGAGGCAGGTGGATCACTATGAGTTCGAGGCCCAGCCGGGTCTACAGAGCCAGTCCACTACAGCCAAGCCAAGGATACACAGAGAAACCATGTCTGGAAAAAACAAAAACAAAAACAAACAAACAAAAAATTGCTAGGCCAGATAGTACAGCAATGTTTTTGCTAAAAAGTCACTGTGAAGTCACCAGGGCAGATAACAGAGAGGCAGGTCCCTGCTGAGGTAGAATTTCCACATAGCTGTACCTGTTTGTCTCTAAATATACCGTGTAGTTACTTGGCCTGGAATATTTAGACGAGACCACACTGGGTGATCAGCCTTGCTTTCCCAAGTTAAAAGTATCATGAATAATGGTATCACTGCGCTATCATGAAGGATGTTATTATAATTAAGCCAAAAGTTGTCACCTCCCCCAAGACACTGCAGTACAACTTAAAAGCATGGGAGTGGAAGCCTGGCGTGCAAAAAAGAAGTGCAGAGAATTGTAGACAAGAGTCAAGTGCTGGTGAACGGAGGTGGGTGTTGTCCAGCTCACGTGCCCTCCAGGAAGGAAAAAAAACTGATGCTTTCTGAAGGCAAAAGGAGACTGGGGAAAGGTCAGGAAACAACCCTAAGTAGACGGAGGCCATCAGAAGTGTCTGAACATCTATGAGTTTCATCAGAAAAGGATGAGGGAGAGGCACAAATCCACACACTCTTTCAAGCAGTACCCCTGAATCACAAATCCATGTCCTGCTGCTATCCACACAGGCCTTAAATGTCCAGACAGGACATCCAAAGAGTAGCGTTTCTGGGCTTGGGAAGGTAGCTAAATTTGTAGAGGGCTTGCCTAGAACGCAAGAAGCCCTGGCTTCACTTCTCAACACAGCGTAAAACTATCATCCCAGCCTTGGGGATCGCTTTGTAGCCCAGATTGGCCTCAAACTCACAGTAATCCAACTGCCTCTGCCTCCCTGAGTGTGAGGATTAAAGGTATGCACCACCAAGCCTGGCTTGGAATGACATCTTACCTTTTTTGTCGCCTCCCCCCCCCCCCTGATTTTTCAAAACAAGGTTTCTCTATGTAGCCCTGGCTATCCTGGACTCACTTTGCAAACCAGGCCAACCTCAAACTCACAGAAATCTGCTTGCTTCTCTCTCCCAAATGCTGGGATTATAGGCATGTGCCACCATGTCCAGATCAACATCTTACTTTTTAATTATTACTTTATTTCCTAGATAGAATCAATGTGAATAGACCAGCATAAGAGGGTAGGAACCAGGCCAGGTGGTGGTGGTTCACGCCTATAATCCCAGCACTCAGGGAGGCAGAGGCAGGTCGATCACTGTGAGTTCAAGGTCAGCCTGGTCTACAAAGTGAGTCCAGAACAGCCAAGACTACAGAGAGAAACCCTGTCTCAAAAAACAGAGAGCGAAAGAGAGAGAGAGAGAGAGAGAGAGAGAGAGAGAGAGAGAGAGAGAGAGGGGAGAGAGAAGGAACAAAAGCATTATACTTCTTTCTTAGTTAATTTTCTGTTGCTGTGATACGACGTGACACCGTGACCAAGGCAACTTATTTTTTAAAGGCCTGTATTTGTAGTTCCAGAGGGTTAGAGTCTATGACCATCATGGTAGAGAACGTGGTGGCAGGCAGGCAGGCAGGCAGGCAGGTGTGGCACTGGAGCACAGCTGAGAGCTCACCTCTTGATCCACAAGCATGAGCCAGAGAGAGCAAAAATGGGAATGGCATGGGCCCAGCGATACATCTCCTTCAGCAAAGACATCCCTCCTAATCCCTCCCAAAGAGTCCCACCAACTGGAGACCAAGTATTCAAACGCATGCGCTTATGAGGGCCATTCTCACTCAAATCACCATACCCTCTAACTTAGTTATTTCTTCCTGCCAACAAGGAAAAGGAGTTTTCCTGAGCTGAGACTCTTCAGGGCTGATGTCCAGGAGAGAAAGTTTCTCCTATATTTCCCACTCTCTTTGATTCCCCCTCCCCCTTTTTTCCCCCCAAGACCGTTTCCAAGTCAGCTCAGAGCACTTAGCCACCACCTCTGCAGATTCGAACCTTCTTAGTGCAAAAGAGGAGGAGTGTGACCTCAGGTTCCTTCCTGCTCCTCACACATACCTAAACCTGGCTGCTCAAAAGTTGAGGAGTTCTAGGGCATGAGCACGGGGGTAAGCACTAATCCTATAAATGACAAGAAAACTAGATGCCAGTCCTGGTTAATATTTTCATCTCCACCAGGAGCACTCTGGAGATCTCCCAACTGGTTCACTTAATAAATGCCAAAAGTATCTTGCCAAGCCAAGCATTAATTTGCCTCGGAGCCATCACAATGTAATCTCTCTGGAGGAGAAGACACCTCTGCAGTCTATGTGTCTTTGATCTTGCCCCTTTCAAGATAATGAGGTCTGGCAAGATGGCGTCATGGAACTTTTCATTCTTGCTTAGCTGAGCTTCTGCATACCACACACATTACAGGACCTATAAGTGGCTGTCTGCCCGTCCCGATGGATAGATGGTACTGGCTCTGCAGTTGTTTTGGTCTAGTTTGTTTGGATGCCAAATGGTTCTCTGAGAGGTAGGGCACGTATAAAGGAGCAGTGAGAGCTGATCCTTCTAGAACCCTTCCTCAAACCCGAAGAACGCTACTGAAACTGGGATCCAAACCTTCCTTTCTCCTTGCCATTCCAAGACCGACATAGAAAAGAGCCCCATCCCGTAGATTAGCATGTGCAGGTTGAGAGTGCACAGAGACAAGACAGTAAAATACCAAGTCTCAAATTACCAGCATGATACCAGGCTACAAGCCGACTGTTCTGTGCCCCTCTGCCTCCTATCACATTTTTGTTACTGGTTTTCCTTTCCTTCCACTGGTGACTCCAGTACAACCTGCAAGAGTAACAAACACTCCTAGTTAAGGAAAGACAAAACGCCACATTGTTAAGGTTTACAGTGAAACTCAGCTGCATCTTAAAAACCAACTCCTTTGGGGCCCTTTACTTATCCCTGTTTTCACAGCAGAATTTATCACTTCCTCCCTCCTAAGTCACTGTGTGCCACTCCAGGGCAAACACATTCATCACACTCAATTAGGCAAAAAAAAAAAAAAAAAAAAAAACCCAAGAAAAGTCTCAAAGAAATCCAGGTCTGCTGACCTCTCTTCCTCCCTTACATCCAGCTGTGGCTAAAAGCACTGATACTGGTAATAGCTGTTGGAAACTTTCCTATCCCGAGCTTTGTCTTCTAAACCTAGTCACCCTTTGCTCTTCCTCTTTGTCTCCTTTATCAGACCTTGCAGTCCACACGAAGGACCTATGCCTGGTCCTCAGCTCTCCCAATGCATAGGGACAGTAGTTCTCAATCTCTACGGGAGAATTTCGTTTGGTTGTTGTAGGGCTGAGGGTGGAATCCAGGGCCTCATTGCATGCTGCCCAAACGTTCTACCATTGAGTTATAACTGCAGCACATTAATGTGAACTGGTTGAGTCCGTGTCTATGACTTTCATGCAGATCTGGGAAGCCATGGCCATGCTACAAAAACAATCTAACCTAGGTTTTCAAGGAAGATATCTCAAAGGCTGGGAATATAGCTTGGGAGGAGAGCCCCAGGTTCAGTCCACAGCATCACAAAAATAATTACAGTAAGTATTATTTAAAAAAAACAAAAAACAAAAACTAACTGTAGATCTGATCTACGGAGCTACTGTGCTCACTGGCTACCAGATGCAGAGGGAGAGTTCGGTGTGTTGTCCATCATTGCTTATGCACATTCCTACATCCCTTAGGTTCTGTTTTTCTCATTGAAGAGGAAGGCATTTCTGTCCCATATTTTCTCTCACTTAAGAACTGGTCCAGCCTCTACAACATGTGCAGACAGTGTAGCCCCAAGGATTGCTTTTAGCCCCTTGATAAATATATCATTAGGCATTCACCACAGAGGGTGAGGCAGATTGTTATGTTTCCAAGAGCAAGCAAGAAAAACCCCTGCTGAGCAGGATGGAGAAAGTCCCCTCAGTTAATTGGTGGAGTGGAATTGCTAACATTCTCCCAGGTTCCCTAGCACAGGGATCTTGACCAGCCTGCTGGAGAAATTAACCGAAGGGTAAGGGGATGAGGAAGGGTGGAGTGGGGGTGGGGAACCTCTCATTAAAACCCCAATTAAGCCCAGTCAGCACTTACTTCCCTCCCGACAGTTGGTGGGAGCCAGAATGTTACACTTGTTGAATGTTATTATCCTAACAAGTCTCTGCTTTTTCCTAAAACCTGAAATCACTGGCTGTCCTTGGACGAATTTTGTACAAAGTGTGTGCTGGGGTCCCAGGAGACTGTGTGTTTATTCTAGAAGGTCTCTGATACCGTGCATGTCTGCATGTGCACATATGTGTACACACATCACTCTAAAGACATATGTGTGTTCCAAACAAGCCCAAACTATGCTATTATAATGCATTTCAAACTGCATGTGTGCTTACTCAGTTCTTTCCCTCTCTTCCTTCCCCTTCCCCCCCTCTCTCCCCCTCCCCCTCTCTTTCCATTTCCTCCCCCCCCCCCTCCCTCTCCCTCTGTGTGTGTCTGTGTCTGTCTCTGGCATCAAGATAAAAAAGAATTGGATACTTCTCAAAAGTGACTAAGTCAATGCTTGGGAAACCGCCCTGTGTGAGGGTGGCTGTCAAGACACATACCTGATACATTCTACGTATGTGCATACATACATAGCTACAGCTGCTCTCCACTAAGGCTAAGTTTTAGGGGGAGCCCAGTAACCATGTCTGTTCAACATGGTCCTACACAGCAGCACACATTTCCTGGGACAAGAGTGAGTACCAGGTCTACCCCAGGCCAGTGAGATCCCCAAAGGCTAGACCCTAGGGCTGCAGTGAGTACCAGGTCTACCCCAGGCCAGTGAGATCCCCAAAGGCTAGACCCTAGGGCTGCAGTGAGTACCAGGTCTACCCCAGCCCAATGAGATCCCCAAAGCCTAGACCCTAGGGCTGCAGAAAAGGAATATACTCTGCTGATGCTCCCCATTGGCTGGTAGACTGAAAGGAAATGGAAGGCACTGTGCTGAACAAAAGAAACAGAACAAGCAGATGGTTACCCAAGTACCCAAGGGCCCAACAAATGAATGTCATGAATCTAGGGCCAACCAGCCAGCCAGCTTCAGCGATGGTGGAGTAGGGGTCCTTCCACTTGTCTAGGTCTAAGCAAGAAAAGTCAGGAGGAAAAAAGCTAACTCACTGAGAGTCCTAAGAAGAGAATCTTCATCTAAGACAAATGTTTCTGTGCCTCCTCCATTCTTTCTACCTCTTTCAGTGGCGGATTTCTAGCAATGAAACAAATCACCAGACACCTTTTATTTAGATTCAAGTGTCAGTATACTGTCCTCAGAAAATTTGACCCACATTAAAATAGGTACTAAGATGTTTTTTAATGTATTAAACTTTATTTATATGCATTGATGTCAGATCCCTTGGAACTGGAATTACAGAGAGTTGTGAGCTGCCATGTGGGTGCTGGGAATTGAACCTGGGTCTTTTGGAAGAGAAGATAGTGCTCTTAACCACTGAGTTATCTCTCCAGCTTGGGTATTCAGATTTCTTATGCTGTGTATTTATCTACTGAAATTATTGAAAAACCTATATGGCTAAAACCTTGGATGAAAGAGTGACCCAAAGGACAGAGTCATCACAATGCTGATATTTTACAAAGGGAAGAAAGTCATTGAGTGGATTACGTGCCCCAAGCATTCCCCACCCTTCCCAGTCATCATCCTGGTCCCTATTGATGCCATTAATATAGTCACTGGTATAGTCACTCCTATGACTATGAGTCCTGTTTCTAGATCTTTGCTTTTAAAAGCCATGAACACAGAAGCATGTAGACAATTTATATACTCAACTAATAACGCAATAGCATGATTTGCTCATCGAATTAGTCAGTTGATATTTTAAAGGCTTGAAGACTTAGGCTATCAGGTGGCTATCTATAATGAGTACAGAAACCACCCTTTCTTATGTTGGAGAGCATTGCTGATTCTTTATTGCGTACTTGACACTACTGCTCACACAGAACAAACATGACCCCATTCCTTTCTCCAGAAGCTTAAAATAAAGGGGAGATCAGGACAAATAGTTATATAACAAGTGCAGTATACTAGGATACATGCTGTAACCAAGGCTTATACTAGTACAGTAGTAGCTTTTCAATAATGTGGGTAGATAAATACACGGCATAAGAAATACGAGTACCTATGGGAGGTGATAGAGAGTCACAGAAGGGACCTAGCATGGGCTAGATCTTCAGTATGGATAAAAATCCATAAGGCAGACCTGGTGTGGTGGGGCACACCTTTAATCCCAGCACTCAGGAGGCAGAGGTAGGCAGATCTCTGTGAGTTTGAGGCCAGTCCGGTCTGCAAAGAGAGCAAGGCTACACAGAGAAACCATGTCTTGAAAAAAAAAAAAAAGAAAAAAAAAGAATCCATAAGGCAGATGGCCTTTCAGCCAGCCACCAGCCTTCCACACAAGTGGCATGCTGAGTGGATCTGTGGTGTGGGCTTAACATAGATCCCATCAACAGAAGAACGAAAGACCTGGAAGGAACAGAAAGGCTTGCTGTTGGGGCAGGGTCATAAAGCCCCTTATCCCCTACCATGAGATTTGAACAATAAAACCAATGTATAAAAGAAAAGGTAACTGTGTGAGCAGGAGGTAGGGTGGGAAGGACCATGATCAAAGCATGCTCTATGTATGTGAGAAGCTGCCACCGAAAAGCCCATTGTTTTGCATAAGTTTTTTTTTAAAAACAAGTTTTTAAAAATCACAATGTTTTCCTTAAAAATATATATGCAGGAAACTAACACTAAGTCTGAAAAGATAAGTGAGCAAGCAAGAGAGAATAATTCTTAAGAAGCAGGGAGAAATCGGTATGTGTTCTGAAATCAACACGGCACCTGACACCTGCTTCAGAAGGATGTGTCATTCTCCTCTAAGACAGACCACAACAGCCACCTTAAGAGGGGAAGCCACACAACATAGTTCATGCTCAGGGACCATCTTCTTCAAAGACTGATGCCCAGACAGGAAGTAAAAGCCAAGAACCGCCCCCATTCTCCCTCCAGATCAAGCAAGCGAACGCACAGCTCCAGGTGGAGAAGGCCTAGGGCAGTCCAACAGGAGCAGAGCTTTCTGTCGCCCTGTGACGTCAGCTCAGTTCTGCTTGAGAGGGACACAAGCTGATCGGAGAGGCTTCTTGCCTGGCAAGCCAGTTCTTGTGTTACTGCTCCTCCCCCTCCTTTCATCGTGCTTGGAGTTCCTCGTCTGCGCCTGAGCACAGATGCTCACCACTGACACGTCCAACAGGTCTCACTCTGGAAGATGTTATCATGTGTGCACAAGGCTTGGGGCTTGAACCACCTTGATGAACTGAAGCTAAGAGGCATTAGCAAGCACACACAAGAGCTTCCACCCGAGGGAGTCTGGACCTTGAGCCAGCGCCAGCATCCCTGGAGAGCTGGTCAAAGCAACACTCTCTGTTGTCCGTTAAGAGCTAACAACTCTAACAAGGCCAGTGACCTTGCTGATGTTGCTGGGGGACCCACACTTTCAGAAGAACCGCTGAACCATGCCATTTACTGACGAAGATACGGAAACCCAGAAAACAAGAGCCGGTGTAAAATCACAGCAAATGTTGGTGAGCTGATCCAGACCTAAGGATAACGTAAAGACAGGAACTAGAAAGCACCAGAGATTTTTGGACCAAGGCCCACACTATCAGTGGCTCACTGGTACCCATGAGATATCCTTGGGGTCTCACAAACATGTTCTCCTTCCTCCTTCCTCTGAGTTAGAGACTTGCTGCCAAGTCCCAGGTAGGGTCCCAACAGCAGCAGAGAAGGGAGAAGCAGGAGTCGAGCACAACAAAATCCCCTGGCCTTCACTGCAAGTCAGACTGGCTATATGCCGTGCAGACTACTTCCAGACGCTAATAGGGCCCAAGCCAAAACTACGGGGAATCAGTGAGAATTCAATGACAAAACTCTTAGGATTCATGACCAGAAAAGACAGAATCATGTTCTCTCGCCCAACCCAAGTGACAATCTCCACCTGTCAGCCCCAGTGTCTACCGGGTGGGACAGTGACTGCTTTGACCAAACAAATCCCCACCCCTAGCCCCCAAGAAACCCTCTGAAACACAAAGGGATCCAGCCAGCCTCCTTCTCCCATTGTCAGTCTGCCATTGTGTGGGTTGTATTCTGGAGAATGATGGCCAAGGCAGTTGTAGGACTTTCAGTGTTTTAAATGGATGGGGGGGGGGGGCACTAAACAAAAGGAACCACGGGCCTGTTTACCAGAGAGAAGGCTTAATTGGCTTCAGAGGGAGTGCAGGAAGTGTGTGCTTTTGCTCTTATTTGTCTGGCCTTCATGAAGAGCTGGAAGGGACAAAGATTCTGGCTTGGCCCCCCTGCCTCATTGTCTGGCCCCTCCCTCTCTTTTATGAGGAATTTGATGGAGGAAGACAAGTAAGTCATCAGCTGGGGCCTCTGCCATCAGCAGTGTCAGTTATTGAGTGTAAGGTGCATTGTTCGGGCATTAAGAGTTCAGAGGTCAAACCTCTGTTTACTATACCCAGAATACTGCAGAGATTCCCCCATAAGGAGCTGAATTTTTGTTTAGAGCAATTGAATCATAAAAAGACTCTTTAAAAAGGAGGGGGGTTTACTTTTAATTATGTGTATCCTTATGTGTCTGTAGGGAGGAGTTAGGGGTGTATGTGAATGCAGTTGCCCTCAGAGGCCAGAAGAGATCGTGGGAGCCCCTGGAGCCGGAGTGACAGCTGATTGTAAGCTGACAGACGTGGGTGCTGGGAACTGAATGTGGGTTCCCCTGTAAGAGCAGGACCCATCTTAACCACCGAGCCACCGCTCCAGCCCCATGGGGTTATGTTTCATCTGTATCATCACATGCTAATTCCAAGAATGGACATTTCCTACATTGAAAGACGTGTGACTCCAACTGTCATAAGAGTGCGGTTTTGTCCATTGACTTGTTCCCTTTGGTGAGACGTCAGTCACAGGGCTGGAAAACACCTGTGTCTCTCTGTGTATCTCAATTCGCTTTATCTTTCAACACTGCATAGACACTAGATGTGCATCTCCCCCAGAGAGTTTTGGTTGCGTTGTGACATGTGAGGGGGGCTTCCTGCATTTCACTGCACTGAGTCTTAGTCTCAGCTGACCAAGGCAGTCAAGCAAACCATGTCACAGTTACTTCATCTGAAAAGATGTCAGTTGGTAATGCCACGGCTTCACGGACGACACATGACATATCAGTAGACATTTAGAGAATGCAGGGCCAATAGCTGGACGAGGCTTCTTTATGCCAACAAGAAGCATGGTGGACAGGACTGGGGATGTGGCTTAGTTGTTAGAGTAGTTGTCCAGCATGGGCAAGGCCCTAGGCTTGATCTCTATCACTGTGCAAACTGAGTGTGGTGGGGCATGCCTGTAATCCCTGTGCTGGGAATGTAAAGACAGATGGACCAGGCCATCCTGCACTACGGAGGTTGGCCTGGGATGCCTGAAGTCCTGGATAGAGGAATAGATAGATAGATACATAGATAGATAGATAGATAGATAGATAGATAGATAGATAGATAGATGATAGATTCAGTAAACTCCTGTTTTGAATATACACTAAAATAAAAATAGAAGACAACATTGCTATATACTATCATTTTAAGCATTATATACTGTACATGATTATATATGCTACAGTTTTACAAGATTATAGGACTAGCCACACAACAGGTTTGTCAACAGCAGCATAACCAGAAACATATAACAAATTGCACTTTGGCTGGGCAGTGGTGGAGCATACCTTTAATCCCACCACTCAGGTAGCAGAGGCAGGTGGATTGCTGTGAGTTTGAGGCCAGCCTGGTCTACAAGGCAAGTCCAGGACAGCCAAGGCTACACAGGGAAACCCTGTCTCAAAAAACCAAAACAAACAACAACAAAAAAACAAAAACAAAAAAAAAGAAAAGAAAAGAAAAAACAACTCCAAAACAAATTGCACTCTGATGTCATAATAGCCATGACATCATGCAATAATGACAAGTCTTTCATTATCCATGTGATCTGTTGCTTCCTGGGTGTCTTTTTGTAACACCAGCCTATTGTACATAATATTTATCAACTGCTATATAAAACCAACTAGCAGGTCAACTTTGAGGACTTCTCACTAATGGACCACCATAACTATCTGACCAACCTATAACTATCCTTGATGACTATTACCCAAAAGGCTGACAGAATTAGCCAGACAGCATCTGCTGAGCCCGTGAAGAACTTCCTTAGAAAGGTATTGGAATCTGTAAGTACAGAAAGGCAAATTCTCTTTATTTTTCCTTTGCTTTTCAATTGTATTAGCTTAAGTTCAGGGTTTTGGTAAGCATGCTCTCAGAACAGCAGCACACACTGTGCTGAATGATGGCCTTCCATCATGCTGTAAGAGAGCTAAGAGCTGTATCCAAAACTATGTCCATCCTTATGGATTGAATCCTTGGCCCCGCCCTTCATGCCCCTAGACATCACACACACTAGTGAAGCTCTTTGTCCTAGTCTGAATTTACCCACTGGAAATGGAAGGTGCCATTCATTACTTCATCACCCCACAGCCACACATAACCACCACATAAGCCATGTAGGGGGAAAATGCCCCCTACAAAATTACTTGTTTTTAATTTTTAAGAGTGACTAATTTGCTCCCAAAGAATGGCAGAGATCCTTAGGGCTGCACAAAGACCGTCATTACTAGCAATTGCTACCAAGGCTAGCCCCTGTGTAAAAGATCGTGCATACAAATGGGTTAATTTTGAGCCAGTTCAGACTATTAAGCTTGAGTCTGCTGTGAGCCTTATCCCAAGGCAGTGCTAGGGAACATCACGGTAGCAAACACCTTGGTTATATGAATTCCTATTTGGTTGGCTCTTTTTACATCTTTGAATGTTTAAGTAGGCAATAGGAGTTCTAATTAAAATGCAATCATGCAGATAAATTATACCATGTTCCTAAAAGGTAAAATGAAAACCTTTTTGATTTCAAAATCTTTGTGGTATCTAAGGCAAAAGCACAGTGTGAACTAAACCTAAGGGAACCTTTCATGAGTTTTGCATGTTTAAAATATTCATGCAATATTCACTGGGTTTCTCTGTTTGTTGTATATGAAATGCAGTGTGTTAATTATGAGCCATTTCTTGTGAGAATCAGGACTCAGCATTTCTAGTACAAATGTTCACAATTCAGGCCATGGAGTAATTTGTATTATCTCTGTTTTACCTGAAAAAAAGGGGAAGTTTTTGAGGTAGAACAGAGATAATATAAGTTATTACAAATAATACAAATTGCAAAGTATTATTAACACAAAGCCTACTTTGGTCTAGGCACAAGGGAAGCTTCAAAAGCAATAGTGGAAAATCACCCACCCAGTGGAGTCTTCATCAGACCTGTGGCTGTCCAGATCACAGGCGAGGTGGGGGAAGAGGGTGTTGTACCAACAACTAGCATCTAATTTGGCCATCTGACACTTAGTTTCTTACCATCTAGGGTTTGTTTGGCTCACACTTTGAAGGACACAGTCCATCATGGAAGGTGTGGTAACAGGAACATGAGTTGGCTGATCACATTAAGGAAGCAGAGAGAAATGAGTACTAGTGTTTCACCTACTTTCTAACTTTTTCCTTTTTAACCTGGCTGAGATCCCAGCTCAGAGGATGGTGCTGCATTAATTCAAGGTGATTCTTCCATCATCAGTTGTCCTGGGTTGTTATCTGTTACCATGATAAAACTCTGAGCAAAGCCAGCTCGTGGAGGAAGGGTTTATTTGGCCTCTAGGTTACAGTCCATCATTGATGGAAGGTTGGGCAGGAACTCAAGGCAAGAACTTGAACAATAAACCAATGAATGAATGCTACTACTGGCCTTTTCCCTCTAGTTTGCCTAGCTTTCTTTCTCACATAGTCAAGACCCACCCGCCCAGGAGTGGTAATGCTCACAGTGTTCTAGGCCTTCCTGTTGTCAATCATCACTCAAGAATCACCGTCAAGACCCATCTGATAGAAGCAATTCCTCAAATGAGCCTCCCTCTTCCCGGGTATGTCAAAGGCACAACCAAGATTACCCCATCACACTCACTTAAGCCTGAAACACACTCCCAGACATTCTCAGAGGTGATATGAAATAAGGTCAATGGTAGCAGTTAATCATTATGCTACAATGAGCCTTATTAAATCAATAGGGTTAGGGGGTTTTTTTGCCTTATTTCAGGGTCTCACTCTACAACCAAACTAAGCCTTTAACCTTGTTCGTTCTGCTTGAGGGTGTCTGGATTACAGGAATGTGCCGCCATGTCTGACTAAGAAATTGTTGTCTGTTGGTATATCAGATCCATTGACAAGTTGGCCTAAAGCTATCACTTGAGAGAAAGAGCAAATGGTTGCAGCCCACAAAATAGTGTACATGCATTCATTCCCCTTCTGACATATGCCCATGAAGCTCACAGTAAGGATTTCAAGGCCCTACCAGCATGAACAACTTATATGTCTTCATCAAGACCTTGTTTTAGACTGCACACAGAAAACAATCATTTTGTAAAGTGTGTGTATGTGTGTGTTGTTTTAATCTTGCTTGAGTGTGAGAATATTTTGCTTTGTGTATCATTTACAGCGCGGGAAGTAATAAAAATGATTTAAGTAACCTTCACTAGTTACTTTTTGTTGCTGTGGTAAAATACCATAATCAGAACAATTTATAGACAAAAACACTTATTTTGTGTATGGTTCCAGACTGATGAGGCCCATCATGGCAAAGGACACATGGCAGCAAGAAGCCAGCGCAGGAAGTTGAGAGACAGCATCTCCAGGCACACATAGGAAGCAGAGAGAACAAACTGGAAGTGGGGTGAGGCTATGAACTCTTAGTCTGTTCCCCCTGACTTATGTCTGCCAGCAAGGCAGCAAGGCTGCCTCCCCAAGCAGTACCACCAGCTAGGGATCAACTGTTTAAAAGCCTGAGCCTACGAGGGACATATCTCATTCAGATGACCACATAACCCAAATTGTTTGTTGCCACTGGAAGCATGAACCAGTGTAAGAGCTCTTGTTCACTCTGAAAATGTGTGCACTCAAAAGGCTTGCCTTAAGGCATCAATTCAACCTTGTTTTCCCCCAGTATTATAAAAATTTATATCACTGTCCAATCATTTTTTTTCCCTACCGCAATATTGGTGTACACTTTGAGAGACTCAACAATCTGGTTTCCATCATGACCTCAGCCAGAGGATGCAATAAACTTGACTCAGGTTCTCTGTTCACCTCATTCGTTTGCCATCCCCTTCATTGAAATTCCACTTGGTTCCATGGCCCCTCTGTTCTTCCCCTACTTTGCCTGCTGGTATTGTCCATCCATCAAGGTCCATGACCCTCCACTAGGGGCAGTTCATTTCCACAGTTTCTTTTGGGATTCACAGTTCACATTTGCATGTAAATAGGCAGTCACCAGCCTAACCAAGAAACAGCTTCCATTGTCGGCTCTTCAAATGAGTCTAAATAGAATCTTAGCCATTTGGAGCTGAAAGAGCTCTGAGAGATCCCCCAGCCATTCTTCTAACTTTATAAATAAGAGAACAGACCTACAAGATTAAATGGCAGGAGTAAGAACACAACTGGATCTTCTGATTCTAGTCCACAGGCCCTAGGGCGTGGTTGGAGGAAGGTTTGTGAGAGATGGATCCACACTAGACAATAAACATAGCGACTTCATGAGGAATGAGGTCAGAGGTGAAACTCCCACAGATGCTGTCTTGGTAGGGATGGGCTCAGAATTGAGAAAAGGTTTTTAAGGAAGTGACCTCAGGAGAGAGCTCTCTACTCACTGGGCAGGAGGCTTCGGAGGCCAACTAACTTCTCATTCTCCCATTAAACAGCTGCAAGGCCCTAACAGCCCTGTGCCACGTCGGGTAAATGACAGACAGAACAATTGCCTTTAGATTCCTTTAGAGTATACTTTAAGAGTCTGTGACTTAAATCTTTTAAGTTATTCCGTCTTCATCTTTAGCGTCTCTTGTCTTTGTTTGAAGTTTGCTGTTTGCAACAATCTACACAGCCTCAAATTCAAGGCTCTCCTGCCTCAGCTCTCCAAATTCTGGAATTTAAGGTATACACCACCTACCTTGCCACCTTCTCTTTTATTTTAAACACACACACACCAGCCCTTGCTGGGGGAGCCTTTTATTGCATGTGCATCCAGGTCTTGCGTGCTGGGGTCAGAGGTTGGGGGACGGCTTAGGGGGGTGGACAGTGGGGGCGGGGGAAGGGATCTTTTTTGTCCTGAGTGTTGTTTCCTCGAGATTCTTGATATGACATCACTTTAAAATGTTAAGCTAAGGATCATTTTAAAGTGTTAAGCTAAGTAAGGCCTGATAGTGCAACCTTGTAATCTCTGCTGCTTGAGAGGCTGAGGCAAAGGGACAGAAAATTTAAGGACGACTGCCTGGGCTCTGGACAGTTTGGATTATATATATATATATATATATATATATATATATGTATATATATATATATATATATATATATATATATATATATATATAGGCTGTGGATATAGTTCAGTGATAGGGGACTTGCCTAATATTAATGAGACCCTGTGTTTAATCCTCAACACACACACACACACACACACACACACACACACACACACACACACACACACGATAAAACAAAGCCAAGCCAAGTGTGCTCTGGTCATGAACAAATATTGAATCCCAGTCTTCTCCTGGAAACCCCGAAAGCATATAGTTTTATTTGCTAAGATCTATTATTTGCTCTGTTCCTACAGCAAGACCTGGAACTCTCAGAAAGTGCAGGCTCCTGTGACAGCCCCATGGCTTTGGTTTTGGTCTTCTCCGCCACACTCTGCAGTTTCAAATCATAGTGGCATCCCCTTTCATTGTTACAGCAGGATCTCCGGCTTTGTGTCTGTGAAATTACATTAAAAATACAACTGCTTAACTGTTGCGTGTAGTTAAAGAATGTCCTTTGCCCCCAGAGCTTCTGGGCGTGGGTACAACACACTGTCCCGAGCGGATCACACGGCAGCTCTCGGCTCTGCTCGCTGCTCACTATCACACTTTCACCAGCGAGACTAAGAGCGTCAACAAGGACCAACTATAAGAAACATATGATTCTTGTTCACACTTACATAAAATAGCGACAGTGCTGTTAGTAATTAGTCACAGAGCCTGCATGCTTTGTTCTTCGGCATTAGTAATATGCCACATGAAGTTTTACACCAAATTAGCACAACTCACATTTGACTGTTTCGGAATACTTTGAAAACATGCTAACTTCCTTTCCACGGGAGGAAGCGCGTCTGACTGAAGAGCTTGCTCTGGAATGGCTTGCTTCCAGCCTCAAGAACAAAAAGATCCCTTTCTGCCTGGCCCAGATAGATTCAGAGTCATACCGTCCTAGCCTGACGGCCTTCAGTGAACGGGCTTGTCTACACTGATGCAGACTCACCATTTACTAATAGGTGAGGGAGATGGCTCAGCATATGACGGCTACCCACCAAGCCTGAATCCTGAGTTTGATATCAAGGATCCCCGTGGAGAAAGAGGAAACCCGACTCCTGCAAGCTGTCCTGTGTCCCGCACGCGTGCTCTGTCTCATGGGGGTGTTCATGCAGGTGTCCGCAAGCAGAATAATAAATAAGTGGTATGTACTCTGCCAAGTAATCTGTTCAACAGATTAAAGTGATGAGTAAATTCAGAAGATAGCGAGGGCGTTCGCATGGCTGAGACGCAGTCCTGTTCTGTGGTCAGCTTGAAGACAGAGAGGCACGCAGGGATGCGTGGGATCAGTGCTAAGGCGCTGTGTCATCAGTGCCCAATCCATTGCTGCAGTTTTTAGCTCCCTATCTGTACAAAGCCATATGTGGTAGCTGTTATACCAGCACTCAGGCTGAGGTGGGGGGATTATTAGAGTTCAAGACCAACCCGGGCTACGTGGGGCCACATAGCAAGATCATAACTAGAGAGAGAGATGACAAGTAGGGTGGCAGATATATGAATTACTTCCTTTTGAAAGAAAAAAAAAATGCTTTGTAGTGAGGACTCAACAACATAGCTGCAAATGCTGTTCCCAGAAAGTTAGAGTCTACATTAAGTTGAGGAAAAAGCTGATCGTGGTGGCACGGCTTCTGATCTCAGCACTCAGGAGTCTGAGGCAGGAAGATGGAGAATTCAAAGCCAACCTGGGCTACATAGTAAGACCCTGTGAAAACAAAACAAAACAAAACAAAATCCACCTCAGTTCAACTCAATTTACCTTACAAATGACCCAGCAGACAATATGTACATACTTGTTAGGGATTTTTGTTGTCTCCTACTGATGTTATAACTAGAAATTCCATTCTTTCTTTCACCATTTTACCAAGTTTTTCTCTGACTCTATGAAGACAACGTTACCTTAACGGAGCCCCTCTGTTAACTTGGAAAAGGGCTGGGGTAGGGTTGAATTAGGGAACACGAAAGAAATTTAAAACCATGATCTTTATTCTTAATGCCATAGTCAAATAAATTGAACCAACCATCCCAGATATTATAAGAATGTAATCACGCATTTGTTTGAGAGATATTACTTTAAGTCTTTGTTGAAGTGTATTCTAGATTCTAATAAGCTTTTACTGTGTTGGCAAACAGGAAAGAGTTATAGGCTTGGTCACAAATGTTTTGGTCCTGCAAGTGATTATTTCACTTAAAATACTCAGCACCCCACCCCTCTTCTGCAATGTAAGCTCTTCAATCCTCTCAGATAAAAGGCTTAGATGACCTGTTGGCTGTAGTCAGGATGACTGCATATGTTCAATAATATATCGGTTTCATCAACCACCATACAATAGGCACAGATGACAGTAAATTATCTTAGGAACTTCTTGAACCCCAGCCAAGTTGTAGACAATAAAAGATCCTGCTTGTAAAGTCAGCTATAAAAGTTAATTTCATACAGGTTCCCCGGAACACATGCTATGCTTCAGTTCCAAACAGATGTGATCTTGGAAGGGCGATGGAAAATGGCGTGAGGCAGCTTTGCTGACTTTCCATATCAAGAGATCCAAACACCTAGTGTTTTGTGTAACCTTCGGTCATGACCGCATTGCAGCAGGTATGAAATGTGAATTCTTCAGGTTTCTCTAGTGCCCAAGATACAGTCCCTTCCTATCAATACTTTCCTCCACACTAGAAAGATTATCCATTACCCATCGAGCCAGAAATACAAAGACTCAGAAAAACCACCACAAGGCAAAATTAACAGCATATTCTAAATAATAAGTTTATTTGTTCAATAAAACTATGGTGCTTTTAAAGACCGGATTGTATTTTGCCTGGCTGTACTTGGGCTCCCTACACAGCTAAGGATGACCTTGAATGTCTGAATGTTTTTCTCCCACCACAGCAGTGAGAAGATACAGGAGTGGTGACATTTTATGCAGTACTGGAGGACTAAGGCCATGTAAGCACTCTACCCACTAAGCCATACCCCCAGCCCACAACGTTCTGGGGAGAAAAACTTTTCTACATTTCCTTATTTGGTTTTGGCTACAGAGACTCCCAGCCTTTTCACTCAGCCATAGCCCAGGAGAGGAGACATTTAGGAGAAAGGAAAGCACTGAGCCATTAGCCACACGGGCCACATAAGATGTGAGGACTGAAAGTTTGACTATTTATCAAATATACATTGTCCTTGGTCACAAAAGTCACTGATAACTACCTTGCCACCTATTCCTTCCTAAGATCACCCATGAATCTGACTGAGCTCAAAGCATGTTTCTCCTCATTTGAAATAATACCTAGGTTCCCGGGAAGCCACACACTTAAGGAGCTTTGTGATTTGAGCCATTCCCAGTGCACTGAGCTGAGCTTCCCATTGAGGGATACCTGGAACTGATTTGCAGTAATTAACATCAGTCTCTCTGGCTTCTTTTCTATTGCAATAGGGATTTTGGAAATGTGATAAAGACAGACCATCTTCACAAGGGCCCCCGCCGAGTTCCAGTTCAAAGCACTATCAGCAGTCAATACATTGTAGGACAGTGCGATGCCTGGTGCTGACTGAGAGCATTATTAACATAGTAATCATACACCTGAAATTAATTAAGGCCAAGCTAGAGATTGAGGAGTTCCAGGCCAAACAAAAAGTTGCACGATGATGTTATGTGGTCGCTGTTTACACCATTGCATCTTCCACCAACAAAACAGTTCACAAGGACAACTGATACCCCTCCATTATTCTAAACGAGACTCAGGGAAACCTTAAACGTCTATATCTGATTCTTATTCCAAAGAAATGAGTCCTATAGTCTGTATCTTAAATGTCTCTCAAACCCTCATGGGCTAACAACTTGGTCGCTAAGCTGTGGTGCTATTGGAATTAGTCAAAAGTGCTTGTAGAGTTAAACCCTAGTGGAAGGAAAGTTGGGTTGTTGAGAAGGAACCCAAAGAGGATACTGAGACCACAGCCTCACCTGTCTCAACTATTCACTTCCTGGCCCATGATTGTCTGGTCCCCTCAGAACAATACTACAGGCTGAAAGCAATATGGACAAGCGATAAGGACTGAAACCTTTTCTGCCTTTCAGTTGCATGTCTTAGGTATTTCATCGCAGCAGCAGAAAGCTGACTGACACTCAGAGGCCTGGTGACATTGGGTAGTTACCTTAGTCCAACCCTGCTACAATAACAAAATACTTTTGATAAAGTAATTAATAACTGACATAAATTTATTCCTTACAGTTCTGTAGTCTATGGGAAGTCTAAGGTGAAAGCACCAAATGACTTCGTATGGAAGAAAGGATTCACTCTGCTTACTGAGTCCTCATACCAACTGGGAGGACAGAAAGGAATAAACTTGTTCCCTCATAGTTTTTTCGTTTGTTTGTTTGTTTGTTTGTTTGTTTGTTTTTTATAAGGGTACTGGTAACACCTTTGAGAATGAGTTACCACAGCCTTATTACCCCACAACAACCTCATCCAGTCAAACTGTCACTTTAGGGTTTAAATTCCAAGAGGCATAAGCAGCAGTGATAATCCCTAAACAGACAAAGGAGACAAAGACCGTGCTCTCGAAGGCATGGCCCTGGGTGGCAGGGTTAGGCAGCTTCTAGTCATCACCCACATCACATCCTGGGACCACACTGTGGGGATAGTCACACAGGGGTCAGGACAGATAGACTTCTTCTGTCATCTTAGTCAATGACCAGCTGTGGTCTTGACAAGTCACTACTCTACAATGCAGCCTCCCTTCAACCCCAACACCTCTCATTTTTAAAAGGGAGGAAAACAAGCCAAGCATGGTAGTTCATGCCTATAATCCCAGCACATAGGAGGTTAGGATAGGAAGATTGTATGTTTGTTAAATCAAAATAAAATAGATTAACACACTCACACACACACACACACATGCACACGGACACACACACACACACACACATACACACATACACACACACACACACACACACACACACACACACACACACACACACACAGAGGAAGATAGACCAGAAATGAGTTCTTAGGTCCATTCTCAATTTTACCTACTACATGAGGCGTCTGGGTACGGGTGATGGGGGAAAAACTGTATTTGTCAGCAAAAGATGTCAGAGATGGATTTTGCCAGCCTTTGCCAAACTTTATCACAAGCACATTGATTGCGTTTCCTGGAAGCAGGCATATGGGCTGGGGAGGTAGGTTAGTGGCCACAGTGCTTGTCCAGCATTCAGGAAATTCTGGGTGTGATTCCCAGCACAGGAGGAAACCAGGCAGGGTGGTCCACATGTGAAATCCTAGCACCTGGAAAGTGGAGGCAGGAGGATTAGAAATTCAAGGTCATCCTTACCTACCTAAGGATCTAGAGGCCAGGCTGAGGCTACAGGAGATTTTTTGGAAGGAAAGAGTGGAGAGAGGGAAGGAGGCAGGGAGGGAAGGAAGGAAGGAAGGAAGGAAGGAAGGAAGGAAGGAAGGTAGCCGAATACATGTTTATCAAGCAATGGATGAGGTGAGCTAAGAGCCAGAAAGGGCATTTGTCTTTGTAACAGGGTAAAAGGTCAGTAGAGCAAGTCCAAGAGCAGGAAGCAGAGCAAAAAGAACTTTGCTCAGATTTCCTGGCTTCTGCAAAACTGTAAGTCAATCTCTCCTGGAACTGGCTCTTACATTATTGGTTGGTTTTCTCAGAACCAAGTGCATGTGGTTTGGCTTTACCAGCAAGGTTAGAAACCAAACATCTGGGCTGTGGCTAGCCTTAAGCTTGCCAGGGGCTCTAAGCCCATGGGTTATATACTTTGCACCAGTAGGAATCGTGCCAGGAGCAGGAACAGAGCAGAAAACCAGAGTTTTCATCCCTGGACAACTGCTAGTGTCCTCCCCAGCACCTCACTGTGAAATTCAGAGCTCAGCAGGTCGGCTTCAGCACTCTGTCAGAGTGTTAAAGATCCCAACTGTTTAAGCCATAGTCTTTGGCAATGAATTATACTAGGGTCACTCTCCAGACTCTACAAGGAAAATGAGTCCTTTGCCTCTCAACCCCTGGAAAAATCACAAGCCCATGCTAGAACTCTACAGCTCAGAGCAATCTCTCTGCCATCCTCTTTTGTTGTTAGGAACAGACTGCTTTACATGTGTTTAGAGCTAATTTGCTTTGTTTACCCTGTCTTTGGGGACAAACCAGGTATTACATAAGATGTGAAATGGGTCTTTTGTGGTGGGAAGCGGCTCCCTCTAGCTCCTCAGGCACATCTTTCTACCTGCAAGTATGAATCATAGGTCTCTAGAAGGTGTAGACTGCAGAGTCCAGCTCCCAGCACCCACACTGGAAGCTGGCAACCACCTAACTCCAGCTGTGTGGGACCTGAAGCTTTTGGTCCCCTCTAGTACCTGGACTCACATGCACACACACACACACACACACACACACACACACACACACACACACACACACACCTACATATAATTAAAAATAATATAAAGAAGCCTTCTTTTAAATATAGTGGCACACCTCTTTAATACCAGCACTCAGGAGGCAGAGGCAGGCGGATGGCTGTGAGTTCGAGACCAGCCTGGTCTACAAAGTGAGTCTAGGACAGCCAAGGCTACACATAGAGACCCTGTCTGGGGGGGGGGGGGAGGGAATGTACTTTTGTTTGGGTAAGATCCATTTATGGAACTTACAGGAAAATGGGTGAGGAGTTACTGACAGAGCTTGAGTGACCCCACAACAGCTGCGTCAGCACAAAGTCCCGCTCCACCATGCACGCAGACCCCATGGCAGCTGCATTGCGGAGTCCTTCTTACTTAAACTTCTACTTCCTATGCAGTTCAGCATCTCCCACAGTTCTCTCGAGCTGATGGGAGCAGGTGGTAATTCTGACTGAACTCCCAGGTCTCGTGTCCTGCCCTTCCTTTACCTGGGGAGTGTCTTGTGCTTCTGTTTTGTTTTCTGAGACAGGGTTTCTCTGTGTAGCCTTGACTGTCCTGGACTCACTTTGTAGACCAGGCTGGCCTCAACTCACAGCGATCCACCTGCCTCTGCCTCCCAAGTGCTGGGATTAAAGGCGTGTGCCACCACCGCCCGGCTTGCTGGGGAGTGTCAACAGCTCCATAACTGCTACTACAGACTTAGCTATCACTTCATTGGTCTACTTCCCTCATGGCCTTGACTACTGGCTAAAGTTATCTCCATTCCTTGATGGTCATGGGTATGCCAAGAAACACACACACACACACACACACACACACACACACACACACACACGACACGACACTAGCTTTTATCATTTTATATAATTAGCCATTGGTCTTTAAAAGTGCTCAAGTTCATGCCAGGCCATTGAAAGTTGTTTAAAAGCACACTGACACTTGAGTAATAACAAGACATGATACAATTAGACATCTGTGTAGCACTTGAGAGTTGGCCAAGCACTTTCACGCCTATCACATTTGTACTTCCCCCGGCATGCTCACGCTTAACACATTTGCACTGCCGTGACCTTCCTCTCCTCGTTTCATAGATTAGTCACCATAACCAAAATGGCCATAGGCGATTCAGATCCTGTTCTTCTGAGTAAAAATCTAAATCCCCGTCATTATACCCCAAGCATATCTCAATGGTGCCTGGCCTTTTTACAATATACACTGAAGAATTCTAAGTATAGGGCCAGCGAGTCGGCTCAGAGAGTTAAAGGGCTTGCCATGGATCAGGACAACCTGAATTCTGGGTCACATGTAAAGGTGGAGACAGAGAGCTGATTCCACCAAGTTGTCTTCTGACTTCCACGTGTACTGTGGCACATGTCCCTCAACCCCAAATAATGTTTCAAATTTTAAAGATTTTTTTTTTTTTTTTGGTTTTTTGAGACAGGTTTTCTCTGTGTAGTCATGGCTGTCCTGGACTCACTTTGTAGACCAGGCTGGCCTAGAACTCACAGCGATCCTCCTGCCTCTGCCTCCTAAGTGCTGGGATTAAAGGCGTGCGCAACCCAGCTGATTCATACATTTTTTTTTAATGTTCCGTATTTTTTAAAAGTTCCGTATTTCTGGAGCTCTCTCTGAATTAATTTTTAATGGGTGAGGCAGCGTCATGAAGCTCAAAAGACTAGCGCTCTCCTGGGAGCGGCACAGTGCTGTGTCCTTCCCATAAGCTCAATAGAGGCTGGAGAGATGGCTGCAGAGTTATGAGCACATGCTGTTCTTGCAGAGGACAAAGGTTTGGTTCCCAGCACCCAAGTCAGGAAGCTCCCAGCCACCTGTAACTTCAGTTCTGGGGGACCCTACAGCACTGGCCTCCCTGGGCACCTACACTCATGTGCACATATTCATGCACAAAGACACTCACATGTAACTAAAAATAAAAACAAATATTGTAAAACAAATAGTAATATACTCAGCAACCAACCATATCCATTCGAGTTCTCTGGGGTGAGCACTGTCTCGCTGTCCTACAGCTCGCCTCTGTATTCAGCATACTTTATTATCTAACCGTATCTGTCTCCAATATGCCTCCAAGGGAAGCCACGTCAAGGTCTGGGTGGATAGCTGCATGCTTCGGGTGGCTGTAAGGTCACAAGTGGTTTTCTAAGAATGTGCAAGAGTCACCTTTTGCCAAGGAACCTAATCGCGTTGTTGACCACCAAGAAATGCCACTTAGGGCTTCCCTGTGAGCCCAGCAAGGAGAAGCTGGGCATGGCCGTGGCCTTGAAAGAACAGAGACAGAGGTGTTTAGCCAATAACTGCCAGTTAGCCAATAACTTCCAACTCCTAGGTTCCTTCCTGGCAAGTAACCAATCAGTTGAATGAATGTGTGGTAGAGGAGAAAGAAGGAGAGGAGTGGGAGGAAGGAGGGGAGGGAAGCTGGAGAGAAGGAACTGAAGAAAGGAACAGATAGGACTTGTGCCTCTAAGGCTGCCTCCACAGGTGCCCGGTGACCAGCTGTCAAAGTCAGTCCCTCCACCCTTCTCCTCCGTAAGTCAACACACCAGTTTCCATCCTTCTACATCACAAAGGTATCTGCTACTAACAGGGAAAGCCACTGCCACAGAGGAAATCCGCCATTTCCCCTCTGTGTCTAAACCCTTCCAAGTTCTTTCACGTGACCCAAGAGCCTGCACAGCCTATGGACAGCCACCCTGCGAGAGGCCGTTCAGCTTCCCTGAAGTCTGTTCCTTCTGTCCTTCCTCCCAGCAGTGCTGCTCTGGAACCTGTGCCAGGCTGGACTCTCCACTTTGCGCTTTGCTCGGGAAACCGAAGGATGGATGGACTGAGAAAAGCAAGCCTGCTGTCTCCAGGCGCCATGTCTTTCACCTCATTTCTCCATCCTTTACAAGGTGGCTTCTGTTTCTGGTTTCCAATAGCGTCTCCCACCCTGACATTCTCAGTCTCCTCACACAGCTTGTACGGGTGTTAGGATGCCGTACTCTCTAGCTCTTTTGATTGACTTCTCTCCTGCCACCCCCCCCCCACCAGTTCTGCAGGGTCAGGCCCCTGAAAGGGGCACTCAGTGATGTAATTCTCTGCTGTGGCCAGTTGCCTGAGCCTTGTGCCCAGAAACTCTAGCTAGTAAGTAGAGTAGAGCTAAAATGTTGCTTTCTTTAGTTACTTATGAAAGTCTAAGGCCGGGTGTGGTAGCACACGCCTTTAATTCTAGCACTTGGAAGGCAGAGGCAGGCAGATCAATCTGAGTTTGAGGCCAGCCTTGTCTACGAAGTGATTCCAGAACAGCCAAGGCTACACAGAGAAACCTTGACTGGGGGTGGGGGGGGGCGGGGAAAGAAAGTCTACATGGCCAGGTGAGAAACATTTGCTCTCAGGATAGCTGGTCTTTGTCAACTTAACATAAACCTAGACATATCTGAGAAGAGGAAACCTAATTAACAAAATGCCTCCATAAGCTTGGCCTGAAGACAGGTCTACAGGGCATTTTCACGATTGATGACCCACGTGAGAGGAGCCATCTCACTATCATCGCCATCCCTGGTCTGGTGGTCCTGGGAGGCATAAGAAAGCAGACAGAACAAATCACAGTGGACAACCCAGTAATCAGTACTCCTCCATGGCTTTTGCTCCCGCTCCTGCCCTGACTTTCTTTCATGAGGGACTGTGAGGTGCAAGTAGAAGTGAAATAAGCCCTTTCCTTCCCCAGCTGCTTTCGGCTTTATCACAGCAACAGAAACATGGCTGAGACACAGGCTCCATGCTAGTGCCCTGTTTTGCAAGGAGGGAAGGGAGAAGTTGGAGGATGTGAAGTTTCCCTAAGCAACTTCTGCAAACTAGAGCCTGGACAAGATGCCCCGTCACTGCAACCTGCTTACTCTTGGGAGCAAACCCATAAAGGAAGTGCTGGGAGAGGGTTACCCACATTTTCCCAGGAGGGAAAGATGAGATACAAAAGAGGTGAATAGCATGGCGGTGAGCACGATGCTGGCCCACAGTGAAGTGCACCCTGCAAACATGGAGCCTGATTGTTAGCTCACTTCTGACAGACCCCTTTCCACTTGGCAATGTATCCGCCTCATTTCTTCATCCCTATGCTATTCTATCAGCCTTTCTGGAACATCTAAGGAAGCACTTGACAGCATACTGTTTTCTGTCACTGTTGGGTTTATGAAGAACAACTATCATATTTAAATTCAAAAAAATAAAAACGGCTGACCTGTGAAAATTAAAAATCCCTTCTATTTGCAGAATCGTGGAAATGACAAATGAGAGCCATCTTGTCAAAGTAAGCTAAAGTTCACCCATGCGTGGTAGAAGTCAGGCCCCTCTCAAGATCTGTTTTTGCAAGTGGTTCAGATTCAGGGAAGGGGTGAAGAGAGACTTGTCCTGGAGACTCTCTTAGACTCTTCTTACTTACAAGTATCTGTTCTCACATCTTTTAGCAATGGAACTCCTGGGCGTGTGAGACTACGTTTTCCAGCTTCCTTTTCAGCTTGGACCTGACCCAGTTGTAGCCAATAGGATATGAGTAGAGGGCTGAGTACCACGTTCAAGTTCAAGTCACTGCCACATGGGAAAAATACACGTCCACCTTTTTCACACTCTTCCTTCTTCCTGCTCGCTGCATCTGCTATGACTGCCTTGGACCAGCCCAGCCTTCCTGACCTCTGAACTGTCCCATAACACAATCTGAAACTTTCATACTCTCTCCATCCGTCTTTTGGGGATGTTTATGTTTTAATCTCTAGCATATGTCTTAACAAATACAGGGGCTCAGGGCTTTCCATTTAAGAGGACTGCTAGTAGGGCCACACCTAAACCATGAATTACTTAAGGCTTGTTCAATTCAGTGTTAACTACACATCAGTTGACCTAACAAACAGTTACTATTTCTGAACGTCTGCTCCATTCAAGGTGTTGTGCCTGATACTGAGGCATTTTATCCATCCCTCAAGCCTTGAAGAGCAGACATACAGAAAAATGCCACACACCAGCCTGTGCACTGCTAATCTCCACACCACTGGTCTCAATAGTGATCACACCAACACACCCTGGCCCAAGAAAGATTCCAGTCTGAGGCAGGATTCTATGGTATTCACATCTGTTTTCCCTTTGTCAAGTTGCTTCTCTCGCATTTCAAATTTTCCAGTTATAAAATGGTCCTATTTAGACTCACCAAGATAGGAAAGATGTTTTCCTCAAGGCTGCCAAATACAAATAGCCAAAACACGATGAATGTAACATTTATATAATTCCTGATTGTTTTGTGGTTCTTCTTGCTGTATGTAGTTTATTGTATATATGTGTAATATTATAAATGTACATGTAAAAAGAGAAAAATATATTTTTAAAAAATGGTCCTGGTGTGCCCATTAACATCATTGGCCATTTAAGA
This sequence comes from Acomys minous, assembly GCF_964271855.1. NCBI lineage: Eukaryota > Metazoa > Chordata > Mammalia > Rodentia > Muridae > Acomys > Acomys minous. The sequence continues at coordinate 49,992,868 of NC_140490.1, read as the reverse complement.
CTTAGGCTCCCTAATAACTCCCTGTCTCTGGTCCTAGAATCTATGCAAGAGGGCTAAAGCCACTCCCATGAAACAAACCATGTGTTACTGTTTTGGCCATGAGTATTTCCTGCTAAATGCCTTCTAGGAGCTAGTGAGAAGTATCTGGAAATCCTTGGCCAAGAGTGTCTAGGAGCAGAGTTAAAACACCAAGACAAGCTGAGGAAATGAATTGATAAATATAGATTGGTTCTAATCATATGGCATTCATCAGAGAGTCTAGGATTGGCTCTTCAAATTAGCCAACTGGTTCACTGTTCGATAAAGTGGAGCTAAAATCTGTCTGCAATACTGGCCAACATTAAAGAAAACACACTCATGAAATGGAGTTCCACCTATCACTTTGGGTTAATTACACTCCTGGGGCAAGTTAAGTTTCAGTAGGGGGAGCCTCCAAGTGTATGTGGATTTGAGAATGGCCTCCATTTAGCTATAAGGGAACCATATATAAGAGGGAGAAAAGAGACCTTGTCTTTGTGTTTAAATTACAGCTTAAGTACTCACTAACAGTCTAACTTTAAAACTGACCGTGGTTTGTTTGTTTGATGAGGTAGTGTCTCAAGTAGCTCAGACTGGGTTCAAACTCTTCATGTAGCTGAAACTGGCCTTGAACTGATGACCCTCCTGCCCCCTCCTCTCAAGTGTCAGGATTACAGGCATGTACCGTTATGCCTAGCAAAGACTAGTAGTATTTTCTTGTGTAAAACTGGAACAGGGTGCAGGATGTTTTCAAGTCCTTGATAAAGGACAGTGACTAGCAGCACACTATTTACCTTAGAGTGACAAATCATTAATGGTTAACTTACACAGGAACTGAATGCTGCCATTTATTCTGGAGCAGAGACAAAAACTTAAGGCTGGGAATGCATCTCAGCTGACAGAATGCTTCCCCAGCATGCACGAAACCCTGGGTTCAATCCCCAGCAACATATAAGCCAAAGGTAGCCGTGCCTACTTGTAAGTCCAGCCTCTGGGTAGTAGAGGCAGGGGAATTGGAAGTACAAGGTCATTCTTGGCTACATCTACTGCCTACGTGAGACACTGAATCAAGACAGAAAGATGGAGAGGAAAGGAAGAGGGAGAAAGAGAAACAGGACCCTGAGTCCCATGGAGGGAAGGGCCACCAATCTGTGATATGTAAAGACAATGCTTTCAGTTCAGAACCCTCCTTCTCCTCAGGGCAGGTTTAAGAAATCAGCAAAGATACAACATGAAGTGAAGGGCATGTGTGGAAATGCTCTGAAACCAGGGATCCATAAGGATGTCAAGTCAGGAAAGAAAAATAATAATTCATCATGCTCTCCTGTGAGCAGGACAATGGAGGGCACAGCCTGACAGAGCCTCCATAGGCACCTAAGGATTAGTCTCAGTTTAAGAAGAGGAGGGTTGATCCTCTGTGGTCAGGGTCAAGGAGACCTGTGAGGAAAAACCTGTGAAGGATAGATAACTAGACAGTACTGCAGAGCAGGGGTAAATTGCATTAAAATTAGTGCATGATTTATATATACTTATAATCTGCCAAATAGCTATGGGCTTGGCCAGGATGTTTCCATATGTTGTGGTAAATCACTTGGGAGGCCAACTGAGCCTTTGTGGCATTTCAGAGATGCCAGCTTTGGCAAGGAGGTTGGCGGCTGCTAGGGGCAGTAACCTACCTTGTGTGAAGAGAAAAAAGGAATCTAACTCCAAGGGAACAGATGGCAAGACTGTGGGAGCCTCCACGTCTCCTCCCTTCTCCAGAGATGCTCTGGTATACCTGTGCTCGCAAACAGTCCAGACTGTTCCCTGCGCCCACGCAGCCAGCCTGAGTTGTCCCTTGGCCCTTTGCTAACACAATGAAGGGTTGGGGCATCCGGCTTTCACCAGTTCTCCACTCACTGGTAAGGAGTTTAGTGACAGAGAAAGAATCCACATTAGCCCGTGGATAAGGGGCATCCAAAGAGTTCCTGAAAGATAGAAAAAAAAAAAGAAAGAAAGAAAGCGCCCCTCCCCTGAGCCCCTGACCTCTCGGTGCATAAGGAGACAGGGTCTACAATGCTTTCTTTAGAAAATCTTGTCTGTGAGCAAATGGGGCCACCTTGCCAGAGCCTGTCCCCAGAAAACAGGGCAGCACAGGAAACTCACTACAGAGAAGCAAGGCAAACAGGTTTCCTCCAAGTCCCCAGCATCCCCATCCTGGCCTGCCATCTCTAAGTCCTAACCCTGGGAGAGAGAAGAAAGAAAGATGGCAGCATCTGCCTGTGGCCTGACAACAAACCCAAGGAGAGCTGCAATGGGACACGCCCTGGTGACCAGATGGCTCCTCTTCAGCCTGCATGTCCCCAGGTGGCTCTGTAAGCTCAGAAGCACTAGCTGGCAAAATACCTCATGGCTGGCAGGTCACCGGCCTCTCCCTGGCCATCTGATGGTAAACTGAGACTGCGAGATCATAGGCCCTCATTTCCCTGGGCATCCAAAAAGCTCAGGCCAGGAGCTGGCCTCTTTCCTTTGTTTAATCCCCTCTGCTGACCCCCAGAGCAATATGAAATCTGAAAACCTGTGGTCAGCACAAGACAAAACAGAGAAGCAAAGAAACCAGCACAAGATGTTTTCCCCAGCAAGCCGCCTGCGGAGCCCGCTCTTGACTTTCACATATGCTGGAGGTGTGGTGTCCAAAGTAAACCTTTTGAACTGGTTTTTTGGAACCTACAAAAAGACCCTGCACATCAAAGGGGACTTGATCCAGCGCCCCTGCCCCCCCCCCCCCGCACTGCGCATGGCATGCACTGTTAAGCATTTTGCATGAATCAACCACCTTCTGAAAAAGAAAGGAAACGCCAAGCACATGGCTACAGCCACAGCCCCAGGCACATGCACTGCACATGGCCTTTTCTGACTCGGGAGAGTCAAATGCTGCAGCCACCAGAATCTTTCTCTCTACTCCCCCAGGCCAGGATACAATGGCGCCAGTTGTTGGAGAGGTCGCACACCCCACATCCAGACCCACCTCATAGGAGTCTGTGTAAACTCTGGCTCCAGTCACAAGGGGATCCCTGCTGGGCCATGAAGGAAAGGGGGGGGGGAGGAGGGAAAGAGGAAGGGAGGGAAGGAAGAAGGAAGGAAGGAAGGATAGAAGGGAGAGAGAGAGAAAGAAAGAAAGAAAAGAGTCAGGTTGAGAAGCAATCTGGGCTGAACAGTGAGGCCTGTGTGCGTAGTTGGCATTAGGCCCAGAAAGCCACACTCCTGAGCAAGCTTCAGCATTGACAGCTTCTGCAGAAGATTCCAGACCCTGAAAAGACTAATGGGTAGCCTCCATGGCTTCAGACTTTTGTCATCTACCATCATGAATTTACTTGGTTCCCTACAGGTGTGGGCAGAGCACACCCTACCACTTCGGAGGCCACAGACGTTCCCTATGGACTCATGATAATGAGGAGATTGTCTCCTCCTGGCCAACCTGTGGAGGAAGGCATTCACTCTGCTCTCTGCTGAGGATGGCAGGCAGTAAGCATTAAAGGGCAGAGTGGAAGGGACCTGCGCCATTTTGTACTTCTTCACCTCTCACTAACAACTTCTCCGAAGGAGAGGGGAAAAAAAAAAGTCAGGCCCTGAGATTTTCTTGGAGATAATAGAACCATTGTAAAAGAAAATGCTTTTTTTAAAAAAGGGGGTGGGGCTGGAGAAGTGGTTCAGTGGCTCAGAGCACTGACTGCTCTTCCAGAGGTCCTGAGTTCCATTCCCAGCAACCATATGGTGGCTCACAACCATCTATAATGGGATTTGATGCCCTCTTCTGTCATACATATTAATAGAACACTCATAGAAATTAATATTTTTTTTAAAGCCATCCTCTCTGATGAGCAAAGTTCTAAGTTCAGGAAAAGAAACAGGTTTTAAAACTGTGAGTACAGCCGGGCAGTGGGGGCACACGCCTTTAATCCCAGCACTTGGGAGGCAGAGGCAGGCGGATCGCTGTAAGTTCAAGGCCAGCCTGGTCTACAAAACAAGTCCAGGACAGCCAAGGCTACACAGAGAAACCCTGTCTTGAAAAAAACAAAAAACTGTGAATACAATTCAATTGGTAAGTTTTAATTAGCAGTTCAAAACTGCCTACATTCTGGGTTTCTAATTAGTAGGCATGATTTCGGTTGAGTCCTACTTCAGTGAGAGCTGTATAAAACCAGTGAGTTCAGGAGGAGAAGGAAGAGGAGGAGGAGGAGGAAGAAGAAGAAGAGGAGGAGGACGGATGCTGAATTAGGTACAGAAAAAGCAAATGAGCCATTTCTTTCTATACCTGTATAAATAAACATTGTTACCCACAGGTCTTCCTAGAGCTTGTCAGTCCATGACCAATCAACACCCTGAGTCAATTTAACACCTCAACTTCCTAAACCAGGGGCCAGATAGTATGGATCCCAGTCAGCTCATCAATAAATAATGAGGGATCAAGAAAAGAAGGCGTTGGGGGTGGAAGCATAGAGCCGTAGCACTTACACAGTACCCAAAGCACACACATAAGAGTGACACTGGCTGGCACACAAGAGAGAGGTCCTGCAGAATACTGTGTGGTACCCATGGTTATTTATCCCTGGTCCTGAAAATGATGAGAAGTCTTCAAAGGGCTTTAATTAAAAAAAGAGAGAGAGAGACCTGGGGAAAGAAAGAGCCAGATTTGGGGAAAGAGAGCATTTCTGGAAGCATTAGAAACAGTGAGTGGAAGACAAGAGGAGCACATGGGAGTGGCTTAAGGGGCACTGGCTCCAGAACATGCAGGAAACAGACTGTTCTTCCTGGAGATTCAGCAACCTAGAGGATGTGGAAGGTGGGCAAAGGAGGCCTGGGAGCTTCTGCCTGTGAGAACATGATCCTGGAAGAAGGAGGAGCATCACATGGTTTTGCACTGTCAGATGGAGCCACCGTCTGTGTGTTTTAGTGTTCTAGACCTCAGGCAGAGCTACCTGGAAAGGGAACTTCTGCACTGAGGTTTGCACAGGGCCCCCTGCCACACAGTCTCATGTGTGCATGCATGCACACCCCCATTGCGTATGCATGCCTATACCCATCCCCCGCCCCCAGCAACAATAGGACCCAGATTCCCTCTTAACAGAATTAGACAAAATTGACAAAAATCTAATGCTAAATCAGAAGATGCCCCTGAAAGCAGCACATGATTGAGAGGTGGTGGTGACCCTGATGAGGTAAGGGTGTGATAAAGCAGACTCTGGGAACACATCCAGAGAGAGAAACACTCAAGCCTCTTTTCTCTTATATGCCACAGAGAGATTAGGAGGAAACTGCAGTTGAATCAGGAAACCTCAAGGGACTTTTTAAAGAAGAAAAGACACTTAAAAGGAAACCTTCTAGAACATACCATGAGCACATTAGCACGTGCCCAGTTGCCCAACCTAAACCACCAACCTTCTTCCAATAGTCAGTGGTGGTCCCACCAGATGTTTATCTGTGAATTGTAAGCAAGACATCCTGGAACATCAAAAGGGAGATTACCTTGCTCTCCTTTCGGTTGGGTAGTTTTGTTAAGGCCCTGGCTCCCCTAAGAAGCCCAGCCGTGATCACATCAGGCAGATCTTCCCTGGATCTCGTGAATGCATTTCATATGGTGTGCACTGGAATTTCCAGGTCAAGAATAAATCCCTTCCCTGGCCCCCCACCCTCCACCCCAAAAAAGCAGTTGAAGGTTCTATAGCTATAGCTTAAACAAAGGAGCCTTCATGGCTAACCTGACCCTCACCCTCTACCTGACTTGTCTGTGAATAAAGTCTATCCTGCAGTCTCCTTTTACTACTTGGCTAGAGCAGGGATTGATTAAACAATTTCCATGAAATAATACAACAAAATTGTCTATAAGACTTCAGCCTAAGGTGAGGGTTTCCAGCCAGGATGGAAACTCTCGCCATTAACAGAAACAAGCTCCAAGCTCCAGCCATTCCCATGAAGGGGCCACCAGACATGTGCATTACCTTGCCAGCTAATAAACTCCCTCTAGTTTATTAGTATGGCTACAGGGCCAGTCTAGAGTGGGAAGAGGTAGGAATTCCTTATCCCAGTAAGAGCCTGTACTTCAGATCCAGCCATGAGCTGCAGAATGATGTTTTGGTCAATAGAAAAAGACATCCTGTTGGCAGTCCCAGAGATTCTATCACCCGGCCACTTCTTAGCTTGTGTAAGCACGCTCCATGATGCTAACACTTAACCTAACCATGCGTTTCTCAGGATGCTCCCTGCCACTGGCCCTCAAAGCTTCACTGCATGGTTGGTTCTTGTTACGAGAGGCAGTTCAGTCCTGTAAAGATGCTGTCGTCATGAAATGAGCAGGTACCAAATCATCAATCCTAGAGCAAATGCAGGGTTGTGTTTCTGTGAGCCTGTGATTATAACCTTTTTGTCAATCAATACAAAAATCTTGATCTGTGTGTCTAAAGATAGCTTTATTTAAGAAACAGTATCAATCCATCAGCATTGATCACCCAACTAATACCTCTGACGCTCTTGCCTGAAGGAAACGTCGACACAATGACTCCCTCCTTTAGACACACCGCAGCCTTCTTGTGCCCAGGAGCCCATGACAGCTTGTCAGTCCTGTGATTAAAGCATTTTAAACAGCAAAACTGCCCAATAAGAGCAGACAGACAGACAGACAGACAGACAGACACACACACACACACACACACACACACACACACACACGTAAAAATAAAAGGACATGACACTGAATAGATTACAGAATTTGCAGAAGAGCTGAAAGTCAAAGTGTCACTTTGTTCCACTTAAGCTGAGAACATGTTTGTCCATTAGTAGCCCAAAGTGTGCTGAGCTCTGTGCATGTCCACACACGAACATGAAGACACTGACAGTTCTGATCCATGGGTTGTAAATAAAAATTAGGAAGCAGCAAATTCATAAATATACAGTCTGCAAATGATAAGTGTGGATGTAGGCTGGAGTGTAATTCTCTCCTGTAACACAGAAATTCCGTATAGAATGCAAACCAAACTGAATGTGGTGGTGCACACCAGTCACCCCAGGCCTCAGAGGTGGAGACAGGGGGATCAGCATCTCAAGATCATCCTTAGCTACATAGTGAGCTTGAGGCCAGCCTGGACTACATGAGAGCCTATCTCAGAGAGAGACAAATGGGGACACACACATACAGAGTGACAGAGAGAGACAGAGACAGAGAGGAAGCCATGAAGCCAAACCAAATGCTCAAAAATGTTGTCATTTAGTAAGTCAGAGTGCCTTTGAAGTCACTGCCACTACTTTCATTTTTGAGATATTAGTCATTGTGTATGTGAGTGTGAATGTGTGAGTGTATGTGTGAGTGTGAGTATGCATGGTATGCATGAGTGTGTGTGAGTGTATATGTGAGTGTGTGAATGTGTGAGTGTGAATGTGTAAGTGTATGTGTGAGTATGCATGGTATGCATGAGTGTGTGTGAGTGTATATGTGAGTGTGTGAATGTGTGAGTGTGAATGTGTAAGTGTATGTGTGAGTATGCATGGTATGCATGAGTGTGTGAGTGTATATGTGAGTGTGTGTATATGTGAGTGTGTGAATGTGTGAGTGTGAGTGTGTGAGTGTATGTTTGTGTGAATGTGTGTGAGTGTGAGTATGCATGGTGTGCATGAGCATGTGTGAGTGTATATGTGAGTGTGTGAATGTGTGAGTGTAAGTGTGTGAGTGTATGTTTGTGTGAATGTGTGTGAGTGTGAGTATGCATGGTGTGCATGAGTGTATGTGAGTGTGAGTGTACAAGTGTGTATGTGAGTATGAGTGTGTGAGTGTATGTTTGTGTGAGTATGCATGGTATGCATGAATGTGAGTGAGTGTGTGTGCAAGTGTGAATGTGTGTGTATGAGTGTGTGTGAGTGTGAGTTGCATGTGTGTGTGTGTGTGTGTGTGTGTACATAGACACACAAGTTGGGTCAGAGGACAACTTGGTGGGATTGGTTTTCTCTTTCCACCTTTCATGGTTCTGGGGTGCAACTAAGGTCACCAGGATGTGCAGTAAGTACTATACTCACTGAGCCATCTCACCAATCTATGTTGGCATATTTTAAGAGCTAAAATGAAATATAGAATTGCCCAACAAGGTGGTTAAAACTACAGAATTCATCTGGGCGTGGTGGCATATGCCTTTAATCCCAGCAGTCAGGAGACAAAGGCAGCCAGGGCTGTTACACAGAGAATCCCTGTCTCAAAAAAAAACAAAAAACAAAACAAAACCCTTCAGAATACTCTGTTTATTTCTGACACCTCAATTCTCTTAACTTGCACAGGGGTAAATGTAGTACATGGGCATCAACCATAAGGCGATTGCAGGCAGTATCAAATGGTGAAGGCACAAAGTACTAAGTTCTATGAGACAATTATCTTTCAGTGCTCTTCATGAAAATGGGCAGAGTTGATGGAGAAACGGCACTTTCAGTTTTACTTCGTTTCTATTCACTTACGTTGAGATACATATGTGGGGGGGGGGGAAGCCAAGCAGAGCTCTAAACCCACCCACTTCCTTAGGCCCAACTCTGCAGTTCTACAGGTCACACCCTGAAAGAGCTTCTGTCTTAGGAAATGGACAGATGTGGACAGACTTGGCTCCTGCTGACTCTCCTTAGCCAGCCCTGGCTTTCTTTTCTCTAGTTTTCTCCCATGTTCCTAGTCGGCCTTGCTCATTTTAATGCAGAGTTCAAAACCGTGCAGGGAGACACTCCAGAGACTGGCAACAAATCTGAAGGGCAGGACATCTTAAATCTGAGGGAAACACATGAACATCATCAGATGGGGCACAGACACCTGCCTTGGACTAGAACCAGCTCAGTGGCTACCCCACCCTTCCTCAGGTGGTGCTACATTCCTTTCCAGGCATCACATCTCAGCAAAGCCAGGTTTTCAACAGCTGGCGTGATAGGAAGTGAAAACTGCCTTAGGAACACCTTGAGCAGCAATGGGGAGGAGCGTCTAGCCCAGTTTTTGTAAAGAACGGCTTCTACTTTTCTGTTTCATGACCCCAATAGTGTGTCTCCCAACCTTTCTAACCCCAGAGGCCAGCAGCATGCTTTATAACATTCTCCGTGTCAGTGAGAGCCTGACAGGCTAGGCGAACGACACCCAGGCCAAACTCGGCTGAGTCAGAAAGATGAGAAATCTCTATTTAGGTCATTCAGAAGCTTGGGATTTACATGTACATGTGTGTTCATGTGTGTGTGCTTGCCAGTGTGTTTGTGGTGTGTGTAGTATTTATGTGAGTATGTGTGTGAGTGTATGTGTATGAATTACATGTGTGTGTGTGTGTGTGTGTGTGTGTGTGTGTGTGTGTGTGTGTGTGTTCCATGCATACCATCACCATTTATCCTGGCTTTCTGAAGGAATTGGGAAGGCTAGTTACGCTATTAGATCTGTGGTCTCCTTAAGGAATTAGAGTCCATTATACATACTACACACAGTCAACTCCAGTAACCAACCAGCATGCCTTCTCCCTTTACCTGCAGTCACAACAACATTAAGAAGCGACCTACAACCTTTATGTTCTTTTCAGTTCCTAGTGTTCTCTGGTATCTGGTTAATGTCTACATAAAAAGCAATGAAGTTGAACCATTTACACATTTTCCATCTTGGTCATGGTGACTAATTAGGGAGCATACTAAATGCCCAGAGAAAGGACTGCACACATATACACAAACATACACACAACACATACACCAAACACATACAAATATATATACACATACATCAATGCATATACACATGTACATACACACATACACGTGCATGTACACATACACAGACACAATGTACTCACATGATTGTATGTTATGCATGTATACATACACACATCATGCATGTAAACATACACACTTATACACACAAACACACATACCATATACACACATGTGAGTACACACATACACATACCCGCATATACTAACACTCATGCATATACATACATACCTGTGATTTCTTTGGTTTGGTTTGGTATGTGTCATCCAGAACCTGAGGCCTTAGGAAGGTTGATTAAGTGTTTAAGAGCTTTGTCCAGACTAATAGGAAAACTCCTACTAGAGACCACTATTGTTTCCCAAACCTACCCTGTGAGAATTAATCTTGATTAGCAGCTTGGCTAGACTGACAGTCATCTAGAAAATTGATGTGTCCGTGGATTTCTCCAGAGAATAATGGATGCATATCAACAAACAAGAATCAGCACAATTTGAAGGCAAAGCCTGGGTGGAACAGAAAGTGAAGGGCATCCATGGGCAAACTGCACTTTCCTTCAGCTTGTGGACGTCTTGCTGCCACCAAGACGTGAGACTCCACGTTCTTCTTCAGCCTTGCACCAATGGCCTCCCAGCTTCAGCCTTGGAGGGGGGGCAGCACCGTAGGTCCCTCCTTATTCAGAAGCTTCTTGGACTGAGCAGCTACTGGTTTCTCAAGCTTTGCAGACTGCAGGAGACCATGGTGGGACTAGCCAACCTCTGATCATGTGAGCCTTCTGAGAAGTCCCCACTTATGCTTATAAATATATGCTCTGTTGATTCTGTTCCTCTATCAAATCCTGACTCACGGCTAACTCGAGGGTGAGCCACAGGCAAGTACAGCCTTGATATATTAAGTAACACAATCTAACAGTCACTCCATAAACCACTACAGTTTCTCAGGAGTGATGAAAGAAAATGATACTTTGCCGGCACGGTGGCACCCACCTTTAATCCCAGCACTCAGGAGGCAGAGGCAAGCAGATCTCTGTGAGTTCAAGGCCAGTCTGGTCTACAGAGTGAATTCCAGGACAGCCAGGACTACATAGAGAAACCCTGTGTCAAGAAACCAAAAATGATGCTTTAAGATACTTGGTAATAACTGTCATGTTCACATTACTGTGGTTTGTTACCACACCCTTGGCTGAAGGAAATGCTAAATTTCAGTTAGCGGTTAGCAATAGTATTTTTTCCCTTTCACATCCAGGGCCCCCAGGTTCAGGAACACTAACTCAAATGACCAAATTGGCAGGGAGGTCCTTTATAATTTGCTAGAGCAATGTCAGGCAAGTGATAGAGGCAAAATGAATGTGTGGGCGGTCAAATCATTGAAATGGCTTGTTTCATTGCATAAACTGTGAAGGGCACCGACATGGAAGATGCCACCGGCCAAAAGTCAGCAAGGCAGCTGAATCTCTGTGAGAGTGGTTCCTGACTGGTGAACCGAAGTAGCTTGGGATGCAGAGTAAAGAAGCATTGTTTAGAGAGAGGCAGGGAGATCACGTAGCTTCTGAGGCCACAAGTGATGCCTCAGGATTATTTTTCCCTGAAAAATAACTATCATTGCTTGAAATCAGACATAGAACAGAGTCTGTTGGACTCTTTTTTTCTTTCTTTCTTTTTTTTTTTTTCTTTTTTCTTTTTTTCTTGTAATCCTGCCTGGAGAAAAGACCAAACAAGGAATTTTTCTAAAGTAGGAAAGACAGAAACATCCAGAAAATCTGCTCTAAGGCAACCTTTCTTGTTCAGATGCGGAATGAGCTCAAGACCATGAACATTCATGCAGCTTGCTACTTAATCTTACTGTGTATTGTCAACAGCAGTTGATACCTAAAGTAGCCTCAAAAAAAAAAATTAAGTAAAAAAATATAAAGAGACAACAGACACAAAGCTGAAGAACATGGTAGTTCAGACACAACAGTTATCAATAAGAACACATCAAAATTGCCTGGGTTTCTTAATAACTGCCCTTTTCTAGGCAAGAACAAAGAAAGGCTCTAGCTGGCTGGTGAGGTGGCTGGCCTTTTGAGAGCCTAGGGAGAAGAGGACCAGAGGAGAGCTGTGTACATATGCAAATGTTCCATTCAAATCCAGGCATCAGTTTTCCCTGAAAATGGGGGTAATTAAGTGAGTAGAGAAGGACAATCAGGCCCCTTTTCCCCTCAGAAATGGTCCAGACCTATTGACGGTTAACTTCATCCCCCACAGCCCAGACCCAGATAAAGCGCTCAGGTAGGAGAGCCTGTAGGTTCTAAAGTTGCCTGGAATTCTCATCCTATGTGCTCTGAGACTGGAGCCTAACAGAGGGACAATTGCGCCACTGCTAAGGTCGCACTGTGCACTGTTTATCTTCCTCTAGAGGAGTTCAGAGCCTTCTTTCCAGAAGTGACCTCCACTAGCCTCACAGACGTTATCACCCCACATTCCCAGTGAGTGAAGGGATTAAGTCAAGGTCACCCAGCAGATACAAGGTCGAGGCTTGGGTAATATTAATGACTAACTTTGTATCTTATCATGTATGGTCCTATTTATCTCAACCTGTGGATTCCTGGGGTATTGGGGGGGGGGGACCAAAAAAAACAAAACAAAAAACAAATCCTTTCCAAGAGCGTTCAAGGTTGTCCCTGGTGAAGCTCACTCATCTGGAATTATCAAAGGGTCTAGCACAGTGGTTGAGGAAGAAATCCGAAGCCTAGCGCACCCACCAGATACCTGGAACGGTGTGGTTGGAATGCTATATATAAACTTCGGGGTTATTGCCCCTCAGGAACGTGAAGTCCCATGAGCCTCAGCTTTTGGATAACCCCAGACCTCAGGGGTCCAATCGGGTGGAAGCACTGGTGTACTTTGCTCCTAAGAGCTCTTCAAAGCCTCGCTGTGGTTCAGAGCTCACTTTGGAAATTACCAACCTCCGGGTCCAGCGCTCTCTGCTCCATTTAGCAATCAGTGAGTGCTGTGGCAATGCAAACAAGACAGACTCCTGCTCCTCTGAGGCCAGCTCCGGGCTAGAGAGCCACCGCCAGGCTGTTCCCCAGATGGGATTTCAAGAGGACTTTGCTCAGGTTTGGCACGCTTCCTACCCAGACCAGAACAGAGGGTTCCTATCTAGCAGCTGTGAACTCTGACTCACCTGCCCGCGGGAGAATTTCTCCACGTGACAGAGTACTTAATGAGGGCCTGAGGAACAGGCGTGTTCTGTCTCCATCTGGGAGGCAAGAGGACAGCTGCGCTTGAGGTGAAGACAGGTGTCTGTGCTCACCTGGAGGTTCCACCTTCTATTGTCTTCCCCCACCCCCACCTCCCATCCCCCACCCCAGGCTCTGTGGTTCATTTTCTCCGCAGCTACGGACCCCAGAGGAAGTCATAGGCATACTATCTTTGGGCACTCACGTTTGTCACCCATTGCATTTAAAAAGCCATTTACTGTATCTATGGGCTTGGCTTTAGCCTGCTGCCAATGTCACCTTGGTTGTATAAAGGCATCTGTGAGGTAAATGTGTGCATCACTCAACCATCACCAAAGACACGTCTTGCAGTAGATGGCAATGACCCACAATGGACAACGTGCAGAGAGTGGGAGACTTTGGAACCTTCAATCCTAAACGGGACCTTCCCCCCCCCCCATCAAACTCCCTTCCTTTTAGTGCTCAGAGATATGGAAGAGGAGCAGAGAGACTGTAAGAGCCAAAGGAGATGGATGGCTCCAAGGAAACAGTGTCTCCCACACATAGCAGGACTATAATATACACATGAGCTCACAGAGACTGTGACAGGAGACACAAAAGCTGCACATGTTCAAGCCCAGCCCTGAGAAGGGGACCTGGACACAAAGTCACACCTCTAAACAAGATGCTGTTTGTAGTTGGCACCTGCTGGGGAAGGAGAATCCCTCTTTTCTACAATGGAGTGAGTGTCCCTCGGTTTACCAACCACACTCAGGCAGGCTCTATGCCCAGGAAGTAGTTGGCCAATGCAAAACACACTCCGTGTTGTTGTATTTCCTTTGTTGTATTTTTTCTTGAGAGAGAGAAAATGGAGGTGACCAGGTAGAGAAGTGGAGAAAAGATCTGGGAGTTAGTTAGGGGAGGGGAAAGGCATGATACTATGTGAATAAAAGCAATCTCTTTAAATGCCCATGAGACCTTGCGGGTGACCGTCTCAAGTAGAATTAAGAAAGAACAAAGGAGGTCCCAGCTGCTGTGCAGCCACATGGGCTCTGAGGCTGTGGAGTAGTGACTCTACCACCCACATAGTTAGTCACTTAGGTACCCAATGACGCTCAAAACAGACCCAGTGGCGAAAGGGTCCAGGGCCCAGTGGCCAAAATGAACCAATCTCATTTCAACATCTGCCCTTATGAAATAAGTAGTTGCCTGAAAACTCATACAAAATGGGTGCTGAATATGCATACGGGAACCTCCCACTCTGCCATTGCCCCCACCCCCACCCCCAGAGGCGTGCTGCCAAGAGGCTGTGCTGACTCCTTAAGGCCATGGCCACATCTGGCGTGCCAGTCACTCCTAAGAGCACCTCATTTGTCCTCTTATTCCAATGAGGCTAAAATCTCATCCGTCTTCGTGTATAGCCATTTTCTCCAGATCAAAACATATCCTCTTGGAGTGGGGGGGAGGGAGGCACACAAGACTCAGCAAGTACAGAAACAGGAAACTCATGAGGCCCTTCCCTAAGGTTACAGACATAGCGAAGAGTCCATGAGGAGAGGAGACGCTTCGATGGCACCGCCTGAAAGTTGTACAGAGGGTTCCAGCTTTGCGCTTTTCCTGCACTGTCATCCATGCTAGATAGAGCAGGCTCTTTGGAGGTACAGCCAGCCATGTCACCTTTGTTCCCATGAGAAACACTAGTAAACTTCAAAGCTGGACACTTTTCTTTGGTCTGTTGCCAAAGCCCTATCTGGAGTGAATGCATGTTTGTTCGCATGGGCCTGGGAGAAGTCACACAGCAGTCCCAGACGTCCAGGTGACTTTTCCAGCCTCTGATGCTTTAGACTCACGGCAGCTGAGGGACTTAGCGTCCATGGCCACTCCTCCTCTGCACCGTGATTCCCACCCTTTCTATAGCTCTGCCTTTCTTCCTGTAAAAACATGCCCTTGTCCTCATCTCAGCACAGGCCTTCGGTGGCGAGATGACTTCTCTGAGCTCTTCCCTTCTTCTCAGACAACCTCTAGCCATGTCACCTCCGCCTGCCATTACAGTCACTGAAGACCATTCCTTCCTTCCCTCAGGCAGTGTGGGCCAAACCCCTCCACATCCCCAAACCATTCACTACTGTCATCAGAGATCTTCAACCATGTCCAATGCTAAATCTTTTCTTACTTTTCACCTACCTTTTATAACATAAAACATTTTAGTTTGTGTGTGCGTGCGCGCACACACACACACACACACACACACACACACACACACACACAGCGCCTGAGGTTCCTATTTTGATTTATATAGCACTGCCCCTCCTTGATTTGCTGTCAGTGGTCTGAGGCAGGTTCATGTGCCTCTTACCCCCCCCTCCAAAAAATGGAAGTTAGGGCTCACACAGATTTGCAAAGGTAAGAGGGTAAGTCATAATACATATTAAAAAGGGATACTCCGCAATTGACAGGCCATAAGAATGAAAGCACTCGATCACCCCAATCATTATTTGGAGCTTTCATTTTTAGAGCCCAAGAGAACATGGAGTTTGGTTGCTAAGTCCAAGTTTGATCGTCACTAGAAGAGAAACCTATTCTATTGCTCAGAGACAAAGTATAGATGTAAGAAGAGCCCAATGCCAGTGTGGGGGGTGGAGTCTGCAATTACTAGGTTCATTGTTTGGAAAAGTGTGTGTGTGTGTGTGTGTGTATGTGTGTGTGTGTGTGTGTGTGTGTGATGTGCAAGTAAAGAGCTAGGCTTCCAAGTGAATTATTAGAGCGTTGATGGAGAGTGTTTGTAACTCAGATGGAGAATCAGGTTGCAAAACTATTCCCCGTGCTGTCACACCTCTGGTCCATTCCTACATGGGCACCTCCCTCTTCTGAGAGTCAAAGCAAGACAATGACCCACACCAAACCTGTATTATTCTTCATACTGTTATCATCGTTGGTCTTCCTTGCTTATTGCACAAAGAACCAATTCATTATCCTAACCTTGGACCACATGACCGGACCAGGCAACATTGTCTCTCTTCTCTCTAGTCACATCTTGCCTCCACACTGAACCACAATTGTGAATACTTCTATCAACTCAGCAAACTCCCTACGCCATATCCCCTTCCTTCTTCTTTACCCAAATCCTACTCCTATTTCAAAGTCTAGCTCAACTTTCATCTTGTCTCCACTTGTGTGATAAGTGCACAGAAGACACTGCCATCATCTTAGACTTGGGATAACTCCAAAGAGCTCCTAACACACACACACACACACACACACACACACACACACACATAGAAGAAGCAGAGCCACTACACAGAAGGACTCATGTGAGCCCATTTCAGAAGTGTTTACTTCCTCCATTACACCATGCCTGCAACAGGCATTGTGTGACACGTGGTTTGACTTTTTTTTTTTTTTTTTTTTTTTGCTTGTCTTGTATATATTAATGGTTATCACTCCTGTCACATGCAACGGCTTCCATCTCACAGGTTGACGTGGGCAGATTCAATCCTGAGCTGGCTTGTTGTTGTTTCTCTCCTAGTTATCAGTAGGATTTGAGATAAACTGGGACAGGATGGCTTATGCCAGTGATGTCATGGTTTGTTTGTTTTTTTTTAACATTGATATTATTATAAGCAGACATTTCCTTTTTCACAAAAATAGAGCACGTGGTTAAAACATCTACACTGAAATACCTAATAACATCACACCAAACACTATGATTGAAATAAAACACAGCTGTAATTTACTGATGGAAAAATAAACATCAAAGCAAATCATTCTCTCTCCCCCCCCAACTCCCTCCCTCCCTCCCTTCCTCTCAACCTTGACCTTGAACCCTTGACTCTCCTACAACTATCTCTCAAGTTCCACAGTTACAGGCCTTTCTGTGCTGTTGTGATCATTTATTAACATGTGCTTATATATTACTTCATTATTTTGATTTCACTGAAACAGGGTCTAATTTGTAGCCCAAGCTAGCCTCAAACTCACTAGGAAGCCACGCTGGCTTCAAACTTAGGCTTCCCTGCCTCCACCTTCCAGGTGAGGAAATGATACCTTGTTTCTGATCTCTAGTTAATAATGTATCCAAATTTGTGTTCTTTCCATCCTCTCTGTGGTACTGGAGATGGAGTCTAGAGCCTCAGACATGGGAGGTAAGCACTGTACCATTAAGCCAGCCCTCCTTTTTACTTCTTTTCCTCCTTCTGTTTAGTTGAAACAGTATCTTACTAAATTTTCCAGGCTGGTCTTGAACTTCCTCTGTAGCCCATGAAGACCATAAACTTCTCCTGGCCCAGCCTCCTAAATAGCTGTGCTTACAGGCTTATGGACTCTTACTCTTATTTTGTACATGATTAAAGTATCTTTCTGCAGTCCCACCTTCCTGAGTGATGGGATCCTCCCCCATCTGGCTACCACCCACCACCCTCTTTCAGTTAGCTCCAGCACAAGGCTATCACTGTCCATAGGATGGATATAAGCAGGACGATCATGCCCGGCTTCTGGGTGGTGTCCAGGAACAGGCAGTGCACATGTCATCCCCATTGCTCCTTCTTGACGGTTAAATGTAGACGGATGGTTCAGCCCTCACCGCCCACCGAGGCTCAAGGAGAAGCATGTGAGAAGGTGGAAGGAATGTGGAAAAGCCAAGCGGAGAGAGACTGGTCCTTCATTTTTATAGAGTGTTCCTATTAGCCTTGGAATGCCGCAGGCCCCCAGACTTCATTCCTCCAGACAGAAATAAATATCCACTGACAGTCATTGTCATTCGTGGTTTTCTGCTAATCCTCTAAGTACTAGGGATATAGAAATCAGAAAAAAAAAAAAAGCACAGGTCCCTGCTCTTTTACAACCTGCAAACCAATGGGGGAGGAGGGGCAGGATAACCACCCCACAGGGTGCAGGCTGCTGAGAAATGTGAAGTGTCCCCATGAAGAAAGCAGAACAAGAGCCTTACTGATGCTGGGACACCTGAGCTGGTGTTAGTCCTGGGATGGGAACGGGGTGGGGAGTGAGCACAATTCCCTAAGGCAGGAGCATGCTTGTTATGTTCTAGGGGCAACAAGAGTTTCAAACAGCCCTGTCTGGAACAGAGCATTTACAGGCAAGGTCAGAGGATTAAGAAGGAACAAACCAAAATCGGGACTTGAAAACTTTTTAAGTTGCCCTTTTTGAGGCAGGGTTCTCATATAGCTGAAACTGGCCTTGAGCTCCGGATCCCCCTGCCTCCCCTCCCCTCTATCTGCCACCGTATGTGGTTTCAAATAGGGATTTCTAAGGTATGGTAGGCACCTCGGTGTCATGCTCAATGAGCCAGAAGGAGCCTGGGTTTTCTCCTCACATCTTTAGACAATCATTCTGCCTGGTATGGAACAGGGGGTTAGGGTAGGGACTGGGTTCAGAGACTGAGTTAATAATCCAGGGGAATCAATTGATGACCTAAACTGGGGTGGCCGCAAAGAAATCAAGGGAAAAGCCAAGAGCCACCCCCCAGATCATCTGCAAGGCAGAGCTTCCCAGATTTGTCCAAGCTAGAGATGTGGGCTAGGACAGAAGGCATTGGCTTCTTATTAGCATCCTTGTGCCCATTCCACACATGGAGATGAAAGGATAAATTTGCCCAAGATGACACAGCAAAGAAGCGCAGAGCCAGAAATCAAGTCAGGATGTGTTTGACTTGAGAGCACACCCTCTCCTCTCCCCCCTCTTTTCACCGCCCACAACCACCACCACCACCACCACTACCCCCCCCCCACCACCACCCCCCCCCCCGCCACCCCGCCTACCCCGGGCCTCCTGCTCACTTGGACAGCCTCCAAGCTGCATCACATGGAAATTCCATAGGTCAAGACAGGCAGATCCCACATGCCTGGCCCGCACATAAAACAGAGACAGGACGCAAAGAAATGGCAGAATTACTATCACGTACTAGTGCCTTAGATAACCCTTCCCCTCACGTGAGGCACAGGTCAGAGCCATACCCTGGAACAGGAACAAGCACTTGACCCTGGCAGCAGACTTTACCAAGAGGGCTCTAGTAACAGCCTGGGAGTGCTAAAATCTGACCAAATGACTTTCCTCTTTGGCAGAGGCTGCCAAGTGATTCGTCATCACAGATGACCCAAACGGTCAGCATGCTAAAGTCATAAAAACCCACCGTGGAGATGACTCAAGAAATAGTAAGTTTTCAAGTGTTCAAATTATTTTTACCATAACCTGACCCAGAAATATTAAATGTTGGGAAGGTTTTCTGTTAACAACATCTATGGAAGAGTTCAATCTTTATTCTACTTGGATTTTTCTAGCTGGAAAGCTTTCTCAACATGATGCGGTTAATTCAAGTATGCGTGAAAGCTTTTTAGAATAGTATACACACACACACACAGACACACACACACACACACACACACACACACAGACACACACACACACCATTATAAGTAGTCAGCCATGACCCTATTATAGTTTTGAATCTTTTCAAAAATCTTAGGGCAGTACATCACTAAAATTCTCTAACATAAGATATTTTAATAGGAACCAAGGTTCCTTTCCTCATTCTCAAATTTCCTATTACCAAAATAAAAACAAAAAGTCATTATGACAATCTCTCTTCTCTCTCATCCCGTCCCTTTTCTCCCTTATGGTCTCTCTCTCCCTCCCATCCCCTTCCTTTTCCTTTTCTCTCCCCTCCCTCCCTGCCTTCTTCTTTCACTCCTTCTCTTCTGGGTAGATTTTCTGCTGCGCAGCCTCACAGACCCTAGAGGTCCAACTGTTAAGAACACCAATTTCCGGCTGAGGGCTCACTCGCAAAGAGAGTGAAGGATAACTGACATGACAATTTATTGCCCCAAAAACAACCTTCTCAACTCAAAGCAAAACCATAATTACTGGTGAGAAAGACACTCCCCGTTAACTGGCTGTGAAAGAGTGATTTACAGTGCATCCTCCCTCGCAGCAGAAGGCTCTTGGCAGTCACAAATACAGGTTTTTGTGTGTTCAGAGGCAAAGCTCAGAGGAGCAGAAGAGAGTTAAAAGGACATTCTGCTCAGGAAGTGTGCCTCTTTCCACCACATTTACCCCATAAAGTCACGGCACTAAGAGGCCCTGGAAAATCCCCCACTAGGGAAACAAACTTGTACCATGGCAATGACAAATACTCAGCATTTCTCTCTCTCTCTCTCTCTCTCTCTCTCTCTCTCTCTCTCTCTCTCTTCTCTTCTCTTCTCTTCTCTACTCTTCTTTACTACTTTCTTCTGTCTCTTTCCTTCTCTCTCTCTCTCTCTTCCTCTCTCATTCTCTCCCCCTCTCTCCTCTCTCTCTTTCTCTTTCTCCTCTCTCTTTCTTCTTCCTTCTCCCTCTTCTCCCCACCTGCCTTTCTTTTTTTTAATGTGGTCCCTTACCCACTGAAATCTCCTGGTCATTATTTACAGCTTACAGGAAGACAGTCAAAGGATGAGGAAAAAAAAAAACTAACACAGATTTAATTCAAAACCTGACCCGCCAGAGATAAGTGCTTTTAAACAGTATTAAGTTCTTGTCTTCAGGGAACTGTCAAACTTTAAAGCTAACACACACTCTGAGATAAGCAAGCTACTGAGAGGACATCTCTCTGACACCACCAGAAGAAAGGCCTCTCAAAGAGACTGCAGGAGGCTTCAAGAAATTTAAAAAAAAAAAAAGCTCAGGCATCCAAGGGAACAAAGGAAACCCAGCAACAGAGTCACCTAGTGTCACCTCCTGACCCAGCATGCATGTTTCCTGGAGGGATGTGATCAGGACCCAGTGACCCCACTCCCCAGACCTCGAACACTACTGATATGTTTTTCTTAGTTTTTCCCACCAAAGTTGGTACCTCTGCTGCAGAAACAATAGCTCTCAAGTAGGACCTAGGACAAATGTGGTCTCCAAACAGAACTAACCTTTGGAAAGCCTCCCCAGGAGATTGGGAATTGGCTACTGGAAAATGGCCTCATACCAAGGGAAAATTGAATTGATTCCGTTTCCTGCACAGGTTTTTGTTTTTAAGAACATATGGATATGTGTTACCCAGAGTACCCTATGGTACTCTGCCTTTTGGTAGGGAACTTAGGTCCTGAGTCTCCTGAGCTCAAGCAGTTGGAATAGTTATAATGACTTGCTATGGACATGACCTGTGCTGACTTACCAAAGGGCTTGGAATTAAGCTGCCACTACAGTGATACTTAACACAGAGGAGCCATCTTCTGTGCTGCAAACTCAGAGTTAATCCCTCTAAACCCAGACATGTGATTCTCTGGGAGTCAATAAGGCCAAGAGGCAATTGACTATGCAAAGACTAAATATGAGGAGGAAATTCCCTAAGCGTAGACCATCCCTGTAAAGAAGAACTAGTTAAGCCCCATGCCTATAACCCCAATAGTGGAAGGCTGAGGCAGGAGGATTCTGAATTCTAGGTCAGTGTGGGCTATATTTGAAAAAGGGAGGATGGGAAAAAGAAAAAGGAAGCAGCAGCTGCCAACCATGCAGGAGAAAACAGAAAGGGTAACAAGCAGACTATTCACCATGCCCATAGGCTGAAGGCATGGAGAAAAGGCCTTGTGAAAAGAAATACATCATCTACTTTGGCCGTTGTATTCGTGATTTTTCTCCTTCCTGGCAAGAAGCAACTTAAGGTGTGTGTGTGTGTGTGTGTGTGTGTGTGTGTGTGTGTGTGTGTGTGTGTGTGTGTTGGGGGAGAAGAGGTGGCTCACAGTTTGGGAGAATACAGTCTATCTTGGCCATGAAGGCCTAAGAGCAGAGGTGTGAGGCAGCTGGTCACATTGCTTCCACAGTCAGGACTCAAGAGAGAGGACAGGAAGTGGGGCCAAGTTCTACAGCCTCAAGGTCAATCCTTAGTGACTCATTTCCTATGAGAACATGTCATATCAAATGACTGTAGCTACCTAAATGCCAGAATGTCTCTTGTTTCCATCCCTACATTAAATAAACCAGGTGTAGGGTGCTAAAAGGAACACAAATGTGAGGAGAAAGTGAGGTAGGGTTAGGGTGAGGGTGGAAGATGGGAAGTAGGGCAGAAAAGTGTAAGAGAGAACAGCGAGTGGGAAGGTGGGCTTGCTGGGAGGAAATCTGGCAACAAGCATGAGGATTCTTTAACGAGTTGCAAAAACTGCCGGGCAGTGGTGGCACACACCTTTAATCCCAGCACTCGGGAAGCAGAGGCTGGCAGATCGCTGTGAGTTCGAGGCCAGCCTGGTCTACAAAGCGAGTCCAGGATAGCCCAGGCTAACACAGAGAGACCCTGTCTCAAAAAACAAAAACAAAAACAAAAAAAAAACCAAAAACCGAAAAAAACAAGTTGCCAAAACTAAGCCAAACTTATTGTGCACTGTGGACTCTTTCATGTGACACTCAGCTTCTGTCCCAGATTCTGAGAGGTGAGGTGGTACATCTGTCTACCATTACCCCTTTTCAGGATCCAGGGAGTCAGAGAAGCATGGGTTCACTCATCATGCAGCTACTGCTAAGCCTCTCAGGGTATGGAGCACTACTCAGGTTCCATGGCCACGGGGCAAGGCTCTCTGCACTGAGCCGACGGCTTTCTCTAACCATTACTCATCTCGTGTGTTCTGATGGCGAAACAGGTCCACTCCCATTTCCATCAAATAAGGTCCAGGGCTGGTCTGAGATGTAAGTCACATATCCAAGTTGTCAGCAGTGATTTTCCATTCTCTAAGCCAGCTCTGCCGGCTAAGCTTAGATCGGTGTGGAAGTGAGGACAGGGGCAGTGGGACCCTCAAGAGTTTATGGTCACAGTCAGGGTCAAAATGGACACACCACACTGAAGACCTTCAAACCTTGGATGGACAAAGTACATACACACGGACACAAGGGTAGGCAGGAAGGGGCACAGCCTTTACTTCTGGGACACAGGCAATGATCAGCAATTTATGACATTTTTAGACTTTCCCTAATGTAAAACAGAAAGGAAACTCAACCTGGGGACTTGCTCCAGACAGAGCAATCTCGTGCCCACAGCACCAAGCAAAAAAAGCGACTTGTTAGCCTTGAGGAAAATACCAAATTTCCTTCTTCCTGCTCCAGGACACATGGAGCCGATGAAGTTCTGTTCCGTCACCCACGACCCACACACATCACGCTGCGGGAAAACACAAGCCCCGAAAGTCAAAGAGGACCGGTAGAAGAGGAAATTGCAAGGTCAAAGTGACTGCCTGGGAAGTCTGATTACTCAACATGTTTAAAGCATTATTAGCCAGTCTGGAGGTGGTAGGCTCAAAGCGAGAGTGGGGGAGGGGCTCCAAAGAGCTATAGAAGGAGCGGGGGCTTTAAGCTTGAGAAAGCCCTCCTGCAGTTTTACTGAAAAGCTTACAAAAACTCCGGGTGCAAGTAAAGAGAAGGCCCAGGGCCCAGGGCAGGTTCAGCCAGCCAAGGCTAGAACGGAGCGTGGAGTAGAGGTTAATTGTGGCCGTCAGAGATGAGTGGTTACATGGGGAGATTCATTTAAAATTAACGAGGCATTGGTTGCATTTTATAAGTGTTCCTAGGTAGCATGTTCGTAAGTGAAAGAATAGCTGTGTTAACACTTACTGGCCAGCCCTAGACTGGCTCTTTCCATCACAATAACACAAAGGCACGTGGGTGCCCGCCCCCCCACAGCCCAGAACAAGAGGGGGAGGTCCCACTAATGCGCATGCATCAGGGGCCAGTTTACAACTACACAGTGGTCCCAGGTGAGCCCCAGAAACCCTGAGTATAGATCAGACTGCAATTTGAGAGTGAGCTATGAGCTCTGGCCTCAGATTACAATGAGAGAGAGAGAGCCCAGTGACGTGATTGCTTTAGCCAGTGGTGGGCTAGGTGTAGGCTAGCAGTCTCATAAGAGTATGTTGCATAATGATGCCATCGCCATCTTCAGTTGATCTCAGCCAAAAGGCTAGGGAAGAGCCAGTGAGAGGCACTGGTCCATAAGCCTGAAACCCTGACTTCCATTCCCAGTAGCAGGAGAACTGACCAACACACATACACACATACACACACAGTACTTTAAGACAAAGAAGCAGTATCACAGCCATCTTAATTTAAGTACAGACTCACTATGATGTGGACACAAGGATGAACTGTGACAATACAGTTCCCAAAACATTGCCCATATCCTCAAACAATCCATGAGAGTTTTGTCTTACCATCACTGCCATTGCAGTTAGAAGCAGTATGAATGCCTCACTTTAGTAATGCCAATAATTGCTTGGCATGGATGCTTCTTGAAAAGCACAGCTGGTTCTAGAATCTGACTTGGAGTGGAGTTACAAGGCAGAAAGATCAGTAATACAAGGTCAATCTTAGCTAAATATAGAGTTCTAGGCCATTCTGAGATACATGAGAGCCAGTCTCAAAAATAAAAATTAAATCAATAAAAAAAAAACAAACACACATATCACCTCCTCTTTTAACATCAATGTTTGCTAAGGCCAGGAGACAGCAGCTCAGAATCATCAGCCATGTCAGAGAAACAGCCACAAAGAACCAGGCACAGTGCCGCTGTACCTGAAATGACACCTAACTGCTTTCATCAAACCTGCCTGAAGAAGCCTAAAGGCGTGGAGGAAGAATGCTGACACCAGTCAGCCAGCCCCTCCCTTTCTTTTCCAAAGGAAAGAACCTACAGTGCTAAGGTACCACCCACCCTGCTGCAGGGAGAGACTGAGATGAGCTGTTTGGAGGAGACATCAGGTTCTTGGCAATGAACCACAGACACAATGAAACTCAGTCCCAAAGCTGTGTGGGAGACAATTTCTTCCCCTAAAGAGGATGCAAGCAAGATGCTGAAGAATAGACCCAGTGGCCAAAAAGCCTTGCCCGTTATTATCTTTATGCCCATATTTTTAGCCTTCAGGATAAGAGGTGGGGGGTGTTCTTTTCCTCCTTTCTTTCTCATCTCCTTCTTTCTCTGCCCCCCCATCACCCTCTCTCCCGCTTCTTCTTTGCCCAGCCTCTCAACAAGGTTAGCTCATAATAGGTCTTTGAGGCCACATGACCCAAGACATGATGCATACTGAGGTTGTCATTCTGAGGGTAAATCCGGAAAGAGCAAGAATTGAGCAGAGAAGGCCACATAAGAAAGAGGCCTTGTCTTTGCTCCATAACAAGGGCAGCCATGTAGGAGCAGCGGGGAGTCATGAGGCTGTGGTTTCAGACGCATGAATGGAATCATCCAAGGGTAGATCTGAGGGCAGCAAGACCAGAAGCCATTGTGATGGGGCTGACAGAGGCTGACAGCCTGGCTCAGCCAGCCCCTCCAGTTCATGAGGGGGTGGGAGAGATGGGAATGTGAGTACCTCTGGAGATGTGCGGAGGCTATGGGGACAAAGACGCCAGGCCCCCCTCCCTTCTGGTCCTGTGGAAGGGCCAGTCTGTGATTTGCTTGTAGATTAAATCCTTCTCTTCGAGAAAATGAATGTTCCTTATTGTCAATCATGTTGGGCCATGAGGAGTGGGTGAGTGGGTGGGTGGGTGGGCGGGCATGGAGGGAGGGAAGGCGGAGCCGTCTCTACTGGGCTGGGCAGTGGAACCAGGAAGGATGCTGGAGAGTCTTGGACAAGTAATAAAAGGAAACATGGGAGTCCGCTAGAGATGAAGCTGCCCCGGGGGAGACAAGTTTAGGGCCTTGAGTAAACCTATTGCTGAGGTGAAAGAATTCCAGGTGAGGACAGGACCTGGAAATTCCATGGTAAACGGAAAGAGAGATAAGCTGAGTTGTAACTGGAGTCGGTCCACCTGTCCAGTGTCAATGGCAGGGCCCTTCTAGGAAAAGCTTGTGGAAAGAGTCACTCATTGAGGACATCCTAAGTATAGAGGAAACCCTTCCAGTCTAGATGCAGGCACTCTCACAGGGACTACAGCTTGACTATTACAAGAGATGTGACTTACTAAAGTGATGAAATGGAGCCTTGTGGCTCAGGTTCGAACTGATCTTTGTTCTGGTGACCCACCCCACTAGTAGGCCTTAGGGTTTTACTGGCGCTGCAGTTTGGCTTGTGGGGTGGGAGGAGCAAACGTAACCTGAACTCAGAGGGATCTTTTTAAATGGGAGGCCCAGCAGCTCTTGTCATCCTCCAGGCCACACTGACATGGCAGCTCCAGCAGTCAAGCTGCTCACTGGAACCTGGATTCAGACCATCACTCAAAGGTGCATGTGTTAAGGGTGTGGTCCCCAGGGAGCACCTACGGAGAAGAGTTAGATCAAGTGGGGGTTTTAGGTCTTTGGAGGTGTGTCCTTGAGAGTGATGGTCCAACCATGGCCTCATCTTCTCTTTTCCTTCCTGGCCATCATACAGCCAGTTTTCTTCTCCTGCCCAACTCTAGCCATGCTGTCCTGCCTTATCATAGACCCAAAAGCAACAGGGTCAACCAATCAGGGACCGAAAGCTGTAAAATGGTGGAGCCAACAAAGTGCATTCTCTTTATAAGTTGATCAGCTCAGGTATATGCTATGGTGGCAGAAAGCTGGCTTAACACACTGTCAGAGAAAGCTAAACTCACAGGCTGAGAGCTGGATTCAGTTCAGCATGTTAAAATGCCTCCCTCAACCCAGTTCTCTGGGTTTTATTATATATGATCAAGTGCGTTTGAATGAAACTGTCTCCAAGTCCTCATTTTTATTTCATACTGACAATATTATTTTTATCAAGCTCATATTTCAAGAAGAGCTATTATTCTCTGCCTTTCCTGAACCAGGGGAAATTATCTTGTTCCTTCCCTTGAGCTTGAAAGAAAACCTTTCCATAACTAATGTTTATCGGCGGCACAATTTCTTTTGGGCAAAAAAAGACAGAGAAAGAAACCTTCTTGACATAGAAGGAAAAAGAATACCAGGGCTGGGGTGCAAGAGAGACACCAGGGAAAACTTAGGGGAGGGACTACACTCACAGAAGGTCTGCATTTATTCTCTCCCGGGAATGCTGATGTGGACTATTGGCCCTGGATGGATTGCTGCTGGGCCAGATCAGCCTTTAACACTTTCACTTCTGAATCATGAGAGGATCTCCCAGAAGGGACAGGGATAGCTTGAGGAGCAAGGGGTTAGGAGGTTAGTTGAAGCTTTCTGGGAAGATTGAAGCAATAGGGTAGCCACATATAATTAGAAGAAGAGACAGGAGCAGATAAGATTTCAAAGAACCAGATCATGCAATTGTAGCTCTGGGTAGCCCCAAATTTGGAGGTCAGATCAGCAGGCTGGTAAATCCAGAAAGACTTGAAGCACCATTCTACTTCTTTGGGAAACTGTTCTTTTGTTTTTAATGTCTATATTGACTGTATGGAAGCTATCCACATACTCAAGGACACATTTGAAGCCAACTCATGGTTGATGTTAAGAACATCTGCAAAACAACCTCCCAGTGACTCTTAGATGAGGATTTGACTACTTAATGGAGTGATACCATTAGAGGTTAAGTATAAAATGCCTCCATGGGTCTGGGCAGTGGTGGCGCACACCTTTAATCCCAGCACTTGGGAGGCAGAGGAAGGCTGATCGCTGTGAGTATGAGACCAGCCTGCTCTACAAAGTGAGTCCAGGACAGCCAAGCCTACACAGAGAAACTCTGTCTTTGAAAAACAATAAATAAATAAATAAATAAATAAATAAATAAATAAATAAAATGCCTCCATGAACTCATCTGTTTGAACACTTGTTTTGGAAGAATGTGCCATTTGGAAGACTGTGGGCCCTTCAGGTGATGTCACCTATTTGAAGGAAGGGGATCACTCCGAGTGGGGCTTGGGATTTTGTAGTCTGGCCCCACTTTCTTCCATACTCTAACAACTGACTGCAGAGACAACATGACCAGCTGCCTCTTGCTCTTACCAACATGCCTTCTCCATCATGCTGGGCTGCATCCCTTCAAACTGTAAACCACAATAAACTCTTCCAACCGTAAGTTGTTTCTTTTGAGTATTTAGTCATATCCAGAGAAAAGTAGAGACACCATCCATATTCAGACATGAGACTAACCAATCAGGGGAGGAGGAGAAGGAGGTGGGTGTCCAGAAATATTTTAATATGTTAAATAGTAATCCCAGTCTCCTCCCTAAATAAAGTTTATATACAATACTGTTGTGGGTGCCACTACACTTTTCCTCTGGTCTGAAATCTATTCTGGCAAGGATTACTGGGAAGAGAAAGAAAGATGGAAAAGAAAAGACGCAAAAGAGGCTCACCCAGCAGTGTCTGATGGCTCCTTTGCACCATCTACTATTGAACTTCTAAGGCATCGTGGGGGGAAATGTCACTGTTGGCAGAAGCAGACCCGCTGTGCTTGCATAGAAACAAGAGCTTCCACTCACCAAGGACCTGCCAACATCTCACAACGCCTCCTTAACCACACTGAGACAATAAGTGTCATTATGATCCTCTACACATGGTAAACTGAGGCAGCATAAAATCAAGTAGTTGCTCCAGCACCATTCCCACAATTAATGGGAGAGGTAGAATGTAGCCCTAACCCTGCCCAAAGCAAAATCTAGGCTTTTTTCAGACATATATGGTAGCAAATAGATGTGCTGCACAGAGTAGATCTGGGGGTTTGGGACACCCTACTTTTGGTAGTATGGTAATGGTGCCTGATAAGCACCAGAAATCTTAGTAGAATGGAAGAATACTTTCCACTGTTGATAATTCACCTCATAGGCAACCCCGAATCACTATAGGTACAGAAGTCAATTTCCCAGGAGATAATGAATCCTCAGTTTTGTTTTGTTCCTGCCAAACTCTGAACTTCCATCCACTTCCAGATGGCCAGGGCTGAAGTTTGTGAGGGAACGCAGAGTCTATTCAGTGTGCTAATGAACACCACTCTGTCAGCAATGCCATGCAGAACTACAGAGGGAGCCACGTGCTCTGCTGCTGCCTCATTTTGAATGGCACTCTCCTTGCGCCCAAAGCAATAATCCTGTGATTACAAACTAGTTCCCTTACCAGATATGCCTCTTCCCACAGAGAACCGCCACCGTGGAAATCCAGGCAATAGAGTCATGTTTTTGTGGCACTACATATCAGAGTTGACAACATAATTTTGATGTTTGGTAAAAGTACATTTTTGTCTACATCTTCATGAGAAGACTTGCTCAGCAGGAGGGGTTCTTTCACCTCACATATTTTATGCTTATATCAAAAATGGGGGAGTTTTTCCCCCTTTGTTTGTTGTTTATTTGTTTTGTTGTATACAACTTGCACACTTCAATGTGTTTTCAGGAAACTAAAAATATACCAGAAGAAAAATCATGATTTTTTAAAATTTACAGTTTAATATAGCATCCACAATTATTAATGAAATAATGATGACCAATTCCTGTCTTAAAAACCCCTAACTTTGTATAGTCAGTGCGCTCTCTCTCTCTCTCCCTCTCTCTCTCTCTCTCTCTCTCTCTCTCTCTCTCTCTCTTTCTGATGCTAAACTCTTTTGCAAAGATCACTCTGAATTGGATTCAGGAAAAACAAATTTGACTCATTTCACTCCAAGAAATTGGGACCATGTTCAATAAAATAAGAGCAAATTATCCTAGGAACTAGGATGTGCTTGGTTCCGATTTCTTGTGGCAAAATAGTTCCAGATTACATCTAAAGTGTTCAATGTGTTCAATCCTCTTTATTTTTAGGTATTGCAAATATTTTTTGCATTGTGTTCTTTGCAAAAAAAAAAAAGTGAGGGAGGAGAGAAGGGATGGAAAAGAGAAGGGATGCAGAGAGATGTAGCATGTTTTCTTTTTAAACTCTACTTTATTTAGGGTATTTAGGCCTCAACCTCCCAACCCTATGTAGGAGAGAGAAGGTTAGTGGGAAGAGGGGGCCCCCTTTACTTCTCCTGGCTGTTTAGGGCCAATTGGTTTCTTTTGGGCTATACCTGTCTCAGTCAACAGCAGACTCAGCCAGCAGTCTCCTCCAAGCCACCAGCATCCAAAAGTATTTCTCTCCATTCGTCTGTTCCAAACCAGGACACCCCCCCCCGCCCCCATCTCTGGTCTCTTCAAACTGTTGCACGCCACAGGCCAATACCACACATCACAGCATACTCTCTCTGTCTCTTATTTATAACCTCAGTCCCTAGACCACACCCATCTCTGTGCTGCAGGAGGAAGGCTGTTACCAGCTGGCAAAAGCCACCACGGCCCTCACAAGATGATTAACAGGTGTGGACAAGGTAAAGTTCAAACTGAAACCCCACACTTAGGATTAGAACAGAAACATATTTACATACCACAACTGAGTTTACAAAGAAGCCCAAACTTCCACTATAGAGAGAGACACAGATCGAGACAGACAGACAGAGATGGACATACATACACAGAGAGAGAGGGTGGGGAGGAGGAGAGAGTGAGGAGGAGGAGAGAGTGAGGGGGGGGGGAGGGACAGAGAGAGAGCGAGAGCGCTTTCCTCTAGGACCTCACCATATTACTAGACTCCCACAGAGTAAACTCAGTATAAAATGTTTCCTTGGACATCATCTGAAGATGTTTATCTACTGAGATCATACACACACACACACACACACACACACACACACACACACACACACACACTCACACACACACATACACGAATTGTAAGAGCTTTATATTTGAACCAGGTAGCACTTTCAGTGTGGAGCCATAGTGAGTTCATTTTTAAATATCTACTGAACATAATGTTAACAGTTTAGAATTGACAAAATAATTTGTTACTTTACTATCTCTGCTCAAGTGACAATTGATTCAAAGTTATCTACTTTAATGTCATATATGGAGAAAAGTGCAGAGGGGAGACCTGCTTTCTAGCATGTTAATGAACTATGAGCACCTCAAAAAAGCATATTTCACCCATCTCTTAAAACGTCTATCACTGAAGGGGCTGATGGGTTTAGTCTCTAGATCCTGTTCATTCCCCAGGATTCTTGGTTATTATTTTGAGCTCAAGCCAAAAGCTAAATAAAAGTGATTGTCTCTGTTTACTCGTGCCAAGTGTCCATATTAGGGTGTTTATTGCTGTGATAAAACACAATGACCAATAGTAACTTGGGAACGGAAGGGTTTGTTTTGGCCAACAATCTGTAGTCTATTGTCCAGAGAAGTCAGGGCAGGAATTCAAGGTGGGAGCCTAGAGGCAGGAACAGAGGCCAGGGGGTGCTTCTTCCTGGCTTACACCTCATGGCTTGCTCAGTCCGCTTTCTTATCAGCAAGCAGGTTGGACAGTACCCACAGTGAGCTGGGCCTTCTCACATGAATTATCAATCAAGAAAATGTCCCATTGGCCAATCTAGTGTGGGCATCTTCTGTTGAGGTTACCTCTTCTTCAGCAAATCCTACCGCCATGCCCCCACCACAGCTGGCCTGGTTGCCTCTTCTCAAATGACTCTAGCTTGTGTCAGGTGACAGAAAACCAAGCAGCACACAGAGCTAGTAGCAGAGTAGCCTTTGTTCTAGACCTTTGTTAGGGGAAACAGGGTAGTTTAGCACACGCCTTCCCATCTCTCCCTCCTTTCGTCCACTCGTCCACCTTATTTCCTTGGGGGACTTCAAAGTAAGTTGTGAACTTAATGTCTGAATTATTTGCATCTCTCCTCGCTGTGACCAAACACCTGGCAAAGCAACTTGAGGAAAGGTTTGTTTAGCCTCACAGTTTAAGGGGGCACAGACATGGCAGCTGGTAGCTTTTCTACCTTCCTCACACCTCAGTGAAACAGGAAGCAAACAAGACAGGAAGCAGGGCCATACTATAAAACCCAACGGTCTGCTCTGAGGCTCCCCACCACATAGACCCACTTCCTCCAGGGAGTTGAGTCCACAACCTTCTACAACATCAGCACCAGTTCTAGACCAAGTGTTCAAATGCATAAACCAAGGGGCACTTGTTATGCCCAAACCATAACAACCTCTAACATAGACACACATGTAGTCCCAAATCAAATTCTACATCACAAAGAATGTTGAGCAGGGAATGGCAAGACCGAACTTGGGAGCGAGGAAGAATGTACAGGTATCAGTGAGGGTGGTGTGGCTGAGAGGATTAGAGTCTAGGGACAGACATGGTGGCCACCATGAAGATCCAGAGAGAGATGGTGAGGGCCTGGATCTGGGGAGGGGCTGAGCAGGGTAAGAGTAGGAAACAGTGAAATTGTGGGACAGAGCCTTTCGGGGGACTGGCACGGAACTGCTGAGGTGGAGCGAGTTCAAACTCCAGAAATCTCAAACCCCAGATTTAAAATCTCATCCTGAGAACAGAAGCTGTTGGGGGGAAAAGCTCTCTCCTTGTTTCCGTGCCTGCCTCAGGAGCAGGTGACACAACCCCAAGGTGGCTCCAGGTGGTCAGTCACGTGAGCTTGTCACCTGTTATCTTCCCCCATGTAAATAGAGCATTGCTAGCAGCCGAAGTCCCCGCGAATGAGATGCATTCATCCTCAAAACCCCTCCCACTGGCCAAGGTTTAAAAGTCGCTGTTTCACATAAAATCACACACAGACACACACACACCACCCACCCACACACCACCTACTTCCCTGAAGATTGTCTGAGGCTGGGTGCTTATTCTGAGCTGTACCACTGGGGTAAGAAGGGCCCTCCTTCTCCCTGAAGAACTCATCGATGCATCCCCGAACTTGGCTGTTGGCCAGGCTGTAGCCAAGGGTCCTTCATGGTCGGGCCTAACTCAGTCTCAGAGCCCTGAGCTTCTGCAGCCACTTGGCGCAGCTCTGGAACTGCGCCCCAGCTACATCCTTATCAGGCAGGCACAGGTGAAAGTTCACCCACACCCCACACCATCTGCCTCTCAAGCGGCTGTTCAACTACAAGAGCCATAAAACACTGCTGCAGAGAAATCTTTTCCTCCCGCACCCTCAGCTGGACCAAAAATCTTGTGTCATGGGCCTATTCTGTGCTCCACCCTTCCAGGTCTGAGGGATACCCAGGATCTGGCAGCCTTTCTAGGAGACACAGAACCACATA
The DNA here is from genome assembly GCF_964271855.1 of Acomys minous. NCBI lineage: Eukaryota > Metazoa > Chordata > Mammalia > Rodentia > Muridae > Acomys > Acomys minous. Next base: position 49,959,959 of record NC_140490.1, on the reverse strand, counting down.
GAACTGCATTTCACTCATTAGAAATAGGGGACAGAAGGAAAATGTGGGAGACATCTGCAGTACCTCCCAATTTCTATCTTGCTCAAAAGATAAATAGAAGGACTGTATATGTACTTTGGAAATGACATTAAGATGGTTAAATATTATAGCCAAGCATGGTGGTGCATGCCTTTAATCCCAGTACTCAGGAAGCAGAGGCAGATGGATCTCTATGAGTTCAAGGCCAGCCTGGGCTACATAGTGAGTTCAAGGACAGCCAGGGCTACCTAAAGAGACCCTGTCTAAAGCAAAATAGAAGAAAACTTTTGGTGTAAGTTGAATTTTGAGCATAACTTTTGTAGTATCTAGGAAACATCCAGATAAATTATCTAGTAAACAGAGTAGAGAGCGCCTGGTTAGGAACACTCGTCAAGAAGCTGCATGAAGAATTCATGTAGCGTTGAGAGCTTTGATCTGGAGAGTGAAGAGCTGTGGCCTGGAAGAAAACCACCTGGAAGCTGTATGAAGTGTAAAGGGCAAGCAGGGGATGATGCACTCATAAAGAAAGGAAGCAGCCACTGGTAAAGAAAAAGATCCAAGAAAGGACAGGGTGTGAGAAGTAGGAGAAAGACCTGTCAACAGAATGAGGTGCTCAGAAGTCAAAAAAGGTGACACGATTCAGAAGGGTCAATGGCGTTTGACATCTCGGAGGTTCATAATGACCCTGGCAGAAAACGCTTTTCTGGGAGGTGGAGAAATGGAACCCACCATTCAGTGGGCAGGGGACAGAATGACAGAGGAATAGACACTGTATTAAGGCCAGTTGCTTTAGGAATTTGATCACGAGAGGACTGAGAGAGGTTCTGCATTATTAAGAGGAGGATGTGAGGTCACAGGAAGTTCAAGGCCAGCCTGGTCTCCAAAGGAGTCCAGGATAGTCGCATGTATCACCATGCCCGCCTGTTACACTCACACACACACACACACACACACACACACACACACACACACAATCTAGTTTCAGATACTGGCGCTGATTTATTTATTTTTTGGTTTTTCAAGACAGGGTTTCTCTGTGTAACAGCTTTAGCTGTCCTGGAACTCGATTTGTAGTCCAGGCTGGCCTTGAACTCATGGAGATCCACCTGTCTCTGCCTCCCAAGTGCTGGGATTAAAGGCATGTGTACTACCACCGCCCAGCACTGGTGGTGTTTTTATGCCTGTATCATGATCCTTTTTATTTTAATGGTTAACACTTAGCTTTCCTATTAGGCCAAGAATTTTTTCATATTGATGGAATTTTTCTTGTTCCGGGATTCAAATACACATTGATTTTGAGGATGTTACCATCCCAAGAAGTTGACAGCCTGACTATGAAACCACAGGTCTGCGTGTTGCTCACATCTTACCATAGGGGAAGCTGAGAAGCTTGGCCAAAGCCTATAAGCTGGTAGAGAGTGGAATCCAGATGCCCAGGATGCCTCCACACCCTGCCCCGTCAGTCCACTCCTGTGTGTCTGGGGACTACAGAAATCGTCTTGGATTCTCTGGCCTCAGCTGGACATAGAAATCAATGTGGGATTGAAATCTGACTCTGAAAGAGGAAAGTGCTTGAATTAAAGAGCATCTCTCAAGAAGAGAGAGGTTTGACATAGGACCACAGAGAAAAAGGCTCAAAGAGATCTCTAAAGAATAGAAACTACTGAGCAGGGAACTTTAAACTTAAAACAGAAACATTTATTTGCATATACGCTTGTCTGCATGTGTGTAAATGTGTGTGACATGAGCATACATATGCCACAGTGCGTATGTGAAGGTCAGAGGACAACTTTCAAAGAGTCAGTTCTCTTCTTCCACCGTATGGACCCCAGGGATTGAACTCAGGTCCTCAGGCTTGGTGGCAAGCCCCTTTAACAGCTGGACCAGTACTCTGTCCTTGGATAAAAAAAATAATAAATAAATAAATAAAAACTTTATAGCCACTTTTCTCTCTTTGTTGGGCAAAGAGGACGCTGTTTTAAGAGCTGGCTTATCCAGGAGTAAAGCTAGAGTCCATATAATTGTCTTATTTGTTTTCTAAGCCATTTATGCCAAGACAGCCCATTAACTGTGCCTGAGAACTAACTATGCTTGATACCTGTAGCACCCAGGAGCTCAACACTGCTGTGGGCACAGGAACTAGACGGCCTTTACTGAAATCTGTTGTTGGTCTTCAGCTAACGGCATCAGGTTGACAGACCACCTTGCCAAACCCACCTAAAGTTACCAAACTAATGGTTCACATAGTGTGATGTAAAGTTGTTTCCTCCTTGTCTCTGTTTAGAAGGATATTCTGGATACAAGACCAAGTCTGCAAGCATGCCCTTTCTCCCCCAAGTGATGCCTGGAGGATGGATAGAGGTAAATTGAAACACTTCTCTGCCGTTACCTTTTCAACCCACTTGTTTACACTGTATCAACCCTTCGTGCTTTACAAAGAAACACCCACCATCAACACACACACACACACACACACACACACACACACACACACACACACACACACACAGAGGATGTATTGCTTGGGAAGATGATTCAGAGAGTTTGAGAGAGAGTCACTAATAAATTGACGGCAAGTGCTTTTTAATATAGAGTGTTATTGAAATGCATCTGAAGAATAAGATCCTCAAGGTCGTTGCTCAAGAAGATGCTAGATGCCTGGCTGCCTTGTTTGCCATCTAACAGATGCTGCATACAAAGGCTGAACAGAGTGTGGCTTTAACTCACACTTAGAATCTCCAGAAAAGTCCCTACTTATCTCCAAACAAGGGACTAGCTCAGGTGAACAAAAGAAAACGAATGACAGAGCAGTGTTTTCTCAAGTCCTAAGGAGCAAAGGAATCAGTTGGAATCTCATTTAAAAAAAAAAAAAAGCTAGAGTTCAGAAAGGCTGGGATGGAACCTTGGATGCTGTATTTCTAATAGGCTTCCAGATGATGCTGATGCTGCCTGTCTATGATGCTGTCTGTACTGGTTGAAAGGATGTGGTAAGATGCATGGACTTGTGTAGTCAACAGGACTTCAGCAACAGACCCAGACAGTCTAATCACTTGCTTAGTCTCAAAAATACAAAAATAAAAGCATCCACATATGGGTGGCTAAAAGGGGAAAGGACACATAGAATAAGAGTTTAGGAAAAGAACAACATTTTAGAAACCGTGACGTGTCATTCAATGTTGTGAGTGCAGAGAATCTCATAGTTCATCAAACTCATAGTTAAATAGGTAAAATATATAGAAGAGACCTCACACAGCTCAGTTCTGGGCACAGTATCATCCTTAATAAATGTAAAGCCCCATTTCCAGTTTTTAAATAAATTCATTTACTCATTCATTCATTCGTTTCTCTCTCCATTCATCCTACCACAAGTATATTTCTAATGTGTTGAATGTATATTTAGGCAATTGTTAATACATAAAATATATAAGTTCTGAATGTTTTTTTTTCAACTGAGCTTAAATCATGCACCCAGGAAGGTAAAATAACCTTTTAATTACAAAGCTTTCTGGTTTTACATGAATGCATTCACCTACAACCAAGTCAAGACAGAGACTTTCTCCGCAGTTCTTAGCAGTAGCTTTGATTTACAGAAGTGCCACTATGTAAGAGAGATGGCTGTGTTTCGCCTCATTTCACAGCACAGTGTTTTCAGTGTTGAAGGATTTATTCCAACTACTTCTTAGGATTCGGTTTGCGTAGCTGCCACATTTCATTTGTCGTTTCCCAACAGAGGATGTCTAAACTGATTCCAACCTTTTACCATGAATAAGCTAGAACAAACATCCTCATTTCTCTCCTGGATCCTTGTTCGATCTCTTTGGTTAATGCACATAACCAAATAAGTGAGTGCTGGGTTGCACTGAGTGTATGCGTGTACGCTTCATTTACGACTTACCAGTGCTTCCCAGAACGGCTTCACTCACCGCAACTTGCAAGTCTATTTTCCCTTGAATCAAGTGTATAAGTGTATGGTGTGTTAAACGGGACCTAGATAGCCAAGTTTCACTAATGTTATACACATGAAATCTGTCTATAAATAGCAACTCATTCTTTCATTGAAAAACTAACAATGATGAAGAGTACAGCAACGGAGAAGATAAAAATCTCTGGCCCCAGGGAATTTGTTTTCTAGTTAATTAAAACCATTAAGTGGTTCAGGTCACTTAGGAAGACTAACTGGAGAGGAAAACCAAGAGAATTTTAAAAGAGGAAAAACATTGTTCTGAGGGTTGTCCAAAAAGGAGGAGGGGGGAGCATGGAGAGCTGGGCATAGTGGTGCATGCTTGTAATCCCAGCACTTGGAAAGTAGAAGCAGGAGGATCAAGGGTTCAAGACCACCCTCAGCTACGTAGGGAATCTGAGGACAGCCTGGGCAGTGTTAGACTATATCTCAAGGAAAAGAAAAAGAAAAGAACCAGGAGAAAGTAAGGGCACAGGAGTGAAGAGAGGACTTCAAGGCTGGTCAAGGGTCTCACAAGGCAGAGAACTGGGTCAACAGAAAGGCTGTGGTGGAAAATCAAAGAACATGGACGAACAAATGCCTTGTGGCCCTGGTCACAGCCCATCTGCATGGTAATAATGTCCCTAGTCCAAGCCTGTGCACTGCTCCCCACTTTCCTTCAGCCCATCTGTGTTCTTTTTACATTTAGTTAGTTATCAGGGTCGGGGGTGCTTTACATGTGTAGCGCAGTACTCCTGTGGAAGTTAGAGTTCACCTTACGTGAGTTCATCCTTCATCCTCTTCCTCTACCATGTAAGTTCCAAGGATCAAACTTAGGTCGTCGGGCTTGATGGCAATCGCCCTTAACCAGGGAGCCATCTCACATCCCCCATCCACACTTCTCCTCAGAGCGTAAATTCCACTCTGTGATCAAGGACTGAATTCTCTGATTATTCTGAGGAATGATCGTCTTGTATCTAAGAAGTTTGCCAATTCATGTGAATTTAACAACATTTGTCTATAGAACTCAAAAGGGATTTGAAGGAGAAACATTATAAGATGTTTTTCCCTCTAGTCTGAAAGTTGGAAAAACAACTTCAAATGTCCTACGACTGCTTTGACTTTAATGTCGGTCCCCTTTCTTCTCTTTATCCTAGCCCATGTGTTAAATCATTATATCATCTCAGACTTGGGCCTGGCTCTTACTACTTCATGCCTGAATCATGGTGAGGCCTCAACTCCTGCACACAAAGCATCTTACCAGCATCTTACCAGCATCACCTGTGCAGCTGCTGGTGCTTTGCTACCCCCTCAGAAGGAATCCTCTGTGTCAGATTCACAGCCTGCCTCCACCCTCCTGTAGAACCTTGAGTTCCCATTTTTACAATAGTCGTCATCCAGTCCTGCCACAAGAGCTGTTCTAGTTCCCTCTCTGTTGCTACAATTAAACACTTTACCAAATACAACTTACAGAAGGAAAGGCATACAATTCCAGGTCACAGTCTATCATCACAGAAGGAAGTCAGAGCAGGAACTCAAGCAGGAACCATGGAGAAACTGCTTGCTGGCTTGCACGGGCTCGTGCTTGACTAGTTTTCTTATAGAGCCCGTGACCACCAGCTCACAGGGAATGGCACCTCCCACAGTGGACTGGGTTCTCTTACATAAATTAGATAGTATGTCAATCCCCACAGACAGGTCCATAAACTAATCTGATGTGGGTACTACCTCAGTTAAGAGTTCCTTCTCAGTGACCCTAGGCTGTGTAAGGTTGACAGTGAAAGCTGACTGTAACACTAACCTAACTGATGTTCTAGAAAACACAACCTTCTCCGCCCTCCATTCCTGTGCCTGCCACTTATATAATTGAAAGCCACGCCCAAATCCAGAGTCCACCAGGTCCCAAGGCCTCAGCTTCCCATTGCCCGATCTTATTCCTAGAACAATAATTCTCAAATTCACTCATTTTCAGACTCAAAACTGTTAAGAACCCAAAGAACTTTTGTCTGGTGGGATGTCAATTTCACCAATATAATTATACTTACCAATAAATTATCAGTAAATTTTACAGTATAAATTAAATTAATGAAATTTCTCAGTATTTGCTTGCTCATTAAAAATAAAACATATTCCTTATTATCCTTAAAACTTTTTTTGTTTGTTTGTTTTGGTTTTTTGAGACAGGGTTTCTCTGTCCTAGACTCAATTTGTAGATCAGGCTGGCCTCAAACTCAGTGATCCTCCTGCCTCTGCCTCCCAAGTGAAAACATGTTTTTTAAATGAAAAATAACTCTATCTTCTCAAATGAAAAAAAGTAATAGTGGCAACATTTTGGATGTGTGCAAATTTCTTTACTGTTTGGTTTAACAGAAGTAGCTGAAATCTCAGATCTGTTTCTACATTCAATCTTCTGTGATTATCGTTGCTGTTGCTTTGTTTGTTTCTGTCTTTGTCCTTTTGGTTGAAGCAGAGGAAGAAAGTTCAGCCATACAGATATTGTGATAAATAAAGGAAAGAGAATTTTAATGGATTTTTTAAAAAGATAGTTGTAGACATTCCTTTCTTGAAGTAAAAACTTCTTATACTACTGGAATTAATAACTCCGATTTAAAAGCATTTATTTTTATTTTAAGTCTGAGTGTTTTGCCTACGTGAGTCTGCATACCACACTTGTGCAATGACCACAGAGGCCAGAGAGGGCATTAAATCCCTGGAATTGACGTTATGGACAGTTGTGAGGTGCTATGTGGGTGCTGAGAACTGAACCCCGGTCCTCTAAGAGCATCCCAAATGTGATAGTTTCCTAAAATCTAAGCTACAATGTGAAATCTGAAATCTTATCAGTAAACTTTTCATACTTATTTACACTGAAATCCATTGATTTGTCTTGTACTTTGGATGGACTTTTACCTACTTGTGACTTTATGGTATCTAGCACTAACCCATTTAGACGATATTGATCCACTGAGTTACACAGAACTTCTAAATGTTGACGCATTGATTACAGAATATATATATATTTTTAAAATCCCATACACAATCCTGCCAGAAGAGTCTTTGGGCATTGAGAAACTGTCAAGCTTATGGTGGTGAACCCAAGTTTTCCCAGAATTCTTTTTATATGAAAGATAGAATTGTTCGATGGGCAACAAAAATGTCAGCTGTTTTCCTTGAACTGATAAACCCTCTTTGTTCACTTCCAAGAAACTGTTTTGGCAAATATCCAACTCTAAATAGCCATAGTTTATCTGTCATTCATTGTGATAAGTAGAAAAAGTATACCACCACCACATCACCACCGTAAAGACATATTCACCAAGAATCTATGGATATTTCTTTTTAAAGAATGGTGGGTTGGACTAATTTTCTTAAGGACCATAAATGATTTTTTTTTAATCTAGCAGTAATTCCCTTATAAGAGAGAGACAGAGGGAGATCCAGATGGTAGAAAAGAAGATACAGAAATAAAAAAGACAAGAAGGCTATATGTAAAGAAAAGAGCAAAGAGCACAGTGATGTGACTACCAGTCAAGGGCCATTAAGGCCTGCTCATCACCATGAGAAGCGAAGATAAACAAGGGATATGTTTCCCCAGAGCCTCAGAAGAGAGAACACAGCTCTGCCAGCCCTTGACTTCAGATGTTTGGCTTCTAGAGAAATTTCCAGAGACTCAGAAGAAACACACTTCTGTTTAGTGACACAGGCTGTGGTAATCTGCTGCAGCAACCTTAGGAAATAAGATGTTTTTCCTTTCAAGTATTGTAAAGTATTGTTCCATGAAAAGGTTGCTAGTTTAGCTAGTAACCTAAACAGCCACATGATTAATTACAGCTATCACATTTCAATGTGGAGCCATAGTGCTTATTCACAGTTCTCATTCTATCACCCAAAATATTAAAAAGATATGTACTCAAGAGCTGAGCCTGAACGGGGACTGTAGCACAGTGGTAGCACTCTTGCTTAGCATGCATAAGGCCTGAGTTCTACCCCAGTACAGCCCTCCCCTTCCAAAAAAAATGGGACATAATAAATTAATAATTAATAATGTTTCATGAAGGACAATATTGGTTGAATACTAAAGAATACCAATAGTACAATGAGTGTCACTGCCTTGGGTCCCTGTTCTGACATGGATCATGCCTCAGGAGCTATCCACCCTAATATTTGAGACAAGGTCTCTCACACTGTTACCCACAGCTTGCCAAGTTGCTTAGGCTAGCTGGCTAGAGGACTCCAAAGATCTGCTTCTTTCTGCCTTCCAAACAGCTCAAGACCCCTCTCTTCCTCTCATGTCCTTGATGGCCAGCCTGGTCTACAAATCGAGTCCAGGACAACCAGGGCTGTTACACAAAGAAACCCTGTCTCTAAAAAACAGAAACAAAAACAAAAGTAAAAGAGTGTATGTTGCCGTTAATGTCACCAGAGACAGAGACAATCTTGTGCTCAGTATAGCCCAGGATGCCTGTTAGGGCCATCTCCGATGCCTACTTCACTATCTTCTTGATGTTATTATATGTGGGGTTTTTGTTTGTTTGGGATTTTGTTTGTTTGGGGTTTGTTTTGGTTTTGGGGGAGAGAGTTTCTCTTTGTAGCCTTTGCTGTCCTGGAACTCACTCTATAGACCAGGCTGGCTTTGAACTCAGAGATCTACCTGCCTCTGTCTCCCAAGTGCTGGGATAAACCACCACCAAGCCAATATTATTATATATGGCACCCATTTCCAGACAGCAAGTCAGATCCATGACAGACATATTGGGGTGGGAACACAGGTCATGACAGCAAGCTTCGGTTCTGTAATAGCCTTGCCCACTGCCTTGGAAGCACCAGAGGATATGGGATAGTGTTCTGGAAGCCCCATAACTATCACACCACAGTTTCCCAGAGAGGGACCCACAATCTTCTGGGTGGCATTGATAACATGGACTGAGGTCATAAGTCCCTTGACAATGCTGAAGTTGTCATGGATGACCTTGGCCAGGGAGCTAAACAGTCGGTGGTTCAAGAGGCACTGCAGACAATCTTTAGTGAGTTGTTGTTTTTCTCATAGTTTATAACCATCCCAAATGTGAGGGCTTCGGCAGAAGAGGAAAGACGCTGATCCTTTCAACTCCACCCTTCAAGTGCACCCTGGCCTGCTCCATGGCAGTGAAGATGCCAGAAGAACCTACAACATACTCGGCACCAACATCGCCCCACTTGTATATCGGTAGCATCTCTATTCTGGATGATGAGAATAGACTTCCCATTTATGACATTTCCTAGTATTGTGCCATGGAACTTGTGGTGGGTGGCATCATAATGGAACAGATAGACCTCAACAGACTACTCCTGTGTTTCTGGCCTGTACATCTCCTTTCCTCCCTCTAATTTACTCTTTCTTCCATCATGGCAGATGCTATGGTAACATAATTCTATAGATCTCTCTCCCTGTGTAGGTCTATCTGTTCCATTATGATGCCACCCACCCCAAGTTCCATGGCACAATACTGGGAATCCATGCAGTGGTCATTCATGGCAACAATGTCTACTTTTCTAGAGTTGAAGATAGCCCTGGTGAACAGGTGCCTAATATGGCCACACCCATTTCCTCTGACCCTCACCAGATATCCTGACTCAGGAATGGGGCTGGCATTGCACAAGAAGATGCACAGAGAGGCGGGTGATATTATTATATAAATCTCAGTCATTTTAATATGTCTCCCCCAAAATCAGCTGGTTTCAAAGATTTCAATAATATAAGGTTAAGCCATTGCTGGATATTGTGTCTGTCATTAAGTTCTTTGTTTAGACAAGAAAAAAAGGTGTGAAGGGTTTTTTTCCCATTGTGTCTAAATGGACTATATTTGAACATATATTTTTGGAGCTTTAGTTTGAAGGATGCTACATGCTTATTCTGCCAAGGCTATTCCTGTGTTTCTGTCCTGGACAGCTCCTTTCTTCCCTCTAATTTACTCTTTCTTCCATCATGGCAGATGCTACAGTAACTTAATTATATAGATCTCTCTCTCCACATTTGACTACAAGCTGTGTGAAAGCAAAAACTGTCTATCATTGTATCCCAGGACTCAGGCCTGGCACCTACAACACACACGCTCAATATCTATTTGTTAATTGACATGTCACAGGTACACATAAAACTCAGATAGCCAATGTACACCCCTCACATATAGAACCTGCACTGCGAACAGAAGCAGAGCTCCCAAGAAGAAGGCTCAGCTCCCGTGATGAGCTGCTCGGCCTATCAAGTATTTATGGAATAGCAGAGAGCAGCAACCCTCGAGCCTTGGAGCTGAATAGCAGAGAAGATGAACCAAAGCCAAGTCCCTGCCCTTCTGCATCGAGTAATGCAAATCCTATACTGCTCATGAAACATGTGAGAAAGGCGAAGCTGTGGAGTTCCATAAAACAAAAGCACAGTCCCTCCAGGGAGCCCAGGCTTTGAATAAGGATGCTGAACACACCTGTTCCTCCCTTATTTACTGAGCAATTGAATGCAGACAGTGAAGTTGGGGAGCTTGAGGCCCAGATTTTTAAACATAAAGCTCATAGGCCATGCAGTGTGTAATGAAAAATAGAAAGTTAACAGGAGTGGGAAGAATTCCAAAGAGCAGCTACACGCAGTGTACTCAGATTCCGACTCTGGGTAGCGCGTGGCCCAAAGGGTTGCTGTCTGTCAGGTCTGAAGGCAAACTCACCGGTTACTACACCTAGAAGAGAGTCACAGTAGTAATGATGTGCATGAGCCTAAGTGACTTTGCTGTGTCAGCTAATGAATCCACATACTGTCCCTAAAACATTCAGCTCTTAGAGCTGGCAACTAGGGTCCCACCCTGGCTCCTTCCCTCTGGAGACCCCCTCCAGCTCCCCTGCAGCTTTGCCTTGTCTATGGGACAGGAACCAAAAGCCGTGGGTCACCCAGAGTCTGTACACTTTCTTTTTTTCATATATTTCATTAATTTATTCATATTACATCTCAATGGTTATCCCATCCCTTGCATCCTCCCATTCCTCCCTCCCTCCCATTTTCCCCTCACTCCCCTCCCCTATGACTGTGACTGAGGGGGACCTCCTCCCCATCTATATGATCATAGGGTATCAAGTCTCTTCTTGGTAGCCTGCTATCCTTTCTCTGAGTGTCACCAGGCCTCCCCATGCAGGGGATGTCGTCAACTATGGGGCACCAGAGTTCGTGTGAAACTCAGACCCCACTCTCCACTCAATTGTGGAGAATGCCCTGTCCATTGGTTAGATCTGGGGAGAGGTTCGAAGTTTACTGCACGAATTGTCCTTGGCTGGTGCCATAGTTTGAGCAGGATCCCTGAGCCCAGATCAGCCCATCATAATGTTCTTCTTGTAGGTTTTTAGGGCCCTCTGGATCCTTCTATTTCCCCATTCTCCCATGCTTCTTTCACCTAGAGTCCTAATAGGATGTCCTTCCCTCTGTCCCACTTTCCTGGTAAGTGAAGACTTTCATGAGACATATCCCTTGGGCTAGTGTCCAGATATAAGTGAGTATATACCATTTGAGAGTCTGTACACTTTCATCCACCACTATGCTAGCGGCCAAACGTAGCAAAGATAGGGCACCCCCTTAGCTTTGAATGTCAGTCAAGCAGCGAGTCACATGGTCACTACGTCTCAGAACAGGCACATCCCTACCCATCATTCCTGGCTGGGTCAAATGCCTCCTCTATTTGCTTACTTTCTGACTCTGCTCACTTCTTTCTCTAAGCACCATTGCCCCGGATCTGTGATTTCCCCTTCATGGCTTTTTTTTTCCCCTGTCTCATAACGCATAACAATCACTCATGAACATTTCTCACTTCTCTACAAGAAACCTGGGTTTTTTGCCCACAGCCAGAATCACATAGGCCTCTACTGAGATGTATTAACTTTGATGCTGGAACTACTGGGCCTAAGAAAAGGAAGGCCCCAACTGGGAAGGTGTGAGAAGCTGCCTTACAGCCTAGGTGACTCTTTCCTGTCACTTCCTTGCCACACCCAAATCCCAGGTACACAGAGGGGCTTTCTCTGAAGTTCCTTATCACCTAATGTCTTCATTTAAAAAAAAAAAAAAAAGAGCACAATGGGATTCAACCTTCCTACAGTGAGGCTTATTAGAATGGAACATTAGCCTTCTATCAAAGAGGTGGGGACTGAAAGACACTCATCATACCTAGTACCCAGCCAGAGGAGCTTTGTCCCTAGCATGGAAAGAGAAGATGAGAAGCATTCCCAAAGCATAGGAAGCAAGACAGTGTTACAGGGAGAGTATGCGAAACACCCGATTTACATAGGAAACCACTTCTGAGCATGCTCAGTCAAGGAGGACATCCTGGAGCATGTTCAATTTAAAGTCATGGGTCAGGAAGACTGTGAACACACTTTTCAGCATGCTTGGTTCAAAGTCATGGAAATCTTAAATGGGAGACAGATTCACTGCTGGGCACACTAATTTTGTACGGCAGCTAGGAGCTAGCAATGCCTTTGGGCGTGGTCACTAGGAATCATACAGAGAGAACAGAAAACACCTCTGGATAGAGTTAGCTTGAATTGTAAAGATGGTAGACAGGAACACCACTGGGCTTCCCCATGAGGTGTTCATAAAGTTTTAGCTACAAAGAAAGGGAAAGGACATTTTTTTCTTTTTCTTTTTCTTTTTCTTTTTTCTTTCTTTCTTTCTTTTTTTTTTTTTTTTTTTTTTTTTTTTTTTTTTTAAGATTTATTTATTTAAAGCCAGGCATGGTGGAGCACGCCTTTAATCCCAGCACTCGGGAGGCAGAGGCAGGTAGATCACTGTGAGTTGTCCAGCCTGGTCTACAAAGTGACTTCAGGATAGCCAAGGGTATACAGAAAACCCCTGTCTTGAAAAAAAATTATTTAATGGTTTATTTATTACATATGCATGTCTGCCTGCACACCAGAAGAAGGCACCAGATCCTATTACAGATGGCTATGAGCCACCATGTGCTTGCTGGGAATTGAACTCAGGACCCCTAGAAGAGCAGACAATGCTCTTATCCACTGAGCCATCTCTTCAGCCCAGGAAAGGACATCTTGAAGATATGTTAATAAAGTTTGTCTCTAAACTTAGAGGCTAACATTCTGAAAGATAAAATTGACTGTCACTGGGAAACTTCTGTTTCATACAAATTCATTCTACTTTTCTCTCTAAAACTACATCAAAAAGCAAATGTCTTCTGGGAATGTAATTCAATGGTAGAGCCTGAGCTATGAGGCTATGGGTTCTATCCCCAGCAACACACACACATAAACACACCCCCAAAATATGTTAAGAATACTTACCAGTCAATAGCAAAACAAAAAAATATCCAAGCTAGTCAGGTCATGATCTTTATGAGACACACAAAGAGGCAAAAGGACATTTAAAGAAATTTATCCTTATTAGTATTTAGATAAATGGCATCACCTACCCTACCCTGCACCCTCAGGGTGTTTTGGCTTCTTTTTGTTGTTGGCTGCTTGGTTGGTTGGTTTGGTTTGGTTTGCTTTGGTTTGGTTTGGTTTTCAAGACAGGGTTTCTCTGTGTAGCCTTGGCGGCCCTGAACATACTTCTTAGACCAGGCTGGCCTAATCTCACAGAGATCCACCTGCATCTGCCTCCCTGAGTGCTAGGATTACAGGCATGCCCCACGGCACTCAGCACCCCCTTCCTTCAAATATATCTCATATATATATAAATATGTCATATATGTTTTATATATCTTATATATAGGAAATCTATAAATCACACACGCATATACATGTGTATATATATATGAAAGACCTGGCTTTGATAACAACACATCCAAGTGTGCGCTCCTGTCACACATTGCCTCAGGAAGCAAACACTAGGAGAGTGTCTCTGGTGGGAAGTTTGTCGATTCATAACACAGCCTTGACTACATCCCTATTTTTCAACTTAGCAACTTTGTTTCTTTAAAAAGTTCCTCATGAGAACATGTCAGACAAGTGAGACTTTTCAGTACTTTACTATTTTTAAACAAAAAAGAATGTGTGAAAGAAATAAATGTCTACTGATACAGAAATGACTAAGTAAAACGTACTGTATGTTTTAGCCAGCTTTCCGTGGCTATAACAAATGCGATATAAAGAGGAAAAGCTTGTTTCAGCTCATGGTTTTTGAGAGTTCCGTTCATGGTTACTTGCTCCCATTGCTTTTCAGCCTGGAGCAACACAGCACAACATGATGGGAGTGCATGATGGGAAAGCCTATTCACCTCCTGGCAACAGGAAAGCAAAAAGAGTGAGGAAGAAAGGGCTGGAATTCCAGTATCCCCTTCGAAGGCATGCCCCCAATGCCTCCTCTTACAGGTCCTGCTACCTCCCAGTAGCACCACAGGTGGATCAGCAAGCCTTTGACACATGGGACTTTGGGGAACATTTGTCCAGCCCATACCTATGTACATGTCAGGAATAATAATTATTTAGTTGGAAATCAGGTTCTCACAAGAGTACTATGTATTCATGACCAGAAAACACTAGTACTAATTGGATAAACTAGTTTGTGTCATAAGAATAATTTCACAGTCTCAGCAGCTTAGCATGTGCATGAGCATGTGTGTGTGTGCGTGTGTGTGTGTGTGTGTCCGTGCACACACACACATTTCTCCCTTTCATATTACATATCCAAATAAGAGTAGATAAGCAGGTAATAGGGAGACTTCCTCCATAAAAATTACTCAGTGATCCATAGTCTTAGAGAATGGTAAGTGATAATCTCTTTTTTCACGTCTATAAATCGAGAAGATTCATTAAATAGCATAGGAACCCGGTGTATGAAATTAGGGATGGCTCTCATTTTCTTTAAGCATATTCAGGGTTTCTAAAAGTTCATTAATTTCTAGAACAAAAGAAAAGCTTTATGCTTTAGTATTAATCATGCTATGCTGTATTCTCTTGACTTTAGAAAACAAATATTTCTTCTGCCTTATTTAGTAAATTGCTTGTAAGAATGTCTGAGAAGTTTGGGAGCTGGGGCAATGACTTAGTAGGTGAGAGTGCTTGCTGAGCAAGTTTGGGGACTGGAATATGAATCCCCAGCACCCACATAAAAATCTGGATAGGCAACATGTCCCTGTAATCCCAGCACTAGAGGGGGAAGAGTCCAGAGGATTGCTGGGACTTGCAGGACACTGGCCTAGCTGTACGCTTGGTGGGAGACCTAATCCTAAAGGAACAAGGCAAAGACTGACAGAGCAGGACCATTCTGTGTGCATGGACACACACACACCCACTCACTGGGATGGGATGTTTTACTGATCACGTGGACACTATTAGAATCAGCTGAGGAGAGTGGCTCAGCATGGGATTGCGAGGATCAGGTTGGCCTGTGGGCATGTCGGCAGAGAACTGGCTTGACTGCTGAGTGATGTTGGAAGACCCAGCCTAAGAGTGAGCAGCACCACTCCCGGGGCTTTGGTCCTGGGCTGTATAAAAGAAGAGAAGGTGCGCTGAACAGCAGGCATGAATGTATTCTCTGCTTGCTCTTGCCTGTGGCTGTGGCTGGCTGCTTCAAGCTCTTGGCCCCTTGGCTTCCCCACCATAATGGCGTGTAACTCAGAATTGTGAGCTAAAGGAAATGTCTTCTCTAAGTCGCTTTTATATGAGTATTCTTATCACAAACAAGAACTTCAAAGGAAACTAGGCCATCAGCACACAGGAAGAAGAGGAAGAAGAAAAAGGAGGAGGAAGAGGAAGGAGGAGGAGGAAAAGGTAGAGGAGGAGGTAAGGAAGAGAGGGAGGCAGAAGAGGAAGAAGAAGTTGTTTAGAGGTTGCTTCATATGGACATACTTCTTTTCATTAAATTGGAACAACATTTGATTATTCTCTTCATACAAGAAGAGAGCTAGCCAGGCATTATGGCTCACGCCTTTAATCCAAGCACTCTGGAGGCAGAGGCAGGAGGATTGCTGTGAGTTTGAGGTCAGCTTGGTCTACAAAGTGAGTCCAGGACAGCCAAGGCTATACAGAGAGACCCCGTCACGAAAAACAACAACAAACCAAAACAAAAAGAAGAGAGGTAAAGGAGGCTGGGCAGTGGTGGCACACACCTTTAATTCCAGCACTGAGGAGGCAGAGGCAGGCCAGTCTTTGTGAGTTCGAGGCCAGCCTGATCTATAAAGAGAGTTCAAGGACAACCAGGGCTACACAGAGAAACCCGGTCTCAAAAAGCACAGGAGGGAAAGAGGAGCATGACTTAATAATTGTTCCATTAAAAACACCTGTGTTTGGGGGACATGTGCTCATCAGCACCAGGCACTGGGATGGCTTCTTCTGCTCTGGTAATTCCCTGTGTCACTCTGCTCATGAGATTAGATAATGTCCGGCTACCACTTAGCCAAAGATACACACTAGTCACATGATCAGTCCTTTAAAAAAATGGGGACCTTTCTAAGCAGCTCAGTCAGAGAGAAAAGATTAACTCAAAGTATTTATCTTCCAGTGAATGGGTTTTATTCTTAGTTATCAAGTCTGTTCTTGATATTGCTAAGTCTTCCCTGGAAATTGCCTTTCTCTGAAGCCTTGCTGCTTACATAGCCTGTATCACATGACTAACCCTTGAATTATTGAGCACCTTGTTGCAAATGACAATTTCCAGAGTCTGCTTTGTTTCCAAGAAAGGCAAGAACACTCTGAACTTCTCTCTTTGTGCCCTTTTCCCCATTGAGCTCAGCACTGCTGGATAAATACTTGCTGATTTGGCCTGGACCCTTTGGGAGGAAAAGTAAGCTCTGGGTGTGAGCATGGCTCCTCAAACACACCTAATACACATGGGTCCATACTCACGCTGGCCATTCAAATACTGTCAATTGACAGAGGAAATCCAAGTAAAGACACACAGAGGATTAGAAATGACAGCGGAATAAAGCTTGACCCTTGAGAGCTGAATTGAAGTTCTATTATTAAAAAGGAAAAGAAAAGGAAGAAAGAAAACCACAGGATATATGTATTCAAAGAGGAAACACTCTCTTAGGAACCTGTCAGTCTATCCACCATTGCTTTTTTTTTTTTTTTAAGACAGGGAATAGAAAAACCATTGATGGAACCCCCAGTGTACTGGGGACAGATGGGATGCTGCATTTGGAGTCTTTTAAAGAATTCTTAAACTATGCCTCACTACCAGAAGTCACCATCGATGTGTGGAGAAATTAATCAGTGGGGGCACCTCTGCCACAGCATCACTTAATTAACTGTTGGTATGCCAAGGATGAGGAAGGAAGGAAAATGAGAGAGGGTGGGGGAGGGTTACCATAAAATGGATGAACTTTAATTAACCTACTCTTGAGATGACATTTTCTCTGGAAAAAGGTAAGAATGACCTGTTGGCTGGTAACTGCTCCACTGCCACACTGTATACCCATGATAGTGGCTTAATCCAGATGGCCCCACTTAAAAGATGAAGTAAAAAACAAACAAACAAACAATAAACTCTTAAGGGAACAGAAACAACCCCTGAGCTCTATAAGGGACCATCCTACCAGAGACCAAGGGACACACAGCCTAATGCTTCTGGAGGTGATATACAGATTTAAATGGTTGGCTTTAATAGTGTATCCAACTGGCCTTAGACTGTACAAAATCACAGACACACTCTGTGTGTGTGTGTGTGTGTGTGTGTGTGTGTGTGTGTGTGTGTACGCATGTGGAGGACAGGGGTTGATACTGGGTACCCCCTTTCATTCACCTTACATTTTTTTGAGGCAGGGTCCCTCAATGAACCTGGAGCTCTCTGAGTAGCTAGATAGCAAGCTGCAAAAATCTTCCTGTCCCCACCTCCCAGTGCAGAGATTACATATGCATGCTGTCATTGCACCTGGCTTTTTATGTGGCTGCTTGGGATCTGAACTCAGGTCCTTGTGCTTGCCTGCTTACCAGCAGGTATCAACAGAGCCACCTTTCCAATGCTAGAAAAATCACTCTTTCTTTAAACATAAAACCTACTATCACCTTACATTTAAAATCATTACCAACCCCCTTTGACTTCTTAGCTGTGAATATGAGATTTAATAACATTGTTCGGCTCTGTGATGGATGGAGATCATCAATCACAAATGTGTTTTTAGTCAAGTAGTGTCTGTCACAGCTAAGAGGCAGACACTAGCATCTTAAGAAAGACCATTTATAAAAGTACCTCGGAGTAAACAGCTTACTAGAGGAAATGACCCCACCTTCCCTCTGAGTATTGGCTTTCTCACTGGAGCGGAAGTGAAAGCCATTGTGGTCTTCCTCCCCACCATTTCCTCTACTCTTCCCAGATGACTGGCAGCACATCCTTTACATATAGCCCCCTTTGTAGAAACACATATAGCAACCACTTACATTGAAATCAATGTCACTCTAGTCTTACCCAACATGAATGATGACTCTGAAGAAGCACAGGGTTGTGTGGTCATTGATCTTGGTTGTTAGCTTGATGGTGTTTAGAATCACCATGGAAATAAAGGATGCTGTGTGCTGGTCTGTGGGGAAGTTTCAGGTTTCGGTTAATTGAAGTGAGCAGGCCCACCTTAAATGTGAGTGACAGTATCCCGTGGGCTGGGGTCCCAGATTGAGTGAAAAGGAGACTGCAAGTTGAATGCCAGCATTTACCTCTCCTTGCTTCCTGGCTGTGGCTGTCATGTGATCAGCTAGCTGTCTTGGGTCAATCTTTCTCTAGGTGCTGTGTCTCCTTCAGACATCAGCCTCTGTCCTCAATGGTGAGATGGCTAAAGTGGCAAGACCAATGTGACTTAGAATGTGTTTCCTGGCATGGAATTCTTGGCCATCGGTCTAAGGACTTTGATTTTAGTCTTCTGGTGGCATCTCCATCATCTTTCCCTGACACCGAAGGTACCTCAAGGATTGGCTGTCTCTCCTCTACTGGTATCCAAGCCAACAACTGCCTTCCAACTGTTCTCTGCAGGAGGACAGAACACAAGGCCAACAGTCATGTCTCCTTGCTTCCTGACAATGGATGCAAACGTGCCAGCTGCCTCATGCTCTTGCCTCCATGATTTCTCCAACATAATAGACTGTGCCCTTGAGCTGTGAACCAAAATAAATGCATCTTTCTTTACATTGATTTTTGTCAAATATGTTGCCACAGCAACGAGGGGGAAATGACTAATAAAAAAGGTCTGGTTCCTATTACATTGGCACGGTACATCTGGGTTTGTGGAGATCATGAAGAATAAATTCCAAGTTTAATCATACGTCAATCAAGTGGTCATATTTTTAAGCTGGCTCGTTGCCGCACATGCAATATTATTTAATGATCCTGGCCTCGTCACCATATAATGTAGCTTCATTTTTTTTTAATATACCAATACCACTCCACACTAACAATCCAATTGCACCAATAACTCATTTCTAAATCTCTCTGGTTGTTGGCTTTACCCTAGAGTTTAACTATTGAAATAACTTTTTTTCTTGCTATATCTACTTGTGTAGGATAGCCATCACAAAATGCCACAGAGTGGGTGGTCCAACCAGCAGAAATATACTCTCACACAGTTCTGGAGGCTTCAAGTCCAAGCTAAAGATGTCAACAGAGGTGATTTCTTCCAAGGCCCTTCTGTTTGTTTTGTGGATAGCTTCTCTCTCTGTCTTCATATGACTTCTGTGTGTGGCTGTGCCCTGATATCCTCTTCTCTAGGGCACCAGTCAGATCAAACTACAGACAATGCCAATGACCTCATTGTACCTTCCTTTCCTCTGTAAAAGGTGCCATCCTCAAACACAGCAGCATTAGGGATAAGAGCGTCAACACATGAATTCAGAGGATGCTGCTCATCCTATAGCACTCTCTCCACCAGCATCACCAAAGCCAACATTTACGTAAATGAGCATACACACTTGGGTGAATATACTTTGTTGAGAGCTTGAGGGTGGGGGTGTTTTATACAGCTCAAAACAGTAAACCCAGGGACCTTCTGTATGCTTTGTTGAATGTCTGGCTTTGCTACCATTTTCCCAAGGAGAGGGGACCTAGCTTTCTTCAGAACAGTGAAAGGAGGCCCTGGGTCATATTCTCTAGTCACTGTGTCCTTTGGCCTCACCGCTGAGACTGTTGAGGTATCGAGACCAGTGTGACTCAGCATTTGCTTCCTGGCATGGCACTACCCCCTGGTCATTGCTCCAGGGACTTAGACCTTTCCCTCAGCTTCCCCTGGCTCTTCAGGTACAACCAAGGGTTGGCTGTACCTCCCCGCTGGTTCCAATTCCAACAATTGCCTTCCAATTGTCCCCTTCCGGAGGACTCTGCCTTTCCCTTGGTGACCAGCCTAGCAAGCTTTCCAAGGATACCCCCTAAGCTTTCTTCCGTATCTTCCATTAAAATAGTATTTCAGTGACCTTTCTGTGCTATAACAAAGTAAATGAGACGGGCAATTTACAAAAAGTAGAGGTTTATTTGGATCATTCTGGTGTCTAGGAAGCCTAAAAGCTTGGTGCCAGAGTCTGGTAAGGGCCTTCCTGCTGCATCCTAACATGGTAGAGGGCATCACACGGTGAGATGGAGACCTCAGGCCTCCATTCCTCTCCTTATAAATGTCACTAACATTATCACAGGGACCCCATGTTCATGATCTCATCTAATCTGTTTTTCTCTCAAGGGTCTCATCATCAGTGTATAAATCTGGATGTTAAGTTTCTGTCCAGCACCTGAACTCTGGGAGCATATTCAAGCAAAAGAAAACTCTATATGGCAATAGTATGACATCACGACACAGAATTCTTTTTTTTAATACATTTTTATTAATTTATACATATTACATCTCAGTTGTTAGCCCATCCCATGTATCCTCCCATTCCTCCCTTCCTCCCACTTCCCCCCTACTCCCCTCCCCTCCCCTAAGTCTGTGTCTGAGGGGGACCTCCTCCCCCTGAATATGCTCATACGGTATCAAGTCTCTCCTTGGTGACCTCTTATCTTTCCTCTGAGTGCCACCAGGCATCTCCGTCCAAGGGACATGCTCAAATATAGGGCACCAGAGTTTGTGTGAAAGTTAGATCTCCTTCTCCACTCAACAGTGGAGAATACGACATAGAATTCTATGTGGCAATAGTATGACGTCATGACACAGAACTCCCTTGACTGTCACAGCATCTGAATCTCCTCTGCCCTGGTCCTGCTTCAGCTCAGGACGCCATCATGACACGTTCTCCTCTCCAGCTCTGCATGCAGAGAGAGAGTCCAGTCCCCTAGGTGTGAGCTCCTCTCAGCTTCACTGGTCCCTGAATCTCACAGCTCACCTCACAAACGCCCTTTCTCCCAAGAGGTGTGAACTCAGAAAACACGAATTCACCTAGTGCCCCGCCACTCAGTCATCTCAGCTTTTCTTCGGTAGACTGGAAAGGTTTTCTACTTCTACCAGTTAGAGAAATGTCCAGAAGTTGGGTTGATTCTGCTTAGACATCAAAAGTCTATTCTCCACGTGCTCTGGGAACTGGGAGCTTGCTTTTCCCTCTCATCAACCCAGGGATCTGAAGACTCGCTTTGCACACAGCAGTTCCAGTGTCTAGCACAAACCTATATTCTGGGTGGTCATTTCTATTGGATCCCTAAGCTGGATTCAGATCCACGTCAAAAACCTGGTGACTGATGCTCTACAGACTGTGAAACAAATATTCCAGAATGCCCATGGGCATTCTACTAATCTGGTTAGCATAATTTTCCTGGATCGAGAGGCAACTGAAGAGAACGATCCGAGGCGTTAACTAAGATCGTATCCGAAGAGGCCTTCCTCTGGTCCCAGACTAAGAATCTCTAGCCTTCTAGAACCCCACCAACAACAGTAGCAGTTATCTTCCCAGGAGGAAACAGTACCTGACATCCTTGTCATTTTCTTACGTACCTTACTTCGGACCACTAAGGATAATAGAAATTAGCAGAAGAAACCCCTTTAAAAGCCTGCGGTATACAAGGAGTTAATTGGCCATGTCCCTAGAAATCATTTTTGCCCAAAGCCCTGAATGAAAGGAAGCCAGGTTGCTTGGCTACATAGCCTGACTCTCCAGATTCCCCCTGTTGGTATCTGCAACAATTGCTACGTCTCTCTCTCTCTGTGTCCATCCCTTCTCGGTGAAATGAGGGAGATGAATGGATCTGCGACATGGCAATACTGGGAAGTTATGGGATTAATTCACTTGACTAAGTACTAGACGTGTAGTTGACGTAATAGACTCTCAGTAAATGTCAGCGTTCATTAATACCATCAGGTTATGAGAAAGGGTTACTTATGAGCACTAATGGCTATGATTTATTGGCAGCTTCATATGTGCCAGGCGATGTTATACACGCCTTACATGTGTAACAGGTGTTGAAACTTATTTATAAAATATTTCACACCTTTTTTTTTTTCCATCCCTTCCTATGTCTGTCTACCCTCATCGCCACCTGTAAAGTCCTGACTTGATTCACTTGGCATTTCTACACAGCCTCAGCTCAGGGGCCTTAATCCACTTACGAGGGTGGGGCTACTGTAAGCCTGGGCAGCAAGGTGATTTGTAATTGCAATGGAAAATAGCCTTGCAGAAAATAATGATTAGCCCCAAGAAGGAGCAGCAGGTGAACACAAGTTTTTGCTTGGAACACAAGTTTTGGGTGGGGGAGAGGTTTCCAGGGGGTAGTTATCCCCTGTTGGGGATGGATAAGTTGAAGGCTGACAAACCTTGGTGTTTTGTTTTTGCACTGCTGGGATTCAAACCCAGAACCTCATGCACACTAGACAAACAAACAGGCAACCACTGAACTACAGCCTAGCCCCAAAGCCAAGACATTTGTGAAAGTTTAGCTATCTCCTATGCATACACGGCCCCATGTGAAACTACAGAAAATACTGCTTTTCACAGCTTCTTTGTGATTTGCTTTGCCCATGGCTGACAATTAACGCTGGCTTTACCAGGCTATCCTAATATCCTTTCACACTCCACAGCTGTTCAGTGTGGCCTCAGGCTGCACGGTGACCACCGTTACTACAGCCGTTATTCTTTTCAGCTCATCAGGAGAGCCTGGTGATGTCCACCTCACCCCAGGTTTCCACCTGATAAAATGAAAATACTTTTTCCATAAAAACAAAAGTTAGTGTGTGTGACTGTGTGTATACCTTTTAATTGAATTAAACACGGGCTTCTAAAAAATTCAGTATGAATAGTAATGTCTCCAGGTATCTACTTAGCCTTGTCCCTCCAACTACCTGGTCCTCCCTCCCAGAGGAAATGATCATCAACTTCTAGTGTATATTTTTAGATAAAAGCACTCCAAGAAAATGCTTTTTTTTTTTTCCTTCCTAGGGTTTTTTCTTTTTTTTTTCTTTCTTTCCTTTCTTTCTTTTGTTGTTGTTGTTTGTTTGTTTGTTTAAGCCAAGATCACACTATGTAGGTCACAGTGAGCTGGAATTCACTGTATTGTCTAGGCCAGGCCTAATTCACTGTGATCTTCTTGCCTCAGCCTCTCAAATGTGGGGATGAGATTATAGGTATGTGCCACTAGTCACTCTCTCTCCCTCTTTCTCTCCCTCCTTCCCTCTCCCTCCCCCCTCTTTCAAAGGTCAACCTAACATACTGAATGTTGTCCACTTTATTGTTCTGCTTACTATATTTCTAGAAAATTGTTCTTTAAGACTTTTTTAACAGTAAAAAAATTAAAACAGTGCCTCAATTTATCTAATAAGTTCCCCAACTGTTGGGCAATTAGACACTTCTAATGACATGGCAATGGATACACCATAAAAAAAATAGCATTTTTCATATACCAGTATATCCATACTATAAATTCCTAAAAAAAAAACAAAATTTCTGGATCAAAGGCCAAGTTCATATGTATTTAAGTAGATGCTGCCAAATTGCCAGCCTATGTTATCTGTATTTTCAAGTCATCTCCCACCCAGTGTATGAGATCACTCATTTTCCATATCCTCTTCAACAGAGACCTACTACACTTTTGACCTTTGACCACATGATAAATGAAGTTAGAAAACCCATTTCTTCTCAGAATCCATTAGTTTAAACTAGACCTAGATCTGCCACTTTACACTTCACTTAAATAGTACAGGGCATTTCACATGCATGGGGCTCAGTCCTTGGCACCCCAGTGCCCTAGAGAGCAAGAGCTTTCTTCACTAGTAACATGTGGCTGACAACTCCTTCGGATAGCTGAGACTTGTGTGACTCCCAATATCCTCAATGGTAGACTCATAGACTAGGTCTTAGTTTTTAGAAAAACAAATTATTTTTCCAGCCCAATTCTCTCTCCCCACCTCTGCCAGTCCAGCGCCACATAGAGACCAGTTAAAAGAATCAGAGTGAGATAGATGAGGATAAAGATGTCTGCTTATCTCTGTGTAAAGCTGATTGCAGCCTGAAGCTAAGACCTGGAAACAGATGGTTTTCGAATGTCTGCCTCCATCACAGACAAAAACCTGATTAAACCTATACTCCCGGTCACAGACTGGCAGGGCAGTAAGAACCTCCTCTGACATGGTGGTGGCCCATCACCACGGGGCCTGAGAGGAGAGTGCATGAGGTCATATCACCTGGCCCAGAGTAAACCGTAGAAGGGCCTGGCTGTATGGTCCACCCAGCGGGAGCACACTGCTGAGGGCTGACAAAGGAGCCAGACAGCAAGGCCAGTGGTATCCTATCTGTTCCCCTGTATCTTTCCCTCTTGTAATAAGGAAGTTGTCACTCTCCCTGCAGAGGAAAGAGAAGGGAATACTCTACTAATTGTTTGACCTTAGGGGGCAAAGTTATTATGAAAATGGGGTCTTTGGGGAGGGAACAGAAATGTTAAGAAGAATGAGGACTGTATTAGTTCATTCAACGCATCCTGAATGATGCTTCACCACACAAATGCCAGGGTCTGGGCTGGGACCAGGCTCTACAAAGGAAGACATTGTAGAAGATACCTATGTCCACAAAGCACCCTACACAGACTCTGCTTGAAGCCTGTTAAAGGAATGGGGAAGGGCCTTTGAGCTGGGCTATGAAGGGAGAGTTGGGCAGTGAACAACCTCCCTGTGTAACAGAGTTTTACAGATAAGGAAGGCCAGCCTCGAACAAAACAAAATAGCAAAACCATGGAGAGTGGATTAGGGCACTTTGTGGGGACACAGAAGGCATTTCTGACTGAAGGGAGTTCTGAGCCAAAGAAGAGTGTCTCAGTTAGGGTTACTGTTGCTATCATGAAACACCATAACCAAAGCAACTTGGGGAGAAAAGAGGTCATTTGACTTACACTTCTACACCACTGTTTATCACTGAAGGAAGCCAGGACAGGAACTCAGGAAGGGCAGAAACTTGGAGACAGGAACTGATGTAGAAGCCATGGAGATATGCTGCTTACTGGCTTGCTTCCCATGCCTTGCTCAGCCTGCTTTCTTATAGAACCCAGGACCAGCAGCCCAGGGATGGCTCCACCCACAGTAGGCTGGGCCCTCCCCCATCAATCACTAGTTAAGAAAATGCCTTACAGGTTTGTCTGCCCACAGCTTCATCTTATGGAGGCATTTTGTTGTTGGTTTTGGTTTGGGCTTTGGTTTTTCTAGACAGGGTTTCTCTGTGTGATAGCCCTGGCTGTCCTGGACTCACTTTGTCAGACCAGGCTGGCCTTGAACTCACAGAGATCCGCCTGCCTCTGCCTCCCAAGAGCTGGAATTAAAGGCATGTGCCACCATAGCCTGGTTCTTGGAGCAATTTTCTTACTTGAGGTCTCCTTCTCTCAGATGACTTGAGTTTGCCTCAAGCTGACATAAAACAAGCACAGGGAGGAAGTATCTGACAAAGCAGGGAGGCAATCCTGCATGACTGTGACTAGGCAGTGGGGAAGCTTCTGTGGCTTTTCAGCAAAACAACATGAATCAATTTGTTTCAGAAAGATTACTGTGGCAACAAATGAGATAGGGGAGAGAAAGGGGTGGGTAGGGAAAAGAGAAGGTGGTGGAAAAAGATCTAAGGCAAGCCAGCCTAACAGGTGAGAGCTAAAACGCTGGCCCAAGAGAAAGAGGGTAAGATTAGTATGAACAGCCTTAACAGAATTACAGAAAGTAAGTAGTGAGGTAAAAGTAAGGCAAGAGGCATAAGGAAAAGCACAGAGAGTCAATAGGCATCTCACAGGTGCACACGATCGACCAATCTGCTCATTTCCTGATGGACAGGAAGTGAGGACAAAAAGGGAGGAAGAGCCAGGCATCCCACAATCTTCTTTGAGAGCACACCTCCAGCAACCAGCAGATGTGTCTTCATAGGGACCTGGATGTAAGAGCTGGACCTCAGGGGAGAAGTCAGGTGGAGGCAGACGTGGCCATGATCTGTACAGAACTGAAGGTGAAGCTATGAGACCCGTGATGGTTGATAACTCACGGTCCACTTGACTGGATGTAGAATCACCACAAAAACACACCCCTGGGTGTGCCTGAGGATGTTACAGACGTGGAAAAAATCACCCGGAAAGTGGGTGGCACCATACCATGGGTTGGGCTCCCAGACAGACTAAAAAGGAAAATCCAAGCTCAGTGCTACGATCCCTCTCTCCTGCTTCCTGACTGGGGATAGCCGCTTCAGGCCTTCCCCCGCTAGGTTGGACCAGATCTTCTCAACCGTCATTCGAAGTCAACCCTTTCTACCTCAAGCTGCTTCCTTTTAGGAATTAAATCCAGAAAAGCAGCCGGCGCACACAGGCAGAGGTAAAGGAGATGGAGCAGAGAAATCAAGTGATGGCACAGGGAAACAAACTGAGAGCAGCAGGGGACAGTCCAGTGGAGACCTGGAGACACACAAGCTAAGGAAGAAGGGGGCTGTTCACCTAACCACAGAGAAAGACAGTTCCTTCCCCTTGCCTGCATAGAGATCAAGGCTGCACTATGGCTTTGCAATGCTTGCAGCTTCATCATTCAGACTTGTCCTACCACACGCTGCACTCTTCTAAGACTGTCTGGAACATAGCAAAATGACAGTCACTCTGAAGAGGCCGCCTTCCTCCCTGGATTCTCTTCCTTTGCCCTGGATTGAAGGACAAGAGCATCTTTAGGAACCTCCTTGTCCCCCTCACCCCTCAACCTCGCCAAGGAGCTGATTTATAGACATCCACCTTCTTACTGATGAGCTTCTTGCCCTAAGCCTGTTCTTTGTAACAGCGGGCCTGCCGGGAGCCCCTCCCCCCACAACATCTGCTCCCATTCACCACCTGGCCACCTTCAACGCTTGCCTTTCTTCAGCCATCAGATCTTGGCACCAGTTAACCCATGTGCTGGGCACATCCTCATTCCTTTCCGTAGAGTTTCCATTGATTTCTCAAAATCCCACTGAAGTCTAAGCTGGTCTATGAAGCTTGCCTTTGTTTTCTGGGTGTGACCTCACCACCTGTTTGGGTCTGCCATCCTTTGACTATAGATTTGGTGTGTGTTACTATTCTGAAAAAAGGCATTTTTTTTATCCTAACCATTTAGAGGAACAAGCAGAATTTTCTGGAAAGTTAAAGTACTGCCTTGGAGCATCACTACATAATTCATTCAACCAACCAATGTTTACCGAGCACTTATTTACCATGTGATGAACACTGTGCTGTGAGACAGATTTTTATAAAATGAGAGAAAGAATTTTAAAGGCATGTGTTCCATGGGTCAAGAAATAGGCGTGGACCTCCTTTAGGGTGGAGAATTCATCCCACTGACTTGTTAGGTGGATCTTGTTAGCATGGCTTCTTTGACTGCTTTTCTAAACAGAGGCTGCACTTGCTTCTCTGGTTGCAAGAAAACGCCTGATGAAAGCAACTCGAGGAAGGGCTTGTCTCACCTCACACTTTGAGGGTACAGCCCATCACAGCAGGGAGGTCACAGCAGCAGGAGCCCCAGTGGCTGGTCACATTGCATCCACAGTCAGGAAGTAGAGAGAGATGAACGCTGCTCTCAGCTCACTGTCTCCTTTTTTTTATTCAGTCTGGGACCTTGGACCTTGGCGTGGTGCCCCACACATTACGATGGGTCCTCCCAGTTCACCCACTGTAGAAACTCCCTGACAACCTGTCCCAGTGGTTTGTCTCCCAGGTGTCCTAGACCCTGCCAAGTTGACAGCCAATATTAATGCCATGGAAAGAAATAAACAAAATCTAGAACATTTGTATTGGCTCACAGCATCATTTGGGGCATGGTGTTTAAAAAGAACTTTGCTTTTCCATTCCAAACAGATGGATGGTCTTCAGCCCCTTACGAAGTGTGCCAAGCACCAGCCCCCTGCAGCACTGCAGAGAGAGAAGCACAAGATCTACGTCTGGGAGAGCAGATTCGGGACGCAGAGCAGAATGGCTCTGGGGGACACACGAAATCAATTTTCAGGTGGAGATAGGGGGGAGAGAAAGCTAAAAAGTACAAAGACTATGAGGAGTCTGGAGTGGGATGAGATGAGCCAAAGAGCTGAGAGATTTAAGCAACTAAGAACAAGAAGCATCCAGAACAGAAAGGGGCAAGACATACGGTTTTCAGTTTTATCTTCTGTTTTATTGTAAAGAATAAATTAATAAAAGAATATCTTTATTTTGCTTTGTTTTGTTTTGTTTTGCTTTGTTTAATTAGAAAACCCTATATGTTCCTTGTAAAAGGATGAGGATAGGACACCCATGTTTGGTCATCCAAGAAGTGACCACTGCTAATGTGTGGGGGTTTTTAAGACGAGTGGGTGGGTGGGTGGGTGGTCTCAAACAAGATCTCTTACCGTGTAGATCAGTCTGGCCTCAACTCCCAATGATCTTCTTCTTCTCAAGTGCTGGGACTAAAGGTGTCCGCCAGTGTCCCTAGCCAGTGTTTGTGTACCTCTTTTCAGATTTTCAAGTAAGCCATTGATAGAGTTCTTTAAAATGTCATATATTAAACATGAAAGTCCACAGCTTGGTCGCTTACCAGTTAATAGTACAGTACAAACCTCTTTTTCAAGAAAGCCTCTTTCATGAGCAGTGTCTGTGAGATTTCTGCTCCCTCTTCTGTGTTTCTTCCCACATGTCTCTACAAGTAAGGGAGACATCCTAAACCCAGGTGGGAGATCGGAGCTTACAGCATCCTCTGCTACAGTAGCAGAGGCTTGAAAGAGCCGAGGCTGTGGGGTGCTTAGGCTCAGTACATGAAAATTGGGGCCATCCTTTGGTTTGCATTTGTATTTGTGGGCTTTGTTTTGGGTTTTAGATTTATTTATGTGTACAAGTGTTTTGTCTACATGTATGCTTATGCACCGTGCATATGAATGGTGGCCATGAGGTTCAGAAGAGAGTGTCAGATCCCCTGGAACTGGAATTAATGATGGGTGTGAGTCACCATGTGGGTGCTGACAACTGAACTCGGGTCCTCTGCAAAAACTGCAAGGGCTCTTATCCAATGGGACATCTCTGCAGCCCTGTCCTTGTGGTTTTAAGACAGTGTTTCTTGTGTCTCAGTTTAGCCTCAAGCTCACTATGCAGATGGAGATAACCTCGAATTCTTATTCTTATTCTTATTCTTATTCTTATTCTTATTCTTATTCTTATTCTTATTCTTCCTCCTCCCCCTCCTCCTCCTCCCCCTCCTCCTCCTCCTTTCCTCCTCCTCCTTCTTCTTTTATTGGTTTTTCAAGACAGGGTTTCTCTGCATAGCCTTAGCTGTCCTGGATTCGCTTTGTAGACCAGGCTGGCCTTGAACTCATATGGATCTGCCTGCCTCTGCCTCCCTGAGTGCTGAGATTACAGGTGTGCACCTCCACACCTGGTTTGACCTCAAATTCCTCATCCTCCAGCTTCTACCTCTCAAGTATTAGGAAAGGAAATTGGAATAGAACAAACAAAATACATGTACTGAGATAAACGTGGATATAATCCCAGGACTTCCGGGGCTGAGGCAGGAAGACCTCAATTTTGAAGCCAAACTTTCTCAAAATCTTGTGTGTGTGTGTGTGTGTGTGTATGTGTATGTGGTGTGTGTGTGTGTGTGTGTGTGTGTGTGTGTGTGTGTGTGTTCCTGTCTGTGTATATGTGTTTATACAGATGCACGTTTATGTCCACATGAGCTACAGAATCATAGCAGGAGTACTCCAGCTTTCCTGTATGGCTAAGCTGATGTCCTAAACATTTACAACATCTCCATACATGTGAAGCAGGTGTCATCTCTTTGGCGTGTCACTGTGTGGCATCTTGAGGACTATGTTCTCAGTAAGTGTTCACTGTCCATTAGTATTCCTGCTGCTGCTGGTTCTCCTGGAGCTGGCTAATGGGCCACTGAACAACCACAGCTCCTAAGTGACAAGGCACTTCTTATTCAAGTGGTGCCTGGGGTCCCTCTTGAAGACACCAAGTAAGAGCTCTTCCCAATTAAAATGTTCCAGATGAAGGCCATGACGTATTCCCTAGGGAGGGCACTGGCTGCTCAAGAGCTAAAAGTAATGCACTCGCCTCACAGCTCCCCACTCTACTGCCCTTGAAATGGGAAAACAATTATTTTCATCATCCTCAGCAGGAAGTTGCCCAGAGCCAAAACAGGTTCCCTGGGCATCCTTGAGGGACCTGGACCAGGGGGAGAGCTGGGCCCAAGAGTTCCTGCCTGATGCAATATTAGTACATTCCCCAGTAGACACACTCCTCGTGTCTTAGTTCGAGATAATAAATTAAAAAGTTTAGGAAAACAGCCTAAACTGTGCTCTACTTCAGCTTCAGAGATGAGAGGCAGACTGAGCCCCTGATAGCCCAGCTTAATACCCAGGAACACCAACAAAGACCTCATGGGCACATGGATTCCACTCTGGAAAACCCCAAACCTTTTGTGGGCACCCTGTCATGAGCACACAGGGCACACCAGAGCATTCTTGCCCCCTGCCTTGTCTTTTGTTTAGTTTTAAAGCCTTCTGTAAAAGGCCTCCCCCCACTGCCACCCCCGACATCAGAATCCTTCCTAGAGGCTCTCTAACAACGTGTTTAATTAGCAGGGCTCAGAATCCAACCTCAGCTGGGCTTTACCTCAGTATACAATGGGGACCTGAAATGACTATAAACTCCTGCGAGCTCACTTTGATCTTAAACAAAATCTATCATCTGACATATTTGAGGAGATAGATCTGGTATTGGGGAAAAGGATGGCTTAAAAAAAAAAAGACAAATAACAGGCCATACACAAGGCTGGAAGAATCACAACCATCCTGGTGTCAAATTGCACCTGTGGCTCCCTGCTCTGTGCAGATCCATTTCGTGGAGGGGGAAACAAATCCTCTGGCCAGTTGCCTTCTTGTGATTTCTCTGTAACTGTAGCATTGGTGACCACACTACCCTGTAACTGCCCTGGATGCTCATGGCACCTTTCTCTCGATTCTTCCTAGTTCTCTAGATGTTCTTCCATGGTCCAACTCAGAGGTAAAGCATTCCTGAGTGCTGTGCTCCTTGGCCTCTGTGCCTGGCCTTTATCTCAAATGCTCTCCAGAGACACAAAACAGACCCAGCTCATACACTCCTATGACTTTAAAAGGTTATCTGTAGGGAAACAGTCCCCAGATGGCCGTCTCTAGTCCTGGCCCACATTCTGCTGATGGTTCTGCAGACTGGCTGTCGTGTACAAGCCTCAAACTCGACACATGCAAAGCAAAGCACATCAGCCTCATTCTTCATCCTCCTTCTGTGCCTCACTGTTCTCTGGCCATCCTTATCTACCCATCACTTAAGCAGTATATTTGAGTCCATGCTCAGATCCTTCTGTTTGCTTCCTATGTACAGTTTGTCAACATCTATCTCCATCAAGAATTGAGTCTGGGGGGGGGGGGGAGGGCGGGTGTGGTGGTGCACACCTGTAATCCCAGTACTCGGGAGGCAGAGGCTGGTAGATCTCTGTGAGTTCGAGGCCAGCCTGGTCTACAAATTGAGTCTAGGACAGCCAAGGCTACACAGAGAGGCCCTGTCTCAAAAAACCAAAAAAAAAAAAAAAAGAAAAGAAAAAAAAGAATTGAGTTTGGTTGTTAGAAACAGGTGAAAATCATAGTGCACTCAATGGGGGGGCAGGAGCCAAGGGACGGTGCCATGTCTCGCCTAGTGTGAGGTTCAGAGGTCGATATCCAAGGATGGTTGCTAGGCTCCTTGTGCCCTTAGTTCCTGTCCTACTTCCCTGCCATGCTTTCCAAAAGTTCCCACCATTTGGAGCATGTCGCCACTATAAGACGATGGTTTCCAATTTCCAGGAACAAAAGCGAGCAGAGGCCACAAGGGCAGCTGCATCTGTGTGAACCCCCTTGAGAGTCGTCCTCCTTGAGCAGCTCCCATCATTTAGTGCATATCTCACTAGCAGTCCGTGCGCGCTGCAGAAATGTAAACCTTCATGTGGTCCCTTCACCCCTCCCAATAACATATAAGGCCTGTTCAGTAACAGAAACCATGCAACGGCTAGTTGGAAGGCAAGACGGCAATCAGTGCCGAGCATCCTACTTTCTTAATATCTATCAGATTCAAACTCCCAGCATGCCCAGTTCTACAGTTCTGCTCAGCTGCATCCCAGTCAGGCCAACCGTCCATCACCTCTGCTGCT
Organism: Acomys minous; assembly: GCF_964271855.1. Taxonomy (NCBI): domain Eukaryota; kingdom Metazoa; phylum Chordata; class Mammalia; order Rodentia; family Muridae; genus Acomys; species Acomys minous. Next base: position 49,927,484 of record NC_140490.1, on the reverse strand, counting down.
CTATGACGCCATATTATTTTTCTTAACGACATATATGGTCTGGCCAATCTCACATTAAATCTTTCAGGGGTTCCCCTTTAGCTTGAAAAGAAATAAAAAAGGATAAGCTGCTCTGCGGGCTTCCTAAACCCTTGCAGTTTGCCTCCCCTCTGGGCCTCCCCTCTCCTCGCTTTCCCCAGAGCTCTGCTTTGTTCACACCATTCATCTTTTCACTCAGCATCTCGGTTTGCTCAGGCTGGCCCAGCTTTGTAAACGCTGCTGGCACCAGCTCTGTCAGGCACCCAGGTATTTTCAAATGTAATCAATGATTAGAGACTTGACAATGTACCCCTCAGCAAGACCACCTGTTCCTGTGGTGAAAAGAGTTGGCAAAATGTGCTCGTTGTTACACATGCGCCCCGCTTCTTCTTGAGAATGAAGAACGAATCGGTTTAGCGAAGACCCAAGAACACGTAAGATGATGGGCCGACGGCTAGGAAGATGGCTGTCAATACGGGGGGGGGGCTCGGTCTGTGAGCGTTCGGACCAGAATTTGATCCCCCAGAACTCGGCTTCTTTAAAAAAAAAAAAGAATACATAAATGGTGGTGAATATTTGTAATTCTAGAGTTGCGAAGACAGACAGGTGGGTCCCTGGCTCACTGGCCAAGCCCCTGGGCCTACTCGGCAAGGTCTAACCCAAGGAGATATTGTAAGACGAAATAATTGGGTGGCATCTGAAGAACAACAGCTGAGGTAATTCTCTAGCTGCCACATGCATGAGAGAGCATGGGCAGGCCCACATGTCCATGAACACACACATATATACATACACATGAGATCACGACATCCAGGGCAATTCATGAGAAGACACAGGAAAACTCTCTGCTCTCCCTCTATTTACCTCAAACCAAGGGCTTCCGGCAACCCTTTTATTTTAAGGAGAACAGAGCAGAGCCCCCAGAGACCACTTTGGACTCTTATCAGCCTGGAGAAGATGCCAGAAATCTACAGTAACAAGCACCACTAGCCAGCCTGTCCTTAGCGTTTATTTACCTTCTGATGCATTGCTGACCCAAGAGATCCACAGCTCTTTTTCTTTATCTCATCACTTCTCTGAAAAATGTACTTTTTTTTAATTGAAAATTGTATATATAAGATACTTCATTGAGATTTGCTGAGTCCCGAGGTGTCAGCCATGTATGTGTGAAATGTACGCATTAGACGTTTCAGGAGCTAGGGGGATGACACAACGGGTAAAGGGTTTACCACACTAATGTGAGAGCCTGAGTCTGGTCTTCCAAGACATTTAAAAAGCTGAACATGGTACTGCATGCATATAATCCCAATGCTGAGGAGTAAAGATGGGATCTCTAGCTAGCCAATGTAGCAAAACAGGCAGGTGAGAGACAATCTCATAAAATACGGTGAAGAGGTGTGGCTCTGCTTCTCCCGGGACACCAGGATGCTGCTGGGCGCCGGGGTCCAGAGGAACACTGGACTCTGCATAGGAAAGGATGGTGTCCAGAAAGAGGTCCATGTACAAGACCTCCAGTCCAGCTGAGGGTACATAAAAGGTTTTCTCTGCCTCTTTTAGTTAAACAGCTGCTTTTAGTGGCAGAACCTCACATAGCATAAAAGAAATGTCAGTAGCCCTGGCTAATCCTAGAATCACTGTAGACCAGGCTGGCCTCGAACTCAAGGAGCCCCACCTGCCTCTGCCTCCCTGGTGCTGGGATGAAAGGCATGCGCCACAACCGGGTAAGAAAATACACTTCTAACGCTACCAAAGAAAAAAGCTGTGGGGAAGTTCTCCCGTAGTCTCATTAGTCACAAGCGCCCAAATTTCCTGACACAGGAGAGGAGAAAGAGGAAGCTGCAACTTCTCACTTGAGGAATCTGTCTCATCAACCGGCGTCAGCCCCATGTAGGTGAAAGCAGGCCAAAGAAAAGGCAAAGAACATCGAAAGGAAAATGAGAGAGGAGCTGTATCCTGGAGACCTGGGATCTTCTGCAAAATATATCCCCCAGCCATGATACAGCGCTGAGACGTGAGGCTTGCGAGCAGGAACAGAAAGACCCGAGAAAACCAAGAAGCCAGTTCTAGCCTAACGCAATGGGTCCTTCCTGGGTCACCGCTGCCTAGCCAAGGATGAAGATAACGCAAAGTGATGTGTTCATAGCACCCTGAGCACAGACCCTCTGGCTACAGGAGACCCCTGTGGACAGTGTGACTCTGACTCTATTTTGCCATCTGTCCACCAGCTCCTCCCTGGGAACCTTGCATAGATCTTGTGTGCCTGCCCAATGTCTCACCCCTTTCACTGCAAATAAATACTGTCAGGGAACCAGCCTCTCACCACCTCCCACCCACTCCTAGCACCTCATCCTACACTAACATTTAGCTACTTTCGTCACCAGGAATGAGGTCGGTAAATGAGCCAACTGTCCTGGAGAGAAAAATATAATGATCACCGAGGCTGCCCAGTGAAAGAGACTGCTGAGAACACACGTCAGCTGGCTGCCAATTTATGTTACCGGAGCCCTGTGGGAACATTCTTTTTAGAGATGCTGGCAGGGGCAGGGAACCAAACCTTTAGGGTGTGTGTGTGTGTGTGTGTGTGTGTGTGTGTGTGTGTGTGTGTGTGTCTGTGTGTAAGACTTCCCCTTATTGCTTCCCCACTCCATAGTCTTAAGAGAAAAGCATCCGATATTTTAACCACAAATTATGAAAGAGAAATAGAAGACAGATCAGGAAAGTTCCAAAAAATCTCCATTGCACCCCAAATAGACAAATGATGGAAGGAAAGTAAATTCCAAATTTGGAGAAAAGGGAGGCTTTAGCTTGCCCTGACATCTGTACAGGCTTTGTAGCCCTAGGATGCAAGCATCTTCTGGGGGTACCTGCAACGGGTCATGAAGATTAGAACACGTCAGTCTATTTAGGGATGAGGGGCATCCTCAAAACACCATGCATCATAGCCCATAGATGAGCAGGGCCAGTCAGTCCCTAGGCACCATTTCTGAGACCTCCTACAGCTTGAGACCGGCCAGCTCCAACTGGCAACATAAACTGATGGCCGTCATGGCTCCCCATTCTTTCATCTACTAAGCTTACATCTTCAGTGTCCCTGGATAAATAACATGACAGGGGAGCCCAGTATCCCAGAGAGTATTTGGTGGCTACTGTTCCACGGTGGGAAATTGTTTCCATTATCGCCCATTTCTAGGTTTATGACTGAGACCCCTCCTATGTGGAAAGGCCGGTTGGTCAGAGAAGTGAGGGTTGGGTGTGGTGGCGTTCGCCTGTGTTTCCAGTTCTTGGGAGCTGATGTAGAAGGAGCATCGGGAGTTCCAGGCCAGCTTAGGCTACAAGCAAGACAACTTTGAGGAATGGAGAAGGGGGGCGGGGGAGGCGAGGTGGGGGGAACTGGAGGGAGAGAAGGAAGAAAAAGAGAGAAGAAGAAAGAGTGAGAAGAGAGAAACTGATTTAAGTTTTGGGTGACGTAGGAGCCAAAAAATAAAAATAAAAATAAAAAATAAATGAAGGCTAAAAGAAAGAGCTAAGCCTGTATTTTATTTTTGTTGAATATTATTTACGTCTGACCATCAGGGCACACCAGCCTGTGTTTAACCACACCGTCTCCACGGCGAACTCAAGAAGCTAGGGGCAACTTAGCAAGGCTGTGGTGGGAGCCTCACTGTGCCCCTTTGTATTCACATACAGAGCTCTCCCTCCCCTCCAAACATGAACACCATTCTGGAAGGTCTATTCGCCTGCTCCAGGGGGAGGTGAGAGAAGCCTTCCTAGCTCTATGTCCTGCTCCAGGCGAGGATGGGGGAAGGTGAGAGTGGCCCTCTGCTGGTTTTCACCTGCCACATTTCTGTTTAGCGTATTCTGAGTGCCAAAAATCATTTAACACACAGCCAGTTCATCTGATAATATTTAAACTTGAGTAATATTTCCACCTTCTCTACCACGCTGCTACCTGGAGGCTTTTTGCTTATCAGTAAGGTCTTTTTTTTTTTTTTTTTTTTTTTTTTAGATTTTTCAAGACACGGTCTCTCTGTGTAGCCTTGGCTGTCCTGGACTTACTTTGTAGACCAGGCTGGCCTGGAATTCACAGTGTTCCAGCTGCCTCTGCCTCCCTGAGGGCTGATGTGCACCACCATGCTTGCTAGCAGTAAGGCTTTAGATTAGTCTTCATCCATCTCTGGATATGCCAAGACCGTCAATGAAGCTGTACCGCAGAAGACGTGGAGTTGGGTCCACAGCAGTTGGAGGCGGAGTTATGCACGCCTCTAACAACCATTTTGGAATCAATGAAATGAGGCAGAGCTCCAACTTGTTTCTCTCACCCACAAGCTTCTGCTCCCAGAGGACGGTTTAAGAAAAGGTCTCACACATGTGTAAGAGGAACACACTAGGGTGAAGGATTTGGTTTGTTTGTTTTTTAAGATGTATTTATTTATTTTATTTGGATATACAAGTGCCCTATCTGCACCTACAGATCCCATTTAAGTGACAGATACGGTTAGTTAATAAAGCTTACGGTATAAATCTCTCTAGGACCACCTCCAAGCTCCGAAGACGCAAAGTCTCCTTCAGTGGTTGGGAGAACCGGGGTAGGAGAGCGCTTGCTTTCAGACAAATAGAAGGAGAGCCTCAGCTCAGGAAGCCTTTGTATTCCAGTGGTCCAGCCTGGTCACCCTTAGTAGTGACTGAGAGCAGACTCCTTTGTATTCCAGTGGTCCAACCTGGTCACCCTTAGCAGTGACTGAGAGTGGAGGAAGCAACTTGCAGAGCAGTTTTCCTCCCCTTTGCCATCTCAGACAATGGACTATTCTTTTGGCTGTGCTGTGTTCTCTGGAAAGACAACTGTCTACTCACACTAAAGCATCTACCTGTGGCTTTAAGGAGTGTTCAGAAGCAGAGCATACAGAACATGGGGGCAGGGGGAATTAGGCCAGTTCCCCATTTTCCCTGGTTTCCTTCTGAGAGGGTGAGAAGGAAAGCAGGTCTCACCCAGCACTGTGGCTACACCATTCCAAGAGTTTTACATATCAATTTGTTTTCTAGTGTGAGTTTCCCGGGCTTCCCGAGGGAGCCATTTATTAATACTTCATTCACCGCAGAGAATACAAACAAAGCAGGCAAAAGTTGCCATGCCTGATGCAACTTCTTTTAGGGTTGAACCAAGCACTGATGCAAAACTCCAGGGAGGCCTCAGAGCTATCACCACTGGGGGTGTGGGGGTGTGGGGTGGCTGAGCCAGGAGGGCTGAGCTAGGGGAGAAATTTCCTTTCTGCCCAGAGCCTTCTACCTCTACTTTGAAATCCCTGGACCTTTCTTTCCCTCAGCTATGTGCTAATTACCACACTTAAATTAGAAAGCCAAAGCAGCGGAGAAGGTGAGTGAGAAGATGGGCACTTTGTGCTGCTGGCCCTGGGACACCTGGGCGAACAAATGGCTGTTTTAAGGAAGCAATCACCAGCCTGTGTTTTAAGCCTCTCTGAGGCATCTAGTTGCATCCATGCACGCTTCTCTCCATGTCAGGCACTTGCTTTGGTTAGGGGCTGTAGGAGATGGTAAAAAATATTCTCACATACCATTCTCAGGCATATGAATCCAAGCTCTTTGGAAATTTCTAGAGCTGGCCTGCTTGTTTTTATTTGCACAATCCATTGAGAAGCATTAGAGCCTTTGTGTCCCCTGGCCTGGCTGGGGGAAGTTAGCGAATTCTTACAAGATGACTAGAGAATAATCAGGCTGCATCAATGCTTTCCATAAATATCACACACACACACACACACACACACACACACCTTGTTGGGCAACAATGATTCTACTTTTTAAAAAAATCGAGGTGCGAGAAACACACATCAGCAAGATACAAAAAGGTCGCTGTATCCTCGCCATCCCCAGCCTTCCTGGTGAGAAAGAACCGGCAGAAAACATTCATAGTGAGTATTGTTTTCACTCAGCCATGTCTTAGGAAACCTTGAGACTGACGTGGACTGAGCATGGAAAGTTCCAGACACAGGGTTTTGGTTTTTTGTTGTTGTTGTTTTGTTTTGTTTTTTCAAAGAAAACCAGCTCTACAGGCTAAGAAATGAAGTGTTGGGCCCAAAAACCATATCATCTCCCAGGAAAGCCCCTTAAACTTGGGCGGAATTCTTTCTTTATTCACCTGTGGTCTTTTACCAGAACTTGAAGCCACCAAACACTTCTAAGCAATAACCCCCCAGGAATGGCCCTGGACCAGTTCTTGATCTGATACTAACATCCTGGTATACAGGAAAGAGAAAACAGTGTCAATTATTTGTCAGCTCAGGTGAGTAACTGGAAGTTGGTTGTTGCAGACATAAGTTCATTTCATTTTTCTCTTAGAAGTGATTTCCAAGTCTTATTTCTGTGGTGTCCTGTCTCCTGAGGTATCATGAAAGCTTAGATGGAGAAAATCTAGTTTAGATTGATTGTCAAAATTCATCTTCTAGATGCAAGTTATAATGACCAAAGACATGAAAACCAAATGGGGGCTCATTTGTAAATGATCTCATCTCACCTTGAACCCAGAGTGCTGAATCTCATGCTCTCTGATGGGACCACATACTTGTACCTCTCAGCATCCCTCCTCTCATTACCATGGCCATCCCAAAAAGAAAAGGGGGAAGAGGTGCTGGGATATATCACTTAAGTGGTAAATCGGAAGGGTTAGCTGGTAAAGACACTTGTCACTAAACCTGACCATCAGACTTCAATCTTCAGGACTCACATTGTGAAAGAAGAGAACGGACTCTCATAAACTGACTCTGACCTACACACACACACACACACACACACACACACACACGGAGAGACAGAGACAGAGACAGAGACAGAGACAGAGACAGAGAATACATTTTCAAAAAACTTAATGGTTTATGGTGAAAGAAAGAAAGAAACAAACAAAGAAAGGAAGGAAAGAAGGGAGGAAGGAAGGAAAAAATGGAAACCCATCTAGAATGGGATAGAAGGCCCCAAGTGAGAGCGGCCATTAAGAAAAGGGCAAAATAGGAAACAGAGAGGAGAGTGTCTTTCTGACACTTCTACAAGTTCAGGGACTCTCTCACACAAATTTCTTCCTCTAGGTTTCTTAAGGGAGACATGAAAAATAAACAAACAAACAAAACCAAATCCATGCAAGCTTAGCACAGACACTCTCCTCACGTAGAGCCCTCTCTCACATAGGAGTACCACATGGTACCTTCTCCTTATCTGGAGCTCTCTTCTTATGTGCAGCAGTCCCCTCACATAGGGATGCCGTGTGGTACCTTCTCCTCATGTGCAGCACTCACTTTATATAGGACTATTCCCTTCAGTAGAATCTTCCCATCATGTGGGGCTCTCCTCTCCTCAGGGCACTCCCTTTACATCATGTCCTCCCTCACATGCTACCCTCAGCTACAGTGGGGCACTCCCCTCAAGTGATTATGGCCTTCAAGATAAAATCATTCTACAGAGGCCCCAGTCAAATTTAGTCATCTAGAACAATAGCGTTGTACTCTTTGGAAATAGAGATATGAAGAAAATAGACCATAGTCATTCTTGGCTTGGCTGTGTAAAAAAAAAAAAAAAAAATTTAATACAAATCAGGGCTTTAGAAACCTGGGAGGCGATGAATAGAATCTCAGCACAAGGGCCTCAGGATGTGGTGAGTCATCACAACCTGCCACTAAAGGCGCTCTCTGAGCGACTTAGATTTGTTTCTTCCTCGATTCAGCTTCATGTTTCCATGACTCGCCCTTTCCTCCTTTTTACTTCTCCCTACATATTACTCTCGTTGGTCTATAAATAATGTTTTTTGTGTCCTGGGTTTTTGAATGCTGGCATCCTGTGCCCAGCCCTACAGTATGGGATTTCACTCACTCCCCTGACATTGAACTGAGGTAGTCCTCTACTGAAGTTTTAAATGGTGACATTTTCATAACCCTGGGAGTAAAAGGTGGGACTATGATAATAATTAGAACGTCCTCGGGTCTAGGCTTACTCTAGATTTCCCTTAACTGTGTGTGGTTCTTGAAACTTCTGTAGTAGAAAGGTTTGATGCTTCTTGTCCCCATAAAGTCACAGCCAGCATTTCTAATAACAAAGGACAGGCTGCCAGGCATTGTGGTGGCATGCACCTTTTAACCCAGTGCTCAAACTTCGGAGACAGCTGGAGGAGGAACTCTGTGAGTTCAAAGCCAGCCTGGACTACATAACACGTTCTAAACTGCCCAGAGCTACATAGTCATACCCTGCCTCCAAACAACAAAAAGAAAGGTTAGTAAGTAGGTCTTAGTTGTTTATTTAGGTTTTTCAAGACAGGGTTTCTCTGTGTAGCATTGGCTATCCTGGACTCACTTTGTAAACCAGGCTGACCTCGAACTCACAGCAATCCACCTGCCTCTGCTGGGATTAAAGGCCACCACGCCCAACTAGTAGGCCCAATTTACTCGTCTAAGTTTTATGTGACTTTAGAAATGAGCACCCAAAGACTTGAGGAAAGCTGTTTCAGAAGCATGGGTGGGCGACAGTGTAGAAACTCAACTGAACAAAAGGCGTGGGTGTCCTGGTGATAGGTTAGAGGGACCCCACACAGCCCCCTTCTGGTCTGTCCTTCTCCCAGGATGCAGCAGGAGCCTCTCCAGTGAGACCTCTGACCATGGGGAAGGCAGCATGAGCTCCTTGCTTCTGACTCCTCCAGGCTTCTTTCAATCCAATGTACTTTGGAGCAGCACTTTCTGAGCCACCCCCAACCCCCATCCATCACACCTTTAGATGAAAAGAATGTTCTGAATGAGACAGGAAGGAAGAATCAAGTCAGGCATGTTGGCACACACCTGTAATCCCAGCATTCTGGAGATGGAGGCAGGAGGACCAGGGCTTTGAAGCCAGCCTTGGCTACATAGCAAGTTCAAGACTAGCCTGGGCTACATGAGAACCTGATTCCAAAATCAAGAGGAAAGAAGTGAAGAGGTAGAGCAATAGGAGGAGGAAGACAGGAAGAAGGAAGGGAAGGAGAGGGGGAGAGACGTTTTATGGAGCAAGGAGGAGCAAGAAAAAAAGAATTTTAATTTCTTCCTTAAAGTTACTTTGTTTCTAGTCCCTGCCTGTCTAGCTGTCAGTGATTACTGGGACCTCTGTCTCACTCCTGAAATACTGTGAAGTACACAGTTATGGAAAAGACAGAAGGAAGGTGCCAGGAGGCTGAGCCATAGAAGGGCACCATCGTGGCCAGTGGTCCTCTTAGCCCCTGCCTCTGTGGTTTCTTTGTCTCCAGGCCATGCGTAGGTCCCTGATCCCCTGTGCCACAAGCAACTTGCCATAATCCGCAGAAGGCACTGTGCACAAGAGGGGTTGTCAGGGAGGAAAATCCTTCCTCTTTCCTCAGGTGTGATAATTGGGGGGGGGGTGCAAATTCAACTGGCAAAAGATAGATTAGCCCAGAGGATTGAGGGAGCTGATTTAATTAGGCATAAATGCGCTGGAATTCGCAAAGAACTGTGTCTCAGGAGGGTAGTTAGAATCTGGGTTTATTTACCATCTTAATAGGGGCTAGGAAGAGGGGCACTTCTGTAAGAAGGGGGGGAAGAGGAGGGACACTTGGAGGAAAGCAACAGACCTTTCAGAAAGATAAACAGACCCTTAGGAGACCGGAGGGAGATGTGATGTGGTTGTGATAATATCGGATGTGATGCTGATTTCTTGTCTCCAAAAAGAGATTAGAATTGCTTCTAGGGCAGGGATTTACAATTGAGGGGGCGCACGGAGGTGGGGGGAGAGGGGACGGGGATCTGCTTTTAGGCAGATAAGACATTATGAGAATCCAAACGCCTTCAGCTCAAAATAACTTTTTGTATAGCGTGGTGGCTTTTTCTAGACTCTTTCGCAGCCCGGGTCCGCCCATGCTTGGAAACCTGAAAGAGCCCGTCGGCGCGCCGTCGCTCCTCTCAGCCTCACAGAATCTCCAGTTGCCCACTCACCAGCCGACACCAAAGCAATTCAACTTTTTCAGCGTGAGGATTTTCCTTCATCCTTTTTCCTCTTCGGAACCACCAGCTAAACCCTACCCAGAGGATCTTTTCAACAAAGCATTGGAAGGGCTTATCTTCTGGGTACCAACAACTTGCGCTTTGTCCAGGGACACAAAGACTTTGCCACCCCCCCCCAACCCCCCGTGGGGAAGGTGAAAATGCAACGAGGAGAATAAAAGTAAACATCCAATAATGTTTCTCTCAAATATAGTAACGGAATGACTTAACATAAAGGCTCCACCGTGGCTGTGTGTGGTTTTCTACTGCACTGTTTTACTGCATGCCTGAAAATACCATCATACTGTTTAGATCGTTGGCAAAATAATTTCAAATTCATGACATTCTGCCAAAAGCACCTTATTTCAAGTGCTATATCCCCTGAACAAGCTGCAAGCCGCTGATACTGCATGTGCGAAATGCTTTGTGTCCCGTCAAGCATATGGTAGGTGTAGAACAATTGCCTCTTGGATCTAAATAGCACCATGTGAGTCAACGCGAGGGAATGGAAAAGGAGAAAGGAGTGTTTCTTAGGAAGAGGCCTCTCAGCTGAGGCAAGACATGACCATGGCCTGGTGTGACGGCTCACACCAGCAACGCCTGCCCTTGGGTGTCTGAGATAGTTGGTGCTTGAGGCTACATAACAAGTTCCTGGGCCAGCCTGGTCTATGAAGTGAGATTCTGTCTCAAAAAGAAAAAAAAAAAAGGTGGGGGTGGTCTGGGAGACGGGTCAGTCAGTAAAGAGTTTAACACACATGCAGGAGGAGATGAGTTAGGATCGCCACATAAAAAGCTGGGTATGGCAGCAGGTGCCTGTAACCCTAGAGAGGTGTGGCAGGGGCAGGAAGATAGATCCTGGGCCTCACAGGCTAGCCAGTATAGCTAAATGGTAAAGTCCTGGTTCGGTGAGAGACTGTGTCTCAAAAACAAAACAAAAAGTGGAGAAATAATAGAGGAGCCCACCTGACATAGACCTATGGCCTCACATGTGCTCATGTGCCCACATTCACATACATACACATATGAGGATGTACACATGCACACAGACACAGACATACACACACACAGACACAGACATACACACACACACACAACATGATTGCAGCCTCCTCAGAAAACTCATCAGATGACAGAATTATCTAATAAAATACACAACACACAGATAAATTCAGAGAACTCATAACATATTTTAATATAAGTATGTGTGTGCCATATATTATTTGGGCTGGTTATACGAAATTAGTGTGTGGGGGGATTTTTTTTTTTTTTGCATTGTTTGATCAGACTGATCTGGGAATCTTCAACTGTTCTTTGTTAAATCTGCCAGCCTGGTGCTCATAAGATGAGATCAAAATAAATAGATAAGCTACCCGTTTCCAAGCTAGGTGACCTGAGTTCCATCTCTGGGACCCACGGGGTGGAAAGAGGGAACTGATGCTCACAAATTGTCTTCTGGCCTTCACACAAATGCTATGACACACACACACACACACACACACACGCACGCACGCACGCACACGTAAATAAATACAAATATAATAATGAAAATATTTAATATGCTACCTCTTAAGCATCAGCTTGAGAGACTGATAACATGGCCACTGAGCTGATTGAGGGGCCCCTGGTTGAAATCACAACCTGAGTTATACACTGAAGTAAGTAGCCAAACAATGGAGCATCTGAGTGGCACAGCAGCCAATGGGAGCCCTCGCTGCCATTGCCATGGTAAGAAAAGCTGAGATGCTCCAGCTGCAGGACCAGGGTACCCTTGGCTGGAAATGTTTTGCATCCTTGTCAAGTTCCTCTTCAGTTTAGAGCCCAAGGCCCATTCCTGGATCCTAGCTCTTCTTTCTCCCTGCCTCCCCCCCTGACAACAACATCCCAGACTCACAACCTGTTTCCAGACTTAGCTCTGGGGAGAGCCCCCACCCCCCAGCTCCTGGCCTCAGACAGCATCAGCTCTGCCCCTGAGCTCCACTGGAGTGTCTCACCATTCTCTTAATAGCCAAAAGCTGAACTCCCTCCGTAACTCCGTCTCTTCTCTTTGGCAGCTCTGGGCCAGTCCTTGGTTACAGGCTCAGTCCTTGGTGCCATTTCCAACATCATTCTCTTTTCCTTTCCAGTAACAAATCAATTGCCATGCTTCTTTTTTTGTTTTGTTTTGTTTTGTTTTGTTGTTTTGTTTTTGTTTTTAAGATAGTGTCTCATACAAGCCCATGTGGTCTTGCTGTGCATCAGAGGATGACCTTGAACTTCTGATCTTCCAATACCGGCACACTCCACCATCCCCAGTTTTTATGCTATACTAGGAATAAAACCTGAGGCTTCTTGAATGCTAGGCAAGGTCCATCCCAAGACCCAGTATCCCGCCCATCCTTCCTCCCTCCCTCCCTCCCTTCCTTCCTTCCTCCCTCCCCCCCTTCCTTCTTTCCTTCCTTCCTTCCTTTCTTCCTCCCTCCCCCCCTTCCTTCTTTCCTTCCTTCCTTCCTTTCTTCCTCCCTCCCTCCCTCCCTTCCTTCTTAAGCCTGTAAAAGTTATCACTTACACATACCCCTTTTCAATGAATCCACAATTCCCCTGGATTGCCCTCCACACCTCAAAGTATGCCCCTACTCCCCCCCACTCCTCCCCTCCCCCATCTCCCCCCCAAGTCAAAGCATGCCAGGCCTTTTCTCTCTGAATCGTTCATTATCGCCATTCCCACTGAAAAAGTTTCCATGGCTTCCAGCTTCCTGCAGAGTTAAATCTAGACCTCCTTTCTGGCTTTTCATAGCCCTTCATAATAAACACAAACTCTGCCTAGAAGCTTCCGTTCCTCCTATTTCCTGACACGAAGCCTCTTCAATAGCGAGGCTCCTGACCTCCGTCTGATGACCCATCGGTCTCGCTCTCAGCTCCACTGCACTTTCTTCCATTGAGAACAAGCTTGCTACTGGCTGTCTGAAGTTGTCCATTTGTTAAAGACAAGCCATTTCCTTTTCCATCACAGAGATTCCCTTGCCCGACCCAGCCCACTGGAATCTCTCCAGACAGTCTTTACCTTACCACTAAGTACGGTAAGTATAAAAGGATGAAATTGGACTGGGGATGTAGTTCCGTTGCTATGTGTTTGCCAAACATTACATGAAGTCCCAGACTGGCCCCCTAGCACAGCATAAAACTGGGGTACACACAATTCCAGCACCAGGGAGCTAGAGAGAGGAGGAACCAACATTCAAGGTCATCCTCAGCTATGTATTTAAATCCATACTGTGATACATATTTCCCCATCTTTAAAAAAAAATCCAGTAAGAGGCAATATCATATTAATGAGACCCTAACACCCTAGCTAGCAAAAGGAATAGTGTACAAGGAAAATTTCAACTAGACCCCATCCAAGGATGGTCACTTTTTGAAGTGACTCTAAGTACAGGGTGGCAGGAAACAACAGGATGATTGGGAAACTATGGCAGCTGTTCAAGAAAGGAGGACCTGAAATAAAATGACACCAAGAGGAGGAAGAGGACACAGAGGCCTTAAGGCTGAGCATGTTGATAAGTTCACCAGTGGCCAGCAGAGAAGGCATGTGCCCACAATGTAAGGCAGAGAAAGTTCAAGAAATCTCGTAAGCATGCTATCAACAGGAAGAAGCTTACTGTGTTTGTTGCAGGTGCTGGATCTGAGACCTGTCCCAAGGAACAAAGACGGGGGAGCAGTGGGCAGAAGCCGAGAGGAGATGTTTCCTCAAGACTATGGCACATAGCTTTGGTCTTGTACCCAAGTGCTCCAAAGAAAGGGGAGCTTGGGGGGGGGGGGCGCTGGAGAGAAGTCTCAGCAGTTGAGACCATGGCCTGCTCTTCCAGGAGACCTGGGTTCAATTCCCAGCACCCACATGGCAGCTCACAACTGTCTTTGACTCCTGTTCCAGGGGATTTGAAACGCTCGCATAGACATGCATGCAGTCAGAACACTAATGTACATAAAATAAAAATAAATAGATTATTTTTAAAAAAGAAAGAAAGAAGAGAGAGAGAGAGAGAGAGAGAGAGAGAGAGAGAGAGAGAGAGAGGTGAGCTGGCTCTCCCCTCTCACATTCAGGAGAGTGCCTCAGCTTAGGGATGTTGAGAATGGAGACACCCATCAGCCTGGGGAGCATGCCTGGGGAGGCCGCTGGCATAAGCTTAGGGTCCTGCAAAGGAACAATATCCAGGAGTGGATCTCAGAGCAAAACACAGGATTAGGGCCTGGAACTAAAGCACACACAAATGACCTGCGTGCGTTAGTTAGGGTTTCTATTGCTGTGATGAGACACCATGGCAGAAAAGCAAGTTGGAGAGGAAAGGGTTTATTTGGCTTATAGTTCCACATGTATCACAGTCCATCACTGGAGGAAATCAGGACAGGAACTCAAGCAGAGCAGGAATGTGGAGGCAGGAGCTGATGCAGAGGCTGTGGAGGAGTGCCACTTACTAGATTGCTTATCATGGCTTGTTCAGCCTGCTTTCTTTTTTTCTCTTTTTTTTTTTCTTTTTCTTTTTTTCTTTTTAAGATGTATTTACTTGGTGTATATGAGTGCTCTATCTGCATATACACCTGCACACCAGAAGAGGGCATCAGATCCCATTATAGATGATTGTGAGCCACCAAATGGTTGCTGGGACTTGAACTCAGGGCCTCTGAAAAAAGTAGACAGTGTTCATAACCACTGAGCCATCTCTCTAGCCTCAACCTGCTTTCTTAGGGAACCCAAGACCACCAACCCAGGGACAGTGCCAACCACAGTGGCTGGGCCCTCCCCTCTCCATCACTAATTTAAAAACATCCTCCAACTGGGTCTCATGGATCCATTTTCCCAATTGAGGTTGCCATCTTTCAGGTGACTCTAGCTTGTGTCAAGTTGACAGGAAAACTAGCCAGCACGTGACTCCAGGGACACCTGAAAATAAACGGCTGGGACCCTGCCATGGGGGCAACACAGGCTGGTAAAGTTTAATTTCCAACAGTGCGTTTGGCCTTTCCTGCACCTTCAGGTTGGCAAGGCCTAGAAACGCTCCTGTTGCCAAGAGAAGAAGCATACTTCCTACATTTTATGACTATCTGCAGTTTGCATGGCTGCCTCCCACGCAGACCCCTGAACTTCACACACACACTAAGACGCACCGTTGAGTCTGTGGTCTCAGCACAGGGCACGTGACACATAGTAGGCCTCTACTCAATGTTAGCCAATGCATGGGTAGACTCCCAAGAGAATCTCCTTGCTCCATTCCCTCCCCCCCAATCTAAAGTAATGTTACTATGAAACACTAGCCTCAGGAATGGAAAATCAATAAGGCACTTTCCAAGGGACGCATACATTCTAAGGTGGCTACAGGGTCCAGAAGGTATTGCTGGAGAAAAAAATGCTTCTATTTCTCTGTTCCTCGAGAAACTGAGCTTGCCTTTGAGCCTACTAAAACAGGTTGCTCAGCAAGAATTAGCCTGCAAGTTCAGAGAGATGAAAAAAAAAAAAACTTTTTCCATTCCACAACATGGCATTAGGCCTATTAAGTGTTGGAGGCTAAAGATTTAAGTAACTAATACAAGTGCCCATAGGCCCACCCCATCTCTAGTCTTCCTGCATGGGCCCAGGAAGAAGAAAAAAGCATTTATTTTAAAGGAGGATTTGGCCCAGGTATGGGAGTGCATGCTTATAATCCTAGCACTTCGGAAACTGAGTAGGGAAAAACATGCTGCAAGTTCAAGGCCAGCCTGGGCTACATAGAAAGTTAAAGTCTAGCTTGGCCTACATAGACAATAACTATGATCCTAATACTACTACACAAATGTCACATGTAAACAGAGGCAGCAGCTGGGCATGGTGGTACACGCCTGTAATCCCAGCACTCTAGGAGACAGAGGCAGGTGGATCTCTGTGAGTTCAAGGCCAGCCTGGTCTACAAAGAGACCCAGGACAGCCAGGGTGACAAAGAGAACTCTGTTTGGAAAAACAAACAAACAAACAAAACAAAACAAAACAAAACAAAAAAGCCAGGGCTGGCAGTTATACCTGCTGCCAGAACTCCATTAAAGTGAAATTTCATAGGTAGAAAAGGAGACAGCAGACAGACATGCCAGTAATAATCCCACCCCACCCCACCCATAACAGAGTGCAGGAGAAGTTTAGGGTCCCTGTCATTGCACAGAGAAGCTTCTTACTGGTGCCTTTGCCCAGCAAGGATCACCGCACAGGCTGTACCTCCATTCTTGTGAATTACTGTAATCCTTGAGGCAAAGCCCAACAGTTAAACCAAATTTAAACCTCATCTTGGTGAGGATCTTGGGTGTAAGCTGGCTGGGAGGAAGAGAGGAAGCAGTGAGCTAAAGAGGTGGGTGTGCTTATGACCTAACAGCCAAATTAACTTCCTCTTGCTTTTTCTTCCTCCCAGAGTCACTGGTGATTTTTTTTTTAAACTGCTGTACCAAAGGCCCAAGTGTTACATCACCAGTCCCCTCAGGCCCTGCTACCCCCGACAAATAGGTAAGGAACAGTCCTCAGACCAGGACAGGTCAACCTCCCAACACAGTGGGATTGTTCCCAAAGTGAAGAAAACATGGAGTGTCGTTACCATGCTTGAAGAGTGTTAAAATGAGAGCTCAGCTATATTCTCAGATACTAAACTACATGGCTTTTGGATTTGAAGTGGCTTGAAGACAATAGATATTCCTGGGATCAGTGACATACAGCAAATGGCAAGCCTACCCATCGTTACACAAAGGACTCAAGAGCCGCAGTGAAAGAAAGAGACATGAAGCCAACCTCTAAAGGAGTCTGGCTTTATGCGAAGGATACGGTCTAAAAGCATGCTGGACTCCCCTGCCTTCTGAGACGAGCCCTCCATACCCAGGCTCCAAACCCATAGCTTCAGTCAACCACTGATAGAAAATACTTGGGGGGAAAGGCACCTGTGCTGAACTTCCCTCCTTGCCATGATTCCAAACACAATACAACATAGCAACTGTTTGCAGGGCATCCCTTGTAGAGGTGTCCTTGGGTGCCTAGCCATGATTTCAAGTATATAGAGGGTGTATGCCGAGTATGGGCAAAGCAGATGGGACTTTCCATTTACATGTTGATGACAGGTCACCTCATGAAGTGACAATAAACCAGGTCACCATAGTGCAAGCCCAGAGCTGGACAATGCTCTTCTTTTTGTTGCTTCAGTTGTTGTTGTTGTTGTTGTTGTTGTTGTTGTTGTTGCTGATGATGACGATGATGCTGTTGCTGTCTTGAGGCAAGATCTTGCTCTGTATTTCTGGCCAATCTGGTACTTACTATGTAGCTCATGGTGCCTTCCAACTCACAGCAATCTTCCTGATGCTGGGTTATAAGCATGTGCCCAGCTTGCAAAATACACTCTTCCTGCCAGCTCTTTTTGAACTATGTCCAGCTTCCAATGAAGAGCAAGATGAACTAAAATCTAGGTCAGCAGCTCCATCATTGCCTAAATGTACAGGGTGGCCAGTGGTTAGGGAGAGAGAAAATTATAACCCTTCACCACCTTCCCTTACACTGAGCCGAGCAAAGTAGAACAAGGTAAGAGCTGGGCAGATCCTGCAATAATGACTGGTGTGAGAAGATATCTCACGGGTACAATAGTGGCATGAATATTACAGGGGTAACCAAACACTTTCTGACTGGGTTTAAAGCCTGCCCCACAGGCTCAGAAACACATGCTTGGAACTGCAAATCTGACCAAGAACCCATGGTTGGGGAGTTCACAGGCCCCATAGGATGTTCCTATGTTGCTAAAAGGGCATAATATCAAATTGCCCATTAATATCTAAATAGATATTCCTCTACCTGGTAGTTTGGTGCAGCTCTCAGACCTCATCAGAGAAATTTCTTTGTGACGTACATGGTAGTGGTAGTTAATACAGAAACCCAAAACTACTCAAAGTAAAAAGATTAAATGACTGAACTGGGCCAGGCGTGGTGGCACACACCTTTAATCCCAGCACTCGGGAGGCAGAGGCAGGTGGATCACTGTGAGTTCAAGGCCAGCCTGGTCTACAAAGTGAGTCCAGGACATCCAAGGCTATACAGGGAAACCCTTTCTTGAAACAAACAAAGAAACAACAAACAAAAAAACAACAATAACAACAAAAAGTGACTGAGTTGGGCTCAGCTACAAATAGGACCTCTGTATCACACCCTTCCTCAAGGATCAGGGATCATGAAGGAGAAGAGGCAGAAAGATTGTAAGAGCCAGAAGTCAAGAAGACTCAAAGAAAAAGTTCCTCTAAACATGAGGACAACTGGACTCATGAGCTCACTGCAACTTTGGTTGCCCACAAAAGACCTGCACAAGATCAAGCCTGTCAATATCCCAGCCTGGAGTGGAAAAGAGTTCACGAGTCTCCACCCCTTCCTGGGGAGCTATGGACAGTTGATGGCTTCCGGGGAAGGGAAGCCCATTTTCTTTAAGGATATGGTTCCTTACAGGTTGGCCTATGCTCCAGTGTATAGCTCCACAACCAGAAAAATACAGACAAAGCAAAGTGGAGTCAATGGACTATTAGATTTAAAGAGAGAGAATACAAAGAGGCTATGGGTAGGGAGGTGGTTGAATCTGGGAGGAGCTAAGGGGAAGGAGTTGAGTTGACTATGATCAAGATACAAAATACATCCTATGAAACTCTCCAAGAATGAATTTAAAAACTTAAAGAAGAAAAAAAATGTGTTTATAAAGAACTGTGTAGTTCCATGTTCATAAAACTCTTTTGTAGTTCCTCATTCATGAGGACTCCTTGATGTAGACAGAATAACCACAGAAGCTAAGCCAGCTTTCAAGTCTCCCACAGGTAGCTACAGTGGGATCGCTGTCATCACCATCAGCCACGAACACTGCTGGGCACTCCAGTGATTCCTGTTTCTCTACACAGAGGGAAAGGCTGGCAGAAGGCAAAATCCCCCAGGAGAGGAATTGGAGGAAACAGAGAGGCGTGTGCCTTCTTATGCTGGACCTAGAGCAGAGTAGAAAACCCCATTACACATTGCCAGTGGGTTAACCTAGAGCCACAAGGACAGCTTGATAATGGGGGCATCTGGGTGCAGGGGAGATTCATATCCAAGTCTCACACAGAAGCATCAAGAGGCAAATAAAATACAGAAAGGATACATTTCCAAAAGTGAAAGCCAGTTAGGAGACAGACAGACACACATAAGCACCATGTTGGTTTTGGCTTTCCCTCTGGTAATCTTTCCATACTTTGTATCCACTCCAGTACAAACCTTGACCTCCCTCCAATTTCTTCCCACATGTTAGCTGTCTGGAGTTCATGAGTCCCAACTTTCAAAAAGCCACTAAAGTTCTTAAGACTTCCTGAATCAAGGCAACTGTACTCACCTGTCCCTATGTAGACCTATAACCCCCACCTGGGAC
Organism: Acomys minous; assembly: GCF_964271855.1. NCBI lineage: Eukaryota > Metazoa > Chordata > Mammalia > Rodentia > Muridae > Acomys > Acomys minous. The sequence continues at coordinate 49,908,049 of NC_140490.1, read as the reverse complement.
CACATCTATCCTGTCCACTGCTCTCATTTTTAATTCCCTGCCATGCACAACCACGTTTCATCTCTTCCTCCTCTGATATTTGTTTCCTGGGGGTGTGGAAATCATCTCCCTACAAGGCTAGGTGAAAAAGCAGAAATAGGACCACGGCCTCTGGTCTAAAGTTAGGGCCTCCCTCTGGGATAAGCGCGTTGGGTTGGGGGGAGGAGGGTTAGAGATTGCAGTCACATGACAGACAGATAACATCGAGGTCATGCCTCCCTGTGCAATGTGTGGTCAGGATCCAGCATCAGAATCACCTGGGGGCTTGTTAAACAGGCAACATTGTAGCCCAGTGCCAGTGATGGACTCAAATGATGCATTTGAACAGCATCCTACCAGTAATCTAGACTTACCTCATGGAGACTGTCTAATATAATAACCTCAGAACCACCTGCCATGAACACTTGGACCTTATTACAGATGTGTCAGACCTCTACCACTGTAATAAAATACAAAGAGACTCAATTGCAGAGGGGGAAATGAGGGACTGTGCACTTCTGGTCCTAGAGGTTGTAGTCTGTGGTTACTTAGAACAGCTGCTTTGAGTCTGAGCCAACAGGGCACACCATAGCTGTGAGAGCACATGCGTGAAGAAGTTTGCTCACCTCACAGCGGTCAGGAAAGAGGAAAGGGCCAACATCCCAGTATCCACCTCAGGGCCACCAATCCCAATGACATAATTTCTTTTCACTTGAGCCCAACCCCCTAAAAGCTCAATCATCTCTCCATGTCATCAACCTTTTCATAAATACATCTGGGGGACATTTAACATTCAAATCTCAGGAACAAAGGAACAATATTTTTAACCTGTAATTCATCAAAGTTTGCTTGTTTGTTTTGGAGACAGGATGGCCTTGAACCTGTTGAACAGCCAAAACTGAGGTTGAGCTCCTGCTCCTCCCGCCTACACCTTCCCAGCCCTGGGATTGCAGATGTGAGCTCCCTTGCACAGCTCCCTCGTGGTAAAGCACAGTACTGAGCCTCATCTGGCTGACTTCAAGTTTTCCCATCACTATCTAAAGTCCAATGAAGAATGAATAAGAGGAAAAGCCCAGCAGTGAGCCATGCTGGGTGTGGTGGTTTGGCTAAGAATGGCTCCCATAGGCTCTTACATTTGAATGCCCAGGCCATCAGGGAGTGGCACTATTTGAATAGGATTAGGTAGTGTGGCCTTGTTAGAGGAAGTGTGGGTGACCCAAGCCCTCTCTCCTCCCCCCTTTCCTTCTCCCTCCCTCCCTCCCTTCCTCCCTCTGCTTGTGGTTCAGAAGGCAGTCCTCACATACTTCTCCAACACCACACCTGCCTGCCACTATTCTCCTTGACATGATGATAATGAACTAAACCTCTGAAACTGTAAGGAAGCCAGTAAGCAACACCCTTCCATGGCCACTTCATCAGCTCCTGCCTCCAGGTTCCTGCCCTGTTTGAGTTCCTGTCCTGATGTCCTGCAGTCATTGGCTACGATGTGGAAAGGTAAGCCAAATAAACCCTTTGCTCCCCGATTTGCTTTTGGTCGTGGTGTTTCATCACAGCAATAGAAACCCTAACTAAGACACTGGGGAATGGTGGAGAGGTGACAGTCGGCTGTTACAGAATTATAGAGAAATTCTATACCCAGTTATCAGAGGTCTATAGCAGTGATTAGGGACCCCAGGGACAGAGCTGCCCCACCTCATATTGGAAAAAAGGCACTCGGCCCTGCTGGCCAGGGTATCATATTAGAGTTCCATAAAATTTCCCTCCTAAAGCTAGGCATGGCCTGGGAGAAGGCTGCAGCATAAGAGCCCCAAGGAGAGGAATCTATTGGTCTAGGGAAATGCTGATGGAAGTTGCTGCCTTACTGGGACCAGCAGTGCCACCCACATCTGGCAGCCTTTTGGGAGGCTTGGGGAACTGTACTGGCATCTGTCCTCTCAGGCCAAAGAACCCATGGAGGCTCTACCCTGGCAGACCCCACAGAACCATGGACTTCTCAACCCTCTTCAAAGGCACCCATGGCCTTACTTTCAGAGTCAGGCCCTATGTTTGCATCTACTTGTCGTTAAGGTGGTCAAAAACAGGCTGGAGGGGTTGCTCAGTCGGTGGAGTGCTCGACTGGAAAGCGCATGGATCTGAGTGGGATTTCAGGAACCCATTTAAGAATGAAGACAAGCTGGGCGTGGTGGCGCACACCTGTAATCCCAGCACTCAGAAGGCAGAGGCAGGCGGATCTCTGTGAGTTCAAGGCCAGCCTGGTCTACAAAGAAAGAAAGTCCAGGACAGCCAAGATAACACAAAGAAACCCTGTCTCGAAAAACTTAAATAAATAAATAAATAAATAAATAAATAAATAAATAAAAACGAAGAAAAAAAATGTAGGCATCATAGTGCACACTTGTAATCCCAGCACTACAAAGGAGGTGGAGATAGGCAGATCCCAGGGGCTTTCTGGCCAGTCAGCACAGCCTAGTTGGCAGCAGGTTAAAGGCTAGCAAGAGACATCATCTCAAAAAAACAAAGGTGGACAGCCCTGAGGAATGACACTTGAGTCATTCTCAAGTGTCTTCCGATACATTCCTATACATACTCCTGAACACATATGTAGACACTCACACAGAGACACACAGTGACCCAAAACCATTTCTTCATTTCAAAGAAGCTTCTAGAAAGTGATGGGGGAGGGGGAGGCAGCAGATGTTGGGACACCATCCATGGCAGCCATTTGACAAAGCTTTCCAGACTACTTTTCTGCTTTGTACACTCTGGAACCCCTAGAGACTTCCATAATCAGGCAGAGACCAGAGCCTGCACATTTTGCAAGACTTCCTTAGACTACCAGACATCGGGCCTAGGGCAGAGCCACTGACTGTGTTTCCTAAAGCACAGATTGCAACAGCCTAGAGCGGCGCATTCCTGTCCAATCTGTCCCTTCTCAGGGTCACCAAACCCATCTTCTCAAATCAGCCTTTTCACTCTGTTGCTCCCTCACTCACGGGCTTCTGTGGCTGGTGGAACAAGTCCAAACTGGATTTGCATTCAGGCCTCTTTGTCAACCAGCAAAAGTTCGGTGTAAACTACCCCATCAACCAGAGGGGGTTTCAGGCAAATCTAGCTCCTGGATTTTTCTAATGAACTTGCTCCTACTGGGAAGACTTCCATAGGCTAGCCAAAGCTACAGGGTACTGAAGCCAAGCCTCGGCCAGTCACACAGCAGCAGAGCCATGAATGGGTCTCCCTCTGCCCTTTGGTGGGTGTTTGTGACATGGACATTGAGGGGAGTGGTATGCTTTCTGAGGGGGAAATGTGGGCATATGCACTGATGGGTTATTGTATGCTTTACTGTTGTTACAGATGCACACAATCTGGACAGCCCATATAGCCACTGACTGTTACATGAGCTGACACTGACTTTTGACAGATTCCATGTGTGGCCAGCCTATAGTGTCAATTAATGAGCAAGTGCAGCTTCAATATGGCAATCAATTAACTTTTTTGTTTTGTTTTGTTTTGAGTAATAGTAGGGAAGGAATCCAGGGACCCACACTTGATAAGCAAGTGCTCTACCATTGAACTACACCCCAGCCCTGACAGTTACATTTCAGTAAGCTGGAAGAAAACAAAACAAAAATCCATGCCAGAGCCTCATTCATGTTAGTGACAAGCCCAACTTACTTGCTGAATTAGAGACCAGTTTTCAAATACTAGAAGATTGCTTCCTACCCCTGCTCCCTTCTCCCGCGCGCATGAGTGTGTGTGTGTGTGTGTGTGTGTGTGTGTGTGTGTGTGTGCGCGCGCTAGTCACAAAACAATGGCTATAGCCATGCTCATTTCAACACGTTATGTGTACTTTTAATATTATCTCCATTCCTTTCTTTTTAAAACATTTATTATCTCTTTATTCATTTTTAACTTTTGAAATCTTATTTTATGTCTATGAGTGTTTTACCTGAATGGATGTCTGTGTGTCACTTGCATGCCTGGTACCCTTGCAGGACAGAAGAAAGTGTCAGACCCCCTAGAACTGGGGTTACAGACAGTTGTGCTGGAAATTGAATCTGTGTCCTCTTGAAAAACAGCCACTGCTCTTGACCACCGAGCCATCTCTCCAGCCCTTCTTTATTATAATTTTTTTATTTATTTAGTGTGAAAAATGATAGGTTTCATTATCACATTTTTTAAATCTTTGTATGTGTGTGATACATAGTTGAATTTAGATTCATATGATAGAAAACAATTTTTAAATTTCTTCCCTCAAATAGCTTCTATTATTCCCCTTCCTCTTTCCTTCAGTTCTCTTCCTCCTCCTCCTTTGAGAGAAAGATAAAGAGAGAGAGAGGGGGAGGGAGAGAGAGAGATAGAGAGACACGCATACATACATACACAGAGAGAGAGAGAGAGATCACATTAGATATTTGTCTGTCTATATTTGGTTTATTTTGCTTAACATAGTGAATCCAGATCCATCCGTTTTCCAGTAAATGACATTCTTCTCTCTGCTGTTTCCAATAAATTTCTTGCTTCTCTGTGGCTGAATAAAATTCTCTTGTACCACATTTTCTTTATTCACTCATCTATTGATGGACATCTAGTTCAGGTTTCATTTCCTGGCTATTGTGAGGAGAGCAGCAACCAGCACAGATGTGCAAGGGTCTGTCTCTGTGACTTAGAGTCTTTCAGATATAAACCCAGGAGTGTTCTCCTAGAAGATACAGTAGTTGTACGTTTGGGTTTTGTGGAACTTCTGCTCTGATTTCCATAGTAGTTACACTAGTTCGCATTCCCACAAGCACTGTATAAATGTTCATACACACACACACACACACACACTCCCATCTATTCCCTCAATAAGAGTGAGGCTGTTCTCTCTGACTGGGTGAGATCAAATTTCAATGTAGTTTTAATTTGTATGTCCTGATGGCTGAGACTGTTGAATTGGTTTTCAAGTAGTCATTGACTGGGTATTTTACTCCTAAGGAGAATTGCCCATCAAATTTGTTTGCCCATTTGTGGATTTGATGACTTGAACGTTTGATTTTTAGAGTTGTTTACAGACCTAGCTATTAGTCTGGAGGCCAAAGGTTTTCTCACAGTTTGTAGGCTCTGCTGAGTGTCCCATGCTCTATCTAGATTAAGGATTCAGCAGGCTTTGACTCTAAAGGAGCAGACGGGAGCCCAGTGTTGGCCCCCGGAAGCTTGTCAATCCCTTGTCTGAACACTCAACAGAGCAATGACTCAAGCCCTGATACATAGTGCTTCTTTACAAATCAGCCGCTGTGCCCATTTGAAACCATCAACAATGGGAAGCTAGGATATTGGGGGATGGCCACAGGATGGCGATGGACAGCTTGGCATTTCCTGGGAATGTCAAATACCACAGTGCATTGTGCTCTGTGATCTCTCCTAGCTCCTGGTGGTTGGTTAATAATATTCAGGGACTAAAGGCTCCTAGTAAATTCCCCCATCTCTTGCTTCTTGGCATTCTGGCCATATGTCTTTCTCATGTCTAGACTCTTAATATTTATTGTTTGCTTGCATGTGCATGTTGTATGGTGTGTGTGTGTTTGTGTCTCTGTGTGTGTGTGTGTGTATCCGTGTCTCTGTGTGTGTGTGTGTGTGTGTATTTGTGTATTTGGGAGGTTGTATATCAGGCTCAAGGTCAACACTTCTTCCTTGCCCAGTCTACTTTGCATATTGAGTCAGAGTCTCTTGCTGAATCCAGGGCCTTTCCATTTCAGCTAGTTTGGCTAGTCAGCTTGCTCCAGGAATTCATCACTTTCTGCCTCAACCTTGAGGACCAAGCCTTTAGCATACAAGCCTTTGGGGGCCATTTATCCCAATGATAAGACCACGCAGTAAGGCTTTTAGAATTTGATCTATAATGATAGGCATATTTAATAGCCAGATCACAAATTCCGAAAAATGTACCAGTTGACTCTCCTAGCTCCAGCATTCCATGGATTGATAAATAGTCTGCTGGCAAGGCTTTCCAGAAAAGTAACACTCCTTCCAGTAGCTAGAAGAAGGGGAGCCTTCTCACAGCCCAAATGCTCCCTACACCCACCCCCACCCACCCCCGCCATGTATCGCTCTTTCTTATTGACTTTGACACTGATTCTTTCTGGTCCCCTGGGAACCTCAGCCTCACTAGACCAAAGCTAACTCCCCTGGATGGGACAAGTTCCTGCGGACTGAAGTGGCTGTGCACTGGGCCTTGTCTTATCCTGGAGCTCATGCTCCCTCCAGGGCTTGGCAGGAGGCTCGGCCTCAAAGTAGCTTCTCTGTCCCATCAAAGACACGCAAACCTCCCCTCTGCTGAATCCCATAGAGTCTGCTTAAGGGAGGCATTGGATCCTCTATTTGCTCTTCTCTAGAATCTCTTGTTCCTCAATTTACAAAGCCTAAGGGAAGAGAAACCATGTTGGTCTCAGGTCAGAGCTAGACAGACACCAGGGACTTCCTAAGTGCCTGTCACTTACACACAGAGAGCAGCAGGTAGTCATAAGGTAGGGATTTTGTTTTAGGCCCAGGTTGCCAAGAATCTGGCATCAGCTCGGCAAATGCAGAAACGAAACTGAAGGGGAGTCATCGTTTGTATTCCTGAGTTTCAAGACCAGCCTAGACCAAAGAGAGGGCTCAGTGGATGTGATTCCTCTATGTACCCTGACAGCTCTCAGTGGGACTCCTCCCAAGATGGCAGCATGGCCAGCAACTGTAACCTCAGCCAATGTCCCCCAAAGAGAGAAAACATATACAGGATCAGGTAGGAAGAGCCAGGGCCAGACCTGGCCAGTAGTCTCATCACTGCTATCTTCCATTGGCCAGACCTCAGTCTCATGGCTTTCCACGCCCCCATGTAGATGGTTGACACAAACAACTGCCATCCTCAGAGAGGAACACAGGTGACCCAAAGGCAACTGTCCTAGGCTCAAGAATAATGGAGTAATAAGAACAGCTCAATATGGCTCTCCAGTGAACCCTGCTGTGTAGGATGAGACATGGACATTCAGAATGGGTGGTTAAGCACCAACAAAATTGGACACTGCGTATGGAAACAGTTTTAGAGCATGAGAGAATCATAGTTCACTGAGAAGGACCAGTCAATGGACTTGAACTCTCAAATTCCTTCCGGTCCTAAGGTAGCCTATATGCCGTGAGTTTGGAACACTCATCCAGTACTAAGAGCCTTAAATCATCTCCACTGTCTCTGACTTCTGTCAAGTGCTTCTCAACCTCTCAGAAGCCAAAGCAAACAACCTAAGTGAGACTGATAAGAGTGTAGAGTTATGGCACTCCAAAAGTCTTTGGGAGTCTTTAGGAAATCCATTCTGCAGACCTACAGATGCCAAATCTACCAGAAACATCCTGGCATCTTCCCAGCTCCCATACTCCAAAAGGAAGTGATACCCAACTTGTAGTTCATAGATGAAGATGGGAATTTGATGTAATGATTGTATCATTTCCAAGTGGCAAGTTCTAGGCCAGTCTAAAAACAAACAAACAAACAAACAAAAGGCACCTGAGGAATGACACCTAAGTTATCCTCTAGACACCAAGTACATTTGCACACACACATTACCACAAAGACTTCCCAGGCATGCCTTGCTCTGAATTTTCTTCTTGTTTGTGAACCATGAAATAAGAATCAGAAAAATAGCTAAGCAGCAACAGGACAAACTGCCCCCAAAATGCAAATCTGGAAGATAAAAGAATCAGAGCATGGCCCAGGCTGGTAGCTGAAGTACAAGGTAAGAGAATGTGGGAAAAAAAATAAAAATAAAAATACTGCTCTTAAAACAGCATTCATGTTGGAGCTGAATGGAGCCAATTGTTGGGCTAAAGGAAACAGAAAATAAAAAACAAAAGCTCTTACATCCCTCAAACAAAATTTAGATGACTGCTAAGGTTGCATTTGACAATTCTTAACCTTGGGGCTTAGAATCCTGAATATGTTTAAACTCCTTTCACAGAAGGGGAGGAGGAGAGAAATAGAACAAAGGCGATACATTTTATAAGGAAACGATGCTAATTTAAAAGCAGCTAAATTTACCAACAGAATAGAAAAGAATACCCAAACCAGCTAAAGAGAACAGATCACTTAGGTCCTTTGGAAAGCAAAAAATTAGACATTTACCAGTTGACAGCACAAATAGCCTTTGATGAAAAAACAGGAGTCGGTTGGGTAGTATTCTCCACTCCCCCAATCTCCAGCAAAATGCCCAAAAGTAAGCATAGACTTTGAGTGTCTAGAAAAATGATAAAATATATGGCATCGTACCATGACTTCAAACAGATGAAGTTCTCAAAGTAAATCCCCAGAGGGAAGCCAAGTCAAGCTGTCTCCCATTTGGCCTAGGCTTAAAAAATAAAATCCTGTAATACAAAGTGTGCATCTGGGAGGCTTTGTGAGAACCAATTAGTAGTAAAAATTGCAATTGCCTTTATCCAACACACCCTACTGTAACAACAACCATGTAGCTGTGCAGCTCAGAGCTCCCTAGATCCTTCATGGATGAGACCTCCCTAGAGACACTGTATCCAGGGGCGGACTAATTGTAAATGGTGATTTCTTTCAAAGGAGAGAAAATATAGGGTTTGGGGAGATAGCTAAGTTGGGAGAGTGCTTACCTGAGTCCAAGGTCCATATTAAAATATAACAAAATGGCTAAACTTGATGGCACATGCCTTTAATCCAGCATTCAGGAGGCAGAGACAGGTACAATCTCTGTGAGTTCAAGGCCAGCACAGTCTAAGAAAGGAGTTTCACAACAGCCAGATACATAATGAGACCTTGTATCAAAACAAAATAACTCAAAAAAACAGGCACAGTGGTGCATGCCTGTAATCCCAGAGCAAGCAGGCAAAAAAAAAAAAAGATCTGGCTTGGGCCACTTGGCAAGTTCCAGGCTAGTCTCAAGGAACACGTGGATGGCATCTAGGAATAACACCCAAGGTTTTCCCAGGCCTCCAAGTACACCTTCACACACACAGACATACATGGGGGGGGGGGGGGGGGCAGGGATAACGACAAGGAACAAGGAGGAGGAAACAGTTTAAACAGAGACTTCTGGGCCAGGAGGCTGAGGCAGGAGGATCAAGAATTTAAAGCCAGCTTTAACTACATAGGAAGTTACAGGTCCACCTGAGCTATGTAGCAAGACCCTATATAAAATAACCGACCCCATGAAGAGAAGAAAAGCCTGTCACCATGGGGGCGGGATGGGGCGGTGCCCTGAGTAGCCTCTTGACCTGTTCCCTCCCATTCTGACAATCTTGCTAGATCCCTGTGACACTGACTTTGGAGTTGGTTCTGTGTCCTGTCATGTCTAATGAAAACCTTGTCAAGTCAAGAATGAGGCTCCCAGTGGCTTCTCCTTTTACAATGCTTGTTCCTGGAGGCCTGGGCCACAAGGAAAGAGGAACGTCATGCAGTTCGGCTTGTACCTAAGCCAGTCCAATCAGTCAAAATGAATCTCAGAATAGCCGCTGAAGACATAAATGCTACTTCCTGTTCTGGAAGCTGGCTTGCAAATGAAAACAACCTAACCAACAGGAAATACCCAGCAGAAGCGAGTCACAGAGGAAAGGAACTTGAACCCAGACCAAATGCTCCTGAAACCAGAATGTGCCTTGAACTTTCTCAGCGCTATTACCAGCAACTTGCCTTTAGTGTTTATATCGGTTTAAGGCTAGAGGTGCCACTTACAACCCAGAGCATTACTCAACAGTGGGTACCTAGTCATTTCTTCTGCAGCTTCTCCCTCCCTCTCTCTCTCTCTCTCTCTCTCTCTCCCCTCCCTCCCTCTCCCGCCCCCATTCACCTCATCTAAGTTAAGAGGATGTATAGAGCAACCAGTGAGCAGCAGCAGCACCTGGGCTTTGGGGACTGGAGGATAAGACACTGTCCCTCTCTTGCAGTCAACCCAGATGCCAGGGTCACATGCAGCTCTACTCTCAACTTGGTGAACAAATTGGTCTATGAAGGGAACCCACTTTGAGAGACGGGAAGTCCTTTTCCGTGCTGCCCAGGGACAGGTCCATACGGCGGTGTTGTTCTTGATTCCCAGCAAACGGAAGCTTACATAGTGCCCAGAGCCCTTGCTGTCCTGCAGATGAAGGAGGATGTCCTCACATTCCTTGCCACAGGAACCCACTTAGGTGGCACCAACCTTGACTTTCAGATGGAGTAGTAATTCTACAAAAGGCCGAGTGATGGTTTCTACGTCATAAATCTGAAGAGGGCCTGGGAGAAGCTGTTGCTTGCAGCTCGGGCTATTGTCGCTATCGAGTACCCTGCTGACGTCAGCGTCATCTCCTCCATGAACACTGGCCAGCGAGGTGTGCTGAAGTTTGCTGCTGCCACTGGAGCCACTCCCATTGCTGGCTGCTTCACACTTGGGACTTTGACCAACCAGATCCAAGCAGCCTTCAGGGAGCCATGGCTTCTAGTGGTGACTGACCCAGGGCTGACCACCAGCCCCTCACAGAGGCCTCTTATGTCAACCAGCCCATCATCACTCTGTGCAACACGGATTCTCCTCTGCGCTATGTGGACATTACCATCCCAAGAAACAATAAGAGAGTTCACTCAGTGGGTCTGATGTGGTGGATGCTGGCCCGGGAAGTACTCCGCATGCGTGGTACTATCTCCCGTGAGCACCCATGGGAGGTTATGCCTGATCTTTACTTCCGCAGAGACCCAGAGGAGATTGAGAAGGAGGAGCAGGCTGCTGCTGAGAAGACCGTGACCAAGGAGGAATTCCACGGCGAATGGACTGCGCCCGCTCCTGAGTTCACTGCTGCGCAGCCAGAGGCGGCAGACCGGTCTGAGGATATATGGGTGCCCTCCGTACCCATCCAGCAGATCCCTACTGAGGACTGGAGCGCCCAGCCAGCCAGTGAGGACTGGTCAACAGCTCCCACAGCGCAGGCCACTGAGTGGGTTGGAACCACCACTGAATGGTCCTGAGCTGATCTGCAGACACCTGGGCAAAGGGGGAAATGGAAGAAAAATTAGAAAAATGGAAGGAAAAAAGTTCCTAAAAGTTATCTCAGAGAGAGAGAGAGAGAGAGAGAGAGAGAGAGAGAGAGAAAGAGAGATGGAAGATGGAAGCCCTGGAATATTCCTCACCCCGGTCCCTGTACAACCCTTTTAATTGGCATGTATGCCCTCAGATGTCCCCGCGTTCACCGGTGTCCCTGCATGAGGCATATCATTTTCTCTTCTCTGACTGGGAGTCCTGGTCCTCCGTTTCTAACCTAAAGCTTCCATGTGAACATCTTGACAGCAAAGGAAGTGGATAGGACTTTCTCCAGGGTTTCCCTTGGCTCTCTTCTGTGCTTCAAGGTCTCCGATCTGCTGTGGGCCTGCTATGGTCTGAGTATTTGAACCCAATATTCATATGCTGAATTCCTACCCTTTCCCCCAAGTGATAATATCAGGAATTAGGGACTTTTGAAGGTGATGAGAATGAGGTACAATTAGTGCTGTAAGGAAAAAAAAAAAAGAGGCCCAAGGGATCTCTCTCACCCCTTCCCCCATGTGAGGGCAGCATGAGAAACGCCACATATAGACTGTGAACTAAGTTCTTACTAGACACTAAATATGTTAGCATTTTGGTCTTGGTGTTCTAGCTTCCAGACCTGTGAGAAATTAATTTCTGTTCTCTGTAAGCCACCCAGCCTGTGGTATTTTGTTACAGGAGCCAAATGGACTCCTCAGTTTCGCCCTGGTAGTATCCAGCTGTGCTCTGGATAGCTTTTCCTACATTTTCCACTTCCTCATAATTATGTTCCATTTTTGTCAAATGTAAAGACTGAGTCATAAAGCTAATAATGGGCCAGCAAGGTGGTTCATTAAGTAAAGGAGATTGCTGCCCAAGCCTGATGGCCTAAGTTCAATCCCCAGAACCCACATAAAAATAGAAGAGAATAGTCCTCTGACCTGCAGACACACAGCATATGTTCCCTTCCCCACCCCCACAATAATAACATATAAAATAAAATAAATTTAAAGTTAACAGCTACTCGGTATGTGGCTGGCTTTCCACTGACTGAATGCCAGTGTGCTGCCAGGCTAGGTGTTTCATATATTGCTCCCAAACCTCTTAACCTACAGCTCCCAGAGCTCTCCAGGCAGTGAGTGAAAATAAAAGCAGATTTACAACCAGCCCCTCACATGTTGGTCAGAGTTTTGTTCACACTTTACAGTGGTCTTCCCAAAGAGTTCTCAAAATCTGTAGCTGTGAATCCTAAGGACAGACTGGAAACATTTGTCCCCAGTCCCGCCAAAAATGAGACTCTCAATTCTCCTTACCCTGTGTCCTTCTGAGAGTCCTTGAAAGGAGAAAGACCCTGGAAAATACTTCAGTGCTTATTGGTGAGAAAACCATGTTGTTTCCTTGAGAACATTAGATGCCACAATGAGTGAAGGAATGTCACCTCCCCACAAGGTGAGGAATAGGAGCCTCGAGCTTGAAACTGTGAAAGATGCAAGATGTAAGAGAAAGTATGGAATCCGGGAATGGTGGGCTCGCACTCGTAATCTCGTCCTACAGAAAGCTGAGGCAAGAGGATCATGCGTTCAAGACCGTAGGTAGTGAGATGTGATCACCAAGCAAAACAAGAGGTCCTGAGAGTGAAAAGAGAAAAGAGAAAGTGAGAGGGAGTTCACATTTAATCACCAAGCTTGGTAGCAGGGACCTTTACCCACTGAGCCATCATCTCACCGGCCTGACGCTTTGATTGTCAAGCCTACTCATGGGTCAGGTACAGTGTTGACTGAGTTATGCATTTATGGCGTATGTATTTTCATCTCCCTCCTTAGGTCCCACCAATATAGAAGACTTAAAAGGAGGAGCGAAGTCATGCTTTCTTGCAGCCCAGGCCTCGGTTCCTTCTAAGGCCACAGAAGTGCTGTACTTAGAGGGCTTTACCACAGGACCAAGACAAAGTACCTATACTGCCCCTCCTCCTGGACTTCCTCTTCCAAGCCTGCTGCTCCTGCTGCCTCCTGGAAGCCTCCTTCTCTCTGCCTATGGACCTTCTGCATTTTCTCAGCATCCAGTACAGAGAAGCCCCTTGTGCCCCAGAGGTCCGGCTCTTTTGATGGAAAGAGATGGGGGCCTCAAAAGCTACAGGAACTTCAGTCTTACTGCCAAGTCTCTGAGAAAGCTTTCCCTGGGGAGTTTATTATGCTTCCAGTAATAAAGCACTCTATTTTCACGCTCATTTCTCCTGCCCAGGGTGTGTTAGCGCTCTGGCAGGGAGCTGGCTCAATTAGAGACATATGTTAGCATGGTTAAGAGCCTGGCTCCAGATCCATCACTTTTGAACCTGACTCTGCCACATACCATGTAGGCAGCCTTTACCAACTTAGTTAAATTTGCTGTGCCTTAGTTTCTCCATTTCATCACGGGGACCATAAGCAAGATTAGAAGGGTTTACACTCGTTATTCACGAGTGGCCTATGGTAAGAACTACTTGAAAACCTACAGTCACATTGGACGGAGGGTATTTAACTCATAGGGTTAACAATGGCAGCAAGGAGGTAGCAGAAAGCTGGCCATGGCAGTGTGTGCCTGGACTTCCAGCACTCAGGAGGCATAGGCAACTGGGCTGGAAGCCGCAAGCCAGTGTGGGATACAGAACAGAAGTAAACTGTAGGGTCAAAGTCGCTCATGAACAAAACCAGCATGGTTATCTGGGAACTGAAGATGAAATAAGCAAGACACACAATTTCAGAAAGTTTTTAAAAACTAGCATTTGACAGGGCAAAGAAAGCATGCATTAAGGTTTATAGGAGCCAGGCATGCTAACACACTAACACACACCTGTGATGATAGCTCGGGGACGGGACGCTGGAACAGCTCCAGTTTGAGGCCAGCTGGGGCGACACAGGAAAGCCTTGACTCTGAATGAATAAATAAACGAACGAATGAATGTGGGGTACTTATCCAAAAGGAAGCAGTAACGATGGCAGAGCTGTTTCCGAGGATCCAAGGCCCCAAAGTGCGTGGCCAGTCAGAGCAGGTGTGTTAAGTCTCCTCTGGTAGAAATCACACTGGGGAGTGAGCCAAGGGTCATAAAAGCATACTCCCCAGTTCTTGTTCCCACCGTTCAGGAGCCATTTGTTTCCCTAAGGGACAAAAGTCCAAGTGTGAACACATTACTTCATGGTATTTGAGACCTGCTCAACAATATGAAAAGCATATAGTGTAAAAGATTAACCGGGTGAGCGTTCTAGGCAAGGCCCCAGGATGACATCAGAAGTCTGGATCATGTTTCCTAGTAGCTGCTATGGTCGTCTGAATGTCAGCATTCTTGGGTTGGGACTTGATCATCCATGGGGAACTTGGAGAAGCAATGAGGTCATGTGATCAGGGAGGGCTCCTTTTTCTAGGCTCCTTCTGCCCTGTTGGAGGACAGCTCTGTGTGGCACCCAGGCACCCTCACTGGAGACCAAATCTGCCAGGCCTTGGCCTTCCCAGGCTCCAGGGAAGTGAGGAAAATATATCACCCAGCTTTGTGCTGGGGAAATAAATGGCTCAGTCAGTAAAGCGCTCGCCAAGAACATGTAAGGATCTGAGTTCAACCGCAGCACCCACATTTAGAATCCTCATGGTAAGGACTCAGAGACAAAGGCCACCAAGCCAATGATAACCTCAGAAAACAAGGAAGATAGTGCCTGAGGAATGACTCCCAAAGCTGACCTCTAGCTGTCACACTTACACACACTTACACACACTCAAACACACACACACGCACATGCACGCCCATACACAAACTCACACTAAAAAATAAAATAAACAAATCTTCCAATCTCATATATGCTGATTGGTCCACCCCAAAAGACTAAGAAAATAATAGAAGGGTTGTTTTATTAGTTTTTAAAAGTAGTATACAAAGTCATGGGTATCATTTTGGTATTTTTGCACTTTGTTCTCATTGACCCTCTCCCAAACTAGAAGGTTTTAAATATATATATTATTTACATAATATATACATATTTATATATATATATATATATATATATGAAAATATAAGTATACACGCACACACACACATATATATTAGAGTCTTAAATCAATATATCACAGACACATATCTTCAGGGTCCCTATCTTAGTTCTAAGGCAATTTGCAAGGCATTGTTTTTGCAATTTCTTAACATTGCCTAATATATTTTTGCATTGCAAACAGAATTGAATATTCTGTATCCCCCCATTACTGTCAAAATGCAAAGTACAAAACAACATTTCCCAAAAAAGAATTGCATCAACTGCTGGAGGAAACTGGGCTTACCAAAGAGATCAGTCAAAGTTCTGCAGAAAATAGAGTCCTTCAAAAATACGAATCTCCCAGTATTACAGCCAGCTATTTGCTTAAAGACATTTAAAGGTCTGATGGGTTGAGTCACTCTTCCTTGTGAATAAAGGTCACGGTTTGAACTTATATAATACTTTTCACTTGGGCTGGAGAGATGGCTCAGCCATTAGAGGCCAGACTCACAACAATACTTTTCACTTTTTAATTTACAGTAATTTTTTGTAATCCAGCAGAGGATATTCTGAAGTTTCCTTAGTTTTTATTGTTATTGCTTTGTTTTGTTTGTTTTTCAGTATGTGGGGAAAAAATAATTTGATAAACACCTTAGTAGAAAAAGAAGAAACTCAATAGGATCGATCAAATTTAGGGAGAGGGCTTATCATGGAGCATTTTAGCTACTTTGTCAACTTTTGATGCTGTTGTCAGCCCTTTAGAAGCATCTATTTACAGGAAACAGTGCAGTGATTTGAGACTGTTCTTATCTCTTCATTAAGACAAGTCTCCTGAGAACTCTAGTCAACACGGCAGTGCTAGCCCCCATCCAGACTCGTCTGCAACACCTGGTAAACACCTTGAAATTAGAAAAGTATAATCCAGTCCACCCTGGAGAGTCTGAAGGGCTGGTGGAGTCTGGACACACGTACTGGGAAACACCACCAAATGCTCAGGAATGAGGACTGGGAGCTGGGAAGAACACTTTCCCCTGATGCCCTGTTTCCTGTGATAAGACATCCTGAGATGGCTGCGTCCAAAAAAACTAACTCAGGAACACACAGCATGCTACAGCAACTCCCTACCTGTGTATCGGTACCGTTCTGGTGTTTAAGTGAAGTGCGTTAGTTTCCAGCACCAGATCATCATACTCCTGAACTTAGAGTCCCTGTTTAGACCTTGCACACCAAGCAGGATTCAGTCCATTTTGTCTGGTGATGGAGATCAAAGCCAAAGCCGGAAGCTGGCAGATGATAGCCAACTGGGCAAATGCACGCTTCTGTCTTTATAAATAAAGCTTTATAGAAACCGGGATGCACACATCAATTATATAGTGCCTAAGATTGCTGTCATGCTCACGGGCAGAGCTGAGTGGTTCTGGCACAAACCACATAGCCCAGTGGGCCTTAATTATTTGCCAATGGACCATTACAGAAAAAGTTCACTGATTCTGGGCCTAAATCTTCACTCACACTGAAAAGTACATAATTTTCATTTTTTATATATAAAGCTTGGATCCAGAACACAACTCTTCTGACCCAGGCAGACGACAACACAATTTTTAGATGAGCAAAATATTTTTTTAACTCAATCTTTATTTTTCCACCAGAAAAGAAATGTGGATGCCAAATGAAGGCATGAACTGATGCCTGTAGGTTATCAGGTTAAAGGTAGAATGAAATAGAACAATGCACCCATTAAAACTGCCTAAAACAGGGACTATCAAATGTTGACAATGACATAGTACACCTAGAACGCCAGCACAATGGTGTCGTGGGGTGTGTGAATGGTACCACCACTTGGAAAAACAGTTTGGCTATTTCTTAAAAAGTTAACCATTCACCCACCATACTATATCACCACCATCACAACGTATCATCAGATAAATAAAAGCATCAAGACAGGGTTTCTCTGTATAGCCTTGGCTATCCTTGATTTGTTTTCTGAGATAAGGTTTTTCTGTTGTAGCCTTGGCTGTCCTAGAGCTTACTCTGTAGACCAGGCCAGCCTCAAACTCAGAAATCCACCTGCCTCTTTAATCCCACCACTCCATCCACTCCATGGTGAAGCTTTCTTTTCTCTTGAATATATTAAAAAAAAAAACTGAGAATTGCCAGACATGGTGGCTCATACCCTTAAACCCAGCACTCAGGAGGCTGAAGTAAGAGGGTTGCCATATGTTTGAGACCAATATGGGCTATCTAGTGAATTCCAGGCCAGTCTGGGATGAGCTACAGAGAGGGAGACCCTATCTCAAAAACAAAACAACCTGTGAATAGCCTACATGTTTGTCAGCAAAAGAACAAAAGTGTTAGTCAATGAAATATCCATACCACAGAATATTACTTAGCAATAAAAATGAGTGAGTTGTTGGTACATGTTGGTGGGTGTCAAAACATATTCAGGAAAAAGGAGGTCAAACAAAAATATATAGTCTTCTAGGGAGGCAGAGTCAGGTGGATCTCAGTGAGTTCGAGGCCAGCCTGGTCTGCAAAGTGAGTCCAGGACAGTGAAGGCTACACAGAGAAACCCTGTCTCGAAAAACAAACAAACAGTAACGATTGCAGAGAAGCTGGAAATTGCAGGGCTCCCACGCGACTCTGCATGCTTGATACCTACTAATTATACAAACATGATCGTTTTGGCACTGAGGATTGAACCCCGGACCACACACATTCTAGGAAAGCAAAGCACCACTGAAAACCCCAGCTTTAAAAAAAAAGAGAAATTTGGCAAAGAAGAAAAAATGTAATTAAAATTAATCACCAATCATGAGACAAACTGATATCATAAATACCCAATATAGGAATCAAGTAAGTAGGTCTGTGGTAGGATGCATGTTTGCCATGTGCAAGGCACTAGGTGTGATTCCTAGCACCACAGTGAATTATTACATTCATATATGTTAATGCACACATTCGATGTGACAATCAAGTCTGACTATACACAGTGACATCTATGTCTCACCTGTGAAATAATGCACATGCTCAGCTCCTATCCCACACTAACATTTTATTTATTTTAGTTTTATTTATTTTTAGGCATGGGAGGCATGCCAAGGTGCATATGTGAAGGTGAAAGGTCACAGTTCTTTCCTTCCACTGTAGCTTCTGAGTCTTTTACCTGCTGGGGCGTCTTACATGACCTGGCTCTATCATTTTAACATTTGCTTTACACTTGAGACAGCCTGTGAATGAAGGCTGAGGGTACACCATAGACAGAAGTTGCCCCTACATCTAAATGTTATGCCAAGGCATACTCTCTTCCCCAGCTGGAGGCTGTCCTTGCCTTGATACCAAACAGCTGTTGCTTGGCA
This sequence comes from Acomys minous, assembly GCF_964271855.1. Classification (NCBI taxonomy): domain Eukaryota; kingdom Metazoa; phylum Chordata; class Mammalia; order Rodentia; family Muridae; genus Acomys; species Acomys minous. Next base: position 49,889,680 of record NC_140490.1, on the reverse strand, counting down.
CAACAATGCTGTCGGCTCAGGTCAGGAAATGGAAGCTGCCACATCCTCCGTTCAGCCTATTATCAGAGCTTAGCAGGAGGACTCTCTTGTCAGAGCGTGGGTGGCACTGTGGCCTCTGTATCATCTGCCTCTGGGTATCAATTGAGGAGGTATGTTGACGCTTGCCCAGAAACCCCTAAGATAGCCACTTTGAATGCCCCTAGAGGGTGGTAATGGTAACCTCATATTAGTGCCTGCAATGCTCTTAGGGGTCCTGGGCTGCACGTAAAGATGAAGTCAGTAGGATGATGTCAGAATGCTAAAAATACTCAGAATTGGAAGATTCTGGGATTAGTTGGAAGTGGGATGGGAGCTCATGTCACTCAATGAGACAATAAGGGTGGAGACAACAAACAAGACAGACAGACAGGCACACACGCGCACACACACGCGCACACACACACACACACACACACACACACACACACACACACACACCACACATGGGGGGGGGGGCGGGAGGGCAAAGGCCCAGCAGTTCAAAGGTGGCAGTGAAATATGACAGATGTATTAGGTGTGGGAGGGCATGCAGAAAGATCTGATTCTTGACAGTTTTAGGACCCACAGCCCCTACTCAGAGACAGGATGCTAAGGAATTTTGTCCCCAACCCTTAATTTTCAGAGCAAGCCCTCCACCTGATGAACCAGGGATTAACAGTCAACAAAGATTAAAGAAGAGAAGAGCTCTGGACCTCACCGCTAGGGAAAGAGGAGCAGGTGCCAAGGAAGGAGGGAAGGCTCAGTGACTTCAGAGTCCCTTGATCCTAATCTTTCCACATGTGGGTTTATAATCAGAGGCCCCCCAAACAGTAATCAGCTTCCAGCCACTCTGCCCACACAGATTAGGTACACAAGGAAGAAAGGAAGTAGGAAGAAGTGTTTACCTTTGGGGTTTTTTTGTTTGTCTTTTTTTCTCCTCTGCTCTACCTAAGTCTGTTTGCATTCTTGGCCATTGTCTAATGGGTGCTTGGCAGGTCTTTCTCCTCTAGGCGCCCCCTCCTTCCCACGGTCCCCTTCATCTCACATCTAGAGCTGTGCACCGGGGATCGAGAGGAGGACGCCAGCCCACAATGCGCACGCTGCGTCACACCGAAGGAAAGGAGTAAAGTCTGTTTGGCAAGCCACCAAGCTTGGCTCTCTCAGGCGTTCTGGAGAGGGAGATAAAAATGTGCCTTTTGCAGTGCAGTGTTTGTAGACTTTGTGTCAAATTCTCCTCTCAGACAGCTCTGCGGAGCTGCTGGACACAAAGCAGAAACCCAGGTCCTGCAGGTTGCCAAGCCTCGCCTCGCGCACCGCAGTGCTGAAGAATGGTGCAGTCCTCATCTTCTGTACCATCTATGCCTTCCTCAGTAGACAAAAAAAAATGTATCAACAGGGTCTGGTTCCTACTGTCGTCGTCACACAGGTGGCTTCTGACAGTCGTCACAGGCGTGGCCTTTGAGGCTGGCTGGCCTGCAGACATCATCATGTGCCATTGTCCCACCCCTAACCATTCCCCATCCAAGCAGCCCACGTTGCTGTAGCCGTTGGTCTACAGTGATATATAGAAAAGTCTTGTTTCCAAAGCCAGCAAAGACCTACTGGGGTTTCATGATCGTGCTGCCCCTTCTAATCCAAGCCCACTAAAGCCCTAAGGCTAGAAATGATCGACAATAGAGCAATGTCTGTCACAGCGCCTGCCTTCCTGAGACCTGGAACAAGCTGCCAAGAGGTCCCTGAGCCCCACATCTTGGGCACCGCCAATAATGCGGCTTCTTGGCCTCGAGGGTCAGCAGATCACCTCGCCTCCATGCCGTCTGCTCCTGGGTTCTCCTTCTGTCCCTGCTCTGACTTCCATCAAATCAACCCCAGGTTTAATCAAAATAACCAAATGATGACTCACATCTGAAGTCCTCCTAGTCAGGAGGCTGAGACAGGAGGATTGCCACCAGTTCAAGTCCAGCCTTGGCTACATAATGAGTCTCAAGCTGAGCTGAGATGTAGAGTAAGATCATATATATATAATGATTTTTTTAAAGGAAGAGTCCCCTTATGTAGCCCAGGCTGGCCTGGAACTTATGTACACCAGCGAGGCTAGCCTTGACTTCAGAAATCTAACTGCCTCTGCCTCCTGAGTGCCGGAATTAAAAAGCATGTGTCACCACATCCAGCAATTTGTGAATTCTTGACGTCACCAGCATTAGACTGATTCATGTCACCATGCTCAGATTATGGATACCCTGTTGACCTGACTCCTGAGACATGGTTCCTCTGTGTAGCCCTGGCAGATCTGGAACTCGCTCTGTAGTCCAGAGCTACCTGACTCTGCCTCTTGAATGCTGGAATTAAAGGCATGCGCCGCCACCACCCGGCTACTCCACCTATTCTTGATTTGTAAGATTTTTTTTTTCAGTGCAAGTTTACTTTTTCCCAGCAACTACTCAAGGCGGTTACTGCAGTCCGTGCATTCTGCTAAGGAAGCAGAAGACAGAGAACTCTGGAAAGAGGTCTAAGGTAGTGACGTCTCCAGAAATAGGATAAAGGGGGAAAAGCCCAGAGCAGATGTTGTACTGTTCTCCTCCTGCAATTTTTGTCTAATGGGCTGAAGACTTTGATTCCCAGAGCCCATGGGAGGAGGAAAGAACTGACTTTAGGGAGGAGAGAACTGACTTTAGGGAGTTGCCTTTGAACTCTTGAACTTGTGTGTAATAGATAATAATAACAACAACAACAATAATAATAATAAATTTAAAACAGACAAAAATCAAGCCACACTAATGACCTACACACACATACCAGCTGTGACATTTCTCATCTCTCTGCCTGTAGTAGCTGAGAGGAAGCTGTTTGTCCTTGGGCTCTGAGTAAAGCATACTAAATAATGAGTCTGCAAAGCTCGAAAACCTCGAACAACCCCAGATATGTTCTACACCAACCCTGACCCTTCCCTTCTGCAAATTCAGAGTGGGATCCCTTCTTAGAACACAGCTGACCCTCTGGGTGGCCTGGACTCTGTTCCTACTTATCATAACCCTGTTTCTGGAAGATACTTGGCCACCATAGAAGGCCAAGATGTCTGCCTTGATTACAGACACAATTCAATTTACAATTGCATCAAAAAGAATGAGCTACTTAGAAAATATCTTAACAAAAAAAGAAAAAGAAAATGGTGTATAAAGTGAAAATAACCAAACACTGCTAAAAGAAACTAATGAACACATAAAGAAATGGACAAACGCCCATCTTCATGACAATACTGTTAAGCTAGCACACTACCCAAAATGGTTTATGGATGGAACACAGCCTCCATCAGACCCCAGTGGCTTTTGTTTTTCAGATACAGAAAATCCATGCTAAAACTCATATAGACTCTCAAGAGGCAGCGAATAGCAAAAGGATCTCGAAAAAGGAGAACAAAGCTAGAGGAACCAAACTTCCTGATTCAAAGGTTGATCACAATACTGTAACCAGACCATCACAGGCCTGCAAAAAAGGCATGCCAATAAAACAACAGAGCTAGAAATAAACCCTTGCCTGTTCAGCTGAATAATTTTTCAGCAACGTACTAAGACCATTTAATAGAGAAAGGACAATAATGGATTTTAGCAAAACTTAACTCAAGCTGAGTGGTGGTGGTGCATGACTTTAATCCCACAGCCCTTGGAAGGCAGAAGCAGGTGGATCTCTGTGAGCTCAAGGCCAGCCTGGTCTACAGAGCAAGTTCCAGAATAGCCAGGGCTACACACACACACACACACACACACACACACACACACACACACACACACACACACACAAAGAACCTTGTCTCTAAAAAAACCAAAACAAAATATTAACACAAAACAGATAAAAGCTCCATTGGTAAGAAAAACCTAAAACTATATAGTTCACAGAAGAAATGGAGACATCTTCAAAACCCTGATTTGAAGGTGATTTCTTGGGTAAGACACCAAAACACAGGCAGAGAAAAAAAATAGACAAATTGAACTCAACTGAAGTTAAGAATTATTCTTCCCACTCTCCACAGTAGAGTGGAGAGTGGGATATTACTTTCTCACATACTCTGGTGCCTCACCTTTGACCATGTCCCCTGGAGGGGGAGACCTGGTGGCACTCAGAGGAAGGACAGCAGGTTACCAAGAAGAGACTTGATACCCTATGAACATATACAGGGGGAGGTAATCCCCCTCAGGAACAGTCATAGGGGAGGGGAATAAGGGGAAAATGGGAGGGAGGGAAGAATGGGAGGATACAAGGGATGGGATAACCATTGAGATGTAACAAAAATAAATTAATAAAGGAGAAAAAAAAGAATTGTTCTTCCACAAAGAACACAATGGACATAATTTTTAAAGTAACCCACAGTACGGCAGAACATATTTTTCTGACTCTGCCGGTTGAGGCCTAAGTTAGCCACAGGTGTGAGCCACTACAGTTGGCCACTTAGGTGTTATACAGACCTTTTATATATAGCCTGTAGGTCATTGTATACAGTTTTGTTTTTTCCAAAATGCCTACACCTGGACTACAACAGGTAGCCTGAGGTTAGATGCAAATGTTTCCGTTCATGGCGCCATGTGGATGCTCAAAAAGGGTTGATGTTGAAGGATGTGGCACTTTGATGCTTGGAATAGGACATTAGTCAATTTGCTAGGATTTGGTGACAGCAACAAGAGAGGAAACTTTCTCTCTTTTATTCAGCCTGGGACACTGGACCTTGGGATGGTGCCACCCCCAGGTGTGACAGATCTTCCCACCTTAAGGAACCTAACCTGGGAATTCCCTCAGAGGTCTTCTCGCATGCACGCTTGTTTCCATGGCGATTCCACATGCCGGGAAGTTGGCAATCAAAACCATCACTGGCATTTAACTTGGATCTGCATGTCTCTCTCTCTACAGAGAGATCCAGCTGTCTTAACCCAAGTCTCAACTCCAGCTGGTTTTCAACTCTTCTGCAATTCATCTGTCTCTTTCCAGCGTACATACCCTCTGGTCCAACCAAGGTTTTGTCCCCTAAGTCTCTCCTGTAGATAGATAGTCCCCTAGAATACCCTCTTTCTACGCCCTGCAACTTCTTCCTGCCTTCTGTTCAAGTCCTGATGTGTGTCCCACCTTCCGCATATAGATTATAATAATTATATCAACCTGCATCCCTCATAGATCTCTGAGATTAAATTGTGTCATCTTCTGATCACCGAAGTTTAATGCTTTCCTCAGTGGCCTGACATCACTGGTCTCATCCTATGTGCAGAGCTCTGGCCTAGAAACTAGATGAGAGCCATCAACCACTGCTCTCCAATTGACTCACCCATAACCGTCTGGACTAGCAGACAGTCTGGCTCTTAAGGATGGGACCATGCATGTCTCCCCAGGCCTCTGCCCAAGACAGGTGCCAGGGTGGATTTAAAAGGCCCCACTGATTTTCATTGCCAACTTAGCAGCATAATGGGTATAATAGTGAAAGGATATTTAAAGACTTTGAGTTTGAACAATGTCTAAAGGCTGAGTCAGCCATGGTGGTGCACACACCTTAATCCCAGCACTGGGCAGGATGGGGCAGGAGGTTCCCAGCCCCAGCAGCCAGCCATAGCCAGACTCTGTCACTAAATTAATTAATTAAGTTAATTAGGGAGTTTGGACTTTTGAACATAAGCATTTATTTATTTATCCATGCACGCACGCGCGCGCGCACACACACACACACACACACACACACACACATGCTTCTGAGATTGTTATACATGATTTGAACTTCTAGAGACAGAATGTTAATAGTTTTAGCAAGGAAGGGAGTTTGAAAGCTGACAAGATAGTCTGTGGGGTTCTCTATCTACCAGCTTAACCAGCAATGACTAGGCATGTTATTGCCAACCCAAGCATCATACAACCAGCTCAGAGGGCATCTTCACAAAGCCACGCCCAGCCCAGAGTCATCTCACTTTTGCCATAGCCTATTCTGGACCATTCCATTGGCTCTGAAATTTCCCTTCTCAGTTCCTTTGAGGTCATACACTAAGTAGAGTCTGAGTAAACACAATTATATGTGATTTAAGATTTTTCTTTTCAAAAGAAACCACCTCATAAAAATTTCATAAAAAGGAAATCAAAAACCAAGGGCAGGATGTAAAAACATGAAGATCCATAGAAGCAAATGTGTTAAGTGGGAATGTCCTAAAGGCTTTAAACTGTCTCTGCTTACGTATTCTACTTAAGCCCAAAATTGAGCCTAACAAGCATTCTGGGGCTTGGGGGTTTTTTTTGTTTTGTTTTGTTTTGTTTTTTCTTTTTTTTTTTTTCAATTTTTTTATTAATTTATTCGTATTATATCTCAATTTAGCCCATCCCTTGTATCCTCCCATTCCTCCCTCCCTCCAGCTTCCCCCCTACTCCCCTCCCCTATGTCTGTGACTGAGGGGGACCTCCTCCCCCTATATATGCTCTTAGGGTATTAAGTGCCACCAGGCCTCCCCATCCAGGGGACGTGGTCAGAGATGGGGCACCAGAGTTCGTGTGAAAGTCAGATCTCCTTCTCCACTCAATGGTGGAGAATGTCCTGTCCATCGGCTAGTCTAGGTAGGGGTTCGAAGTTTACTGCCCGTATTGTCCTTGGCTGGTGCCATAGTTTGAGGAGGACCCCAGGACCCAGATCCTCCTGTCATAAAGTTCCTCTTGTAGGTTTCCAGAACCCTCCAGATCCTTCTATTTCCTCATTCTCTCATGCTTCTCTCACCTAAAGTCTCAATAGGCTGTCCTCCCCTCTGACCCACTTTCCTTTCCTTTTTTAGCAGATCCCCTTAGCAAGGAACGAAAGGAAGCAGCCTTCAGCCCACATGCCTTCTTGCACACATACATGCCTCTCCAACTACCGGATGACCCCTGAAGGGTCTGGCAACAACAAAAGGCGTTGACTACTTAGCCCCGGCTGTGCCCACAGAGATGCCTGGATTCTATTTGTCCCTTCAAGAAAACGCTTTGTATGTCCCCAGGAAAAAGGCAGGGCAAGGCCAGGAGGGAAAGGACCCCTGTTTAGACATCCACAATCCATCATCCCAAAGGAAAATATTTCCGTGGCAATGAAGCAGGTAGCCAGACCAGACCCAGCATGTGCGCACAGCACTCAGAGGGGCCTTTTATAGAGCGGGGAGGTGCTGGAAGTTTCTCTTTTCTGTTTTTGTTGCCACAGAGTCCCGCATCTGCTTCTGTCTCCTTGAGCCTCCATGTTAATAACAGTGGTCAGGTACCTATCTCAGAGTGCGGCAGCTGGCGAATGGCAGTGGTGGAAACTCATAGGGGAAACTAGACTATTTTTTTTTCAAAATAATTTTTTTATTAATTTATTCTTGTTACATCTCAATGGTTATCCCATCCCTTGTATCCTCCCACTCCTCCCTCCCTCCCATTTTCCCCTTACTCCCCTCCCCTATGACTGTGACTGAGGGGGATTACCTCCCCCTGTATATGCTCATAGGGTATCAAGTCTCTTCTTGGTAGCCTGCTGTCCTTCCTCTGAGTGCCACCAGGTCTCCCCATCCAGGGGTCGTGGTGAAATATGAGGCACCAGAGTTCATGTGAAAGTCAGACCCCACTCTCCACTCAACTGTGGAGAATATCCTGTCTGTTGGCTAGATCTGGGTAGGGGTTTGAAGTTTACGGCCTGTATTGTCCTTGGCTGGTGCCATAGTTTGAGCGGGACCCCTGGGCCCAAATCTGCCTATCATAATGTTCTTCTTGTAGGTTTCTAGGACCCTCTGGAACTAGGCTATTTTTTACAGCCCAGCAATCTACTTATCTCCCAGGAGCTGACTGGGAGGAACAAACTAGAATGTATACTCAAATTTTATTTCCTAAAGATCAGGAATCATGCAGATTTCTTATCGGTTAAATGGTGTCCTTTTTTTAACTGCATGATAATGGTTATATTTTATTTATTTATTTATTTTTGGTGGGGAAAATACACAATGTTGGGAGGCTGTCATGAACTACCTAACCTTTACTATAAATACGCATTACTTCTTAACAGCCTCCAAACTCATTTGGAAAACTTAGGCATCCAGTGTTCATTCACCTCTCAGTGTCCTGCTGAGAGGCCTTGCTTCGCTCCCTCTGTCCTCTTTAATGATTGTTACCCCCCGCCCAAGATTCAGATCTCATACATCCTACCCAGCCCCAGTTCTCAGTGCAGACAGGGGCTCTGGGGGGGACCAGGGGGTGGGGGTGGGGGGCTGCAGGCACAGTACCTCCCCTGCAAACCACATCCCCCTACCTCTTCTCCAGCAGCGGACACTAAAGCAGCTGTTCTCAACCTTTGGAGGTTGAACGACCCTTTCACAGGGGCTGCGCATCAGATATGTACATTACGATCCATAACAGTAGCAAAATTACAGTTATGAAGTGGCAACAAAAGTAACTTTATGGCTGGGGGGGATCACCAGAATATGAGGAATTGTGTTAAAGGGCCGCGGCATTGAGAAGGCTGGGAACCACTGCTCTAGACGGTCAGGGGTTGGAGATGTCGCTGCACAGCTACATCCGCCAGACCCGCTGCTGGACCAGTGTCTATACTCAGAAAGTCCAACACCTTCCATTCTTTATATTGTTGTCTCAGAAAGGAAGCCGTTAACTGAAACTTAAGGCTCCCCATTTATAAAGCAAGGCGCCACTTACAATTCCGCTTATTTTGTCTGTTTGTTTATTTACTATTTGTTGGAGTCATATGGTTCATGTAGCATCTATTGAAGAAAAATAATAATAATAATAAAGCTTGAACACCCCCATGACATGAAGAGAAAAAGAAAAGAAAAGAAAAGAAAAACTTTCTTTTCTCTAGAGCTCAGCGATCTTTTATGACATCCACCACACCGAAAGTTAACTACTGACATGAAACTGTCCACAATGAAGGTTTGCCAGGCTTTAGCAGACAATCAGTGTGTAAAGAGTGCATGAAAGTACTGGGAGGTGGTGGCACATGCCTGTAATCCCAGCACTCAGGAGGCAGAGACAGAGGCAGGCGGATCTCTGAGTTTGAGGCCAGCCTGGTCTACAAAGTGAGTCCAGGACAGCCGAGACTACACAGAGAAACCCTGTCTCAAAAATAAATAAATAAAAATAAATAATAAAGTTTGTGAAAGAGACTTCATCATACTATATTAAGGACACCAGGCCTCTGGACAAATTCGGTCTAGAGGCTGGACAAGTGGGGGCCACACCCACACTCACTTAACACCTTTTACCCTAGCGCTTGTTCAGCCAGGTTGATTGATGGGCTTGCAACGGCCTTGTTTGCTTCCAGGGTGAGGCCCAGCAGCTGTCGGACAACCCTTCGAGTGACCCTGGTCAGCTCTTTCAAGGTAGCTCAGAAAAACAGTGTCCACTTAAAGCCACAACAAAGGCAGTGAGGGGGGACCCTTCCTTTGTGAATGGGCCAGCAGGCTGGCTACTCTAAATAGCCACCCACCAGTGAGAGGGAAGTGGGTGTGAATGGAGGCAAAATTGCTCTCAGGCAATTCTAGCTTGGCCCTTTGTCACCCTGGAAGACAGTTGGACACTCAGGCCCAGTGTGACTTAAACACAGACCTGATGTTACATAGTCTCTGGCCTGCGACTGCTGCAACAGGCTGGTCTGGGTTAGCCACAGCTCAGATGTCCCTTGCTTGTCTTCTTCCCAGGGAAAATGCATGTATTATTTCCCTAATCTCCCCATTGTGTATAGTTCATATAGTTCATGTATCCTAAATTCCCCATGTCTCAGGATAACCAAAACCCCTTCCTTAGCCTTGCTCTAAAACGCCCACTGCAGTGAGTCCTTGTAAGTGCTCCCAAAGGCCTGCATGTTGAAAGGTCTCCAGCCTGTAAGTTACTAGGAGGTGGTGTCTGTGAAGTAAGGTCACTGGGGATGTCTTTGAAGAACATTCTTTCTTTGTTCTTCTTTGCTTCTCAGCTTCCTTAAGGTAAGTAGCTTACTCTAGCACAAAGCCACCACGATGTGCGGTGTCAACACACAGCCAGGTAGGACCAGCTGATCAGGGACTGTGACCCAAAATAAATGTTCGTTCCTTTTTGCTTTGTTTTTCTGTTCTGTCTGGTTGGTTGGTTGGTTTTGGTTTTTCAAGACAGGGTTTCTCTGTGTAGCCTTGGCTGTCCAGGACTTTGTAGACCAGGCTGGCCTCGAACTTAGAGATCCACCTGCCTCTGCCTCCTTGAGTTCTGGATTACAGGCATGAGCCATCACACCAGGGTAACTTTTCAAATCTTATTTCCATTGGCTTCCAGTACATCTGTGTCTGGACCTCTGGAGGTGTATGAATGCTCTTCTTGATTTTAATTAGGGGCCAAGCAAACTAATCAGGAAACAAAGCCGGTACCCCAACCACTCCCACTAGACAGTCGAGAGGAGTGGCCCTCTGAGTATCTTTCCTCTAGATTTTGCTTCCTCCCTCCCACTTAAATGCTGTCCAAGTAGATCATATGTGGAGTCATTACTGGGGGACCACTAGCCTAAGGAAGCAGTGAGGAGTCTGCAGTTATTTCCTGGTTTGCAAGTGAGCCCAGCCCTGGGCTTTGTCCTGCTCACCTATGACCCCAGCTCACAAAAAGTAGAGGTAGGAGGATCTTAAGTTGGAAGCCAGCCTGGGTTACACAGTGAGTTCTGGGCAAGCAAAACCTTTAAAAAAAAAAAAAAAAGTCCAGACTGGTGAGAGGAGGCAGCCTAGTGAATACAGTGCGTCGTGCCAAATTAGAACCTGTAAAAGAAAAAGAGAAGCAGAAGAGGGGGCCATTCCTTCTCTCTAAGTGGGAGATAATTTTGTTTGTTTGTTTGTTTTTGTTTTTGTTTTTCGAGACAGGGTTTCTCTTGTAGTCCTGGCAGTCCTGGACTCACTTTGGAGACCAGGTTGGTCTGGAACTCTCAGAGATCCACCTGCCTCTATCTCCTGAGTACTGGGATTAAAGTTGTGCCTTACCACACCCAGCAGGCGATACAGATTTTAACCCAAAACTCCTTTTACATTCTTTCTCCTATTGTTCTGGCAGAAGTCAGGGGAAAGGACCATCCCAGGCCATGAGGTCGGAAGAGCCCGAGTTCGGGCCCACAGGTGTAGCAAGTGCGGAGACCCTGTTGAGCAGCACCGACCTGAAGCTGAGTGGCAGAAGTGAGGGCTGTGGGCCTCCTCTTGGCACTTATGCTGTAATCACATCCCCTCTGCGGTCACCAAAGCTTGGACTTCAGGCCTCACTTTCTCTGACTCCTTCCCCACCCAATTGCAAACAGCAGTTTTTACATGGAGATGGGGAAGCAGGTTCGAATGACCAATTTTCAAAGGAGCATTTTGAGACATGACACAAAGGCAGCCCTGAAAAAGGAACAAGAGAGAAAAAGAGGGGGAAGCCCACCTTTTAGGAGTAACTTGTCCTTGTGATACCATGATTGCCAGATATGAAAGAAAGAAAGAAAGAAGGAAAAGAAGAAAGAAAGAAAGAAGGAAAGGAAGAGAGGCAGAGAAACGGAGAATGGAGAGAAAGAGGGAGGAAGGGAAGAAAGATGGAGTGAGCAAAGTAGCCAAAGCCTAAAGTCAGTGCCCACAGGTGAGAGGAAGTGCCCACAGCTGCCCTCAAGGGATGCACAAATTGCACAAATAGGTATCTATATACCTGGAGCTCAGGGTGTGTGTGTGTGTGTATGTATGTGTGTGGTGTGTGTGTGTGTGTGTGTGTGTGTGTGTGTGGTGTGTGTGTGTGGTGTGTGTGTGTGTGGTGTGTGTGTGTGGTGTGTGTGTGTGTGGTGTGTGTGTGTGTCTGTGTGGTGTGTGTGTGTGTGTGTGTGTGTGTGTGTGTGTGTGTGTGTTTATTATGATTTTTTTTTTGAGACAAAGTCTTTAATCCAGGCTACATTCTATGTTAGCTGAGGATGACCTTGACTTTCTAATCTTCCTACCTCAACCTCCCCAGTGCTGAGATTACAGACATGCACTACCACAACCCATGGCCTCATGCATGTCAGGCACACACTCTGCCAACCGCATCTCATCCCAGCCCGTTGTCATTACTAACACGTGGTTCGTTCTACATCTTCATTGTGCGTCCATACCACCCTTTGCTGTGCCTCCTGTTGAGCCAGAAGAGTAGGCTCTGGGAAGACCAGGCAGGCACGGGAAGATGCCCACAGCAGGTTTGGTCATCGCTTTTGCTCCCCGGAGTCAGGTGCTTTGCCCCTGCCGTGCCCCTTACATCATAAAGAGAATCCAGTTGGTGCTTACTGTAAGACTCAGGAATGTAGCCTCCCTCCAAGTGAGCCCACTCTCCTTCACATCCTCTTGCACCTCACAGTCTCCTTCCCAGCCTCCCCTCTGCTCCCCAAGAGCCTCCTGCCATATGACTCCAGTGGGACTGCTTTTCCTTTCCCACAGCCAGAGACGAGTGTAAAACTATCCCCAGCTCCTCTGATCGCCTGTATTCTCCGATGATTTGGCTCGGTTCTCAGGCTTAATCCAGCACATTCTAGCCGCCTCTCCCCTCACCCCCACCCGCCCACCTCATATCATGCAATTCCTTGCATAGGGACGCTTCGTAGGGTGTTTAATAAACACCGTAGGGCATGACCCTGTCCTGAGGCCCTTCGTGACTGAGGTTGTACAAATCTGATTTCATGGGCTTGTATTAGTCTGAGCCATACAAAATTGCTGTTATTCAACCATGTTGACATCCAAAAAGAATGACAACCCTGTGAGCTTCAATCTAATAAAGGAGGCTGGAATTCAAATATTAAAAACACATGAGTTGACATCCCACCTGCTCTCTTCCCAAATGGTGTGTACACATTTGGAAATGGGGGCGGGGAAAGAAAGAAGTGTGTGTCATGTTCCACAAAGTACAGCATTTTGCTCTTTGGGGGTTGATTCTGCCCAAACCAAGTGTTTATAAATGTCTGGAGATATTTTTTGGTTGTCACGGTCAGATGGAAAATGCTACTGCAGTGGGGGAGCAGGGGTACAGGCCAGCTGAGCAACCTACAATGTGCAGGGCATCGACACAGTGAAATTTGTGTCCCAGATGTCAGCAGTGTGCCTCCGGTATCCCTTATCCCAAATATTTGTTACTAGAAGCGTTATACATTTCAGACTAGAGGAGGCTTTAGAATATTCATGTATTATGGAGATATCATGGGGATATGACTCAAGTCTAAACATGAAACACATTAATGCTTCATATACACTTCATACACACAGCCTGAAGGTAATTTTTACATTATTTTTGGCATGCCTGCATTCTGACTGCAGCCTGTCACATAAGGTCAGGCATGGAATTTTCCACTTGCGGAGTCATGTCAGCTCTTAAAGACTTTCAGGTTTTGAAGCATTTCAGATTTACTTTCCAGGGGCTGGAAAGGCAGCTCAGTTGGCAGAGTGCTTGCCTAGCCTACTAGAAGCTCTGGGTTCAATCCCCAGCACTGCCTGTAAACTCCGCACTATCCAGAGGCAGAAGTGGGAGGGTCAAAAGTTCAAGGCTAGCCTCAGCTACATAATGAGTTTGAGGACAACATGAGTTATATAACAAACTCTGTCTGAAAAGGCAATGAAAGATAAAATCCAGATTTTCAGTTTCCAAATTAGAGATATCCAACTTGCCTGGTTTTGAGTATCTGTGTCCAAGAGACCCTTAGGTGTGTACCTAAGGAGGAGGCCTGGTGGCACTCAGAGGAAGGATAACAGGTCACCAAAAAGAGATTTGATACCCTGTGAGCATATACAGGGGGTGGAGGTCCCCTTCAGGCACAGACATAGGGGAGGGGAGTAGGGGGGAAGTGGGAGGGAGGGAGGAATGGGAGGATACAAGGGATGGGCTAACAACTGAGATGTAATATGAATAAATTAATAAAATATTTTTTTTTAAAAAGAAGTAACATCAAGAGGTCATCTCTGTCAACCACTAGAGCAGAGGTTCTCAACCTTACTAACGCTGTGACCTTTTAGTACAGTTCCTCACAATGTGGTGTGACTCCCAACCATAACATTATTTTCGTTGCTACATCATAACTGTAATTTTGCTGCTGTTCTGAGTCATAATGTAAATATCTGTGCTTTCCGATGGTCTTAGATAACCCCTGTGAAAAGGATTTTCTACCCCAAAAGGGTGATGACCTGCACATTGAGAACCACTGCATTAGAGGGTAGGCAGTCCGTCTCCTCTGCTCTGAGGCATCAGTACTGCAGCATTTGCCTCCAGGCTTCTTCTTGTGCTTCCCTGGACCAGCCTCCTCTCTAGATGCTTCCGTAGGTCCCCACTGTAGCCACCATGATGGACATCTTTTCACTACCCAGAAATCTCTGAGGCAGACACTAGGCTTGGTTTCTACCCCCTGGAAAGTCTTCAGAAGCAAGAGAGGGGTACAGAAGTCCCCGCCCCTCCCTGGCCCAGTCGCCTTCTAAGCTCCTCTCTGGCTGTTGGAGACTCCAGACCACAAGATGCAGCACTCCCCACAAGCAGAGAAAGGCGGTTTCCTGGAAGGAATCTTGTGTCACTCTGGGAGATGGGGAAGGGAATTTGAGAGGCTGCACAGCACACCCCCTCCCCAAGCCATGATAGAAAGTCACCTACTCAGAGAAATGGAAGGAACCTTGGCAACCATCTACACAAGGCCACATGAGAACGTCTAAATATAACCCTCAAGATACTGTGCTACAAAGATCACTCAATGGAAGAGGTCTCCTCAGCCTCCTTGGGAATACCTCCTCAGTATCGCACAGACCTGAGCTGCAGTGACATCTTCCTGTTGTCCCACCACCTCCAGGTCCAGCTGCAACTGGACCCTGCACAATAAAATGAGAGAGGGTGCACTCTTTGGGGTGGGGGAGTGGGAGGAGGAGGCGGAGGGGGAGGGCAGGACATATGATCCTGTTCCAGCTCGGAGCCTGGGTTCTGCTTTTCCGAACTTAAAACCTGTCTGACGCTCACCAAATGACACAGAGTGCTGGCAGATGGAGGGGGGAGAAAAGGCTAAATGTATTTTAATGGGACCATTAGGAGTATGTCAAAAGGTGAGAAAAAAGCATTTGCCTGCCAAGAAAATAAGCACTGGTCTAAAAGAAATATAGAATATTCCATGGCTTTCCCATTTGCTCAACAACCAACCCCTCTTTTTTTCTTTCTTTCTTTCTTTTTCTTTTTATGAGAATCTGATTCAACAGGAGACGGCCTAGGTCATAGCATGTAAATGTGCATTTTCTTAAGCCCAGCAATATGGGCAGAAATATAGGAGGGCAGAGAAAGAGTACGCATGATGGTATGGGGTGAGTCAAATGGAAGCCGTGCAGCTTTCAGTCTACACAGCCCACAGAGATAGGACAAAGCAGCCAGTCGTCCATATCTTGCATTCTGGTGTTAATCAGCACACCCTTCTCTCTCGTAATACTGGTGTCAAAACTTCAAATGGTATGGACCAGTACTGAGTTTAGTTTGGTTTGTTTTTCTTACATTCAAGAGAGAGAGAGAGAGAGAGAGAGGGAGAGGGAGAGAGAGAGAGCGCACCTGGCTCCACCTGTGTCCTCATGGATGCGCATATTTTTCACATGACTTTGACAGTTTCGAGGCTGATACATTACTCAGATTGTGGGCAACATTGGGAAGCATCTGTATACTCACTGTGTTCCATACAAAACGCTGACATGAGTCCAACAGAGCCCATCCCTGGCAGCTAGTGGAGAGGACCAAACAGTTACACACAGGGAAAGAAAGTGATCCACACTGAGGCCAGGAGAAAGAAAGAAAGAAAGAAAGAAAGAAAGAAAGAAAGAAAGAAAGAAAGAAAGAAAGAAGTGTTTAAAATGGTCAGACTGAGTGGAGAGCATGCCTGATGCCACTGCTATATCAGGGTCATTCACTCTAGCATTCCTTTTGGTTTTTCGAGACAGGATTTCTCTATGTAGCCTTGGCTGTCCTAGACTCGCTTTGTAGACCAGGCTTGCCTTGAACTCACAGCCTGCCTCTATCTTCCAAGTGCTGGGATTAAAGGCGTGTGCCACCACACCTGGCTAAGTATGACGTTCTTGCTAACACCGCAACTGATAGGAGTAAAAGACCTGTTAAGACACCCAAATGCAGACATTACCAAGGGGTGGCCACTGGCTGGCACCTGTGCAGACAAAACCATAAGGAAAAGTGGTCGAAGGAAGATAAAAATCTCCCTTGGGGGATCAGCCAAAAGTCAGATTCAAATGATAGGATCCCAGGAGGAAGTGAAGGGCCAACCCCTGAGAACTTTAGCACTTGGCTTCCAACCTAACTATTCCTTGGTGCCCAGTAGTAAGTAAGGAAAAGCCCTCATGGGCCCTGCTGACCCGTAGCACTGGACTAAAGAACACAGCTACTCACTGAGTGGGTGAGCTTTGTACACAAGAATTACTAACATACTAAAGAGGCAAGCATACTCAGCCCTCAGCACGTCTTAAAGGGACAGCTGAAGACTTGCATGCACAGATTCTGCCTTGACCTCCAAAGGGCCCTTGACTCTCCCCAGAGCCCATCACCCTCACTATGGATCTCACGTAGGTCAGTTTGCGCATCACTTAAGACATAGCCTAACGTTCTGCTGTTCACCAGGCTTTGCTTGTTTGGTTTGGTCTTGGCTTTTTGGTGCAGATGCTGGGAACAGGGACTACACTGGGTGCTGGCTCCCATCTTCAAAGGTCTTCCATGCCCCTTGAGAGAATTAGTAAGCACACAGATAGGGACCTAGTTCCCTCTCTCCTCCCAGGCTCATTGGCTGCAGCTCTCTAAGTCCAATAAAGGACTTTTTGAAATGCTAATCCAGCCCTCTTAGGAGAGTAGGCAGGAGAAATAGTCTTAGGACACTGTTTAGGTGACCTGGAGACTCCAGCCTCTGTGGAGAGAAGGTCTGGTCCTTGGTGAGGGAACTGAAGAGGTCAGAAGTCTTTTAGGAAGCTGGGCTTTCAGGTAAATGAAGAACCCAGCAACTTGAACACCTTCAGCCTAAACACTATACTTCTATATCAAAGTGGCCTGTTTAGTCTCCTTCACAAGCAATGACAGCACAGGCCACTACACCTAGAAAGCTAAAAGCTGCTAGCTTGCAGCCCCTCACAGAAAACCTGCACATACTGAATGCATTGTTTGCTGCGGGTCATAGCATCCCACAGGAACCTGAGGTCCATAACATCTCTGGGGACATTGACCTCAGTTAGATCAACGGAGGAGCAATATGGGGCTGAGAAGAGACATATTTCCCTGGACACAAAGTGGACTGGCCAGAACAAGCACACTGGACAGAATACTGGATTGTCTCCTGCTCCAAACTGCTCTATCCATTCACTCTGCGTGATCAGGGGGCCCAAAGTGCTACTATTCAGGCAACACAGCTCAAATCTATCAGCCATCACCTTCCACCAACACGGGATGAATAAATAGACTTTTAAAAGGCAAAGAAAACTGGAAGAGGCCATATGCACACGCTCCCAGCCACCCACTCCAGGAAAAATGGACACCCTTTATTCTCCTTATGACAGAATTTGTTTTGCCCAGAGAAGTCTCTTTACCAGCCAGGGTCAAACAAAGAGGCTTAAAGAACAAGAAACAAATAAGCCAAAACAGCCACAGAGAGCTAGGACAGGAAAACCCCTTCTGAACAGTCTCTGTCCTGCCAAGCCCAGCCAGGCACAGCCTGGGTTGCACAGCAAGGTAGCTACCCTAGAATGTCAGAAAATGGTATGCCCCCACCGTGCCCCGCTCCCCCAACTCCTTGTTAACATTGTTAGCATTCCCTTGAAAGAAAGGGGGCAGGAGTGGGGTGCCTAGCTCAGCCTGTTGGCTAGTTGATGAAGTAGGGAGTGCTGTTTATCCCAACAGGTGCACAGCCACTCACAAAACAGGCAGTGTGGAGCTGAAAAGCTAAGAAACTTCTTGTTCCCTTTGTCAGCTGCTCCTACAGCTTTGGAGAGGGATATTGTGTCCCTGGCTTCGGGGTGGTAGCAGGGGTGCCGGCGGGGGGGGGGGGGGGGGCGGCAGTGCGAGAGCTGTTGCCAAAGGATAAAAGGGAGGGCTGGAAAGGCAGAGAGGGGAGGACTTGTGCAGTTTTCCATTTGGAAAGGGCAATGGGTCTGGTGGCCGAACTGAAAAGCCCATTGCAAAATTTCTAGAAAGCTCCAAGGCCATATCGCCATATACATTGGAAACTCTAGGGGACAGAGATTACATTGAGCTGGCTAAAACATACCAGTCCAGAGAGCAGCTGCAAGAACAGGAAACTCCATGTTGGTTTATTGTTAATTGCTTGGTTGTTTGGTAGGTTGGTGGCTGTTTGGTTGTGTGGGTAGGTAGGTGAGTGGACGGGTGGGTAGGCTGTTTGACTGATTGGTGGGTGGATGGGTAGGTTGGTTAGTTGGTGGATTATTTGTTTAGTTGGTTGGTTATTTGAATGGTTGGTTGGTTGGCTGGCTGGCTAATCAGTTGACTGGTTGAATGGTTGGGTTTTTTAGATAAGGTCTCATTATGTATGTATGTAGCTAGCCTGGCTTGGAACTGTCTATATGGCCCAGGTCACTCTCCAACTTGTGGCAATCTAACTGCTTTGGCCTTGCAAGCACTGGGATTTTATACAGATCTATGAATCACCATGACCAGCTTATATATACATTTAAGAAAATTAAACTTAAAAGGTTGCTCAGCAACTGCCTTCAAATTCCCAAGAATTCTACCCTTGAGAAAGTATGTGTCTTCAGAGCTATTCCTTTTGGATGACTTTTCAGCCAGGCGCTTGACTTTGATGGTACTGGCCCAAGTGGCCTCCAGTTTCCAAGCTTTTAAGCCTTCAAGCATCTTGATCCTTGCCTCCCATACCCCCGGAGGGGATCTCAGCAGCCTGAACTAGCCAAAGTGGTAAAGAAGCAGCTCTCTTTGAAGCCAAGTGCAAATTGACCTGAAAGATGGGTCTAGGGTGAACTTTCTTCCCCTTGGGAAAAAGTTGCCATAGTTATTAAGAGTTACTGGTTTTATTTAGAAATAAACACAAGATGGTAGAAGCAACAGTTTGAGACTCTGTCTCCTTGCCAGTTCAGCTCCATGGAGCCAATCAAAAGACAGGACAACAAGCCACGGAGCAAACAGGGTGTTTTTGCAACATTATTTCAAGGGAAGTACTGATCTGAATGTGGGGCATGGAGGGGTAGCCATGATGGGTGAGTCAGTTAAAGGGAAGCTGAGCGTGAATCTCAGTTTAGTTGACTATATGTCTGTTTTTTCCTTTAGTTTCATAATGAAAACTATGACTCAGACCTTCTCACAAGCACAGCTTTGAATGCTAACAAGCATCAGAACTACTCACGCAAGCTCCCATTTGACGTACATCACTGTGGCTTTGTTGTATTTCGTTCTATGATTTTTACTATTCCCATGAATTCTAGTAGAAACTGTCTTGATTACAAGACCTCCAAAAAGGCATGTTGACTCTGTGAGCCTTACGCTTTGCACTCTAAATCCCCACCACACGGTTTCCACTGATCCTGGTCTGTTGTGACATGGGCTCTACCTAATGCTACCCAAGCCTCCATAGTGATGTCTGAGATGTCGGGGTCCTGATCAGTTGCCACCCAGCCATGCCTTCTGGAGTCTTATCTAAGTGGTCTCTTGCTGACCACAGTCAGTGTGGGTTGTTTTGGTGACATTTAAAGATCCAGTGTCCACAGATGATGTCTTTCAGAGTCTCCCTCTCTGACTAATACTCCTTATCTACCTAACAGCAGTCTCCCAAAAGAATTCCTTACTTACAGATGCCCAGAAAATCGAGTCTTGCTTCCAGACAGAAGTCCAGGACCAGGAGAAACTCTTGAGGCACACACTGTCTTAAGACTATCTCCCATCTATGCTTCTCAGAGCCTGCTTATCTTTCCTAAAAGCCATTTGTTTCCCCATAAGTACAGCTCCTTCTGAGATTAAGATGTAACATATGCCCTAAATCCTAACCGTCTTTTTCCAGTCACATTCTTCTGTGACCTCCTGTGTGCTTAAATAAATAAAAAGTTATCTGTTCTCCTGATGTCTGTCTTTTGTCAGTTTAATTTGAGATTCTCCACGGCAGAACATTAGAGGGTAGAGGGAAAGTGTGTGGAGAGGCTCAGGGAGCAAAAGTTACTATCTACCATCAAAGTTAGACACTTGGAACACTGTGTCGCTAAAGACAACCACGGAGTGTACGCTGTAAGGAATGAAGCTTTGGCCTTCCAAAGGGCATTCCAACATTCAGTTATAGTCGAGACCAGGAGTGGTATTGCTTTTCAGGGTTTTTGTTGTGTTGTGTTGTGTTGTGTTGTGTTGTTCTCTCCCCTCACCTCTCCCCATTCTTCTTTCTCTCCTTTTCTTCTGCTTCCTCCTCTCCCTGCTCCTCCTTTGCCCTCCTTTTCTCCTCCTCTCTTTCTCCTTATCTTCTGTTAGTAGACTCCCTTTTCTAACCATTCCTTTTATTTTTTTATTATATGTTTCGCTATTTTGTAGGAGGCACACATGTGGTGATCAGAAGAAAACTTGTGGGAATTGGGTTCTCTCTTTCCACCATGTGGGTCCCAGGGCTTGAACTTGGGTCGTCAGGCTTAGAGGGTAAGGATCTTTACCCACTGAGCCATCTCACTAGCCTGGTAACAGATTCATTCATATAAAGTAAAGAGCACTACAGCAATATCTATATGCCCCATCTTCTCACCCCACACTCAGCATCCTCTACCACTAACATTCCTCTGGTTTGCCTGTTATAAAGAAGGAGTCAATAGATGCATTGGTGTTAATTGAGGCCCATATTTCATTCAAATTTCCTTTCATTACCATTGAGTTAGATGCCTCCTTTTGTGCAGATTGTTCCTTTCTTTTTTTTCCTTCCTTCCTTCCTTCCTCCATCTCCTTTTTATTTTTATTTTACGTGTGCAAGTGTTTGGCCTGCGTGTATATACACCACATGTATGCCTGTGGAAGTCAGATGAGGACATTGGATATCTTGGAACTGGAGTTACAGATAGGTGTGAGCTCCATGTGGGTCTAAGGAATAGAACCCAGATTCTCTTCAGGAACAGCAAGTGTTCTTAACCTCTGAGCTGATCCAGTTTCTATCCAATGCCCTTTCTCGGTTGCGGGATCCTTCTTAGGAACCATATTATATCACACTGCTGTGTTGCCTTGGGTTGCTCTTCCAGTGACAATATATCAGACTCTGGTCATTTCTTGTGGCCTTGGCACTTTTGAGCCGTGACATCAAGGACCCTCTATGAGTCTGCTTGAGTTTTTGTTGTTGTTTGTTTTTCTTTTGTTTTGCTTTGGGGTTGGTTTGGTTTGGTTTTTCCAGACAGGGTTTCTCTGTGTAGGCCTGGCTGTCCTGGACTCACTTTGTAGACCAGGCTGGCCTCAAACTCACAGCAATCCACCTGCTTCTGCCTCTCCTAGTGCTCGGATTAAAGCTGTGGGCCACCATGCCTGACTGCGTTTTTTGGGGGGTTTCTTTGTTTTTTGTTTTTGTTTTTTTACTTTGTTTTTTTGTTTGCTTGTTTTCCATGCACATCACAGAAGTAGAGTGCCATTTTTGTCCTTTCCCATCAAGGCACACACACACACACACACACACACAAGGTATTGGTTACTTTTTTCTCCCTGTAACCAAATATTTAACAAGAAAGAATAAAGAGAGGTAAGATTTATTTCAGTTTCCAGTTTGGTGTCCTTTCCATCCTGGCAGGGAGGACATGGTTGCAGGAGCAGCTGCCAGATGTGGCAGCAGAAATGTGAGACTGCTTACTCACATCAAGGTGGATCAGAAAGCAGCCAGGACAGGAAGCAGGCCAGGCTCACTAAGAGGCCAGTTCCTCCAGACAGGCTCCACCCTATGAAAGGTCTACAGAGTCTCCCCAACAGCCTCACCAGCTGAGGGCCAAGTATTTAACCTTATGACCCCGAGGAGGTGGGCAGCACTTTATATCCAAACCATAAAAGGTCCCCAACATCAACACCAGGCTGGCCTTGATCACTGGTTGTGGTTGCACTTGACAGGTACATTCAATGGACAGTGGCCTTCCTTCCCTCCTTCCCATGCTACACTTTGTGGAAGGAGGTCACTGTGCATGGTCACTGTGAGGTACAGGGAGTTAAGCTTCTCTTCCTTGGACTCTTATTTCTTTTCATTCCTTGATTTAGACTCAGTGCTGCTTTATTTTTGTGACCTACACAACTGCAACATCTGCTGCTGGAAACAATTAGTTCCTGTGTCTTTTCCATATCCGCCAATACTGGGGAGTATTGGGGTGGTCACTGCTCTGGCTACATTTGTTCCTAATGTTTCCTGACTTGCTGGAATTGAGGGATGCTCCCAGCCTGTCCTCTTGGATGTTCCTACCCCAGGTACATAATCAGACACTTCCCTGAGAATCCTCAGCACCATTCAATTTCTATCACAACACAAAAGAGTTACGGTGTGGACCAGACCAGGAGAAAATAAAGCCAACTTGAGAGGCTGGTGAAATCTAGGTGATGAATCTGCCTTAAGAGGTGGTTTCTTGGAGCTCACACTCTATCCTTGCTGTGCCACCCTACTTGATGCCCAGTTCTTTTGTTTGTCTGGCTCTCTGTGTACCCCATTCTGGCCTGCAACTTGTGATCCCCTCTCACAACCTCCCAGGAACTGCGATTGTAATCATGTGTCACTGTGCCTGCTGAAGCACATAATTTTTAATACCTTGGATTAGTTTTAAATGAAATGCTTTAAACTTTTCTGGAATCCATGAAGTACCTCTCCAGAATATAGTTTGTAAAACCTTGCAGGAGACCACACAATTGTATAGACAAGCGACTTACTCAACAGTGCTAATATTGACTGTGTGTAGGCAATGATCAGACTCAAGAGCCTTACACATGCTAGGCAAATACTCTACCACTGAGGCACACCCTCATCTCCAATAATAATTCTATTGACTTGTTATTAAACAGGCCACAGGCCACATCCTCTGGACTCTGGAGACAACTGAATACTTACTAAAGGCTTCCTACTTACACATGTATCTTTTTAAGAGATGGGGGATTTATTGTGGTTCTTGATTTCACAGGGTTCAGGCCAAAGTTGATGGAAATGCTGTGGTGGAACAGTTTATATTGTGATGGGCTCAGGAGCAAAGAGCTTTCCTTTCCCCTTTGTCTCTATCCAAGCTACCTTGGCATGGTGCTACCTACTTGCAGCATGGGTCTTCCACCTCTAGTTAACACTCTCCGGAAAACCTCTCATAGATACACGCAGAGGTGAACTTCACCAGTATTCTTGATCAGTAGAAATACCGTCAAATTGACAATGAAAATTAATCATTGAAAGTCTACCGTTCATCATGCTGACACCCAGATACATTGACTCAACCCGTAATCTTCTTCCAGTCTTGACTCCCAAAGGTTTATGCCCATCTCATATTACAAAATGTACTTAACACAAGAGTCCCCAAAGTCTTCACAGTTTGAACAATGCTCAAAAGTCCTAATTCCAAGTCCCTCCTGAGACTAGAAGCAAACTATTTGTTGCAAAAAAAAAAAAATACCTATACAAAACAAAAACAAAACAAAACAAAAAAACAAGTAACATACCCCAAACATACAATGGCATAAACATTCTTATTCCAAAATGAATGAATGAGAGAGTAACAAGAAAGATTGGGACAAAGCAAGACTAAAGTCTAGCAAAGAAGCCACTAAATCCTAGTACTCTGTGTCCAGCATAAGAAGTACATGACGTCATTATGCGTGTTGCAGTGGGCTTGAGTAGCCCCACTTTATGGCCTTGCTGTCTGAACCCACTTTAACCTCTCTCTTGGATTGACTCTACTGTCGCAAGAAATCTGATCCTGCTGGACACTGCCTAACCTCACAGGTCTTCCTTGAAAATTTTTGTGGAATTCAAGAGTTACAGGGTCATGGAGGCTTCTACAAAGATTTTCAAGGAGGATCTGTGAGGCTAGGCAGTGTACAGCAGGGGCGGTTTTCTTTGAGGGAGTTCCCAAGAGGACAACATACACAGCTGAGAGGGGGAAGTGTGAGCTGTGTTGGAGACCCTAGGGTGTTGGAGTTGCCAGGAACACAGAGGGTCTGCCAAGGAAGCCTCCATGACTCTGTAACTCTTGAATTCTGCACACATGCAAAATCAATCTCTTTTCTGGGCAGTCTGAACATTTCTTTTTTGTTGTTCTTTTTACTCACTGTAGATCCAGCTAGAAGCAGCTACCCATTATCACGTCACAGCCTGCATGCTATGCCCTCTTGACATCTCCTATGCCAAGTTAATTAGTTTATCTGCTTTAAACTCAGTCTCATTCAAAGCCTTAGGACACAGACAAAATATAGACTGTTCTCCATAACATGACATGAGTGGACTCTAGTCCAACTCTCTAACACAGCTTTGCTGCCATCTGAGACCTCATCAGTCCAGTCTTCACTTTCTACATTTCCATTTGCCTTCTGGCCTGCTGGGCGCCCATTGGGATTGGCCATGTAGCCCTGTTTCCAGCATCTGATAGCTTCTCCAGTCCACACATCCCCCACCCCCAGCCCCTAATATGCAAAACCACTTCCAAAGACTTAACAACCATTTGGTGGCCAGGCTTAGTCACATTGGTGACATCACTTCTCTCATAACAAATTTCATACTTCTCTGTCCCTATGACCAAGTACCAAATAGAAACAAGGATGGAAGCATTAGTCTGACTCGTAGTTTCAGAGGGGTCTGTCCATCCCAGCAGGCGTGGGGGTTGGAATGCAGAGAAGCAGAACAGTTTATATCATAGTGAGCCAAAAAGCAGATAAAGAAGAAAGCTGGTTGTTGGGATAACTTTCCTTCAT
The DNA here is from genome assembly GCF_964271855.1 of Acomys minous. Taxonomy (NCBI): domain Eukaryota; kingdom Metazoa; phylum Chordata; class Mammalia; order Rodentia; family Muridae; genus Acomys; species Acomys minous. Next base: position 49,864,813 of record NC_140490.1, on the reverse strand, counting down.
CTTGTGTGAAGGAATGTCTCTGTACAGTCAATTGTTAGTTCCGGACTGGCAGAGAACTAAGTGTTGGCAGGATTTTGGTATTCTAGTTTCTATGGCCCATTTGTCTTTCCATACCTGCTCAGATTTTTGAAGGTCAGGCAACTTCTCACTGATTGGTTGTAATAAAAAAGCTGACAGCCAATACCTGAAGCAGAAAGTGGAGGGCGGGGCTTCCGGGAGAGGGACACTGGGAGAAAATCAAAAGTGTGAGCGACTAGGAAGCAGACAGGAAGAGAACAGATGGACGCAAGCAGGCGCAGAGAGGCTGGAGTGAGAATGAGTGGGTTAGGTTTCGACATGAGAATCTGGCCCAGCTAAAGACCCAAACTTTAAGCTATATAAAAGTCTCCAAGTCATCATTTATGCGGTGGTGGGTCCAAGAAAGTCCTGCTATAGCTGGTGTTCTTGTATATGTATTTTAATAAAAGCCTTTTAATTTTTAAGGAAAGCTGGTGGTTAGTTAGTTATTGTTTGTTGTTGTTGTTGTTGTTGTTGTTGTTGTTTTGCTTTTTGAGAGAGTGTTTCTCTATGTAGCCTTGGCTGTCCTGGACTCACTTTGTAGACCAGGCTGGCCTCTAATTCATAGTGATCCATCTGCCTCTGCCTCCCTGAGTGCTGAGATTACAGGCATGCACCACCACACCTGGCTAAAGCTAGAGTTTCTTTAAATTTCATTTATTTATGGGAAAGAGAGAGAGAGAGAGAGAGAGAGAGAGAGAGAGAGAGAGAGAAGGAGAGAGATGCAGCATGCTTGGAGATTGGGTCTCTCCTCCCTCCACCTGATCAAACTCAGGTTATAAGGTCTGCTGGCAAGCACCTTTCCTGCTAAACTATCTTGCTAGCTATTCTGGCTCCAATGTCTACACTCTAACAATATGTTGCCTCTGAACGCCATAATTTCTTTTATTTTTTTTTTTAATTTCCTCTTTGAGAATTTCATACATGTGAATACCATAATCTCTGTGGTCACTGGCCTCACAGCAAATTTATTAATTTATTCTGTGGACATTCCCTGAGTGCCTGCTCTTCCACAGATTCTATCTCAAACAGATGGTAGAAGAATGTGTAGTTGTACAGTCCTGTTTAGATTCAAAGGCTCCCACTCAGAGCCATCTATGATGTCCTGCTTTATCCTGAAACCCATCACATTGTTCAGAAAGCATTCTTGACTACCTCCCATCTGCTCATAGGCTCACTCTGTTGGGCGTTGCCGTCCCACTATCCATCCTTTCACTAAAGATGAAGATGAGGCGCACTCTGGGTCTTCTGCTATCTACTTCTTCTGCATCAGTTGTCCAGCTTCCTATAAGCATCACGTGTGGTTGTTCTTGTCTCCAGTGTTCCTCCAATCAGACCATAAGCTTCTTAAAATCTAGAACTGTATCTCCTCTAGGATACGGTCAAGTTCTCAACGGGCTCCCAGGATATATCTGTTAGTTTATCTCAAGACATTTTTAGGACACTCATAATAGTATTAGAGTACTACATTGTGTATGCATATACTAACACTGAGGATGTAGAAGATGAAAAAGACACATTTTCTTTTGTTGTTAAAGAAGCTCACCACTGGCCTTTAATTCCAGCACTTGGGAGGAAAAGGCAGGAAGATCCTGAGTTCAAAGCCAGCCTAGTCTACAGAGTGAGTTCCAGAACAGCCAGGGCTACACCGAGAAATCCTGTCTCGAAGAAGAATAAGGAGGAGGAGGAGAAGAAACTCACCATCAGTGGCAGTGGCTACAATAAATGCGTGGGCACACATGCATGTGCGCGCGCGCACACACACACACACACACACACACACACATACCTGAATGATTTATTATCTGTACTTTAAATTTTTTAAGAATACCAGATGTAGCCAGACATGGTGGTATACACCGATAATCCCTGCACTCTGGGAGACAGGATTAGGCAGATCTCTGTGAGTTCGAGGCCAGCCAAAGCATCAAGGCACAGATATCCCTATTTCTCCAGGTCTTCATTTCCAAAAGCTCCTGTGTCCCACTGAACTTTTATGAAACAAATCTGTACATTTTTCTCTAATTTATCTATCTTTCATTATAAGTACTTTAGCAGAGTCCTGGTGATAAGTGAAGAAATGAAATCCCCCACATACACAAGCACACCCTACAAAAGAGACGTGCTGGGCCAACCTCTCGCTCCGGACATGAAGTACCACTGAGAAGCAACCATGATGCAACATGAAATCAATGAGTTACGGCGCCTGCGCTACTGGGCAAGTGCCAAAGTAACAGAGTCACAATGGCAGATCAAAGAGCCGGAGGAGGGTTCTGAAGGAATCAGCTGGAAAGCTGGGGAGGAAGAGATAACTACACTTACCCATCCATGAACTTGGCCATAGTCACACTATCATTAGAGTGACACACTGAAGTGCCAGCCTGACCCTCTCTTAGCCTAGAGCGGTCTGACAATTTTCCTTCTGGTTCCTAATGACTGCTTTTGCTTCCCAATTTCTGGTGTAATGACAGAGGCGGGAGGTGATCTCTTTCACAGACACCTGGAGTAAGACTTCCTCCCAGGATCAACCCACATTTATCCCCCAAAGGAAATCCATTGCTTTCCTATGTGGGTTGGAGGCTAAGATTGCAAGCATTAGATCACAAAGTCAATCTGCTTTGAGAGGAAGCTGGCTTTTGTGACTGTTTCAATGAGTGTGATTCTATAAGCTTGAGGGCGAGTTCAGTCCCAGGAAATCACCGTGTTTGATAACTGTGTAAAGAAGTGGGAAAGTGCAGAAAGACTAGAGTCAGTACGAAAGGTACAAAAGGTGAAAGGAAGAAATGAACAGCCAGTGAGACCGGGTGCTGGATAGAAACTAACTGACCTTGGAGAGAACAGATGTCTCCAATGAAGAATATTTTTCTAGGTGCTCAGACCTGAACTCGGGGCCTCACAATGCAAAGTTTTAAGTCATCTGACATAAGTCTCCCGCTCTGCCTCCCTCACAAAGTGAGGTCTCTGCTGCTTCTTTTGAAGAATCTTAAGTGGTTTTAAGTTCTGCATCCAGCTTGACCCAAAGATGGACCATAGGGCCACATAATCCAGACAGGGAGGCGCAGATGATAACCATGGTTTACCAGGAGGACAAAGCCAATATGAGGATGCCCTAGTTGGTAATCAGAAATATTCCATCATAAAGCAACATCTCAGCTTTCTCTGACATAAATCACCATGGCGGGAGTTAGCTTAGAAGACATCTACAGGATAGTCACCCCAGAAGGGGAGAGTCATAGAACAGATTGGGAAAGAGGAAGAGAACCTATGGCTTTATCAGCATGTACACAGGTCATTTGTTATCAACCAAGACTCCAGATAGCCCAACGTTCATCAACAGATGCCTATATCTATATCCAGACTTCCAAGGCTGGGAGAAGACCACATCTATCATTAACACTTATATCCCCTCAAACACAATTGTTTGGGGCTGGAGAGATGGAGCAGTGGTTAAGAATACAAACCGCTCTTGCAGAGGACCCAAGTTTAGTTCTCAGAACCCACTCACAACCATGTGTAACTCCACCTACGGATGACTCAACACCTCCTTCTGACCTCACAGGCACTACACTCACAGGGCACATATAGATATAATTAAATGTTTAATTTTAAAAAGCTAAAATTACATTTTTTAAAAAAAAAAAAAACATAATGATTCTTAGAAAACTTCTACATATGATTCAAAACAAGTAGTTCCCTGGAGCTTTCTAAATGTTAGAACGCTGATTGGCTCACCAAGCTTGCCGTTGTCATAACTGGCACCAAAGGAAGGTAGTCAAGCAGGAAAAGTGGACAATGGGTCTCAGAAGGCGTCGCCGAGTCTAAGAATCGGCTATCTTGTTTTCCAGGTAGATAAAAGCAAAAACAGAAAGGGAAACAGAAAAGGTGAGCTCGGCGGGGAAAACCCCCACCTGCATCGACTCATATCCTGCCGCACCTGAATTACTAATTACTTTAAGTGATTGAAGAAAACGCCACATGATAGGGGAATGGCAAAGAGAGGACTGGATCAGAAAGCTTGGGTAAGAGAGCCACATTCACCCCAGCAGCTCTACGGAAAGATACCGACTTCAAGGAAAGAGCCAAGAAAAACACCCATCAGAAAATCCCCAGAAAGGACCAGACACAGCAGCGTTCATGCACAGACACACGTCCTCGGCCTGAGAGCTAGCCCGAAACACAAGTCATAGTAAACGTAAGCCAGGTGTCTCCACTTCCTACAACATGGCTGCCAAGACCATCGGTGAACAACAATAGTAACAGCGACATCTGAAGCGCATCTGTGTTTAAACACATAACAAGCATATTTTCTTTCTTATCCAAGTAGGTGTCTGTTCTACATTTGTGTTATGATAGCATCAATCCTTTTTAGAAACAGCCCTTGCAGCTTGCAGGACAATGTTAGCGTTTTATTTGGTTCCAAAGAAAACACAGACTACCCTGGTATGGAACAAGACAGTATAATACCAGCACTTGGGATTCTGAGGCAGGAGGATTGCCACAAGTTCCACAAGGGCAGCCTGGACTACACTGTGATTTCTAGTGCCAGAATTTCTTTAAAAAGAAAAAAAAATGGGGGAGGCGGGGTGCTGGGAAGACAATGTCATCAGTAAAACGCCACACAAGCATGAGTAGTTTGGATCCCCAACACCCATGTATAAAGTCAGGCGTGGCTGTGCTTGTAGGTAACCACAGAGCGGAGGTAGCAGACACACAGGATCTCTGGATCCCATGGGCCAGCAAGTCTGGACGATCAGTGATCTCTAGGTTCCTTGACTCAAAAGATATGGATGAGAATGATAAAGAAAGGATGCCTCATGTCAACCTCTGGCCTGCTCGGCACGTGGATATCCCTGCAGAGGTAGGAATAGGATGGTTCACATAGGCTCTGTGTATTTGAGTCCTTGGTCTGCAGCTGGTGGAATTTTGAGGAAGGGATTAAGGAGTGTGGCCACCTTGTTGGAGGAGATACACCCACCAGGACCAGTTAGTGCTCTCTCTCTCTCTCTCTCTCTCTCTCTCTCTCTCTCTCTCTCTCTCTCTCTCTCTCTCTCTTTCTCTCTCTCTCTCTCTCCTCTTTCTCCCTCAGGTACTGCTCCAGCACCACGCCTGCCTGCCTGCCTGCCTGCCTGCCTGCCTGCTGCCATGTTCCCCGTCATGATAGTCATGGACACTAACTCTCCAGAACTGTGAGGCTCAAATTGAATGCTTTCTTTCATAACTTGCCCGGGTCATGAGTTTTGTCACTGCAATAAAAAAGTAATTAAGGCACACCCACATGAATATGTACCAACACCAAAAAACCAAAACAAAACAAAACACCAAAACCCCCACTGATGACAATATGGCTTTCAGAGAGGTGCCTTGGAAGTCATAAACAGTAGGAGATGTGGATGCTCAGAGGTAACCGAGACAAAGAATAATAAAAACGAGAACTGTGACGCCCAATATAACCTTTCCTCTGCGCTATTCCATTGAGCAAAAAGAAAAGAAGGGAAGACAAAAATCATATCCTCAGGAGCACAGGCTGCCTTTTATAGACCATCTCACAGGGGAGCAGTGTCCAGTCAGCCTTTCTGAGGTTGCAAACTGGACTCTTGAAGCTGGCTCCAGGGGAAGGAAGGAGATAGGGGAAGAATTCAAAGCGAATCACCATTTGCGTAACTCCACCACAGCACAATTGGGCCTCATGGAGACCCGATTCTGGAACTGGGAAGTAAAAACCACACTCTTAACATCTGAGCTTCTCTTTGATGTGAACAGCCCTGCCTTACTTTCCTCTCTTACAACGCGTTTCCTCTGTTGGCTGCTCATCGTAATCTTAACCCAGCACACCATCCCCAGCCTGAGGGAGCCTTTCAACTCTGGGGACTCGTAAACAATGCCACATCCCTCAGCTCTCGGCAGAGACCCGAGAAAGGACTTGCCTGCTCACCTGGTGTTTAGACTGACCTGTACAAGTCACAGGAACAGGATGGGCCCCCATGGCCCCTTCATTCCACCAATCTTACATGCAGGGAAGGCGTCCTCGAAAGCACAGAGTGAGGGGAGGAAGTGCAGGATTGGGAAAGCGGGGCGTTCATGTCTTATTAGCTATAAGGTTCATTAGCTATAAGGTCCTGCTATAACAGGACCACAGCACAAATAAATAAGAGGTTTTGGACACAGAGCAGGTTTTTTTGAAGAACATATTAATGCCTGTGCTGCTGGCACTTGCAGAGCTGAGACAAGAGGACTGCTGTGAGTTCAAGGCCAGCCTGAGTTCTGTGGTGAGCTTCAGCTCTATCAACACTACCAAGTAAGACCCTATCTGAAAAAAAACAAAACAAAACACAAAGTGTAGGCAAAATGGCTCAGTGCTCGCTGCCAAGCCTGAACGTCGGAGTTCAATCCCAAGAACTCACAGAGTGGAAAGGGAGAACCAACTCCACAAGCTGTTCTCTGACCTCCCCATGAATACCATGATATGTGCATGCCCACATGTTTACACGCGTGCACACACACAATAGGTAGGTTGGGGGGAAGAGAGGGGGGGGAGGGAGGGAGGGAGAGAGAGAGAGAGAAAGAGGGAGGGAGGGAGGGAGAGAGAGGGGGGGGGAGAGAGAGAGAGAGAGAGAGAGAGAGAGAGAGAGAGAGAGAATAGATTTTTTTAAAGCCATAAGAACAACAACAACCACAAAAAAACTGAATTGGTTACCTTTCTTTTACTATAACAAATACCTATACTATAACAAATACTATAACAAATCAATGTATAAAGAAGACATGCCTGTTTTGGTACTCACATTCAGAAGTTTTAATCTATGATCATTTGGCCCTGTGGTTTCTGATCTGGGCCAGCACATCATGGTATGAAGCATCACCACTCACTTTGTATCTGGGAAATGAAAGAGAGGAAAGGGAGGGGCCCAGGATCCTGCCATCCTCTTCAAGGACTCAGCCCATGCAGGTGGAGATCTCCCACTAGGCTCCCCATCTTATAGGTCCTACCACCTCTCTAGAGATAGTCCACCAAGCTGGGGACCGAGCTTTTACCACATGGACCACTAGAGAACATTCCAGATCCCAACCCTAGGAGAGGTAGGTCCTCGGAGACATGGAAGCCTGAAGACAAAACTGAGACCTACATCCCCAATCTTAGCTGGCAAAAAGCAGATCATCTTGGGAAATCTCAGCCTCCCGTCTTCTCAGCAGGTCTACAGAGCTGAGAACCACTTCTGAGCCGGAGGAGGTTTGGCTACTCCAGGAAGATTAAGATACTCGAGGGATCCCGCAGCCTAGCAGCAAGGGGCTTGCTGAAGTGTCTCACCAGAGGACAGCTGGCACTCGGAACAGATTTTGTTGTGGTTGTGTGGGACAGAAACATGCATTGTGAGAAGCACGGCCTTGCAAAAAATGCCTGCAGTGTCCCCTGATGCTGTGACAAACTTACAAATAAGTAAAACCTTCTACCTTACGGGTGGGCCACCACGCCTAGAAGCGAACTGCAGTCAGACTCACAAGGCCAACTTTGCAATTGAAGACTATCCCGGTTCCAGAAAGAAGGGAGTGAGCCGCTGTTCAGACCTCAAAATGAGCTTTAGTTTGAAATGGAAACCTTTTGGGGGGAGCTAGTTTCAAAAACTGAAGTTATGGAGGGGGGCAGGGATGCTCTCACGTGTGTGTGTGTGTGTGTGTGTGTGTGTGTGTGTGTGTGTGTGTGTGAATTAGACAACCATCTTTCTAAAACAGTGCAAGTACAGTTCTACTCAGACATAAGCAGACAGATCCGATGTCTACAGAAAGGCCTGGAGTTATTACACCTTAAGTTTTGGTCCTGAATCCTACAGAAATCGCACTAATGTCCACATTCCATCAAACCCCACACACTAGTGTCATTACTGACAGACACATCCGTACAGTCTAAAGAGACATCAGCATACGTTAGCATGTTATAGTGGTTATGGTCTGCCTAGCATCATTCCCACCACTGTATGGGAAGGACCCCACCCAGCTTGCTGATTCGCTGCTGCCCTGTGAGCAGATGTGCAGCCGTGTCTCGGTGGCCCCTCATCGACTGTGGATTTCCTTCCACAAGGCCCAGGCACAGTTCACCTGCACAAGAGTGCTCAGCAGTCTTCATTTCCCTAGAAACAGGATGCCTCTACCAGGAGGAAGTTAATATGGGAACCAAACGGGTCTTATTCTGCCTGCTCGCCCGCTCCATCCTGACCCAACACTTTATTTAATCAATTCAGTGTGTTTAAAAATCAATTTGACCGGACGGGAGAGGAGAAGCTGCTTGGATCCCTGTGGTCACTCAGAGCAGGAACTCAGAGGCAGTCCTCAATTTTTAGGTTTGTTGCAAGGCGGGGTTTCCTTCTCCTTCTCAGTCCACAGATTCAGTCAACCGAGTGTGTGTGTGTGTGTGTGTGTGTGTGTGTGTGTGTGTGTGTGTGTGTGTGTTTGTGTGTCCTAAGCTTCCAGAATGCAGTAAAATGGGCCAGCGACACCCTCCCTGTTAATATCAAAGTTCTGAGGAGGAGATTTTTTAAAAGCTCAGGTAGCTTGGGAAGCAGGCTGGAGAGATGGCTCCATGGTTAAGAGCACGTGCTGCTCTTGCAGAGAACCCAGGTTTGGTTCCCAGCACCCACATCAAGCGATTCGCAACCACTTGTCACTCTAGCACCAAGGGATTCAATAATCTACTTCTAGCCTCTGCAAGAAACTGCATGCATGTGGTACATACACAGACAAGCAGGCACATACACATATACGTAAATAAAAGTACATTATTTTTTTTAAAAAAAAAAAGTAAAAATGGTGAATGAGAAAGAAGCACAAGGGTTCCTGATGAGGAAGCCACACAGGGGGGTGGGGAGGCAGGGGGCGTGGTTCTGTTGAGGTTGTTGGAAGAGGAAGCTACACACCCTGCATCTGGGGAAGTTTGAGGTCTTGGGAGCATCATGTTGATTCCCAACTGTCCTCCCATGCTTATCAAGCACCTGGTTGCATATGCTAAGATACATCGAAAACATAAGTCGGTGATGGGTCTTGTGTTTGGGATATGGTTTGCCCCCCAAGTCTCATGTAAAAACTCTGTCCCCCCACATGGCAGCACCAGACCTTTAAGAGTCAGGCCTATCAGGAGTTAGTTAAGTGATCATCAGTGAATTAATGCAGTCTTGAGGGCGTGAATTAGTTCCTGTGAGAACGGGTGTCAGAAGGAAGCTTGGAACACTTCCTACTCCTAATCCACCCTGCCCTTCGCCCTTCTCGCACACACTCTTGCCACTGGGAAGCCATCTACCATGGGCTCCTCATCACAACAATCAGATGTCAGCGCCATGCCTCCAAAGCTCTGAGCTAAAGAAAACTTTGTCTTAATATATTACTCAGCAACAGGCATTTTGTTATAGTGACTCAGCAATGGATTAAGACAATTGTGTCCAAACCTTGTGATCACCTCTGAGAGACTTCCAGCTTAAAGAGAAGCAAGCTGAAGCATGCTGGAGCTGCCGTCACTCTGAATGTTTGGTCTGACTGTTCAGTGGGTCCTACAGTGTCATAACTCTTAGCACTGCTGGGATACCCGTTGCACTCAGCCATTTATATAGATGGATAGACTGTCAGAGCTAGAAAAGAAATGCAGATTTCTCATATTTCGTGATAATAAAATTGAAGCCCAGATTAGCGAGGGATCTCATTCCTCAAATGAGAAGGCTTCCCACTGAACCTTACCTCCTTTCAAACCCTCAAATGAGTAGGTGATATTTGAATGTTGAATGATACAAGACAAATGGGCACTGAGTTAAATGCTATGTATGACAGACTCCCGCCATCAATCATAACCTGATGCCTCGGGAGAGCCATCCTTTAGAAAAGGACTTGGGGACAGCATGACCAGAATCTACAACTGAAACCAAGTCTGTACCTCAGCTGTCCTGTGCCCAGCGGCTAAAGCCGAATTCTCCAATGAGGCAGGCACGAGGCTCACCTGTGGTCCTGCATAGCTAATGATGTAAGTCTGGAGTGGGAAGGGCAGAATGTATGTTCCTCACCAGGACAAGCTGGTGCAACATTGGTGCTGAAGTTCCAGGATGCAGGGGAGCTGACGGCATACGTGGAAACCTCTGTGCTAAGGCAGAGAGTGCCCCATATTTAGTGTATAGGAATTCTACAAAACTTGGTGGTTACAGTCACCACGCTTTCATGATAGTAGGGGCCGAACTGTGTGGATGCCTGCTCTGTCCCCAACCGCATGTTAAAGTGATAGTTCTAAAAACCTCAGGAAGTCACTACAGTTGGCAATAGGGTCTTTAAGAAAGCAGTCAGAGAAAAATGAGGTAATCTGTGCATCCTTGTTAGAAGAGTGGGGGTGGGGGGAAGGGGTTGGTGTAGCTGCCTGGTAGTTTTTGTGTGGTGTGCCCAGGGTCCCAGCACTGTATGAGCCAGGCATGGTAGCGTACATATGTACAACCAAGAGGTAGAAGCTGAAGGGTCAGAAATTCAAGGACGTCCATTTTTCAAAGCGATACTATTTTACTAAACCTGCTTTGGGGCTCCTGATCTGTCAACAATTACTGCGTTGGTCCCTCAATTTAGACTGTTTTGTGATATTTCCCCTTCTCGTTTCCTCTTTCCTCCTCCTTGCTGTGCCTTTTGTGGAAAGCCCCTCCTCTGAATAAGCAAGCCTCAGCTGTTTCCAGGCTTCGCCCCACCTCACTGGGGAAGTTGTCATCTAAGCTGTGTCTCCCCACTTTGGACTTCCCCAGTTTTCTCTTGTTACCTCTTAGCCAAGGATGAGCCAGAGGCTAAGGGCCCTTCCTTCCCCACTCCACCAGCCTCCCACCCTTTCACCACCTTCTCCTATGTCCGTCTTAGCAAACCTACTCCACAATCAAGTTGATTAGGCAACCAATTAAAAACAGAAAGCCTGTACGGTCGGACGAAGGCTTCTTGGAGCTACTAGAATTGACTTGCATCTTAATCCTAAAATCTATTTTCTCATCAAGGGTAATTTCTCATCAAGAAGAAATTCAAACTGATCGAATGATATCCAAGGGAAATCAAAAGGAGTTAGCGGAAACTTCCAAGGTGGGTCCAGCTGATGGAGGTGAAGGCAAGTCTTTGAAAGCTAGGCCTGGCCCCTGGCTCTTGCCTCCCTCTCTGCTTTTTAGCCTGCTATATTGTAAGCCCTGCCCCCCACACGCTGCTGTTTCCATGCCTTGCCTCCTATGATGAACCAAAACCCCCTAAAACCATAAGCTACAGTGACTCTTTCTTTCCTAAAGGTTTTTCCTCTGTTGGATGTCTTAGTCATAGTGACACAAAAGTGACTAAAACACTGATGTGAGAGGACACTGACAAAAAGATACTGCTTTTCTCATATTCCTTTTTCATTTTATATAAGAAAACACTTATTCCTTGGATCTCGGGATGTCTAAGGTCCTGAAGATGGCCAGTTAGGCAATAGGCATTCAAAGCTTGAGCCTGGGAAGGGCATTTCCAATGCAACCATAACAAACTCTCCCTCCAACAATAAGCTCTGCATTCAGTAGGTCGTTGATTCCTAATAACACTTAAAAATACACAGCCATGCCTGAAGCATTGCACCATAATACAGACAGGCTCAGGATAGGTTATTCTATGGCTGTTGCCAAGAAAAACTATGACAAGAAATACTGGTGACATGTGGAGAAAGAGCAATCACTAATTCAGGCAAAGTAACAAATACAACCACAATGGCATGGCATGGAGGATTTGCGGTCAAACTAAAAACAGAGTTATATCATATGGCTGGGCTTTTATGCATACATCCAAAGGATGCTTAGTCAACAGACTTGCACATCTATGTTCATAACTGTTCTGTTCACAGTAGCTAGGTAATGGAACCAACCTAGATGTCAGAGAAGGGATAAAGAAAATGTGGTTCAGGGTCCAAAGGGATGGCCAAGTGGTTAAAAGTACTGGATGCTATTCAGGAGTCCAGGGTTCAATTCCCAGTACCCACATGGTGGGTTACAAACATCTATAGCTATAGGACCATGGGATTCTTCTGGTGTGCAGACATACATGCAGACAAAACACCCATATACATAAAATAAATAAATAAATCTTTTTAAGAATGAAAATGTGATTTCATTGAATGCTATCAGCTATAAAGAAAAAAAATTTTTTTTCTTGAGACAGAATCTCATTATGTAGCTCTGGCTTGCCTAGAACTTACTATGTAGACCAGGCTACTCATGCCTTCTGAATGCTGAGATTTAAGATGTCAAATGAAATTATGACATTTACAGGAAAATGGGTAGAACTAGGAATCACTATGTTAAGCAAAATAAGCTGGACTTAGAGAGACAAATACTGCATATTTCTCTAATTTGTGGAATCTAGAATTTAAAGTTTTATATATATATAGTTGTGTTACCTTTTTTTAAAAAACTGTCATGTGATGCTATAGGTCTGTAATCTCAGCACTTGGGAGTCCATGCAGGAGGAATATGAGTTCCAGGTAAGCCAGACTCTGGTTTTTGGGGGTGGGGCTATCATTTTACAAATCAGTCCACAGAGACATAGTAAATGCAAAGCAATAATATCATTGCCACAATCACTGCAATATTCATAGAAGCAGAGAAGTCGATTTGTAGTGCCTGATAGCAAGGTCCTGCCCTGAGCCTTGAGAGTGTGGGTCTCCCAGCCCTTATCAGCGCCGGCATCCTCTGAGAGCACCAAAGTCAGGAGGGAAGCTCCTCTGATCAGAGTCTTGATGAGCTTCCTCTTCTGTGGTCCCTGGGGAGCGTCTCAGTACCCCAGGACTTAGAAGGGAAAAACTGAAAGCAGCTAATCTGATGTAACTCTTCTGCTTGTAGGTCAAAGGGCCGGGACTCACCCCAAAACGCAGGCTTTCAAGTGCAGCCAACCTTTATCAAGCAACAGTCTGTATTCAACACTGTTACTGGAAAACCCCTGCTGAGAGACAATTTTCACTTTTCTGTCTAGGCCTCCCTGTACTCTCTATTTCTCTTTATTTTGTTTATTATTTGTGTGAGAGAGAAAGAGACAGAGACGGACAGATGGACGGACAGACGGACAGACGGACAGACAGACAGAGCGAGCACACTCATGGGTGCAGACACCAGAGAAGAGCTTTCAGGACTTGGTTCTTTCCTTCCGCCTTGTTGCGTCCTGGCGATAAACTCAGGTTTCCAGGCTTTCTGCAAGCGCTTGTACCCCAAATCCCATTTCGACAGCCTCTACTCCTTATAGGTCCTCAAAGAAAATATTAGAAGCAAGGTGGGGAGATGGCTCAGTCAGTACAATGTTTGCTCCTCACACTTGAGGACCTCAATCTGATCTCCAGACCCACATCAAATAACCAGGAATGATGGCGTGCATTTGTAATCCCAGTACTAGGGAGTTAGAGACAAGCTGGTTGGTGATCTATAGGGCTTTCTGGCCAACCAACCTAGCCAAATCCGCAAGCACCAAGGCCAATGAGAGACCCCGTCTCGAGAAACAAGGTCGATGGCATCCTTGAGGAGCGGCCATACACATACACAGTGCGCATGCATGAGCCCCTCGAGGCTGCCCACCTAGAACTGGCCGATGGAAGGGAGGGGGAAAGACCTTGTCAGCTTGGGACTATTTCCCGTAATACGCAAATCAGACCAGCACAAGCCTCACTGTGCTTGACAGCAAGAAAGTTAGACCTGACCAAGTCCCTTCCACAGAGCACTTAAGGGAATCCCCAGGGAATGCCCGCATGCTGAACCAATCTGTCCTGCTGATCACTTGCCACCTCAACTGCCACCTGGACCCATGCCACTGCCCTACCCTGCTTGTTCTCTGTAACCCGATTCTACAGGCAGCTGCTCTTCCCTGCATTTCACCCCCACACTGGGCACAAACCGTCCTCTTAATTCCCCTCAGTGGCAGTTAATCGTACACTGTCACATTTGCGATGTTACGAAAAGCCAGGGCATGACCAAAGATCACTGCTACCCTGAGAACCAGAGCGAGGCATGCAGATGGTACTCCTTCAAGTCCACGGGCCGTCGGCTGGAGGTTTTGTTCAGCAGAGGTTACTTCTTCTGCCGTAAGTCAAACCCCAAGTGCCCCAAAATTAAAGTGAGAAAAGCTTTGCCAACACTGAAGGAGCCCCTGGTCTTGAACTTTCTATTTTGGTAAAAGATTAAACTTTACCATGGTTTCAACTAAAGCCTTTTTTTTTTCTAGACAAAATAAACAAAGTAAAATATGGCCCCACACCTGAGAAATAGTAAGAAAATAAGATAATATTAAAACCATTATTTAAGCTTGGGGCGGGGGAGCGGGTTCGAGACAGGGTTTCTCTATGTTATCTTGACTGTCCTGGACTCGCTTTGTAGACCAAGCTGGGTTCGAACTCAAAGCGATCCACCTGCACTCTGGTTTTTCTTCAAATCATATAAATCGTTTGCCTTTTTAAAATCTTCTTAAAGGGTGAGTTCTCATACTTTTAAACCTTCCTATTTCATGACAGTCCTTTAGCCAATAAGACATGAAAAGATAGTTAACATCACTAATGATTATAGCATCACAACCCAATACTCAATGAGCTATTTCCTCACACCCATCAGAAAATCTACTATGAACACACACACACACACACACACACACACTCACACACACACACATAGAAAACAAGTGTTGGAGGCCAGGCATGGTGGCACATGCCTTTAATCCCAGCACTTGGAAAGCAGAGGCAGACAAAACGATATGAGTTTGAGACCAGCCTGGTCTACAAAGAGAGTTCCAGGACAGCCAGGGTTATTACACAGAGAAACCTCGTCTAAAAAAGAAAGAAAGAAAGAAAGAAAGAAAGAAGGAAGGAAGGAAAATGTGTTGGTGAGCATGTAAAAAAACTGGAGCCCTTAGTGGGGGAGGAGGTACCCTTTGGTCATAGACCTAGGGGAGGGGAATAGGGTGAAAGCAGGAGGGAGGGAGGAACGGGAGGATACAAGTGATGGAATAACAATTTAGTTGTAATCTGAATAAATTAATAAAATTTAAAAAAATTTTTTAAAGAATGAAGATCAAGGAAGAAGACAATTCTTACAAGCACTATGCAGGAGCCAAACCCATGGGGGAAAGAAAGAAAGAAAGAAGGAAAGAAAGAAAGAAAGAAAGAAAAGAAAAGAAACTGGGGCCCTTACATATTGCTGGTAGGCACGCTAAAGGTGCAATCACTATGGAAAACCATGTCATGGCTACCTAAAATTTCAGACACATACTTAGTCATATGCTCTAGCAATCCTGCTCTTGTGTTCCAGCAAGTCTACTCAAAGGAACTGAAAGCCAAGTTGCAAGGAAACATCTATCTGCTCATGGTGGTCTTATGCACAAAACCTAGGAAGCAGAAACAATGTAGGTGTCCATTGACAGATGAGGGGAGCAACAAAATACAATAGGTACGTACATGAAATATGTTTGTTTGGGTTTTTTTTGGATGAAATTAGAGCTGAAGGTGAAGTTAGTTGCTAAAGTGTTTGGGTTTTGTCTTTTGTTTTGGGGTTTGGTTTGTTTGGGTTTTTTGTTTGTTTGTTTGTTTGTTTGTTTGTTTGTTTTTTGAAACTGGATCTCTCTGTGTTAGCCTTGGCTGCCATGGACTCACTTTGTAGACCAGGCTGGCCTTGAACTCACAGCAATCCACCTGCCTCTGGCCTCCCAAGTGCTGGGATTAAAGGCATGTGCCACCATGCCCGGCCAATAAAGTATTTAGCATGTATGACACCCTGGGTTCAATCCGCAGCACTACCTAAAATCAGGTGTAGTGACACATGCCAGTAATCTCAGAACTTGGGAGGTAGAGGCAAAAGATCAGCAGTTCAAAGTCATCCTTGGCTACATAACAAGTTTGAGGCCAGCCTGGGTACATGAGGCCATGTTTCAAAAAGAAATTAAGCCAGGTGTGGTGGTGCAGTCCTTTAGTCCCAGCACTTGGGAGGCAGAGGAAAGTAGATATCTGTGAGTTCAAGGCTGGTCTGGTCTACAAAGAGAGTTCCAAGACAGCCAGGACTGTTACACAGAGAAACACTGTCTTGAAGAAAAAAAAAATTTAGGAAACAAGTCTTTACTATCTGATAGCATTTTGACTCTCTCTGAGGAGGGAAGTGTTCTCTATAATGTCTGCTTTAGGTGTCACTCACTGCTGGAAGCCACTGGGCACTTAAGATGTGATGACGGTGACAATGTTGCAATGTGAATTTGATATTAATCATTTTCTATGCAAAGTGGATCAGCACAGGAGCTTGGAGAATGTCACTAGACAGCACAGGTCTCAACAGTCACAGACCCTATGTACATCCTGCTGTGGCACTGGTCGCTCAGGACAATTAAGCTGGCTGTCCCTTTGGGAACAAGCACTTGCTACACAGGTCCCCAGTATCATCTGGAATAGCTGGTCTTCAGTTTTTCTGCCCCTAAACAAAGCATCATCACCTGCTGCTGCTGCCTCTTGTACCTTCCCTCAGAAGGCCCCCTGATTGTATACCTTGTAGCATGTCCAGCCAGTGTCCCACCACCCCAGCAACTATTCAAATAGACCCAAGTACTTAGTATCTAAAAACAAAACCGCAACTGTTTAGTTCAAAGACTTTAATTGGCTTTGTGTGTACATGACTCTAGACTTGGCAATACCTCATTTCATAAAGTAGATCGTGTTCCGACGAACACAGGAAAGGACCTTGGTGCCTAGACAAAGAAAGTCAAGGCCACTCTAGCCTGTATACCAAATCTGAGGCCAGCCTGGAGTTCATTAGATCCTGTCTCAAAATTAAAATACAATAAATAGTACTTTCCAGTCAGGCAGTAGTGGCACACGCCTTTAATCCCAGCACAAGGGAGGCAGAGGCAGGCAGATCTTTGTGAGTTCAACGGAGGGAGTTCCAGGACAGCAAGGACCACACAGAGAAACTATGTCCTGAAAAGCAAGCAAACAAAAAGAGTTAAGTTCCACATTAGTTTCCTTGGCTGGCAGTGTGGCTCAATGGCAAGTGGCATCTTTAGCTTGCAGGAGGCCCTGGATACAAGCCCCAACACCAAAAACAAACATACACACACACACACACACACACACACACACACACACACACACACACACACACACCCAAAGACATACTCAGACACCAATGCATGAAACACACATCACCAAAGAGTAGGGAAAAAAATCTGATTGGTTGTCATCTAGTCTAGTCATTTCCAGTTAGCTGTTTGTGCAAAGTGTCCGTGTCACACAAGCTGAAATCGGTCTGTTTAGTAACGTGGCTGTTATCTAATCCTGATTGTTAAGAAGCAGCTTAGTTTCAGCTTGATGATTCTTCTTCTTCCCCCTTGACTCCATTTTCTGTTTTAGACTGGTCTGTTGGGGTCTAGGACCGTAGCATAGGCGGTACAATGAACTTCTACAATTTTCATTGAACACCAAACACCCATCACCCATCACCTCAACACTTGGGAGGCAGAGGCAGGCAGATCTCTGTGAGGTCAAGGCCAGCCTGGAGTACAAAGTGAGTTCCAGGACAGCCAGACCTACACAGAGAAACCCTGTCTCAGAAAAAAAAAGAAAATCTGAACAGTCTACACTAATATCTTGCTGAAGAAGAGCCAGGTGCCTAGGCAGTTGTTTTCCTCACAACCATCGAGCCAGCAGCCTGCCCCCTTAGATAAACATCATAACCAGGTTCCAGTATCAGAGCTTTCCCTGCAGGAGGCTGGGAATTCCCCCCCACCCCCAGCACAGCCACAGCCCACGCAAGGGAAGCCATGAAGGTTGTGCATGCTATTTTTAAACTGTCAAATATCGCATTGTACATGGATAAGGGGAACGCCTAAGTGCCCCAGTGTCGTGGCCCCAGTCAGAACGCCATCTAAATGCAAAAGATAATCATCTTGCTTCTAAAAGTAGCCCCTTGAAAAGGAGTCCTGCTCAGTGCACTGTTGCATTAAATGCCATCGCTTTTGACTAGGGGAGGCACCATTTCTTTATGAAGAAAATCTCTCTGTGAATCATATCTCCCTGTGGTGAAACATTCACATATTCAACTAGATGCTCCACTGGTTGTTTTGCTGGAAATATTTTTACTAAATATAAATACCGCTGTTTGGTTATGGGGGCCCTGTTGCTTAGCTCCTCCCCTTTATCCGTTTCTTTTCCTTGCTATGTTCTTGCACCACCATTCAGATCTACCTCTTCCCTGCTTTGTCTCCTCCTCAGTACTTGTTAAAGACCTAGTCTGCACCCTGAAACCATGGGCTGGGGCTCCTGGTATAACTTTCAAATAACAGAAACCACCACTGATCACGTATGCCAGGTACAAAGTATGAGGCATGCTTTCATATGCATTTTTAAGTGGGTTGTGTCAAAAAAAATGAGAATTGTGGTCAATTATTTATTGGTCATATCAGTGGGTTAAGCAGACAAAGGCAGAAGACAAGACAACTTCAGATGCTATTTTAGTATCATAAGCATTGTATGAACCTGAGAGATTAAATTTAGAAGAAGAAGGAGGAGGAGGAGGAGAGGAGGAGGAGGAGGGAAGAAGAAGAAGAAGAAGAAGAAGAAGAAGAAGAAGAAGAAGAAGAAGAAGAAGAAGAAGAAGAAGAAGAAACACAGGTTTACCTTCAATTCAAATGTCCTTTCGAATTAGATGAAAAAGACATTTTGATTGTCTTAAGAGCATGGGCTGGAAAGGCAGCTCAGTGAATAAAATGCTTGCAAAAGAGCAGATTTCACACCAGGCATGGCAGTGCGTGCCTTTAATCTCAGCACTCAGGAGGCAGAGGCAGGCAGATCACTGTGAGTTCAAGGCCAGCCTGGTCTACAAATCGAGTCTAGGACAGCCAACGCTACACAGAGAAACCCTGTCTCAATAAAACTCCACCCCACCCCCCCACCTGCCAAAATAAAAGAGAGCACATTCTACTTAAAAAAGTTCATAGTGTAATATCTACCTTTCTCACTGAAAAGACACCAACGGGCGCAAGTGGCCATGTCTCAACCCAAGGTTGAGGCAAAACAGATTACAACTTCACTTATCTAGGCAATTGATATTATTAACTGATTTGTTGTATCAGATGACACAGCAAATACAAGCATACTTTCTATCAGCCTATACTCCCAGATCCCTTTACTGGGTAAGAGAATTGACATGTCACACACAGGATCATCACATTCCTTCTAGAACACACATTTTACAATATTCATCAGCCTTTTTCCTAAAAAGAAAGAACCCCAAACTTCAGAACTGCACCATGAATGGGCCTGATACATAGTTTGTCCACACACCTGGGAGCAGCCTTGCAGGGTGCATGTCTGTCTATCTACACTCTTGTCTAATGCCTATGCCAGTGAAGTGTGGCTTGATTCACAAGCAACGCCTCAGAAGCCCACTGGGTAAAACCCTCCAGAAAGAATGGGAACTGGCTATGCAATTTACAACCTTTCCTTTCCAGAAAGCCTAAGGATGGGTGTTTTCTTAGAAGTCTAGGGCTTTTGCTAGCCCGTTCACTCTCCACAGACCACGATTTCACTTTCTGTAATAACTCAGAAGAGATGGAGAAAATGATGCAATTCCAACCCCTCCCCTCTCAACTACCTGCAAACCTTTCATTTCCTCCCGTCAGCCTCCTTTCCCCCCAAGACTCCATAAAGTCCCAGCAGCCCAGGGCTGGGTCCCCAGGGCAGGTGGGGAGGAGAGGGAGGAAGTAAGCGCAGGCAGTGGAAAAATGAAATCGTATCTCCCTTGCAGGGAGCAAAGCAATACCCAGGTGATAAACAAGCTTCCAATTACTTGCATTAAACTAACATTAAAATGTAAAGTTGTGTTTCCTTACCAGACAGAGAGAATTTCCAGTTCCTACGGGCACACATCCAGGCTCAGTGAAAACTAAGTCCTTCACACTAAACAAACACCCTGCTTAGCAGGGTCAGATGATAGGCCCTCAAAATATGAAGCTAGGGCCGTTTCCGTAGGAACTGCCTCAGTCATTTATTAAAAATACAAGTTCTGGGACCAACTAAAGTGCCCATTTTCAGAAGGACCAGGCAACTCAGCCAGTACCAAATCCAGGTGAATTTGGTCCACCGGCTCCCGTAAGCTCATATATTTGAATGCTTCTGCAGTTGGTGGAACTATTTGGGAAGGAGTAGAAGGCGTGTCCTTGTTGGGGGATGTGCGTCACTGGGGGGTGGGCTTTCAGATTTCAAACGTCCACACCATTGGCAATCTCATTCTCTCTCTGCCTCCTGCCTGTGAATCAGATGTGATCTCTCGGCTACTGCTCCAGCGTCACACCTGCCTGCCCATCCACCATGCTCCCTGCCATGACGGTCATGGACTCACTCTCTGATACTGTAAGCAAGCCCCCAATTAAATGCTTTCCTCTATAAATTACCTGGGTCTTGGTGTTTTGTCAAGGTCGTAGGAAAGTACGTAAGACAGCACACAATAAAGTTAAGAATGTCGTCATATTCAAAGGTTCCCTCTAGAGCAAGACACAAGATAGCTGTCGAGCTGGGCACGGTGGTACTAGTGATGTTGAGGCAGGAAAATCTGGAGTTCAAGTCTAACATCGGCTACATAGTAGATTCTGAGCTGTAGGGATTCTGTCTTTAAAAAAAAAAAACAAATAAAAGGCTCAGAGAACGGCTCAGTTGGTGAAATGTTTGTCATGCAAGCATAAAGACTTTAATCTCCAGAACACACATGTAGCCCAGCATCAGGGGAGCTCACTAGCCAGGCAGCCTAAGCTAATTTGTGAGCTCCATGTCAACCACTGTCTCATAAAACAAGGTGGATGAATCCTGAGGCCCAGTACTCTCGGCTGGCTGCTGGCTCCAGGTATACACATGTGGTCTGTTCTTGCTCCATTCTGTTGCTGCCACAAAAGGTACTCTGACCAAAAGCAGCCTGGAGGGGAAAGAATTCATTTGGGTTTTTTTTTTATTAATTTATTCATATTACACCTCAATTGTTATCCCATCCCTTGTATCCTCCCATTCCTCCTTCCCTCCCGCTTTCCCCCTACTCCCCTCCCCTACGACTGTCACTGAGGGAAACCTCCTCCCCCTGTATATGCTCATAGGGTATCAAGTCTCTTCTTAGTTGCCTGCTATCCTTCCTCTGAGTGCCACCAGGGGACATGGTCAAATATGGGGCACCAGAGTTCATGTGAAAGTCAGACCCCACTCTCCACTTAATTGTGGAGAATGTCCTGTCCGTTGGCTAGATCTGGGTAGGGGTTCAAAGTTTAGTGTATTATTTGTCCTTGGCTGGTGCTATAGCTTGAGCAGGACCCCTGGGCCCAGATCCACCCATCATAATGTTCTCCTTGTAGGTTTCTAGGACTCTCTCGATCCTTCTATTTCACCATTCTCCCATGCTTCTCTCATCTAAAGTCCAAATAGGATGTCCTCCCCTCTGACCCACTTTCCTGGTAAGTGAAGACTTTCATGGGACATGCCCCTTGGTCTAGTGCCCAGATATAAGTGAGTATATACCATTTGACTCTTTCTGCTTCTGGGTTAACTCACTCATTATGATCATTTCTAGTTCAATCCATTTGTCCACAAATTTCAGGAATTCCTTGTTTTTAATAGCTGAGTAGTATTCCATAGTGTAAATGTACCACAGTTTCTTTATCCATTCTTCTACTAAGGGACACTTAGGCTGTTTCCATGTTCTGGCTATTCTGAATAAGGCTGCTATGAACATAGTTGAGCATGCATTTAGTTTATACTTCCTGGGGCACAATCATCTTTGAGAGAAGTCAGGAAGGAACTCAAACAGGAACCTGAAGGCAAGACTGCTTCCTAATTCATGTAGTTTTCTAACCAGAAAACTCACTCACAGGCAGGGAAACACAACAGGAACCACTGAGAGTTCCACTTCCTGTCAGGCCCACTCAGAGGGACAAGCCTAGCTAGTTTCCTCATACAGCCCAGGACCACCTAACTAGGGATGGTGCTCCCCACAGTGGGCTCTACTACATCAGTTAATGTGAAAACAAGTCCTAACAGACATGTTCATAGACCAGTCTGGTAAAAAACAATTACTCAATTAAGATTTTGGTGGTTTTGTTTTTCATGTGATTCTATCAAGTTGACAGTTAAAGCTAACTGGGACATGTACCCACACAAACATATACCAACATGCACACAGACATACACATGCACAAAGAAACATACACATGCACATGTTCACACAGATATACAGATAATTTTCATCTATAGGCCACTCCCAGCTGAGGGCTAGACAGCAAGACTGCACCGTGGAACTCTGAGAATCCCCCCCTTAACTGTTTGTCTTCCTATTCCACTCATTAAACCTACTTTCTCTGCTTTCCTCAATGCTCATCTCATCAACTGGTCTTTAGGGCCAAGTGTCCAAGCTTAGCCTTTTGGGGATGCTGAACACTCAGGTTACTGAGCTCCATGGATGCCATGGTGAGAATCAAGCTCTTCATCCCAGTCAAACAGCTCTCTGATTACAAAGCAGCATCCCCAGTGTAGAAGAATGTTAATTCAGAACATGGCTATTCTGACAAGTGATCATATCCAAAGATCTTCTAAGTCTGTATGATCCAACTGAAATACAAACATTCCTTTAGTCCAAGAGACAGAGGCAAACAGATCTGAGTTCAAGGCCAGCCTGGTATAGAGCAAGTTTCAGGTAAAGAAAATCTTAGGTCCAGGCATGGTGGTACATGCCTTTAATCCCAAACAATGGTGAAGTTAGTTTGTAGAAGGAAGCACCCATGTTTGAAAGGGATGTCTAACTGAGTGGCAGAAAAGGTGACAAATCAGAGAAGGCTTTACAGAATAGGATATGCTTAACTCTCATGAGAAAAGAGTGGAAAGGGAAGCTACTTAAGAGGCAATTTTGCAGAGAGAGGAGACAGTTTTACCAGGACAATAATAGAGAGATGGGTTGCAGAGAGAGAACCCAGGTAAAGACGGAATAAGCCAGAAAATGAGAAGAAGCCAGAATATTAGAGCAGATTGCTGAGTTAGTTTGAACAATTCTGGGCCGAGAGAAACTAGATTAAATAAGTCATCTGGGTTTGAGCCAGAACAGCTGAGTTGAACCAGCCAGCCCAGAGCTCAGTAAGAACAAGTAAGGGTGAGCTCATTAAGCAGTAAGTCTCAGAGGTTCAAAACATTCTAGGCCTAGGTCAGATTGTACAGAGTCTAGAAGCTTCCAGAACTAGGCCTAGGCCAGCAGAAGGAGGTAGTAAGCCCCCCAGGCAACAATTGAGCCTGAAGAATAAAACTTACTTTTGCTTCCAAGTGTGAAGGTTGCACCATGTCCCCAGTTTGCTCAGAAATAATGGTTTCCTTAGTGAGAAAATTGTCTTTCCACTGTGAGGTGTTTGGATTTATTAAAGATAAACAATTAAGTAAAGCAAAGCACTAGTGTGACTGCTTACATGATAGAGGGGGCAATAGTCCCAATATACATGAATCTTTGGGGCATGCCAAGAAAACTCTGACAGCCAGGCGTGGTGGCGCATGCCTTTCATCCCATCACTCAGGAGGCAGAGGCAGGTGAATCACTGTGGGTTTGAGGCCAGCCTGGTCTACAAAGTGAGTCTAGGACAGCCAAGGCTATACAGAGAGACCCTGTCTAAAAAAACCAAAACAGAAAAGAAAAGAAAGAAAAGAAAATTCTGACAAGTGAAGCAGTTAAGAAGGCTAGACCTGTAGCCGGGCATGGTGGCACATGCCTGTAATCCCAGCACTCAGGAGGCAAAGGCAGGTATCTCTGTGAGTTCGAGGCCAGCCTGGTCTACAAAGTGAGTCTAGGACAGCCAGGGCTACACAGAGAGACCTATCTAGAAGGAGGAGGAGGAGAAGGAAGAGGAGGAGGAGTGACTAGAGTTGCTATTCATAGTGTTTGTTAGCAGCAGCCCTCTAAACTTTTGTTCACATTTTCTCTTCTCATTGAGGTTCAAACACTCTGTTTACTGCATGGCCCCTTGCTCGACACTCCAGGGCTGATCCCCTTTCTTCTTCTTCTTCTTTCTTTAATTAATAGCTTTTCTTTTTAAAACTTTACTTATTGTTTATTTAGGTTTATATGTTAATTAAAACATAGTCATAGCCCCCTCTTTCCCTTTCTTCCTTCTAGCTCTTTCCATGTTCTTTCCCTCCAATCCCTCCCATGTCCCACTCCCCCTCACTCTCAAGGTGACAGCCTATTATTAATGGCTGCATGTATACACACACATACTTAAATGAAACCTGCTGAGCCCACTTTTGTTGTTTGTGTGCGTATGGTTTTAGTGCTGACCACTTTCTTTTTCATTGTTGTTGTTGTTGTTGTTTTCGCTTTGGTTTTTTGAGACAGGGTTTCTCTGTGTAATAGCCCAGGCTGGCCTTGAACTCACAGAGATCCACCTGCCTCTGCCTCCTGAGTGCTGGGATTAAAGGCGTGCGCCACCACGCCCGGCTGACCACTTTCTATACCCAATTAAGGGGCTCATCCCTGAGAGAGACTAATCCTCCCTCCTTCTGCTGTCATTAGTTGCTGTAGTTCTTTGTCTAAGGGTGGGGCCTTGGGAGAGTGGCCCCCTTCCCAGTTAGTGTGTCTCCTGATTTCATCACCCTTCAGGGCTTGTTTATGCAGCCATTTCTAGAGTAGATGATCTCACCGCCGACTTCCTGGTATTCAGGTGCTTACAATACCTCCTCCCCCTCAATCACAGATGGAGGAGCTGGGTTGCGAATGGATCCATTGAGAACATATGATACGTGTAAAAAAAAAAAAAAATTTTCTTTCTTCCCTTCTTTTTTTTTTTTTTTTTTTTTTTGGTTTTTCAAGACAGGGTTTCTCTGTGTAGCCTTGGCTATCCTGGATTCACTTTGTAAACCAGGCTGGCTTCAAACTCACATCGATCCACCTGCCTTTGCCTCCCGAGTGCTAGGATTAAAGGCATACACCACCACGCCCCACCATTGAGGACATTTATTTTTCAGTAGCTTCACCTGTGACAAGTTTATAGCATCACGAAAGCAGAGATCTCACTGTCTACATAGACGAAGCATGACCACACAGCCCAGATCACCTGTAGATAGTCAACAAATATTTTTTATAACCTACATATGGTAGTGTATGCCTATAATCCCAGCACTTGGAAAATAGAAAGAGCCGGCGCTGTGGCACACACCTGTAATCCCAGTACTAGGGGAGGCAGAGGCAGGCACATCTCTGTGAGTTCCAGGCCAGCCTGGTCTACAAAGCAGCCAAAGCTACACAGAGAAACCTTGTCTAGGTTGGAGGGCAGGGAGTGGAAAATAGGAGGAGGTTTAGCAGTTGAACAACATCCTTGGCTACATAAAAAGGCAAACAGTTGTCGAACAGTTGAGAAACTTAAGGCTCACATGAAATTTTAATTTGTTTCAATTACTAAAGCTATTTAAGAATTTAGGGGAATTCTTATTTATTTATTTTTTTTAGATTTATTTATTTATTATTATGTATACAGTATTCTGCTTGCATGTACATGTGCAGGCCAAAAGAGGGCACCAGATCTCATTATAGATGGTTGTGAGCCACCATGTGATTGCTGGGAATTGAACTCAGGACCTTTGGAAGATCAGGCAGTGTTCTTAATCTCTGAGCCATCTCTCCAGACCGGGAATTCTTATTATTATGTGAACAACAGATGTGGCATTAAGGTTTGGATTATACATAGCCCCCAAAGGCTCATGTGCTAAAGGCTTGGTCTCTAGCCTGTGACAATGTTGGAAGGTACAAGGTAGACCCTTTAGAATGTTGGGCCCAGTGGAAGGAAATTAAGGTCTTGCTCCTGGAGAAGACACTAGGACCCCAGATGCTTACTCTCTCTTTGCTTCTTGGCTACCCTGAGTGAGCAGTACTCCGATGCTCACCCCAGCCTTACTTGCTTGCCTTGCCATGACTCCAAAAGCAGTGGAACCAGGCCACCACAGGCTGAAATTTCTGAAAGTCAAAGCTAAATAATTTATTCTTCTCTTTAAGCTCTTTATCTTGGGTATTTTGTCACAGCAAAGGAGAACCAAGTAACAAGATGTAATTCGCAAATGGATCTCAAAGTCAGACATAATTAACTAATGCCAAAAGCATCTTTGGAGTATACAAATCTGCCAAAATTATACCTTGGGGGTATAAGATGTTTAAGAATTAAGGCCTTTTTGTTTCTTTCTTTTTCAATTTTCTAACTTTAATAAAGCTTTTGATCATGAGTGTGTGTGTGCATGTGTATGTCAGAGAGAGAGAGAAAGAAGTCACTTTGTAACCCAGGCTGGATTTAAACTCACAATCCTGACTTCACTCCCAGGGTTCCAGGCTTCCAAGAAACATGCCATCATGCCTAGCCTCAAATATTATTATTATTTTTTTTTTTTTTTAGATCTGGGCATGGTGGCACACCCTTTTCTTTAAATATTTTATTAATTTGTTCATGTTATATCTCAATTGTTATCCCATCCCTTGTATCCTCCCATTCCTCCCTCTCTCCCACGGCACATGCTTTTAATCCCAGCACTGGGAGGCAGAGGCTGGTGGATCATTGTGAGTTTCGAGGCCAGCCTGGTCTCCAAAGTGATTCCAAGACAGCCAAGGCTACAGAGAGAAACCCTGTCTCAAAAAAAACAAACAAAACAAAAAGCAGAACAAAACAAACATTATTTTTAAACCCAAATGCAGCTTGTGAAAGGTAGCCATGGTATATGAAATCCATCACAGGAATGTGTAAGCAAACACACACACAGGCACACCTCACACTGTCAGATGTAACAAAGTGACTAAAGTCAAATACCCAGACTACCGGTAAAATTAACCCAATAAATTGGGTAAAACATAACTCAGATGGCTGAATTTGGCCTCACTACCAAATTCTAGGGAAGGTTGGGCTCTAATATGGTTCTGCAGCACGTGCTGTTATTCTAATAACTTTTATTGTTAAGTAAGCATCATACCTGGCTGCAATTTTCTCTGTCCAGAAAGACCCAGTCACGACCTGCCAGCCTGTGGCTCTGCACCCAGGCCCACAACCAGACACAGGACAGCTCAGTAGCTGGGAAGGAGAGGGAAATCTTAGGTCCGGTGATCGATCGGAGCCTTTGAGTTAAACAGGCGAGAGAAACACTGAGAGAGGGAAAGACGTGTAATGTTCATCGGCGTTAGTATTTGTGTGGGCACAGAGGCCTCGCAGGAAAACTGCGAAACCTAAGAAATAGTTGCAGCTTGGCGGTGTGATATATCATTTTAACAGAGGGTGATAAATTGGGGGGAAAGTGTCCATGTGAAGGAAAGGGCATTCGGGAGCCTAGGGTTGATAAATTGTGGACGATGATTAGGAGTTTGTGGAGGAAATGAACAGATGATAAGGGTCACTTCTGTGAGGTCTATTTATGTACAGTCATTTGTGGGCTCCTGTCTCCAGTGATAAGAGTTGCTCTACTCTTCCTGGTACAAGGAGAGCACCATTCTCATGGGAATTGTATGCCTTGCTTTCAGACAGTCCGGGGGGGGGGGGGGGGGGGCGGGGCGCAGGGGCGGGGGCAGATGGCAGAGAGCTCTTTCTGGGACTACTATTACTTGGTTGCCTTTAGCTCAAAATAATCAATATGCCAAAGTGCATATCTTAAGGTGCTGTCTTTTGGACCCCTTCAGAATGGAGCCTCAAGGACCATTCCTGTGGGCAGAAGGAGTCAGTCTTGTGAGAGTCTTACCTTCTGCTTGAACAAGTTAAGGGAACTCTAAAACATTTCCAATAACTCACGAACACTGAGAACCCACTCCTCGAATTTGGACATAACAAAACCACCAATTTCAGCAATAGAATTCTGTCTCCAGCATTCACTGTGCTGATTACAAAGGCGGTTGGCCATAAAGCGCATCTCAGGAGCTCACACGAACAGCCTCAGAAGTGTGCTCTAGACATCCCAGCTGTGAGGTCTTGCCCACCCCACATATTAGGGCCTCCCCTCCCGTCTTGTCTTGACCCCTCAGGCCCCACTGAAATGCATTTCTACTCAGCTTCATTCTCACAAAAGGCAGCAGACACAATGTTGTTATGATCTGTAGCTGTGTCCTTTGGCGGTCAGCCTGAAGGCTCCTGGAAACCCTGAAAACTGGCCTGCCACATGATCCAGCTAGACTACTCCTGAGTGTATAAGCCTAAAGGGCTCGTACGTCAACATACCTGCACACCCCTGTTTATTGCTACATGATTTTTTTTTCCCCAAGACAGGGTTTCTCTGTGTAGCTTTGGCTGTCCTGGACTCACTCTGCAGACCAGGCTGGCCTTGAACTCACAGCAATCTACCTGCCTCTGCCTCCTAAATGCTGGGATTAAAGGTGTGTGCCACCACACCTGGCCACAGCTCTTCTTTCTTTCTTTCTTTCTTTCTTTCTTTTTTTTTGTTGTTGTTGTTGTTGCTGCTGTTGTTGTTGTTGTTGTTGTTGTTGTTGTTTTTCGAGACAGGGTCTCCCTGTGTTAGCCTTGGCTGTCCTGGACTCATTTTGTAGACCAGGCTGGCCTCAAACTCACAGCAATCCACCTGCCTCTGCCTCCCAAGTGCTGGGATTAAAGGCATGCGCCACCATGCCTGGCCAGCTCTCCTTTCTTGAGTTCATTTTGTCCACCTGGAAATTAACTTTATCCCATGGAAAGTCTGTAATCCATGTTCTTTATATTCTCAAATCTTTTGAAATCCCATAGCAATACTGGGCATTCTAATGATTAAAAAAAAAAACAAGAAAACAAAAAACACCAACTCCCAGTTAAGACACTTTCAGAGACATTGTTTCTGTGTCCTTGCATTTTGCAAGAAGCAAGGGTTGCATTTCCATCTAGAACTTACTAAATACCCCACCATTTGCGTGTTATTCTCTAAAAGCTCAGTTGTCCCTGGAGCTACAGAAACAAGACCTGAGCAATGACATTATCAGTAGACATGCTAACTAGGAAAGGGGAAAAAATTGTACAAGGTCCCACCCTTAGACAAAAAAACTAAAGGCAACTATGCCTGCTGGGAGTAGGAGAATTAGCCCCACCCAAGGCTGAGCCCCCTAACTGGTTTTCCAATACAAAGTGGTCAGCCCTGAAACCATATTTACACAAACAACAAATATTTACACATTTGTGCTCATATATATGTAACAGTGTATTAGCAAAGATAAAGAGGTTATCAGTTTGAGAATGGGGGGACAGGGGAGGAAAGAGAAGAGGAAATGATGTACTTATATCTTAAGTAAAAATGTATTTTTTTAAAAAAGAGTGAGCATAGCAGGTGCGGTTGCATATGCTTTTAATTCCAGCCCTCAGGAGGCAGAGGCAGGTGAATTGCTATGAGTTTGAGGCCAGCCTGATCTACAAGGCCAGTCCAGGACAACCAAGGCTAACATAGAGAAACCCTGTCTTGAAAAACAATAAATAAATAATAAAAATGAGTGAGCAAACATAATTTGTTTCTGAATAACTATGCCTCTATTTTTTCTACACTTCTCTACTTGTCTGCATTTATAGTTTCTATGGAGGTTTTGGTTCCTTGTGTTTTTGCTTTTCAGGATCCTGCTGTGTACCTTGGGCTAAGGTCGAAATCAGTCAGTGTCCCTTCCTCAGCTTCCCGGCTCCCTGAGTACAGGTGTGCACCACTGAGCACTAGCACGCATGGAGACTCCTTTCTACCCACCGTTTTGTTATTGTTTACCTAATGTCTAGGCTGACCCAAAACTTGTAATCTTCATTCCTCCTTGTCCTTCTGAGGGCCAGGACTATAGGCACGGGTTGCCACCCCTGACTTGCCACTTGAAATTTACCTAAAACAGAGATTCTTCACTGCATAAAACTAAATAAATAAATAAAAATTTTTAAAACTTCACCAAATAAAAAAGGAGTAGAGCCAGCAGTGGTGGCGCGTGCCTTTAATCTTAGCACTTGGGAGGCAGAAGCAGGAGGATCTCTGAGTTCAAGGCCAGCCTGGCCTAGGGTAAGTTCCAGGACAACCAGGGCTACATAGGGAAACCCTGTCTCGAGAACCACCCCCCAAAAAAGTGGGGGGGGGGCGTGGAAAGCTATGACAAAGGAAACAATTTACTCAGCAAACTAAAAAGCAGTAATGACACAGAGATACCTGAACTGGTGGCTGCTGAATGAGACTACATGTGCCCCTCTGAAAGTTAACTGTAACGCAAATACTCTCCTTTTGAGACAAACTCTTTGTATGTAGCTTTGGCTGTTCTAGAACTCACTCTGTAGAAAAGGCCAGCCTCAAACTCATGGAGATCTGCCTGCTCTGCCTCCCGAGTGCAGGGGTTAAAGGAGAAATCTCTTAAATAGAGACTACATCCCTCACACTGCAGAGGGCTGGGGTGTGAAAGGGACAGGCAACAGAACCACAGACCTCAAAGGAGGGACTGATGGACAGACTTTTGGGGTGCCATAGATGGATCATCTCAGGCTTCAGGGTGATGAAGTTGAACAAAGTCTCATCATGCAGATCCTCTGCACATCAGAGGGGGGAAAGCCCGACCTAGCCAGCTGGTCTAGCTGAACTGGTGAGCTCTGGGTTGAAGGGAGAGACCCTGCCTCAATTTATAAGGTGAAGGAAAGAGAAAAGATTCAACATCCACCTCTGGTCCACACACACAAATGCTCCCTCACACAAGCAACAAGAACACACAAGGCACGCCACACACACAAACGGCAGGGTCAACATTTCGGCTATGGCCAGAGGGATTCACAGTGACCCCAGACAAAAATGCTATCTTGAGGAAAATAAAACAAGTAACCCGGGCCAGGCGTGGTGGTGGCGCTGCCTTTAATCTCAGCACTTGGGAGGCAGAGGCAGAGGCAGGCAGATCGCTGTGAGTTCAAGGCCAGCCTGGTCTACAAAGTGAGTCTAGGACAACCAAGGCTACACAGAGAGACCCTGTCACAAACAAACAAACAAGTGACCTGAACCGATGGCATGTGCTATACTCCTGACTTTTGAGAAGCAGAGGCCAAGGGGTCAGGAATTCTAGGCCAGCCCTCCCTGCCTCTGATCAACCAATCAACACACAAACAGAAAAGGGTGGAGCCTAGCAGGAGGAAGAATAACCGAGTGGTAGAGATAAGCACCTTGGAAATCCAAGACGCTATTTAAATGCAAAATAAACTGCAGATTAACAAGTTTCACCCTGGCTTCAGGGAGAAGGGACTGTCTGCTGCAGGAGTCATTAAAAGTCACAAGCTATAAAACAGGCAGTAAAGTGGGCTTTGTTCAGCTTTGCCCTGAAGAATCATATAACCTTGCCTGAAATCACCCGTTTACCCCAGCCCAGAACTAATCAGCCGAAGCCAGGGCACCCGCAGCCAGAAAGCCCTCCAGGTTCCTTTGAGAGCTCCGCCTGTCTCTTGCATAGGCTATTTTCACTATCAAAGCTGTTCTAACCATTTATTCGCCTGGCACTCCTGTAGTCCCGAGGCTCACTCCAACTAAATAGTGACAGAGGTAACGTGGCGCCCATTAATCCAAAAACCTTGTCGGTTAATTTGCCCAAGGTAGGGAAGTTCAAACCTTCTCATTGACGATTCTATAACTGGGTGTGCTGAGATAAACTGACAGACAGACAGACAAACAGGCAGGCAGGCAGGCAGACACCAGAGTATCATCTTACACTGTTTTATACATGCAAATGGAGCCGCACAAAAGACAAAGCTCAGAGAGGAGAGAAGTAGTTGGGGTTGTAAGGCAATATTAAGGAATTAATTTTTAGGGGAAAAGAAGCAGCCTAAGAGATAGGGCCTTGCCCAGCAACAGAGGCCCTCGGGGCTCTAGGTGTAAGTCTTTGGCTTTCAGCCTCCTCCTCTGTAATGGGTAAATCTTCTCTGTCAGTAAGAATTTAGAAAGCAGAACAAAGGCCACTGTGCTCCATCTTAGCTGATCTGGGTCTTTGAGGGTGAAGAGTGAGGGAACTTCCTGGATTCCATCCTTAGAGGGTGAGGGAACTTCCTGACCTTGCCACTCTCCAGGCTCTCACAGCTAAGAAGCTCTAGGGGGTATATTTGGGGACCATTTCGTGAGTTTCAACCCTACTGTCAAACAAGAAGTCAAAAGCAGAGGGGGACCCTGAGGAAAGTCTGGCCATCCTCAACTGCTTTTTTGTGACAGGGACAATCCTTCATGTCTGCCCCTCTTCTCCCTGTCACTACTGCACTCTGGTCACCCCACAACACCGAGGCAGCCTGTGTTGGGTGAGTAGAGTGTTTGGTGCCTGCTGTGGACCAAAAGAAAAAGAAAAAAGTGTCCACTTCCTTTTTTTCACATGGTCCTTTTGGGAGTTTTTACTCAGTTGAAAGTTCTTGACTAGGGAAGGAGGTAAAGTGAAAAATAATTATTATGTTCTCCAGAGTCTTATCTTTAATTTCTAATCCTATGGAGAGTGTACTAGAAAGGGAGTGGAGGTGAGGAGTACTCCTAAAGTCTGCAAGACGTGTTATAAATTATAGATGGTTTAAATATAAATAAATAAATAACAGGGAATAGTGGCACACGCCCTTAATCTCAGCACTCAGGAGGCAGAGGCAGGCAGATCTCTGTTTTGAGGCCAGTCTGGTCTACAAAGGTTCAGGACAGCCAAGGCTACACAGAGAAACCATGTCTTGAAAAACAAAAAAGTTAATTCCAGCACTCGGGAGGCAGAGGCAAGTGGATTGCTGTGAGTTTGAGCCAGCCTGGTCTACAGAGTCCAGGACAGCCAAGAGCTACATAGGAAAACCCTGTCTCAAAAAAAAGAAAGAAGGAAAGAAAGAAAGAAAGAGAAGGAGAAGAGAGAGAGAGAGGAAGAAAGAGGGCTGGAGAGATGACTCAGCAGATCTGCTCTTCCAAAGATCCTGAGTTCAATTCCCAGCAAGCACCTGGTGGCTCACAACCATCTATACTGGAATCTGATGCTCTCTCCTGGCAAGCAGGTGCACATACAGATAGAGCACTAGTACATAAGATGAATACATAAATCTTTAATTAAAAAAAGAAAGAAAGAAAGAAAGAAAGAAAGAAAGAAGAGAAGAGGAAGAGGTTAAGGATGGAGCCCTGTGAGTAAAAGGCTAGCTGCCCAAACATGAGGACCAGTGTTTGCATCCCCAACACCCACACAAAGGCCAGGTGCTTGTAACAGCTAGAAGGCAGAGAGCTGTGACTTGCAGAGCAAGTTGGCTAAGGAGACTAGCTGCATTTGGTGAGCTCTGGCTTGAGGTGAGAAAGCCTGCCTCTATATGTGAAGTGGCAAGAAGGTGACACACAGCAGCCTCCTCCGGCCTCCACACACAAGACACGCCCTCACACAGGCAGACGGAGAAAACACCCGGGGCACACCACACGCAAAGAGACAGAGCAGAGGCCATTTCTCTGGGAGATGCTTGGAGAATGCAGTCATTTGTTGACTACCTGGGAAGGGAATATTGTAAAAGGATTGGGTGACGGGAGAACAGCTGGGGTGGTGAGGGCAGATGGCAGAGAGGTTCTCAGCCCTGAGGGAGAGCAGTGAAAACCTAGACAGGAGGACAGACAAAGCCAAAAGATGAGTGGGGGGTGGGGTAGAAGAGGAGTCAGTTGAATCCCAAGTGGCAGAACTAGAGGGTAGCACCTGTTGGGAGTGACAACGGGAGAAACACAGAGGTTGCAGCCCCCTTAGACCTCAAGGTAATCGTAGAAGCCCCTCTGGCCTCATCAACCCAGTTAATTGGAGAAGGGGAGGCAGCAATTCAAGCTGCGAACTCTCTCTCCCCTCTTACCCCCCACCCAGGGTGTTTTCCCTAGTCTTGCCCCTGGACTCCAGACAACCTCGCTGGACGTGGGCTCCTGTGTCCTTTTTACAGGCAAGCCAGCTGGCATTGGGAGAAGATCATAACGCAGGAGAGACAGAAGTCAGTCCAAGAAGCACCCACACAAGGACGAAACCAACATGGAGGGAGGGCAGGAGGGAGAGGGATGGAATGCCAGCCTCGGTGAAGGCAGAAGGGGACAAGGATATTTAGACATAAGGGTGCATGCTTGTCGAGGACAGCTCACACACCTCAGCTGAGCGGGTCCTGGACTCTAATCCTCAGCAGATGTCGGTTCTCGGCCACAGGAAGCTGGCAGGAAATTAGCTCACCTTGAAACAAAGCTTAATTGTTCTAAAAAAAAAAAAAACCATTAGCGTGTGTCTCAGCCAAGAAAAAGGAAGGTTTTTTTGTTTTTGTTTTTGTTTTTTAATGATCAGACGGCAGACAGAGGTAGTGGTGACTCTGGGTCCACCATAGGGTGAGATGAGGGGTCAAGGAGGAATGGGCCAAAAGGGGGAAATAATCTGGGGAGGGGTTAAGAGTAGACAACAATTTCAGTTGTTCTCTGTTCCCTGTTACTAACAAGGAGCTCCGGGATCCAGCCAACCTTGAGAGGGCGGAGTAGCAATGCTGTCACCATCCTGTGAGGAGGAGCTGGTTCCCACATCTCACACTGAGAAGCAGGGACACTTTCCTCCAGACCAGCGGAAGCTCAAGGAGGGCTTCAGAATCTGGGGAGCCACATCCAAGATGACTCCACGGGCTGCCGGTCGCCTCCGTGTCCCCGCACATATATTTTTAAGATGGCAAAGAAGGAAAGAGCCACACTTTCGTAATGAGTCCACACTGTAGTAAACAGCATGTTGTGACAGGAGAAAAGGAGAAGGGAGATGGAAGGAGAAGGAGGAAGAAAAGACTAGGGGAACAGGAAAAAGAGAAGGAAAGGAAGAGGAAGAGAAGGAAATTGGAGGAAGCGGAAGAATCCTAACTGCTCTGGCTCAAAGGACTTACTGATCAACTATGGAAAAACACCTAAGAGCCAAGTGCGAAACAGTAGACCGCTGGGCCACGCTGCGGTGGCAAGGACAGTTTTCTGAGATAGGTGCCTTCTTGGCAGAGTCCTAAAGAACAGTAAGGAGTGTGAAAAGCTCTTTGTAATAAAGTAGAACGATGTTTTCCAAACAGAGTTGTGGCTCCTTAATGAGTCATGAAGCCAACCAAATGAGTCCTGACCAGCATTTGTACTTAAAATGCACTACCATGGGAAGTCTCAGAGTGAGCCATGATGCAGTAAGGACTGTGTCTGCGTGGTTCCCGTTTGCACCTGCGTGCTTCTGTCAGGGAAGCACCACGTTTAGGATGGAAAGTGCATTCCATCACAATTTTTGCTTATTTACTTCCTGTGTGAAGACTCAGAAACAAGTCTGAGGGGCTGAAGAGGTGGCTCAGCAGCTATGAGTATGCACTGCTCTTACAGAAGAACTAGTTTGCTTGCCAGTGTCCACACCGGGAGATTCACAACTCCCTGTAGCTCCAGCTTCAGGAAGTCCAACACCCTCTTTGGGTACACACACACACACACACACACACACACACACACACACACACACACCGACACAAATAAATCTTATTTTTAAAAAGTTTGAAAGAATACTATACTATGGTACAAAATGAAAAAGAAAGTAGAAAGCAATACAATTGCAAAAAATGTATCAGTCAGGACTGGCTGGGTAACAAGTGACCCACAAATCTGGTTGCCCACAGCAGGGGCTGGCTTCCACAGAATGTTCCATATTAATAGGCAATCAGTTAGAGTTCCACTTGTTTTATATTCACTCCAAAAGCTAGTGTGTTATAAAAAAAATCATCTCCATCAGGAGTACTAATACCTCAGAATGAAAAAGTGAACCATTCACGGCTATTAAACATCCTCCTGTAAATACCAGTTGCTGGCAACTCAGCTGGTCAAAGCAAACAAAGGGATTACCCTTCATAGCAGGGAAACAGGGAAGTAGACCCCCTCCCACCCTCTAGGAAGATCAGAGTTTGTCAAGGGCAGTTATACAGCCTGGTGGAGCATGCCTGTCATCCTAGGCTATGAGTTCCAGGCCAGCCTGGCCTCCATGATACCCAGTCTCAAAAAAGAAGAAAGGGCTGTGTTGATTCATACTTTAAGGGTTTCAATCCATAGTCACTTGATCCCTTTACTGTTGTAGCTGGTGGCACCTGTACATCATGGCAGCCTGGGAGTGAAAGAGGGGGGCATCCGGAAGAGGTTAGAGATCCAATATTGCCTTCAAGAGCATACCCTGGTATGCCTGACTTCCCCTCACCAGGCCTTACTTCCTAAGGATTCTGCCACTTGCCAGCAGCCATTAGCACATGGGCCTTTGTGAGACATTAAAAATGTGGAACTGTGGCGACAGTGGCCTGCCCACCACCCCCACAAAGGAAGGCTTCGAAGGGATGGTGGTCAGCTGCTGTACATCAGAGGGGCTACTGCAAAACATCCTAACTCCGGCATCCCTTTCCTCCTGCTCCTTCCTGGTAGCTACCCTATGGGCCGGCTGTCCAGGTGCTAGTCTCACGTCAGACCCCAGAGAAGATGCATTTCCGTAAGAGAGGCATCTGACAAAAACATGGCTCCCCCTCCTACAGGCAGAACAGGGGGCGGGGATGTCTAACCATGCATAAATGAGCATAATTTCTTATTTGATTTGAACATTCAAATTCTTCTGTACTGAGCATGTGTTTCATTATACAGGAAGCTGGTTCTGCTCAAAATGAGGCTCTGGAAGGCTCTTAGTAACCCTGAAAGGCGGTCCAGAGCATGTTCCTGAACCCCCTAAGAGGAGCAATATACTCACACATGCAAATGCACACATAAGTACAAGGTGTCATGTCATAAGTACAGAAGCAGAGGCATCAACAAACACAGAGCCCAGATTTCTGAGCCAGAATCCTATTTTGGCTTCACCATTTGCTGGCTAGGAACCTAAATATTAAAAAAAAAAAAAAAAAAAGTAATCACATACATGTACATACACACACCCCCTCACTCTTACCCAGAAGAAGACCGTGGTGAGGTTCAAATCCATGGCCAGGATGGCTTCTTCCATCTGTCCCAAATACCTCTCCCCAAGGAAAAATGTCCAGTTTCTCCGCCCTCCCAGATCTTTGCCCTGGAGAACGTGACAGTTCTGCAAACTGCTCTCCCTACACAAAGCAGCTTTCTAGGGGCGTAGGAGCGGGAGCCACAGTTTTGTCAGAGCCCCTCTGAGAAGAAGTGGATTTTTACATGTTCCATCCTCTTTCAGCTGAGGGCTTCAGGTAGACTAATTGGAAAAACCATCCCTGGGACAGCTCCCGCCTACCCCGCAACGCTGTAGGACCAGGACAACGACCCCTCTGAGAAACAGAAAACTGTCCGGAAGGTAGACAGACTGAACCTGATTGACCATTATCTCTTAGAATAAATGGGGTCCAGTTTGCCTCTGCTATAATCCAGGCATCACATTTCTATGAGACCATAAAATAGTACACAGCTGTATGTAAAACAATATGTGTGTTCCCAAATAACAGTGATACCACTTGGCAGTAAGGACTATATTTTGACCAAATAAAAGATGACCTAAATCTGACTCAGTGGGGTAGGATTTGTGGCGTGATTGCTTCTTGAAAATAATGGGACAGAGATAGGGGGATTTCGTGAGGGTGAAAGGCAATGGATGAGAACAAGACGGGATGGAGAGTTACATGCCTCCCCTGCATCTGGAGGCTTAGTTTGTACAAAGGAAGAAAAAAAAAAAGGAGGGGCATTTAATTTCAAATGTCTAGTGCATCCCTCCCAAATAAAATCTTTTTTTTTTAAATATCAGACATCCATATTGCAAAGCTTCATTTGTGTCAGCATTAAACACACGGAGAAGTGGCTTCTCAAATATAATGAGGAATGCATAAAAGCCATTGAGGACATATTGGTCTCCAGTGATTTTTTATGCATTCCTCCAGTCCCTCTTTCATTCATATGTATGATCGTTTGACAAGGATGTATTGTGGGCTTAATGTGTAACAGGCTTTTGGGTAGGATGGGAGACAGCTCCTGCCCTGAGTGAGCCTACAACCCAGGAAGCAGGCCACCTCCATCCACTGTGAGAAAAGGTCAGAACAGAAAAAAAATTTCAACATGAGGCACACAGTACCACTACTGAAACAACACAGGGTCCACAAGACCGCTGAGGACAGGATGCTATAGGAATCAGAGAGAGCAAAGTTCTTAAGGTCAGACTCTAAGAAAGGAGGAACGAACTACAGAGGCCAAGAAAGATCAAAGCAGGGAGTAGGCAGCATGAACAGGAGTGGGTGGTGCTCCTGTGTGCGTTGCTCTTTACACAGATTGCAACATTTGAATGACATACATACTGTCCCCAGATGCTTTGTTCAGCACAGGCGTTCGTTAGGATGTGGGTATTGCTGATGTAACAAAAACCTGAACCAGGAGTGTTGTAAGCAGAGAGTTTACTGTCTTCACTAACAGCCCAGACTTGAGCAATCCAAAGCTGCATGGGGGAGAGGGGAGGAGGGGAGGGGGAGGGCAGCTCAGGGTTTCGCACTTTCATTGTTCTATGTCTCCAGGATCTTACACTCAGGCACACAGCCCATACAGTAGCCCCTCCACATCTCCATCCCAGCCAGAGGGACAGGGGAACCCAAAGGAGATGACACTTCCTTTTCCCCAAGTGTTACATGCCTCCCTTCTCTGGCATAGACAGACTACTGGCCACAACTTTTTCACATGACCACACCTGTCTACCTGAGAGCTGGAGAACATCTTTAATCGGGACAGCCTTGGGCACAGCTAAAGACTTGTATGCCACAGAAGGGTAACTGGTACTCACTAGGATGGCCCTAATCTTTATTGTCAACTTGACCTCAATTTGGAGTCATCTGGGAAACAATACCTCCAGGCATTTCTGTGAGGGTGTTTCCAAAGAATTTCAGCTTTGTAAGAAGACCCACCCTGCCCCCCCCAAAGGGTTGGAGACTTTCACTGAATACAAGAGAGGGAAGGATAAAGCCTGATTTGGGGGGGGGGGGGTCCAGCGTTCACCTCTCGCTGTTGTACAGGCACTTGGCCAGCCGCCACACTCTTGCCTCTGTGCCTTGCCCACCATGCTGAATTGTACCTCTTCAAGACAGGAGCACAAATAAAACTCTTCCTCCCTGAAGTTGCTCCTTGTCAGGTCGCAACATGAGTAGGCACTAGCCTCCTCTCTTTCCTCACTGCCTTGTGGAAAGAACCAAAAGGGATGGCTGTCTCTGTGTGCTTTTTTTCTAGTGCTGGGTAGCAAATCACT
Organism: Acomys minous; assembly: GCF_964271855.1. Taxonomy (NCBI): domain Eukaryota; kingdom Metazoa; phylum Chordata; class Mammalia; order Rodentia; family Muridae; genus Acomys; species Acomys minous. The sequence continues at coordinate 49,825,583 of NC_140490.1, read as the reverse complement.
CTGCCGCCTCCCCCCCCCACACCCCCCAAAAAATAAAATAAAAAGCAAAAAAGAAGTCTGGCTTAAAACAAGACTAGTGTGTCATCTCACCATTTCTTCAGGCTATAAATTAGGAGCAGCAAGATCAGACTCTCAGTAAGGATCTCACAAGAATGACCCCAAGGGGGCAGCTGGGACTGGAGCACAATAGAGAAAGAAGCAGTTCTCAAACTATGGGTCACAACCCCCACAGGGGCCGCATATCAGATGTCCTGTATGTCAGTTGTTTACATTAAGATTCATAACAGTAGCAAAATTACAGTTATGAGGGAACACTGAAACAGTTTTACGGTTAAGGGTCATCGCAACATGAGAAACTATCTTAAAAGGTCGCAGCGTCAGGAAGGTTGAGAACCACTGCAATGGAGGATCGGGTCCTCTTCTAGGCTTGAAAAGTTGCTGGCAGACTTCAGTGCTTTGGGAACATAGAGCTGAGGTCCCAACTTTCCTTCCAACTACCGTCAAGGACCGAGTGTCAACAGTTAGATAAGCTGGGCTGAGTGCAGTATGTCACACCTGTAATGCCAAGACTTGGGAGGTAGAGTCAGGAGACACATAGTGTGTATGACATCAGCCTAAATTACATGAAATACTATCCATAAGTAAATAAATAAATAAATAAATAACAACAAAACTAAAGGTTGCATCTGGGCATAGTGACGCATGCCCTTAGTCTCAGCAAGACAAAAGTCATGCTTTTGAAAAGCTTGTGCAATTAGCTCAGTCCCACCATCATCCTATCTTGGATGCCACATCTTAAGGATAACTGATTTGAGATTGTATTACGTGTGTGGGGTGGGGGTCCCCTCATGGGAGTGCCTAGATTCATGCTGTAAGTAGGTACCTGGGGCAGGATACGCATACACCAATGATGAGATTTGTGGAGTGTCCCTGGGAGTCCTGTCCCTGACCCAAGAAGATCCACATTCCAAAAGCAAAATCCATTCACTGCCCTACTGGGATCCCCAGAGGTTTCATCCCATTAAAGCATGGTGGAGTTTTTTGGGTTTTCGTTTTTGTTTTTTTAATAAGCAGAACATCTCCCTACCCTATAGATCTCACTGTTCAGCTAAGGCCCTTGTACACGTTCCAGATGACACCTCCTGGTCTATGCCGGGCCTCCTTACTCTAATGCAAGTATCATTGCTATCATCTTATATTTTACATCTGGTTTTCTCTAGGAATGTTGTAAGATGTCCTCTCTCCCCCTCCTCTCCCTCCCTCCCTCCCTCCTCTCCTCTCCTCCCTTCCTCTCCCCTATTGATGTTGATCATGTTCCAAGCAATAGCCCTCCACCAGCATCTGCTTAAGCTGGCTGGTATAACTGGCTTTGCTACCTGGATTCTCCCTCTGGCACAGTCCCTACTTGCCAGAAAGACAATATGGTCTCATGGCAAGAGTTAAGACCTTGGCATTGACCAAATGCAGATTCAGATTTTTCTCTCCAGCGACTTCTAGCTGAATGTACTTAGTCTCTCAGGCTCCCAATTTCCTCCTCTCTATATGTGGGAGGATCCCTACCATGCTGGGCTATTAAAGGATATATATGTATTGGAAGTAAATAACATAAGATCCATAGCACATATTGATTGGGTATATTGACCCCTGCCTATGACCCCAGTACTTGGAATGTCAAGGCAAGAGGAACCGGAGCTCAAGGTCAGCTTCAGCTCAAGCTCAAGACCTGCCTGAGCTACATGAGACCAACAACAAAATAGATGGACAGCGTGCTGCAGGTGCATGACACAGATATTACACGTCCTTCCTCTCCCCACTTCCTGCCCAATACCATTGCCATTTTCCTTTCTCCCTTTCCGGGGCCACCGGAGGCTGGTGATGCAAGGGTGAGCATCAAGTTTGCCGTAGAAGACACCAGCCTTGTCCTTGCATCCAGACATGAACTCTGAGAAGTGGATTTTGGGATCAATCAATCATCTCTAGGTGGAGTGATTGCATCCATAATCCTGTTCTCCAAGCATCCTGACTCTATGTGTCATACTTTTCTCTGAAAATGCACTTGGACTGTGTTCTCATACACTGTTACTGCTCTCTTAACAGATTTATGCTCCTTAAAAAAGGATTTGAGCCAGGTACAGTGTCACGCCTGTAATCCCTGCACTCAGGAGGCAGAGGCAGGCCGATCAATGTGAGTTTGAGGCCAGCCTGGTCTATAAAGTGAGTCCAGGACAGCCAAGGCTACACAGAGAAACTCTATCTGAAGAAGAAGAAGAAGAAGAAGAAGAAGAAGAAGAAGAAGAAGAAGAAGAAGAAGAAGAAGAAGAAGAAAAGAAAAATTATTTGAGCTGGGTGTGGTGGCACACACCTGTCATCCCAGCACTTGGGAGGCAGAGGCAGGCAGATCTCTACGAGTTCCAAGCCAGCCTGGTCTTCAAAGCAAGTCTAGGACAGCAGGGCTATTTACACAGAGAAACCCTGTCTCAAAAAGAAAAATAAAAAGGATTTGAACTTGAAAGTGTTTCAAATACATCCCTTCTAGAGATGCTTGGGATTAGCGAAGGATTAATGGTCAAAAGTAACTTAGCTTAAGACTGGTGGCTGCCCAGAAGGACCTGGGATGGACTGCCTGGCACACAGCAGCCCTTTCTGGCAAAGTTCTCAAAGCACTGAAATAAAAGGGTCAAAAGTCGCCTGCTTAAGTAATGCTCTCCTCGGCAAAACACTGCGCTACGGTTCCGCTGTCACAATGAGCTATTGAGTATATGTGACACTGACTTAACACAAGGATTAACCAGTCATAAGACATTGCTTTTTAATACCTGGAGCATGGTTCTAACTTGGTAGTGTTTTTACAAACCTAATGTCCATCCCACAAGAATGGCTTGAAAAGCCTGTCTCCTTCATTTCACACTTTTGATTTCAAGCAATCACCAGAACACCAAGGCAGACATCACCTCTGGAGAAAAAATAGGACTATGAAGCAGGAACCACCAGCCTTCTTCGCCTATTGAGCTGCTAAGCAAAACTCTGAAGGCAAGAAGGAGACATTCACTGAGTCCTAATGATCCAGAATGGAGAGTTCTTCTGCCCTGAGTGGATCACGCAGAAGCCAAGGCCCTTTAAGTAAAAAGGCCCATCTATGACTCATTAGAGACAGAGGTGCCAAGAAGGCTACTGGATTAGTTCAGCATTATAGGCAGGAGGCTTGCAGCTGCCAACTGCTTTATCACCATTTTTATGAAGTATTACTCACAGTCCTCCAAGGAGCTAAATGAGCAGAATAAGTCTTTTACTGAAAGAGGCATTCGGCCACAGTCATTCTGGAAGCAGCAAGTTCATGTTCAGACCTCCGGGTCAACAGTGCGTCTCATGGAATGCTTTGCCGTACAGCAGGAATGTCCTTGTGTTAATGGAAACAAAGTGTGAGGTTATATTAAGAGCCAAGTAAAGGCTGGGCATGGGCGGCACACGTCTGTAATCCCAGCACTCAGGGAAGCAGAGGCAGGTGAATCTATGTGAGTTCAAGGCCAGCCTGGTCTACAAAGTGAGTCTAGGACAGACAAGGCTACACAGAGAAACACTGTCTCAAACACAGAAAGTCCAAGTAAAGCAAATCAGTGAAGTACAGCTCATAAAGTTAGGGTACAATACAGTGGCCCTAACAGAGGCTGCCTTGGTTTAGATTATAAATGTTCCCACCCCATGTACTAAAGGCTTGAAAAGTGATGGAATCCTCCAAATGAGGGGTCTAGTAGGAGGCTGTGATGTTTTGAGTGAGAATGGCCCCCATAGGCTCTTATATTTAAATGTTTGTTCCCAGGGGAGAGAACTGTTTGGAAAGGATTAGGAGGTAAAGCTTTGTTGGAGGAGGTGTGTCACTAGGCGTGGGATTTGAAGTTTTAGAAGCCTACCCCACTCTCAGTTGGTTTGCACTCTCTCATTCTCTCTCTCTCTCTCTCTCTCTGTCTCTCTCTCTCTCTCTCTCTCTCTCTCTCTCTCTCTCTCTCTCTCTCTCATTAGATGTAAACTCTAATCTACTCACCCTCTGAAACTGTAAACAAGCCCCCAGTCACTTTCTTTTATAAGTTGCCTTTGTCGTAGTGTTTCTTTGAAGCAACAGAACAGTAGATAAGGCACAGGTCCTTAGGTCAGGGAGGACACACCCTCAAAGGCATTGTGGGATTGTGGCCTCTTCCTTTTCGTCTTTGATTTCTGAATATGAGTTGACTTTTGCCCCTTCCTGTGTTCCCGTCATACTGCACTGCTCCATCACAGGCCTAAAGAAGCTGCCCAATCCATCACAGACTATGAGCCCAAACAAACCTTCCTATTTTATAGGCTGACTGTCTCAGGTGGTCTGTCACAGTGATGAAAAGCTGTGCTCTATTCACCTAAAGCTTCTACATTATTTTACATATAAGTGTCTCTTTAGCACAAACTGCACAAAACTACCCAGTTTACATAGTAATTTTTAGAGCCAGACTGGGCTACATAAGACCTTTTTTCAAAAAATATAAATAAAAATATAAAATTAAATAGCTGACAAAAATATGCTGGATGATGGGTAAAACTACTTCTAGATTTTTCCCACGATGTCAAGGTAAACAAAATAGCATAAACTTTGTAATAGATAATACCTCCTCAAGCTAACAAAGAGATGATCAGGACTGACACCTTGGCAAGGTCTTAGTCTTACGTTAGATGAATATCATAAGCTCTCTCTGTAGAAATCATTGCTTGATTTAGTATAAGAGTCCTCTGTGCTCCTAATGTTGCAGCCTTATAGAAACATCAGTCAGTCAGTCTTACCCACTTACAAATAGGTGTTGATGCCAGGCATGGTGGGGCACATCTTTAATGCTAGCACTCAGGAGGCAGAGGCAGGTGAATCGCTGTGAGTTCCAGGCCAACCTGGTCTACAAAGCGAGTCCAGGACAGTTAAGGCTACACAGAGAAACCCTGTCTCAAAAAATAATAAAAACAAAAGACAAATAAATAGTTGTTGATGTTGTCACTTTGCTTATCTGTTTCCTGGTTGCTTTGGGGGTGGGAACAGAGGACGTTGTTTATTTGAGACAAGGATTCACCATTTTACCCAGGCTGGTCTGGAACGCACTATGTCATTCAGGCTGACCTCAAACTTACAGTAACCCTATCGCCTCGCCTCCTAAGCACAGGCATGTGTGACCTTGTCCAGCCCAATTCATTTTTTATTATATTTAATTTTTCATGTGGGAGTGAGGTAGACATGCGGAGGCCAGAGGACAACTTGCAAAGGTTGTTTCTCTCCTTCTACCATGGAGCTTCTACTTGTCAAATTTATAGGCAAGCATCTTTATCCTCTGAGCCATTTTGCTACCCTGCACCCCTCCTTATATACATTGCTTTTAAAACTCAATTTCTCTTATACAAATACTCAATCTCTTTCAATAAAGAAATGGGAATATGTGTAAAATTTCAGTGGATCGTGATCCAATTTCATCTATGAGCCTAAACTATCGCGAGCAACTTACCAAAGGTTAATACAAAAAAACACCAAGTAATTCAGATTCTATTCATTTCACGGTAAAGGCAAACATGGTTTTACAGAGAATTTCCTCTGCTCTGTCCATTTAAATGTCTCCCATTAGTGAGGAGGATGTGCAAATCTGGTTTCTTTAAACAGGAGATACCTGGATCAGAAGGCTCTACAGAGCCTGCTGAACGCTGTAAGACATTTAAACATGCCAGCGATCTTCATCTTTTGGCTGTCAGTCAATGCTAATTTTAATGGCTACAATAGGTGATGAAGCTGATGAGGGAACATGGGCTGAACAGAGCTATTGCACTTGTACAAATAGTAAGCTGAGTGGAGCTAATAGCACATTCCTGTACTCAAGAGACAAAGGAAGGGAAAACTCCATGTCCAGCCTAGCCTAGGCTAAGAGAATAAATTCAAAGCCAGCCTGAACTGCATGAGGAGACTCTGTCTAAAAACTGAAAGTCTGGGGATGTAGCTCAGTGGTTTATTGCTTGCCTCACATGTACAAAGCCAGGATGAGGACGGGAAGCAAACTGACTTCTGCTATTTGATTTATTTTTATTACTCTCTGTCGGTTGTACATACTAATGGTGTTCGGTGAGGTATTTCAACACATGCATACAACATGCAATCTGGCTGTTTTCTGAACATAGTAACATATAATTAATGAAAATGATATATTGCCTTCCAAGCTGGTTACCTTTGAAGGCAAAACTATATAAATGTTCTTCTGTTTAATTTGGCTACTTTTTAAGAGGCTCATTGCTTTATAATTAGATAATAATTCCATACTGTGAAATGAGTACTTCCAAGTGCCAGCTATTTTGCTAGCCACTTTAAGATGGATTTACTATCTCAAACTCACAAAAGAGTGTTTCGATCCCCCATGCTTTGCAGAGCTGCACTTCCCCATCTTCTTTGGAAAAAGAGTCCATTCTCTGAGAAACTTCAGCATGCCCAGTGGAGGCACTAACTTCCTGGCTTACCTTGCTCAAAATTACCTGTAGCTAATGAAATGGAAGCAGAAGCTCTTGACAAAAGCTTCGGAGGGGGGGGTGGGGGGGGACAGATTTGTACTCTTGGTCCTTTTGTCCCTCCAGCTGTGCAGCCTGTGGAGAAAATAGCTGGAAGGCCAACTGAGATCTTGCAATGGATGGATGGAAAGCACAAACTAAAAGTGGTCAGACCTGGTGCTGCAGACTTGTAATCTCAGCTAATCGGAAGGCCAAGGCAGGAGGATTGCAAGTTCAAGACCAGCCTAGACTACACAGTGAATTTAAAGACAGCTATAAAACCATGACAGCCTTGTCAAAGTGAAAAGTAAAAAGAAGGTGAGTACACGGCCTCACACATGTGGTTCAATCCTCAGTACTGCAGAAAGGAGAGAGAAAGTGAGGGGGGGGAGGCAAGAAAGGGGGGGAGGGAGGGGGAAGAAGTAAAGAAAGGAGAGTTGGGGGGGAGAAGACAGGAAGGGAAAGGGTAAAAGCGGCAGAGAATTAAAATAAAAGAAATTTTGTTCTAAGCCAGATGTGGGAGCACATGCCTGTAATCCCAGCACTTGGGAGCACTCAGGCAGATCTCTGGGAGTTCAAGGCCAGCCTGGTGTACAAAGCAAGTCCAGGACAGCCAACTTGGCTACACAGAGAAACCCTGTCTCAAATAGCCAAAGAAGGAGGAGGAGGAGGAGGAAGAAGAGGAGGAGGAGGAGGAAGAAGAAGTGTTTGTGGGTCTGTGTGTGTATTTTTTTTCATTCTGTCAATTCTGCTCCTTTAGAAAATACTGACTTGCCTGGCAGTGGCATCACACACCTTTAATCTCGGCACTCAGGAAGAAGAGGCAGGTGGATCTCTGAGTCCAAGGCCAGCCTCATCTACAGAGCAAGTTCCAGGACAGCCAAGAGCTACACAGAAAAACCCTGTCTCAAAAAACAAACAAACAAACAAGAAACAAAAAAAAAAACCAAAAACCTGATGAAGATAACATACACACACACATAGATATAATCTAAAGCTTTACTTAAAGAGAGAAAAAAAGTCAGAAAAGCGAGAGGATATACTGAGTCTATAGATTCCTGAGTAATTAAGCATATAATTTGTCTGATATATAAATTAATAAAGATTAATATTTAATGGTGGAAGTCCACTCCTCTCCCACACCAAATTCTTCTTAGTCCCCAAGACAAGTCCCTGTATCACCTTACAAAGACAAACATGTCTGCTAGCATGAAACCGTCTTGCCAAACTGGGCCTTCTGGAGAGCTGGTTCCTCCTCACTCCCCTGAGCTGTGACCAGTAGAGACAGGAGCCCTCAGTCAATTATAATGCTCTCCAAATGGTCCACACCTGGAAAGAAGCAGTGGCCGTGCATGGAGCGCTGTGTCCTGTGCATGGCAGGACACCCAGAGCCTCATTATTTCACTGGCCGCCACATTCCCCACAACTTCCCAAGAGAGCCAACAACAACCAAAACCTTGAGGATGGTTTCAGGCCAGAAGCAAATTCTGCTACACCACTGCATTTCATTTTGCTGATTAGCATGAACCCCAGACAGTCTCACTAAAATTAAGGCCTATAATTCCACAGGAACGTGGCCCAGATTGCTAGATGGGTCTCCCAATCTTCCTAGAAGTGTCAGGCCCCTACTGGGTCATTCCGCTCACCCGTCAACCTGACTGTGAAACTGCTGAAAAGCCGTGACCTAGGTTCAGAAAGCTTTTTTATATGGAAACTAAGAACCAGCTAAATACTTCAGAAACTCGGTGGGAGTCAGAGGAGGTACGGAGGAAAGGACAGAGCAAGACTCTTCTTGGGATATCAGAACCATGTTTCTAAGCCTTTGTGCTGGGTGCCTATCTATGCGTCTCCGTTTCTGTAGGCCAGTAGTTCTCAATCTGTGGGTAGCTACCCCTTTGGGAATCGAATGACCCTTTCACAGGTGTCAAATGTCCAGATACTCAGCTTATCAGATATGTACGTTGATTCATAAGAGTAACGAATTACAGTTATGAAGTAGCAATGAAATAATGTTATGGTTGGCGTCATCACAGCATGAGGAACTGTATTAAAGGGTCGCAGGGTTACGAGGCTTGAGGACCACCACTCTAGACAGTCTCCCACCCAAAGGCTGCTCTGTAAGGTCACCCAGGTTTCCAGATGAGTTGGCCCAATGGAGAGAGCTCCAGCTTGTGCTAGCGGCAAGGAGTAGAGAAAGGTCCAAGTCTGTGGAAGTGCTGTGAGCTGTCCAACCCTTTCAACCAAAGCTCAGTTCTCCTGTCAGCCATCCTTCCAAAAAGAAACACCATTGTCAGCCAGGCGTGGTGGCTCTCGCCTGTAATCCCAGCACTAGGAGACAGAGGCGGGCAGATCACTGTGAGTTCGAGACCAGCCTGGTCTACAAAATGAGTCTAGGACAGCCAAGGCTACATAGAGAAACCCTGTCTCAAAAATCCAAAAAAACAAAAAACAAACAAAAAAACCCATTGTCTTTCTTTCCTCAGATTCCAGGAACTGCTCTATTACCCGACTCCTTCCACCTCAAACACAGAGTAATGGCTTCCCAAAATATCACCCTAATGCACTACAACCTCCTTAGTTTTTCATTACCACTCCCAGACTTGACAAACTCTCCTCAAAGGGTGTGCCTTTCTTTTCTTGCCAAGGCCCTCAAAGAACATCTGAACAGGTTCGAATTAGTACATGGACGTCCGGGGCACTTGGAGCTTAAGGCAAGGGCATATGTGGATAGCCAGGTAAACTCCCCGACTGGCCAACACATGGTCCTGCAAGGTAGCCAACTATTCTGTGTCGTGACCTTCCGGATGAAACACGGGAGAGGGCCTTGAGGTTTTTTAGCATAGCCCCACTTCCTGTCCCTTCTCTGCTTCCTGCCTGTGGCAGCAGTAACCACCCTCACCATGTCCCTGCTGCCTTACCTTCTCAACCGAGATGGTCTGTACCGTCAGAGTACAACCGAAGACAAACATCGCCTCCCTTTAATTGTGTTTTGTCAAATATTTGGTGAGAGCAACCAGAAAGGTAAACAACTCGCCTCCTTTCCTCTTAAACACACACACAGTTCCCTCCCTTCGTCACACCACACATACATACCTCAGCTCCTCTTTAGTGTCAACCGCACAGCAATATAGGACAACCAGACTTAGAAAGAAAACAAAGGAACCATTGTCTGCCCCTCCCACACCTTAATTCTGAAACCACTACAAAATCAGACCCCACCAAACCCTCTCTTAAATGTTGGGATAGGTTTCGAACAATTTTCGCAATGTACTCACTGATAGAAATTACAACTTCATGTTGTAATAGTTCAGGGGAAAAATGAACTATACATGGATCCATGGTCAGCTAATTCCAAAACAATCTGCCCTTGACTTTTGTTAACATCTAATTAACGCAAAACTGCGACAAAAGGCAGAAACAACATAGGAATCTGGTGTCCAGAAAAGAACTCAGCCAATTTACGGTTGTCAAGCATTTGTGCAGCTTGAGCCGTGGACAAAGCTCGATTTCTAACCCTTCTCTCATTTCCAATTATGTAAACCACAAAATCAGCTGTTGCCAAAAGCACGCACAGATGTAATCCCCAATTTTCCAATTCAAACCTGGATGTAGATTTAAATGGCACGGATAAAGCCACGAGTAATCGCCGAGGGCTGGAAACGGACACAAACTGGATGTGGAGCCCACTCTGCAGCCCTCCGAGGTCGATGTTGTGCTGGCTTTTTTCCTCATTGCTGTAACAAAAGCAACTTAAGGAATGCTTTATTTTGGTTGGTTTTTTTGTTTTGTTTTGTTTTTTTGAGGGTGCCCTCCATTTTAGCAGGGAATGTCTGACCATAAAGACAAGACAACCGTGGTGGTGAGAGCGTGAGGTGCTAGTCACACTCATCTGCAGCCAGAAGGACCCTTCATTTAATCTTTGTGAGAATTATGAAGTGCAAATACCAAGCACGCACTAGATGCCCAATCAATGTTATCTCCTTCCCCCACCTCCTCGAATGTCTTAGGAATTCTTTCAGTCATTAAGACACATATAAAGCCGAGGATAAAGCAAAAGCAGTAGAGTGCCTGCCTAGCACACACAAACCCCTGAATTCAGGCCTAGCACAGGACAAACAGGCTGCAGAGGTAGCAGGCAGCTGCAGTCCCATTACTCAAGACATTCAGAAGTTCAAAGTCATCCTTGGCTGCATAACCACTTTTAGGCCACCCTAGAATACAGAAGACCTTGCTTAAAGAAGAAAAGGAGGAAGGAGGACAAGAGAAAGAGAGAGAGAGAGAGAGGAAATAAAATAATAAAATAAACTGAATTAAATAAACGCAAAACAGCCAAAGCCTATTGACTTGAATAGGAAAGGGATAGTATATTTCCACTTACATCTTTTGCCTCTTTCTTCCTGTTTTGGACCAGGGCCAGGTCACCCCTTTCTGTGTCTTAAATGTTTGTATCCCCTTCAGTGCCCAGTGCACAATGGTACAAAATGAATGAGGCCAGCCTTAGAGAAGAGCTGAAGATGAGGGCTATTTAGCCAGACCCTGCCAAGAAGAGAGGCGGGAGCAGAAGGCAGAGAAGGCTGGTTTCTGTGGTTGGAGGCCGCCCTAGTCTATACAGTGAGTTCTAGGAGAGTCAGGGCTACAAAAACAAAGCAAGAGGAAGAGGAGGGAGAGGGAGGGAGGGGATCAGCTGTCTTCCTTTTTCTGTGCTCTGGCACTCATGGACATATACCCCCCCACACACACACACACACAAATACACACCCGCATGCATAATAAATAAAAATAAAAACAAAGCCAGGCATGGTGGCACACACCTGTAATCCCAGCACTTGGGAGGCAGAGGCAGAAGGATCGATGTGAGTTCAAGGCCAGCTTGGTCTACAAAGTGAGTCCAGGACAGCCAAGGCTACACAGAGAAACCCTGTCTAGAAAAAAATAAATAAAAATAAATCATTATTTTTTTTAAACTGCATAAAAATAATCAATAACCTAATCAGTCTTTTCTACTATTACATTTTTTTAATCAATGTTTAACTCTTGAGGCTTTAGACAAGTTAGTGTACTACTATGCCCTTACGTAATTTAGAGATTTGCTTTAGATACAAAATCAGGTGATTTCACTTCTAGACAGATAAGGCTACCTTGCATATCCTTTCAACATGAAAAGAATCCAAGTGGTTTTTCCTTCAGAGTCAGTTCATTAGAGGCACCCTTCTATCATTTGTCCATTGTTTCATTTCTGCAAGCTTGTTTATTTCCATGACAAATTATCTTGGGAGTCTCTGGTTTCTGTCAATTTTCTCATCCTCTCTCCTCATCTGCATTCAAGGTCACCCATTTCTATACACCTGTTTAGGGGCCCCAGAAACTTATTACTGCTACGGTCAAGTCAGGGAAGCGATCCTCTCCAGATGGGACAATTTCCTCCAGATCACCAGAGCCTCTTGTTAGGATAAAAATAACCATGCCCTCCACAGCTCAGCCTGGCTATTAAGGGTTGCTGTTATTTTGGCCCCGCACCCCAGGGCAATGACAGAATTTCTTTTCTATTGTTTCAACCAGAGATAAATTGCACTTTTGTTTTCTTTCTTTTGCTCATTTCTAATTCCTCCTTTGCATTCAGAAAGTAAGGTGTGTGTGTGTGTGTGTGTGTGTGTGTGTGTGTGTGTGTGTGTGTTCATTCTGTGGTTTTCACAGTCACAAATGTGCAGCTGAAAGATTTGAGGAATTGGAATGGAAGACCACAAAGATTCTCTCTCTGCCCTCTTCCATCCTAGCTCAGGCCCCAAACCCCTAGATCCCCACACTTCCCAGCCCACGGGGACTACCTCTGGCCTTTGATGCAATAATCTGAGTCTAAGCATTGGTTGAAGGTGGCTCAAGAGCCACTGTAGAGATGATTATAACCTTCAAATGCAGTGCAAATGGCCCTGAGCTCCCACAGCAGAACAAGCTTGCCTCTTATACACCACCAAAGAGAAACATCAGAACAAATGGCAGCAGGGTCTTAAGCAAGAAATGGGCTCTGCTCTCCCTACTCAGAAATAAGATACTAATCAATGCTATCAACATGGATTCTTTCTGTCCTCAGGTCTGTAATCGTTTCCAGATGACCGGGTGCATGTGATTAGGGTCTCAGGACCCTAGAAGGGAGAGCAAGCGGCTCAGTGGCAGCAGTCCAAGATACGAACTCGCTAGCAGGTAACACTTGACCCTGAACTATGTTGAGGGGGGTTCTGGCAAGAAAACCAACTCTCTCCTAAGCTAAGACTTCAAATGGTGCGACTATAATCCATTAGCAACACACATGACTGGTAGGATTTCCCTGGCTTCCCGGGATAAGGGTTGTGGTACCTCTCACAGTGTCAGCCTTTAAAGTTTGTAAGGTCAAAAGCCTCATAATAACAAGGCTGCGATTGTGATGAGGACAGGAGACAGAGATGGACCAGGCGACTCAGGGACAGAAGCCGCCATTCATGTCCTTGGCAAGAAGCTGAAAATGTCCTTCGATCTGTCCTGGCAATAGACCAGAGATGCCGGGGTCCGGAATGGGTGGGGATGGGGTGGGAATGAGGGGGCGTGGTTCCTGGTTTGGGTTTTGGGTTATCTCTCGTCTCCTAAATGAGCGCCTTGCCTGAAGACCGTGCATGAAAGTACCACCCGAATTCCAGTCCCGATACTCCCTCCTGGTGAACAATTTTGGATTGGATCTCTAGGTTTTCATGGTAAAAATGGGCCATGCCTATACCCAGTCTGGTATTGTCTCCCAAGGTCACCAAACTCTAAGAAGGCTAGCCTCTCAGATCTGGGCTCTCACTTCCTGCTCCTTCCTGCTCTCAATACCACACAGACCTCTCACCCCCATCAGCTCATCTTCTTTTTATCATTTCCATTTCCAGAGTCACCATTAGCTCACACCTCCTGTCTCTCAACCAGGCTTCCCAAAGGTAGGGAACCCGTGGGTGTGAGGATGGGAAAGGAGGGGGCCCATTCCATCGGCCGGCTCCCCCCAGCCAACACTGACCCCAGTGTACTTCTCACTCACACTTATCTACATGGCCCCGGCCCAAGCTTCCCTCGGCTTCTCCTGACACCCCTCGCCCTCCTCACCTCACCCCTCCACAACCGCTCACACTTTTCTCTTCATCTCTTAGGCAGAGCTGCGTAAAGATCTCACTTTTCAGGTGGATCGCTGTGAGTTCAAGGCCAGCTTGGTCTACAAAGTCCAGGACAGCCGGGGCTACACGGAGAAACCCTGTCCTTCCCCCCCTGCCCCCTCCCCCCCCCCCCCCCCACCTTCAAAAAACAAAAAGGAAAAAGAAAGAGTCTCACTTTTGGTAGCTCCACCTTCTAGACTTCTCATCTCATTTCACCCACAAAGTGGCCTCTCAATGTATTTTGCAAAAATAGAGGCTACTTAACTTCATAGAGCAATTCTGGTGGGTATTGGGTGCGGCGGGGGCAGGGTCTCAGCATGGCCAGCAACCGTAGTCCCCTGTGGTTCAGAATAGTTTTTACTTTTCTGAACTTTGACCTCTACTGTAAGGCTTTCTCAAGCTTTCCCCTCTGCACATGTATTAATTATTGTTTTAAACTGAGTGCTTACATAACTGCAGGGCAACGATGTGCTTTTCAGCTCAGGGAACATTTGGCAATGTCTAGAGATACTACATATTGCCACAGCTGGACAGGGAAAGAGGTTGTAGCTTCAACTGAGTAGAGGCCAGGTAGGTTACTAAACACCCTACAGTGTTCAGATGGCCCCACACAGCAGTGAGTAATCAGACCTCAGATGTTAATAGCACTAAGGGTGAGACACCCTGCTATATGAGCCAGTGGGCATCAGGAGTGCTGACTTAGGCCAAGTGCCGGGACACACGCACGCAATCCTAGCACTCAGAAGACTGAGGAAAGAGGATTTCAAGTTTGAGGCCAGCCTGGTTATAAGCAAACAAAAAGATGATAGTGGATAAGCCAGTCTCTTGCCTCTGCTTTAAAGTGGGACCAGTATCCGGGCGCCAGTGGCAGACACCTGAAATCCCAGCTCTCAGGGAGGCAGAGGCAGGTGGATCTTTGTGAGTTCGAGGCCAGCCTGGTCTACATGGCAAGTTCAGGACAGCAAAGGCTACGTAGAAAAACCCCATCTCAGCTGGGTAGTGGTGGCAAATGTCTTTAATCCCAGCACTTGGGAGGCAGAAGCAGGTGGATCTTTGTGAGTTCGAGGCCAGTCTGGTCTATAAAGCAAGTCCAGGACAGTCAAGGCTACATAGAGAAACACTGTCTCAAAAAACAAAAACAGAAAAAAGAAAGAGGAAAACCCTGTTGAGAGAGAGAGAGAGAGAGGAAGGAGAGAGAGAGAGAGAGAGAGAGAGAGAGAGAGAGAGAAAAGTAAAAAGAAAAAACCTAAATAAATAAAGTGGGACCAGCTAAGGCTAGGCTTCTAAGCCTGATGACCTGAGTTCAGTCTACATGGTAAAAAAAAAAAAAGAGAGAGAGCTGACTCTTGCAAACTGTCCTCTGACCTCCACACATGTACCATCCCTTCACTTTAACAGAATAACAACAGTCCCAAGTAGGAAATATCAAGCATTGTACGTCTAAGAACCTCCGTATGGTAACTACATAGTTAATATTCCTTTTTAAAAAGAAATTTAATTTTTGCTGAGTTCGCTATTGTGATTATGAGTGAGCATGTGTGTGTGTGTGTGTGTGTGTGTGTGTGTGTGTAGGAGGGGTGCATGCACATGTTGAGAGCAGAGGACAATTTGAGGTGCTACCTCTCTCCTTCCACCTTCCATGGCTTCTGGGGCCCTAAGTCAGGTTGTCAGCCTTGCATCCTGGAGCGCCTGTACGTGCTGAGCCAGCTCACTGGCCCCTGTCATCCCTCTTTCAAGGATGTGGTCTGGTGGTGTAGGCAAGGTGCCTAAGGAAAAGAGTTGATAGACCTTGCAGGAAAGCTGAGGGTGTCCGGCAGGGAAGGCAATGTCACCAGCATTCACACATTAGAGATGTGCTAACAGAAACACGAAGCCCTTTCCCATGTTTTCTTTGGGGAATTTTTTTTACTGATGGCGGTGATGATGGTTGGTTAAGTGTTTTGCTTTCGGTTGGTTGGTCGGTCGGTGGTTTTGAGACTCAATTTCACTCTGTAACCCAGGATGCTCTAAAATTCATGATCCTCCTGGGATGGCAGGCCTGTGTCAACATACCCACGTGTCTTTTCATGTTTTGTAGACAGAATGCCAAAGCAGGTCTAATTCAAATAACTTGGGATTTGTTCTTTTATCTTTCTTATTTCCTTCATGTGGCCCAGGCTGGCCTGGAACTTGCTAGACAGCCTCCAGTGATCTAGAACTCCTGATCCTCCTGCCTCCGCCTGCTGGAATTACAACTCATGCAATTACAGGGATGGGCTGCTACATCTGGTTTGTCTTATGCTGAGGATCGAATTCTGAACCTAGTGCATGCTGGGAAACATTCTATGAACTGAACTACATCCACAGTCCCTGGGATATAACCTTTACAATTAATCATCCAGCCTGGGATCCTTAGTGAATTCCAGGTCAAAAGGAAGAAGGAAGGAAGGAAGGAAGGAAGGAAGGAAGGAAGGAAGGAAGGAAGGAAGGAAACTAATCATGTTATTGATGACTAAGTATATTTTTAAGACCTTTTAAGTTGGAACGGGAGAAGAGACAAGTACTTGCTGTGCATCTAAAGATGACCTTGAACTCCTGATTCCTCTGCCTCCACCTCCCAAGTGGTAGAATCACAGGTGTGTATGTTCATGCCTAGTAAAAAGCAACAACAAAAAACAGTAATCACACATTGAAATATGTATTTTTCTGTTGTTTTGGTTTCTTTTTTCATGCTTTTGGTATTGTTTTTCCATGTGTTTATTTGGGGGGGGGGGAACACTCCTGTCGGGCTGCACAAGGCAGTCAGAGGACAACAGAGAGCCAGCTCTCTCCTTCACAATGTGGGGTCCAGGGAGCCAGCTCAAGTCATCAAGTTGGGTTACAAGCACCTTTATCTGCTGAGCCATCTTGCCAGCCCTATTTTGTTTGGTTGGTTTTGTTCATTTGCTGTTTGTTTGTTTTGTTTTGTTTTTTTAATTAAAGCTGCATCTTTAAATATCAGAGGAGAGACTACCTCAGATGATTTCAAGGTGAGTCTTACTATGTGTTTAGAGAAAAATCACACTAATTTTATATCATCTCTGGGGTGGGGTTGGGGGGTAGGGGATAAAAGATTACTTCATAATTCACTTTATGATGCTAGCATGACCCTATCCTGACAAAGACCTCATAGTAAAGAGTTTACTGTGCCGGGCATGGTGGCACACGCCTTTAATCCCAGCACTGAGGAGGCAGAGACAGGCAGATCACTGGGAGTTCGAGGCCAGCCTGGTCTACAAAAGGAGTCCAGGACAGCCAAGGCTACACAGAGAAACCCTGTCCTGAAAACAAAACAAAACAAACAAACAAAAAAGAATTTACTGCAGCTAGCAGTGAGGAGCCGCAACCCAGCCCACACCACTGTCAAGGCACTTAGTTCTCTTCCTCCTCACGGGCCCCACTCAGGTAAAACCACATCCTTGACTCCACCGCAGAAACTTGGAAATGAATCAGCCTGAAGCAAATGAGTGAGTTTATCAAGGGTTTACACAGAGAGGAGTATGGGGAAAAGGCAGTGCCCACCAAAGAAAAGCTGAGGGCTTCTGGAGAGTAACCGCCTCACTTCCTTGTCACATTTAGATAGCTGTATGGCGCTCCAGGACTTTATACACACTCCATTAATCCCAGCAGAGACAGGTGGCTCTCTGAGTTCAAGGCCAGCCTGGTCTACAAAGCAAGTCCAAGACAGCCAAGGCTCTGTTACACAGAGAAACCCTGTCTCAAAAACAAAAACAGAAACAAAAAAACAAAAAAAAACAACAACAACAAAAAACAAAATAAAATAAAATATATTGCTCAAAAGATGTAATTCATAGCAAGCTTTAAGGATTAAAGTTTAAAAGTTGAGAAAAGTTTAAAGATTAAGTTAAAAAAATAAGCTGGCTCACTTATTTCTCTTAAAATTTTTCTCTTCTATATATGAAGTTATCAGGTGGTTTTGTAAGTGTTAACACAGTTGAAACTCGAGGCTACAACCATGGTGGCCATGAGCAAGCACCCTTTACTGTCCTTCACATCCTTGTGTGAGACATCTTCGGAAAGAACACCGTGTGGGCAGTCTTGGTTTTATCAGCTACACTGAAGTTTCCTGTCTCTCATCAGCAGGAAACAAACCAGATCCCAAGGTGAGGAGCTTCATTCGTTCTCTGTGTCCCCTTGATTTCTTTTCTGTCTTTCTACCCTGCCTATGCCAACTGACCAGACACTTAATTGTGAAACATTTTCCCCTAAGATCAAGAACGTGGCAGCAAGTCAGGCATTGTGGCTCATGCCTGTAATCCTAGCAGTCTGAGAGGCAGAGGCAGGTGGATCACTGTGAGTTTGAGGCCAGCCTGGTCTCTAAAATGAGTCCAGGACAGTTAAGGCTACCCAGAGAAACCCTGTCTCAGAAAAAAAAAAAAAATAGCATGGCAGCAGTAGCTACTCCTGCCCCCACCCCCTTTTTCAGTGCTAGGAACCTACCTCAGGGCGCTAAGAAATATGCTGCTCCTTGCGTTCAGTATAGCTTTTTCTTGGTGCTTAATCTTGAACCCAGGATCAATGTGGGGATCTATGAGCTAGACAGGAGCTCTCCCTCTGAGCTAGTCTGCAGCACAACCCAAAAGTACAAGAGGTTGAGCTTGGTGTGTGTGTGTATGTGTGTTTGTGTGTGTGTGTCTGTCTGTCTGCCTGTCTGTGTAAATGTGTGTCTGTGTGTGTCTGTGTGTATGTCTGTATATATGTATATGTGTCTGTGTGTGTATGTGGGTGTCTGTGTGTGTGTCTGAGTGTGTGTGTATGTATGTGTGTAAATGTGTCTGTGTGAGGGTGTGTCTATATGTGTTTGTGTGTGTGTCTGTGTGACAATGTGTCTATGTGTACATGTGTGAATGTGTCTGTGTGTGTCTATGTGTGTTTATGTGTATGTATATATGTATGTAAGTATGTCTGTGTGTGAATGTGTTTGTGTGTGAATGTGTTTGTGTGTCTGTGTGTGAATGTGTTCGTGTGTGAGTGTATCTGTGTGAGAGTGTGTATCTGTGTATGAATGTGTCTGTGTGTTTATGTGTGAGTTTGTGAGTAGCTGGGCCACCACGCCAGCTAAGATCTGTATTTCTTATAAATGTATGTAAATCTATCACTCCCTAAGATAAAATGATTAGTAGGTGTAGGGGGGGTAGGTCATATTAGGAATCAATGACAGTATCCTATGTGTGCTAGCTTGGCACTCGCCCATGAAGCTAGACCATATATAAACAACTCTCTTTATATTTAGAGAGAGAGGGAGAGAGAGAGAGAGACAGACAGACAGACAGACAAACGATAGATTGTGTGTGAGTGTATCTGTGTGTGTCTACCATGTGTGAGTGTGGGTGTCTGTGTGTGAGTGTGGGTATCTGTGTGTGCTATGTGTGTTTCCCAAGCTAGCCTGGAATTCATGATTATGTTTCCTCAGCCCCCTGAGTAGCTGGGTTACAAGCAAGTTCTACCACTCCAGGACTCAAAACTGGATTTCTGGCAGAACATTAGCCCTTCTAAAAAATGGTGCTGAAGGAATTAGATCTCCATAGGCAAACAAATTGACCCACAAACTGTCTCAGATCTTATGCAAAAAATTGCTTGAAATGGACTATTAGTTTAAACAAAATATGAAAAATAAAAAATAACTTGGAGAATATTTTCAGGATCTAAGACCATATAAAGATTTCTTAGGCTCAATGACAAAGACTCGATTCATAAAAGAAACATTTTAGACCAAATGTAAATGTTTGCCCTGTCAAAGATGATATTAAAATGAAGACAAGCTTCAAGGTAGGAAGAAATGTTTAAAAGCACATATTTGACAAAAGACTAGTCACACCTTGTCTCACAAAAAAAAAAATCAATAAATAAATAAAATTTAAAAATACAAAAAAGTAAAATAAGTGTGTTAACATGGGGAATTTGTGTGGTGATAGTATATTTTCCTATTGACCATCTTAGTGTCAGTTCATTCATTGGTTATAATAGTGTGCTACGGCTTTACAATGTGTTCCCACTAAGAAAGGAAACTAGGTAAAAGATCTATATTTCTTTTTTTTTTTTTTTTTTTTTTGGTTTTTTGAGACAGGGTTTCTCTGTGTAGCCTTGGCTGTCCTGGACTCGCTCTGTAGACCAGGCTGGCCTCAAACTCACAGCGATCCGCCTGCCTCTGCCTCCCGAGTGCTGGGATTAAAGGCGTGCGCCACCACGCCCAGCTAAGATCTGTATTTCTTATAAATGTATGTAAATCTATCACTCCCTAAGACAAAATGATTAGTAGGTGTAGGGGGGGTAGGTCATATTAGGAATCAATGACAGTATCCTATGTGTGCTAGCTTGGCACTCGCCCATGAAGCTAGACCATATATAAACAGCTCTCTTTATATTTAGAGAGAGAGGGAGAGAGAGAGACAGACAGACAGACAGACAGACAAACGATAGATTATACATACACACACACACACACACATACATTGGTGATAAAAAGATAGAGGGCCAGGCATGGGGGCACACAGCTTTAATCCCAGCACTTGGGAGGCAGAGACAGGTGGACCACTGTGAGTTTGAGGCCAGCCTGGTCCACCAAGTGAGTTCAGGAGAGCCAAGACTACACAGAGAAACCCTGACTCGAAAAACAAAAAAAGAAGGGGGGAGGGGAGAGAGAGAGAGAGAGAGAGAGAGAGAGAGAGAGAGAGAATAAAGGTTAAAAAGCACCGTTCTCTGAAGAATGTATTTACAAAATAAAATTAGGCATGGTCATTTATATCTTTAATGCCAGCATTTGGGAGGCAGTTTGAGGTCAGCCTGGTCTACAGAACTAGTTCCAGGCCAGCAAGGGTTGCATAGTAAGATCATGTCTCCAAAAAGAAAAACTGAGAGATCAGGTAGTCCATGCCTGGTAGCACACACACACTTGTCTTCTCCACACTTCGAAGGCTGAGGAATTTCAGACCAGCTTGGGTTATGTTTTTAAAAAAAAAAAAAAATTGACCTTAAAAACAATTGCCATTTTTTAGTTTTTAATCTTTTAAATTGTGATTTGATGACAAGGTGACGACCATCTCGAGAAGTAGAAACATGTGAAATAAACTGTACACATAGAAAGTGGAGCGGGAGAGAAGTGTGGACACCGACAGAGGTAGTGAGTGCTAAGTGCAAACAGAAAGCCCAGCGTTACCACGGGATCTGGAAGGAGCTAGCGACCAGAGGCGTTCGTTTCCCAGCGCTGACCAGGACAGAACATGCCAGCCAACACAAACATCCAGTCAACTGGGCAAACACATTCCTTGCTGATGGAGGATGTTTCGAGGGGCAGTCACCATGCTACAAAAATAAGCCCTCCGGGACATCCAATTTCCTTTTCTCTGCTCCATATTCATCAAGTCATTTCTGATCTTAATTTGATTTCTGATGGCTTCCTCGCTGGAAAAGAAGGAGCCGGGGAGATCGGTCCACTAAATGATTATGTGTTTCCTTCTCTTACAACCCTCCCATGGTTTTGTGGAATTGGATATTTTATTCTAAATTATGTTCTCTCACGGGCATAATAGTATTTTCCCTCCAACAAGAGTATAGTCCTGCTGGGCATGGTGGCACACACCTGTAATTCCACCTACTCTGGAAACTCAGGCAGGAAGACTGGGAGTTCAAGGCTGGCATGGACTACATAATAAGATCCTGTTTCAAAACAAAGGGAAAAAAAATAGAGGCTATATTCCTTCCTTGCAAACAAAAGGATTAAATCAACAACTTTTTTTTTTCTCAACAAGATCTTAGGTATCTCAGTATTCCAGGCTGGCTCTGAATTTGTTGTATGTAGCAATTTACATA
The DNA here is from genome assembly GCF_964271855.1 of Acomys minous. Classification (NCBI taxonomy): domain Eukaryota; kingdom Metazoa; phylum Chordata; class Mammalia; order Rodentia; family Muridae; genus Acomys; species Acomys minous. The sequence continues at coordinate 49,804,050 of NC_140490.1, read as the reverse complement.
GATGAAAATAAGCTTGAAACTCTGATCATCCCATCCGGCTATTCAAGAGGCAGAAGGAGGACTTTAAGTCCAGGCCCGGCTCCACCATTATAGCAAGTTCCAGGTCTCCAGGGTTACTTTGTCCTCGTCATCGTCATCGCCATCATTGCCACCATCATCATCACAACAACAAAAGACTGGACCCACAAGGACCTTCAGTATAAATGTGGGGCTTGGGAGTTTCTTTCTGTGTGTGTGTGCATGCATGTGTTTTCTTTTGTTTATTTGTTTTATTTGTTTGGCTGTCCTGGAGTAGCTTTGTAGACCAGGCTGGCCTTGAACTCACAGCGATCCAACTGCCTCTGCCTCCCAAGTGCTGGTATTAGAGGCGTGCGCTGCCGTGCCCAGCTTTTTTTTCCCCCCCTTTAAAGACAGGGTTTCTCTATGTTATCTTGGCCATCCTGGACTGGCTTTGTAGACCAGGCTGGCCTCGAACTCACATTGATCTGCCTGTCTCTGCCTCCCTCGTGCTGGGATTAAAGGTGTGCGCCACCACACCCAGCTCAATTTTAGCTTTTATAGCATTTGTTTTTGCAAAAATAAAAGCATGATTTGCTGGGCAGTGGTGGCGCATGCCTGTAATCCCAGCACGAGGGAGGCAGAGACAGGTGGAGCTCTCTGAGTTCAAGGCCAGCCTGGTCTACCAAGGGAGATCTAGAACAGCCAAGGCTATACAGAGAAATTGTCTTGAAAAACAAACAAATAAATAAAATCATGATTTACTAGCCAGGTTGGTCATAGACTTGGGGTTCTTTTGTAAGGTACATTCTTTGCTTTTTAAATAATTTGCAACCTTAAAGTTGTATAGGATAAAGCCTAGAGGCTTGAGTTAATATGATGAGATTATATATGTTTTTTAAACATAAGCTAAGAGGGAGGTGTGGTGGTGCATGCCTTTAATCCCAGCACTCAGTAGGCAGAGGCAGGCGGATCACTGTGAGTTCGAGTCCAGCCTGGTCTACAAAAGGAGTCCAATACAGCCAAGGATATACAGTGAAACCTTGTATCATAAAAAAATAATAAAAATGAAAAAATAAAATAAAATAAATACATGCTAATGACAAAAATGAGCAAAATGAATAAGATGGCAAATTCTCTCGAGTGAGAGTAAAATAACTGGTTGCTTTTTCACACCCGGCCCAGTGTTCTTAAATAGAGAAGGGCTTTCCTATATTTTTGAAACATGTTTTTGTTGAGTCTTTAAAAATTGCATACAATGTCTTTTGACCATATTCCCATACCTGCCAACTCGTACCCTTAATTCTGCCCCCCCATCCCCCACCCCCACCCCAATCCTTGATTCCCTACCCTTCAACTTCCTGTCTTGTCATGTTGGTTGGTTGATTGGTTTGTTTAACGAGGCCTCACTGTACAGCCCTGGCTAACCTGGAACTCAGAATGTACACTAGGCTGACCTTGAACTCATGGCGAGCCACCTGCCATTGCTTCCCAGGTTCTACAATTAACGCTATCCACTTTGCCTGGCCTGAGCCCCACAGGCCTGGACCATGACATGGTAGGCTAGAAAAGGCCTGGGTTGGAAACCTAACTCAGTGTGGTGTTTAGCAATCCTAGTCATGAGGCTTGGGGTGACAAACTATAAGGTCAGTTTGGCTGCCCTGGGAATAATAGTATGCTTCTGGTGAGTGGCCATCAGGCAGCTGACAGCCAGCAGGGAGAGATTAGATTCTCAAGTGACAACCCCATGTGGTGGCCAGGCCTCCTGCCAGGGTCATCCTCTCTGGTAACTAAATCATTTAAGGCACGCCTGTGCCCACAGCAGTAAGGCCAGTCTGAACTCCAGAGGCAAGTAATAGCAGACAGCCACGGTAAGCCCAGCGCTTGGGAGAATGAGCAAGGAGACGGCTGTGGTTTTTAGGCCATCTTGGAGGCTACACAGTGAGTTCCTAGCAGCCTGGGCTGTGGATCGAAATTCTGTCTTTCTTACTTTTTTTTCCCCTTTTTTCTTTTTAAAGATTTATTTATTTATTATGTATACAGTGTTCTGTCTGCATGTACAGAGGGCACCAGATCTTATTACAGATGGTTGTGAGCCACCATGTGGTTGCTGGGATTTGAACTCAGGTCCTTTGGAAGAGCAGCCGGTGCTCTTAACCTCTGAGCCATCTCTCCAGCCCCCTTTTTTTTCTTTTTCTTAAGGCCCTATTGATCTGTTTATCACAACCACTGCCCTTACTTACATGAGGCTGCACTGGCCATGGCAGGTCGGCTTTGATTGTTCTGTTGCTGAAAAAAATTTCCCCTGGGGAGTAGGAAAGGAACCCCAGGGCCTCACGCATGGTAAAGCTAAGCACACGTTATGTAGGCACTAGTAACCACCTCTGAGTTAGGGTTCCTATTGCTGTGGTGAAACACCATGACCAAAAGCAAGTTGGGAGGAAAGGTCGTTTATTTGGCTTACCTGTCTATCACTGAAGGAAGTGAGGGCAGGAACTAATACAGAGACCATGGAGGGATGTAGCTCACAGCCTTGGTCCTCATGGCTTGCTCAGCCTGCCTTCTTATAGAATCCAGGACTATCAGCCCAGGGGTGGTACCACCCTCAGTGGGCCCGGCCCTCCCCCATCAGTCACTAATCAAGAAAATGCCCTACAGCCTTGCCTAAAGCCCCAGCCCAATCTTATGGAGACATTTTCTCAAATGAGGTTCCCACCTCTCTGATGATTCTAGCTTGTATGAAGTGGACGTGAATCAATCCAGTCCACCACCTCAATACAAAATGATGAGCGTTCAGTAAAGGCACAGTGCAGTCAAACTAAATGAAGCCGATAGTGTTAGGTGCTTCTCTTCCTTAGAAAGGCAGAAACTGGGGCCTGGGAGATCTTGCGGTGGGTCAATGCAGCTGGTGGACAGGACTAACAACTTGAGTTTGACCCCTGGAGCCAAATGGTAGAAAGGGAGACCCTGCTCCCACTAGTTCTCTCCCCTCCCCCTCCTCTGTGTCTATCTGTCTGTCTGTCTGTCTGTCTGTCTGTCTGTCTCTCTCTCTCTCTCTCTCTCTCTCTCACACACACACACACACACACACACACACACACACACGGAAATAAACAGACAAACATAACAAGAACTAAAAGCATGGTGCAGACACACAGCAGTAAGAAATGGAGGTAATTGCTCTTGGAGCCTCAGTCTTGCGCTTGGCAGAAGCACAAGGGTCACCAGGTCTTGCTGTCCACCAGCCTAGCTCCAGGGTCAGTGAACGCTCAAAGGAATAAAGAGGGAGACAGGGAATTATCCTATGGCCTCTGCACACACATGCACAAATGCACACATGTATGCCATACACACATACATATGCATGCACACATTTATACATGTACATATACATCACACTCAGACACACACATGTGCACACACACATACACACATAGAAAAAAAAGAGCCCTGCCCTTGGTGGTCAGGATGTATGCACCCTAGGTCACTGCTGGGTGTGGAATTTGGAGATTGTCACTCTTTCCCTCTGGCACCTTTTTCAATACTGCTTATCAGCCCCGAAAGCCACAGCCATTACGACATTACATCATGATGGGCATATTACAATTTCCTAGATTACATCTTATCTGACATTAGTTACATTTTAGGGTGCTGGCTTCCTGGCACTTTAATTTCATAAGTAGACTATCTCCGGATCACAGAAGAGGATGATCCAGCGACTTCCACTCACTCCCCCAGAGTCATTCCCAGAAGCTAACATTTCCTTCATGGGCCTAGATTTCAGGGCATATTATCTGCTGGCTCTGCGGCTTTCCATCCATTAGCTATAATAAGCCATGATAGTGTTCTTTTCCGCAGGTATTTTATTTTCTACTTTGGGACTTTGGCACGAGAGGAGCTACAAGCAGGGTCTGTGTCCAATTGTCATCTTGATGGCAAAGTGATCTTTGCAAGAGATGGGTCATCAAATCCTGATGAATTCTTCTTGTTGTTATTAGTAGTAGTTTTAAGGACAGGAATTACATGTCACATAGAGGAACATTAAAGATACAACTGTGTACTATTACCATAAAATACTTAATGCTAACGCATGTAAAGAGGAAAGGCCACGTTTTTTATCAAATGTAACTGCTTCCTATCTCATTCCCTATTACTGATAAGTTTAGAAAAAAGAAAAAGGAAAGAAGAGGAGGAAGAAAAAGAAAAGCCTAAATTGGGTCTATAGAGGTCAGATAGGCACTTAAATCAATGTGCAATGACTTTCCAGCATCATGGGAGAGGAGAAGAAAAGGACCTAATTTCAGTTCCACAGAAAACCTACCACTGTGTCAGCCAGCTGTCTGTTACTATAACAGGGCAGTTTACAGCAGAACAAACTTTATGTCATGTCCAGACCTAAGAGATGAAAAAAGGGGGTGCCTCTGAATACATGTGCAGGGACTGGAAGGCCATCTACTAGGTTCCCCTCCCAAAAGCTCCACTGTGAGCCTAGCACTGAAGAGGTGGAGACAGGAGAGGCCGAAGTTGGTCAGGCTCAGTCACATAGTGAGCTCAAGGCCAGTCAAGGCTACATGAGACTCTGTCTCAGAAAGAATTTTTTAAAAAGCTTCTACCTTCCAGAGTGCCATCCCATAGACAAGGGACAAGACTGTTACACATGAGCTTTGAGGACACCCATCTAACCACAGCAATTCCATTATAGCGCTTGACAAACCCTAAAGGAGTAGTAAGGCCAGACATGGTGGCACACACCTTTAATCCCAGCACTGAGAAGGCAGACAAGTGGAGCTGGGGGAGTTGCACACCAGCCTGCTCTTCCATAGCAAGCTCCAGGCCATCTGGGATACATAGCGAGATCTGTCTTAGAAGGAGGAGGAGGAGGAGGAGAATGACGACAACAACGATGACGAAGATGATGAGGACGAGGAGGACCTCAAGGAGAAGGAGCTGGAGGATCCAGAGCCGCTGGAGGAGGAGCTGGAGGTGTGGAGCTGTAACTCAGTTGGTAGAGTGAGTGCCTAGTATCCAGGAAGCCCTGGGTTCCATCCCTGGCATCACACAAACCAAGGCGAGGGATGTGCCATAACCCCAGCACTCAGAAGTCAAAGGCGTGTGCACACATACACACACACACACACACACACACACGAGGAATAAAAAGAATAACACAAAAAGGAATAAATGAGCTAAACATTTTCCACTGATATTTTACAAAATAGAGTTGCAAAATCTGCCCGAGCAGAAAATACGGTTTGTTTGTTTGTTTGTTTTTAACTAAAGATATTAAACATACCTTCTGTTTTACCTATTGGGAATAAAGTAGTGCTACTTAGAGTTGGTCATTTTGTGCCTCTGAATTTCAGTGGCTGAATTTGGGTAAGTGGATTGGATGCTAAGTTTATGAAGCATAGCAAGGTAAAAGTAACACGACCGGATTGTCTTAAACTCCTCCAGACACGCAGTCCAGTGAGTCAGTCCTTCGTGTTGCTCATGGATACCTGGGAGGACAGAATGTGGAGAGTGAACATGACGAGAGATGATCTGTGGCACTGAATGGAACCCTCTAGAATGCCTCCTCGTCCCTGCATGAAGACATGTTTCCTTTCATGCCCAAACATTTCAGGATGAGGATGAATAAGGGACATGACCTCAGACGAATCCTTTGAAGGGCAAGTTGAATGGATGAAAAAGAGAAAAGGTAGCCCGGCCATCGTGTCACAAACTGTAGCGTGACAGCATGTGATGGCTGAAGAGGAACAAAAAAACGCTGCATCAAGTTCCTTTGAAACGCGTCACGCAAGACTTATTCCCATCTCAGTCCCCTCGGTTAGGGAGAATTCCTCAGGATGGGATCTGATTTCCTTAGCACCCCTCTAATGCGGGCTAATCCCCGCGATTGCTGAAAGAACAGGTGGGAGTCTTTGATTTGACAATGCTACCCAGCTACACGTGACTGACCTAGTTCCCTCTCAGCATACTTACATGTAAAGTCTGCATGGCAACTGGTAGAAAACTTCCATTTCTTAGCAAGACGGGAGAGCCCTTTACTTTCTGATTTTTATGAAATCTTTTCATGTGTGTGTGTGTGTGTGTGTGTGTGTGTGTGTGTGTGTGTGTGTATAGACTTCAATTACCATTACCGTCCATACTCTCACAAGAAAGTCAGACGAAGTCCAAACTCTCTACCTTTATAATTTCCTTTGTGTTCACCAACTTTGAAGTAAATCACGGACATGGCAAATACACCACCCCCCGAAACAAGAACAATCTACATAACCCACAAGCACACATAAAACAATTAACAATCTTCTCGTGTTGTTTAGCTCATATTCCATCAGGGGAGCATTCTTTTGTTGTTGCTGTTGTTTTGGTTTTTTCTTCTTTTGTTTTTTGAGATGGGGTGGGAGGGGGGGGCGGTTCTCTGTGTAACCTTGGCTTGAATGCATGCTGTGTAATTGGAGGTTGTTGTCCCCTGGAGCCACAAGAAGGGCAGCCTTCCCTCTCTCTGCTAGAGCAGCAGCTAATGTCGCAATCTCTGAGCTAGACTCAGGCCACCTGCCTCCACTCCTGCTCCCGCTGCTGTTAGTGGAGAAAACTTACCTGCTTAAGATCTCTTTTGTCCCCCTTAATTCATCTGTCAAATGCAAGAAAAAAAGTAGATCAGGTCTCCTGCATTTCAGTGAGGATGAAATGGATTAAAACACTCTAGGACTGATGAGAAGGTTCAGTGGTAAAAGTGCTTGCCCTGCAAGCCTCGCAGCTGGAGTTAGAGCCCCCAAACTCAAGTAAAGGTGAAAGGAGAGAACCAACTTCACAAGGTTGCCCTCTGACCTCATGCACCCACCACAGCACACACACCACACACACACATTTACTAATTGAAAACATTCTAAACCCTCCATAACACACATATGAGAAACACTTTCCCCAACCGAAGCTAAACTCAGTAGCGTACACCTGTAATCCCAGTGGTTCGGAGGTGAAGGCAGGAGTTCAAGGTCAGACAGAACGCAGAAGCATTGAATGCTGTCAAATGTGAGCCGCATTCCTACAGTCAAGGCCCTTGGGAAACTATGACAGGAGGATTGTCTGAGCTCAGGTGTTCACAGGCAGCCTGGGCAACACACTGAGAGAAATACAGTCTCGTTGTCACCGCAACTGGCTAGAAAGGGTCCAACCTTGCCCCCGACCCCCATGAGCAACACCCCATTTCTTCTCTACCCCTGCAGACTGAGGTGAGAAGGGGCCAGAGTGGAGGAGGAGGCGGTTATGTGGTAGTGAGCAGATGAGAGAGGTGTGGCAGAGAAACAGAGGCGGTAAACCTAGACTGTAGATTAGAAAGGGTCTTCTTCCCAAAACACCAGAATTTGCCTCGACTCCCACACCCTTTTCTCCTCTAAGGCAGGCAGGGGACTAGAGATAATTGCCGTCTAACCAATTGTGTTTTATGGAGTATTGATTTATCACTTGGCTTTTCAATAGATGTCAAGTGCTAAGAACAAGCCCTGGCATGTAAAAGCACTCAATAAATGTCGGCTGTCATTTTTATTGTCACCTCCTTCTTTTCCATTCCCACTAACTACCTCACCTCCTTCAGCTCTGTGGAGCCACCTGACTTGCCGACATCAGGGAATTCAAAGGACTCACCAGAAACCCCATACACACGCTTTGCTAAGTTCCTGAATGACTACTACAAACACCTCAGACACTTTCTAGAGTGTCCTCAGGTGAAAACTGATCTGCTTGGCTCCATGGTCCCCTGCCATGCTAACCAAAGCTTGACTGGACTGCTGTGAGCATCTGATGCAACGGCAGTGGCCCTAGGCTGCTCCGGTGGAACTATCTGCTCAGCATGGGGGCTCTGTCTGCGATTGGCTAACCATTCACATCCTGCAAACGAGAGGATCCCGATATAAGATACAGAAAAGAGCAGCTGGCATAGAGGAAAACAGGCAAAACAGCAGGGACATGCAACAGACTCTTGCATGAGTCGTGAGTCAACAGATAGCCCCATTCATGCTCATCTTGAGTCCCTAGTGAACCTCAGATCAGGAGCAGTGAACACTAAGGAACTTAACACTTTGACCATACTTGTCTCTTCTTCTTCTTCTTCTTCTTCTTCTTCTTCTTCTTCTTCTTCTTCTTCTTCTTCTTCTTCTTCTTCTTCCATAATCCTAGGCACTGCACAAAGGCCCTGTGGCTTCCCTTTGAGTCTCTTACTTCCTACAGCTGGGAATCCCAGGCCGAATTTTGTTGTTGTTGTTGTTGTTGTTGTTGTTGTTGTTGTTTTGGTTTGGTTTGGTTTTCGAGACAGGGCTTCTCTTGGCTGTCCTGAAATCACTTTGTAGACCAGACTGGCCTCGAACTCATGGAAATCTGCCTGCCTCTGCCTCCCCATTGCTGGCACTAAAGGCATGTGCCACCATCACCGGGCTATGCAACATGCCTTCTGAAAATAACTATCAAAGCTGGAAGCTCATGGTTGGGATTGGAATGAGAATACTCCCCCATAGGCTCATGCATTTGCACACTTGGTTCCCAGTTAGTTGGTGGAAGTGTTTCAGGAAGTTATGAAATCTTTAGGAGGTGGAGGCTTGCTGGAGGAAGTACATCACTGGAGGCGGGGCCAGCTTTAATGTGTTATAGCCTCACACAACCTTCCATTCTTGCTCATGCTCTGCCTTTTTGTTTGTTTGTTTGTTTGTTTGTTTTGGTTTTGTTTTTGTTTTGTTTTGTTTTGGCTTTTCAACAACAAGGTTTTTCTGTGTAGCCTTGGCTGTCTTGGACTTAATTTGCATACCAAGCTGGCCTCAAACTTACAGAGATTGGCCTACCTCTGCCTCCCCGGCACTCCCTGCTTTTTGTATATGGGTGAAAATATGATCAGCCAGCTTACTGCTCCTTCAACCATGCTTTCCCTCACACTTGTCATTTGTTCCCCACTGTGGTGGTTTGAATAGAAACAGCCCCCATAGACCCATGTGTTGAATCCTTGGACCATAGGGAGAGGCATTATTAAGAGGTATAGCCTTGATAGAGTGGATGTGGTCTGGTTGGAGGAAGCATGTCACTGGGGAGCAAGCTTTGACCTCTCCTATGCTCAAGCTGTCTGGTGTGGCACATAGTCTCTCCTTGATGCCTGCAGATCAAGATGTAGTAAAACTCTTAGCTCCTCCACCACCATGTCTGCCTGCACGCTGCCATGCTTCCCGCCATGACAATAATGAACTAAACCTCTGGACTGTAAGCCAGCCCCAAATTAAATGTTCTCCTTTATAGAGTTGTCATGGTCACGTTGTCCCTCCACAGCAATAAAACACCCACTAAGACACCCACTGTGAAGGACTCTGTCCCTTTGGAACTGTTCACCAAAATAAGCCCTTTTCTCCTCTAAGTTGCTTCTTGTCGAGGTATTTTTATCACAGGGACAGAAAAGTAGCCAGTGCAAGCACAGACCCTTGCCCCCAAGCAATTCCACTAATAGTAACTTATCCTGTGGGAAATAATCAAAGAAGCTTGCAAAGATGGAAGAACAGAATAGTCATCCTACCGTCCTTCAAATAGCAAACGTCAGAAAACTGATTATATGTGTACCATTTGAGAGACTCATTAAATAAATATTGGCAAAATACAGCTGTTAGGTGAGACACTTGATCAATATTGGAAAAGGGCTCTAAGTTTAGTGGAGAAATAGATCCATGTCATAATAAGAAGCAAAAATAGCATGTTATAAGATGAAGTGCTATATTGTGATTTAATTTACTAAAAAATTTTTTATTTCATTTAAAATATTTTTTAAAGCACACTTTCATAAACCAGAAAAAAAAAATCTGGGGTAGGGGAGATAGTTCAGTTGGTACATTCTTTCTGCACAAGCATGCAGACTGATTCACATGCCAGCACCCACAGAAAGAACCAGAGACTGACCCAGGCCCATTGGTGCACACCTGCAATCCCAGCACTAGGGAGGCAGAGGCAGGCAGATCTCTGTGAGTTCAAGGCCAGCCTGGTCTACAAAGTGAATCCAGGATGGCCAGGGCTCTTACACAGAGAAACCCTGTCTCATAAAAAACAAAAACAAAAACAAAACAAGAATCAGAGACCAGAGACGGCTGTAACTCCAGGGATGGGGGACAGGGGAAGGGACAGACCCTTGGTCCTTACTGTCCATCCAGTCTGGCTAATTAATGAGCCCCAGGTTAGGTGAGAGGCCCTGTCCAAAAGGCTAAGAGGCTGACTCAGTGGATAAAGTCACTTGCCATGACAAGCCTGATGACCTGTGTTCAGTCTCTAACACCCACATAAAGGCAGAAGGGTAAACTAAGGGCCATTGTCCTCTGACCATTCGAATTCCATGGCACACATGCTCTCACATAAAAATCCATTAACACACAGTGTCAACAAGTAAAATCAAAATATTTTAAATTAAATGGAAAGTGATTGAGGAAGATACCTGATGTCCTTGACACCCATAGCTGTGCACACAAGCACATGCGTGTGCCCACCAACACATACATACAAATCTGCAAGGACTTATAAATCTTATTTCTAAGTAGTAGGTATATTAGTGACTAAATTTGCTTCTTTTTTCTTCTGTAACTTCTACAATTCTCCACAGAGGGGAGAGGATGGAAACATTTTCTATATTGACTGCACATTAATTATGAAGTAAAAATACAACAAAAACCCTCCTTCCAGCTCCAAATAGGCCTATGGTAATCAGTTTTCTGTTGCTATAACAAATACTTGAGAAATCAACTCCTAAAGTAAAAAGGTTTATTTGGGCTCTCAGTTTCAGGTAACCCTAATGCACACAGGCTTACAGTGCACAAGTGTACACATGGGCAGCCCAAACTGGAATCAGTGAATAGTTTAATTTTTTTTAAAAAAGATATAAAGTTGGGAGGGGTAGAGGATGAAGGGTAGATCTGGGAGGGATTGAGGAGAAAGTGGGCATAGATAGAATCACAGTATTTAAATCTGTTTAACTAACAGGTGAACAGGCATGTGTGTGTGTGTGCACTCGTATGTGTGTGCGTAACTCTGCATGCCTGTGCATGTGTGTGTGTATTACTGAAACAGAGCCTTGCACATGCTAGGCAAATGGCTCTGACATTAAACTAAGCCAGCAGCCCTATACTCTTGTAAACTGACAAACTTGTTCTGATCTAAGCACTACGCCGTGTACTAGTGAAAACAAGAGAGTGTTACGATGGTAGGGTGTGTGTCCACAGGGCTATGACCTTGGATTAAAGGCCCAGCACTGAATAAGAAGGAAAAAAACCCCTCAGTCCCTGCCCTGGTCAAGTTTACCTTGCAATGAAAGAGGAGCTGTTGGGCGTGCACAGGCTAGTGGGGAGGTCACAGTCCCCAAGTGGGGCAGTCGGAGGCATCCAGGCTTCCTGAGAGGAAAGCTGAATTCTACCAGGCGGATGCAGATGGTAAGAATTCTACCACTGAGCCTCGTGCCCAGCCTGGGACAGAGCTCAGCCCTGCAAGAGATTGGTGAGCTTAGATCAGTAAGTAAATCATTGTCCTTTAGGCCCCATCAGTCTCTGCTCACCTTTTTCTCAATGGCTTTTCCTCACTGGAGACAAGAACCCTGACCTTTATAACCCCAGCTCTCTACACCCACATAAGACCACTTCCTCCAGACACAAAGCCCATGCATGTAGCAGCCGTCCCCTCCCCTGTGCCCTTACCTAGAGGGGACAGTCATACTGGGTGAATGCTCTCCATTCCCCTTGGTCTCCAAAACTCCAAATGATCTAGGAATTTGCAAAATTCTACAAGCCATCCGGCAAACTTCTGTACATCTGTTTCCATTATATAACATGCAAAAGCAAAATTTTCAGACTGAAAACTCAACTCTCCATCCTGAGAGGCATCCAGGGCATGGTGACGTAACACAACATGCCTAAAAATCCTAATGATGCCAATAGTCCACTCCAGTTGGATAATGGGGCAAAAAGAAACTTGGAGCACGCCAGGCATGGTGTGCAGTCCTTTAATCCCAGCACTCGAGGAGGCAGAGGCAGGGGGATCTCTGTGAGTTCAAGGCCAGCCTGGTCTACAAAGAGAGTTCCAAGACAGCCAAAGCTACACAGAGAAACCCTGTCTGGAAAAAAAGTAAAGGAGAGAGACAGACAGAGAGGAAATAAAGAGTAGAAGACTCTAATACTCAGGCCTGGAGAGACCGGCCCAGTGATTAAGGGTGCTCTTCCAGAGGACCTGGGTTCAATTCCCAGCACCCACTAAGAAAAAAAAACAAGACAAAACAAACAAGAGTCTAAAAGTCCTCATCCACAATTTTGAAATTCAAGAAGCTCCCCAAACGTCAAGGTATTGCATAACTCACTGGGTGTCAAGGCTTGGCCTGACCTGAACTGACAGAAGCCTGTTAATAGGCTTAATCTCACTCCCTGGCCCTGGTAGACTTGGGCTGAAGAACTGGTAAAACCACTTGCACAACACTGCAAGAGACTCCTATAGGGAGGGCAGGGCAGTACTCTGAAACCCATATGGCCCCAAGGATTTTAGATATGAGACAGCCACAGGCTACAGGCTGCTGCAATCTTACTGCAGGTGTTTTTGCTTGGTTGGTTGGTTGGGGGTTTGTGTGTTTGTTTGTTTAATCGGTTTACTTTAATTCTTAGCTTTTGGGGGTTGGTTGATTGGTCATTTGGTTGGTTGTTAGGGTCTCTATAGCTCAGGTTGACCTTGAACTCATTGTATAACCCAAGCTGACCTCAACATTTCAATCCACCTGCCTCAGCATCACACATCACCTGGTTCAACTCTGCAGGTGTTTTTAATGAGCGTTCCCTGGGGCTGTATCTATTCCTAGCCCGTGCTCATCGGAGAGCTTAGCCTGTTTATAATCACTGAAAACTGTTGGTCAGGAGCAGGTAAAATAACCAGCCATGGGCAACAGGAACAAGAAAAGTCAGCCGGAGACAAGAGGTTGGATCTTGACCTAATTCATCTCTTTCTCTGGGTTTCTTACCTCCTCAGCCATCAGAGGCCAGTCATTTATCAGCAAGGATATGGGCAAGAGAGTACAGATTGAATTACACTGAATTGAAGACTCTCCACCTACTGGACCAGCTGTGCATGCTCCTCCTACATCTTGGGCCTACGGATGCTCCATAGCTTCATCAGAACCAGTGAGTTGGTTGGGTGTGGTAATGGCCGCCTATAATCCAGGACACAGGAGGGTGAGGCTGTAAATTCAAGGCCAAACTGGTCTACACAGGCACTGTCTCAAAAAATAAAAAGAAGCTGGCAAAATGGTTCAGCGGCTAAAGGCCCCTGCTGTCAAGTCTGATGACACAGGTTTGGTGCCTGGCAGTGGATGGTGGAAAGAGAGAAGCAACTCCTGCAAGCTGTTTTCTGACCTCCACATTTGAGCTGAGGAACCTGTGTCTGCCACACAAATATACATATGCTTTCCACCTTATTTAGTAAGGCAATAATTGATTTTTTTTTAAATCAGGGCACACTAATATTCCAGATGATATTCTGCTATTAAAATGATCTACGGCAACTGGGCGTGGTGGTGCACGCCTTTAATCCCAGCACTTATAAGGCAGAGGCAGGCAGATTGCTGTAAATTCGAGGCCAGCCTGGTCTGCAGAGTGAGTTCCAGGACTGTCAGGGCTACACAGAGAAACCTTCTCTCAAGAAAATTGTTTTTAAAAAAAATTAGTCCTTCATGCCATTTTACAAGAAGCATCAAGTCTGTGCCAGGTAGATATTCAGGGCTGAGAGCACACAGATGAGTCAGGGACAGTGCCTAAATCCTAAGATAAACAAAGGTAAAAGAGTTAAAAAGAATTGCAGGACAATGAAAAACAATCACTGACACCCAGGTGAAAGGCCTTGGGCAGGTATCAGGGACAGAGATATTCTGTCTTTGTGAAGAAGGACAGATTCAGAAACACTTCATGGAAAAAATGACATTGAAACCAAATCTTAGAAAACTTGGAAGCCGGGCATGGTGGTCCATGCCTGTAATCCCAGCACTCGGGAGGCAAAGGTAGGTGGATCGCTGTAAGTTTGAGGCCAGCCTGGTCTACAAAGTGAGTCTAGGACAGCCAGGGCTGTTACACAGAGAAACCTTGACTCAAAAAACTTAAAAAAAAAAAAAAGGTAGCTGAGCGTGTTTGCTGCCACCAAGCCAGTGATCTGATTTAGATCAAGAATCAACTCCCACAAGTTGTCCTTGGACCACATGTACACCATGGCACCCAAAAGCCCCCTGCACACACACACTTTTTTTTTCTTTTTCTTTCTTTCTTTCTTTCTTTCTTTCTTTCTTTTTGGGGGGTGGGGTGGGGGAGGTTGGTTTTTTTGTTTGTTTGTTTGTTTTGTTTTGTTTTTCATGACAGAGTTTCTCTATGTAGCCTTGACTGTCCTGGAACTTGATTTGTGGACCAGACTGGCCTTGACCTCACAGTGATCTGCCTGCTTCTGCATCCCAAGTGCTGGGATTAAAGGCGTGTGCCACCACCATGCCTGGCATTTTGTTGCTTTTTGGTTGGTTTTTTTTTTTTTTTTTAAGCAAAAAGTAAAAGGAAATGTGACTAGGAGCAGATCTGGTGGCTCATATGTATAATGTACTTGGGAGGCTGAGGCAAAAGGATCACTAAGGGTCTAAGGAAACTAGCCTGGGCTGTAGAGTGGGTTCTAGGTCAGCTTGAACTACACAGCAAAGTATAATATCAGAGAAAAGAAAAGAGAAAAAGGAAGAGTGAATGGGTCAAAATTCCTCTACTTCCCTGTCTCTGAAGGTCACTGCAGCCAGATGTCATGGTATACATCTGCAATCCTAGCAATGTAGGAGACCAGAAGGCTCAGGTATTCAAGGCTACACTGGGCCGTATAGAGAACTGGAGGTCAGCTTGGGCTATAAGGCAGCTCTGTGTAGCCCTGGCTGTCCTGGGACTTCCTATACAAACCAGGCTGACCTTCAACCCACAGGGATCTGTCTGCCACTGCCTCCCAAGTGCTAGGCTTAAAGGCATGTGCCACCACGCCCAGGAAGACTCTGTTCTAAAAATGATCAAAATGATAATAACAATAAATAAAAAGAATGTACACTATGTGAGACTTGCTCTGGACTTACCCGTATTCAACGCTCCCACACAGAACTCACTCTGGCCTTCGCTTTCAACTTTAAGGTTTCGTAAGATTCCTTTATCCCAGCAGCCTGGGTTATAGCCAGACTGAGTAGGCAGAACAAGATTAATTAAGGCCATTGGGCTGAAAAGGACAAACGAATATGACATAGCAACGTGACAAATGTGTGTGAGCCCAACCCTAATTAGCAATAAAAAAAAAAATAACACTTATCTTTGAAATGCACAAAGCATATATTTCCCATGACAACCCACTCAGCTAACCACCACCTAAACAACCAGGTCAAAGAATGCATGGGCCAAACTGACGCTTTCCTCCCCTGCTTCCAAGGGGTCTTCACTAACCAGCCCTCATGGGAGAGGAAGACAAGCTGGCCTAGGCTTGGGGGGGGGGGCAGTGGTCATGTGCCAACAGGGATAACAACCTGGCCCCAGGGACACCTTTCCATTTATAAAGCTGTAAGTGTGAAAAGAAGTTGGAAGCAAACTAGTATCCTAGCCTAGAACTGCCTGGCATGGCATGGAGTTCCTGGTCCTCCTCCCTCCCTCCACCTCCCAAGTGCTGGGACTATAGGCATAAAAGAGCACACACAGCCGGGAATGGCTTTCCTGCCCCATCAGAGTCTCAGAACTCAGGACAGAACCCAGGGCCTTTGCCTGTTAGACAAGTGCTGAGCTAAATCCCCATCCCCTGGAACAATTTAGGCTCATGTGTGTCTTTCCTCCTTCCAGAGACCAGAGATCCTGCTCAGTCAGGACTGAACGGTACAGGCCAGTCACTCTGAAAGCAGGCAGCAGAGTCTCTGCCCTCAGTCTGTCCGGTCACTTTAACAGCATCCCCTCCACAATTATTTGATTCTGACTTCTTCTTCTTCTTCTTCTTCTTCTTCTTCTTCTTCTTCTTCTTCTTCTTCTTCTTCTTCTTCTTCTTCGTCTTCCTCTTCTTCCTCTTCTTCTTCCTCCTCTTCTTCCTCCTCCTCCTCCTCCTCCCCTCCTCCTCCTCCTCCTTCTTCTTCTCTTTTCCTAGTTGGCTGGTTGGTTTTTTTGATTGTTTGTTTGTTTGTTTTAAGACAAGTTCTCATGTTTCCCAGGTTGGCTTTGAACTCACTACATAGCTGAGAATGGCATCAAATGCCTGATGATCCTCCTGTTCTGACTTCCCCTATGCTGGAATTATAGAATTGCACCACAAGAAAAATGAATGTTTTCTGCTTTATTTTTCTTTATAGAATTGCAGTTTCTTCTAGGTGGTGCACGCCTGTAATCCCAGCACTCAGGGATACAGAGGCAGGAGGCTCTCTGTGAGTCTGAGGCCAATCTGGTCTATACAAAGCAAGGCCACCAAGGCTACACAGAGAAACCCTGTCTTGCAAAGAACAAACAAAACAAAACAAAAATTGTAGGGTTTTGTTTTTTATTTTGTTTGTTTGTTTTTGTTTCAAGACAGGTTTTCTCTGTGTAGCCCTAGCTGTCCTGGACTCACTTTGTAGATCAGGCTGGCCTGGAACTCACAGTGATCCACCTCCCTCTGCCTCCTGAATGCTGGGATTAAAGGCATGCACCACCACACCCAGCTCCAGATCTTTTTTGAGATGAGGGTTTCACTGTGTAGCCCAGGCTAACCTCTAACTCCCATCTGCAACCCATCCACCACCAAGTACAGGCACGAGTGGTGCAGGACTTCTTTCTGTCAACCCAGTGTGCAGAATAATGCCTGGTGTG
Organism: Acomys minous; assembly: GCF_964271855.1. Taxonomy (NCBI): domain Eukaryota; kingdom Metazoa; phylum Chordata; class Mammalia; order Rodentia; family Muridae; genus Acomys; species Acomys minous. Next base: position 49,787,191 of record NC_140490.1, on the reverse strand, counting down.
TGGGAAACACTCGACAAATACTTCAAATGTGAGTCAAGCTGAATGAGTAATTGAAGAACAAAACACTTGTGGGTTCCCTGGGATTTGTTTGTAGGGTGCTGTGGAGCTGATGAATGGGGATTCAGGGCCAGCCCACTCACTCAAGACTAAACACACAGTCTTTCTCAGGGAGATGTCAGGGACAGTGCATTGTATAGGCAGGGAGTGTCTTAGTTGGGGCTTTATTGCTGTGAAGAGACACCGTGACCACTTCAGTCTTATAATGGGGAACATTTCACTGGGGCTGGCTCACAGTTCAGCGGTGTGGTCCATCCTCATCATGGTGGCGTGCAGGCATACACGGTGCTGAAGAAGGAGCTGAGAGGTCTACATCTGGATCCAGGAGGGGACTGGGTTCCACACTGGGGGTAGGTTAAGCCGGGCGTGGTGGCGCATGCCTTTAATCCCAGCACTCGGGAGGCAGAGGCGGGCGGATCACTGTGAGTTCGAGGCCAGCCTGGTCGACAAAGTGAGTCCAGGACAGCCAAGGCTACAGAGAGACCCTGTCTCGAAAAACCAAAAAAAAAAAAAAGAAAGAAAAAGAAAAAAAGAATGGAACACCTCAAAACCAACCCTGACAGTGACACATTTTCTCCAACACAAAGGCCACTCCCCCTAATAGTGCCACTCCCTATGGCCAAGCCTTCACATGCTTCAGTCTATGGGCGCCATACATGATCCTCTTATACTCAGATAAATATAAGAAAAGTGAATCCAAGCCATGCGTCTTGCACATGCCTGTAATCCCAGCACTAAGTCAGAGGATTGCCATGAGTTCCAGGCCTGTGCGGACTAAATTACACTCTAGGGGGAAAGAGAATAAGAGAGGAGCTTTTGGAGAGACTTGAAGAAAAAAAAAAAAAGATGCTCTATAGCTCTGGAGGAGAGCATGGCTGAGGAGGGAGAGGCGGCTCAACCAGCCTTGTGAGAATGACATTCCACATCTGCCCACAGGCGCTTCTGGTTGTGGGAGAGCTAGCTGTTCTTGCTCAGTCGTAGCCTCACTATCTGTCTCTGTCTCTGTCTTTGTCTCTGTCTCTGTCTCTGTCTCTGTCTCTCTCTCTCTCTCTGTCTCTCTCTCTCTCCCTTCCCCTCACCCTTCCCTCTCTCTCTCTCTCTCTCTCCCTCCTTCCCTTCCTCTCTCCATTCCCCCCTGCTGATGTCATCTCTACATCACTACAGTGTTTCTGGAAAGACTGTGGGTAATCACTGCCACTTAAGGAGTAGTCAAACTTTTGGATTCCAGGACCAATGTGCCCCATCCCTGTCCTACGGTCCCATGTCATAGCCATTAAGGAGCAACTGCAGGAGTAAAGTATGTGCAGTGGGGCAAGCCAATCAGCCGATCTCTTCCTCAGATAGGTGACTGATTCAGACCAAGGAGAGGGTAGACGTGTGGCTGTACATATTCATGTGTGAGGGTACATGTGCATGCACATAAATGCACACCCATGTAAGGCCAAAGGGCGTGCCTTTTTCTTTTCTTTTCTTTTAAAGATTTATTTATTAAGTATACAATGTTCTGCCTGCACACCAGAAGAGGACACCAGATCTTATTATAGATGGTTGTGAGCCACCGTGTGGTAGCTGGGAATTGAACTCAGAACCATTGGAAGAGCAGCCAGTGCTCTAAACCTCTGATCCATCTCTCCAGCCCAGCGTGCCTTTTTCAATCACTTCCCACCTTCTATTTTTATTTTTTGATGTTTTGGTTTTTTGTTTGTTTGTTTGTTTTAGTTTTAGCTTTAGTTTTGAGACAGGGCCTCTCTATGTAGCCTTGGCTGTCCTTGAAAGCACTATGTAGACCAGGCTAGCCTCAAATTCACAGAGCCCCATCTGCTTCTGGCTCCTAGGTCCTGAGATTAAAGGCATGCACTACCATTCCCAGCCCACCTAATATTTAGAGACAGGATCTCACACTAGAACCTGGAGCTCACAGACTCAGCTAAAATGTCTGGACAACATAGCCCAAGGACTCCCCTGTCTCTGCTCTGGGTTTACAGGTGTCTGCTGCTGCGTCCAGTTTTTTTGTATGTGTCCCTGTGTGCACAGATCCAAACTTGGGTCTTCATGCTTGCATGGCAGGCACTTTCCCAACTGAGCCATGGCCCAGCCCCCTGTGGAGCTCTACAATGCCATCAGGACTTGTGGAAGGGAGGGGGGCACTTGGGATGAGCACAGCCACAGACATCAGAGGGGTCACCAAGTAAACAGACTCTTGGGCAGTGTTCCTAAGCCGAAGGAAGCCTTCCTGGGCTTGGAGCTCGTTCAGTGGAAGCAAGCCAAGATATGCATTTATTATTTAAATCACTGTGAGGGTTGGCAGTGAAACTGCCTGGCTGACACACAACTGCTGGTCCTTTTCACCAGTGAAAGGTGAATTAGAAGAGGTTGTCTTAACCAGTGAACTGAGGGGGAAGAGAGAGGCTGTTTCACTCCCCAGACTTTATTATGGATGAATTGTTTCAACTGTTATTACTTGTTTGCAATGGAATTTTGTACACTTCCTTGTTCAGGAATCAGAAAGAGATCTGGAAACCGGAAACAGACATGTTCCACTCAGAAACTGACCATTAGGTTCTTAGGCAAAATATTTCCTCAATGTTCATCAGTTCTTACAAAATATCTTTTGGAGAATGACTAAAGAAGTAGAAAGTGGCCAGGCGTGGTGGCACACACCTTTAGTCCCAGCACTTGGGAGGTAGAGGCAGGAGGATTGCTGTGAGTTCGAGGCCATCCTGGTCTACAAAGTGAGTCCAGGATAGCCAGGGCGACAGAGAGAAAAAGAAAACAAACAAACAGAAGAAGTAGAAAGTGTCCAAGGAGCAAGCAATTTTGTTTGTTTGGGGTTTTTTTTGGTTTGGTTAGGTTTGGTTTGGTTTTGGTTTTTTCCAGACAGGGTTTCTCTGTGTAGCCTTGGCTGTCCTGAACTCGCTTTGTAGACCAGGATGGCCTCAAGCTCACAGAGATCCACCTGCCTCTGCCTCCCAAATGCTGGGATTAAAGGCATGAGCCACCATGCCCAGCCTTGTTTAAAGTTTTTTGAGACAGGGTTTCGCTGTCTCACTCTGTAGTCCAGGTTTACTTCAAACTTAGAGATCTGCCTGCCTCTGCTTCCCAAGTGCTGGGATTATAGGCAAGCGCCACCACTGCACAGCTCTAAAATCCTTATCTTCCCCCTACTCACTTACAGATGAGTTTGAACATGAGGGCTTCTCTGTGGATGATGCAAACACAAGCAGGCCCTGATGACTTTTGGGAGGGAGCTGGAGGTGGCCGGGGATCAGAAGATCCATGAGCTGTACTCTTGCCCTTGCCCCTAGAGCGGGTATCATCCATCTGTTTGTGTTTGTGACAGGTCTTGCTCTGCCTGCAGTCTGACCTAGAATTCAAGATCTAGCCCAGCTGGCTCTTACTCTTGGCCTCAGCCTTCCGAGTGCCAGGATCAGAGTAGTGCACCACTGCGTGTGACTCTGAAAGCAGTTGTTTTGGTTGGTTGGTTGGTGGGTGGGTGGGTGGGTTTGTTTGTTTTTTGAGACGTTCCTCTGTGTAGATTCTGCTGTCCTAGACTCACTTTGTAGACCAGGCTAGCCTCGAACTCACAGAGATCCGCCTCCCGAGGGTTTTTGTGGTTTTGTTTTTGTTTTGTTCTGTTTGTTTTGTTTTGTTATTATTTTTGCTTGTTTGGTTTTGGTTTTCTGTGGCTTTTGGGGGAGTTTTGTTTTGTTTTGTTTTGTTTTTTGTTTTTTTGTTTTCTCTTTCTGTGTAGCCTTGGCTGTCCTGGACCTTGCTGTAGACTAGGCTAGGCTGGCCTCAAAAACACAGAGATCCGCCTGCCTCTATCTCCCGACTCTGAAAGCATTTTTAGTAACCTGAAGTCATGCCTTTGGGCTCATTTAGTCTGACGTGAAAAATGAGTTATTCTCACACATTCCCGCATCTCTTCCCAACCTAAATTACGATTATTCTCAACATTAGCAAGCACAAAACCTTGTTTGGTTTGAATAAAGTGGGCAGCTTCCCTGACACAAATATTGTGTCTGTCTTTCCTGGATTAGTCGCAGCGGCCCCTCCCAGCTGTGCAGGGTGCCATTCCCTGAAGGGAAAACCTCAGGGTTCAATACAGACCAGGCCTTGTAGGCGTTGACTCTGGTCTTCAGGTCACCTGAGCTTTCAGCTTATTCTGAAAGACTGTAATCTAACCTTAGATCTTGCCAGGTGTCTGTGGCCAACTTTGCCCAGGGTGCTTTTCCTCCACCCAGAACCAGGAAGGGAATGCTGGTGGTTAGGCAGCTGTAGGAGAGTCAGCTTTAAGAGTCCTAATTACTAGTTTAAATAACAGAGTACACTGGGCTCTGGTAACACGATATATTTTACTGGGCTTGTTCATACACATGACGAACAGAAGCTACAGTTAATGCACCTTAAAGTTACTTATCTGAGGCCCTGGCATCTGGAATTATTGTAGGGAATAGGGTTGGGGGACTGGTAGCTCTCAAATGTCTTCCCCCGCCATGGCCAGTGACAGGCCTAGCAAAGACGTCTCAATCCTGTCTCCTTCAGATCACCTAACTCACGGGGATTGTTTTTACTAATGCATACTAAACTTGTGTTTCCCGGGGTAATTTATGAGCCTGACCTTTGATGAGTTCGGGTGTCCTCTAATAAAAATGTCACTGAATGATTCACGAGGAGAAAGATGGACTTGAAACTTCAGATATTCAGAAACGCTCTCTGCTCTCTGACCAGGAAAGCGGCTTGGCTTTGCCACTGGCCACTCACTCCAAGGCCCTGGGTTTCTTAGCTCCTTTCTGTCTTTGAACATTTTTGTGATAGATCTTGGCAGCAGAAGGCCTGGCCTCAGAGGGACAACCTGAGAGTTCAAGGGCACAGCCTGGCCCAAACAGAGAAACAAAGAGAGCTAAGGTTTCTGGGGTTGGGTGGCTTTCTACAGCCAAGGAGCAGTTTGCCTCAATGGACTAACAAAACCCCTTAGGGCCTAGAGTATTAATTGCCTAGGACAACCAGCACAAGGTTCCAAAACCCAGCACTCTGGGGAAGAGTCTGTTCTGTGCCTTTTGACTTTTTGTTTTTCTTTGTTTCTTTTGTTGTTGTTGTTGTTTTTGTTTCCCTTTTCTCCTTTAGCACTAGGATTTGAACCCAGAACCTTACACTAAGCTATACCCCAAATCCATGCCTTTCTCTCTCTCTCTTTAATGATTTATTTATGTATTATTTATTTTTATGTTCATTGGTGTTATTCTTGTTTGTATGTGTGTGTGAGGATGTAAGATCTCCTGGAACTGAAATTACAGACAGTTGTAAGCTGCCATGTGGGTGCTGGGAATTGAACCCAGGACCTTTGGAAGAGCAACCACGGTTCTTAACCACTGAGCCATCTCTCCAGCCCCCCATGCCTTTCTCTTAGCAATTGATGTTGCTACCACTCCTTGGTGACCTATGAAATAAGATCACATGTTACTCATCCTGGCCTCCTTGGCCATTTAGCCTTTTCCCTGTACTCTTAACATTTTTCCCCTCTGCTTTTGTCTCTCTCCAAGTCTCTTCTCTTGCAAAGACATCAATCACACAGAGTTAGGGCCCACCTTAGTCCACCCAATATGATTGCATTTTAATTAATAACACCAGCAACCACCTTGCTGCCCTCCCCACCCACCCCCTAGGGGAGAGAGTCATATTCTGAGCAACCTGTGTTGAGAAGGTGCCATGTTCATCTGGGGTGCCATCACAACAATGCAGTCCGAGTATTATTATCCAAAGTATCTGGGATCAGGCTGGAGAGGCGGCTCATTAGATAGGAGCAGCAGTTTAGATCCCGGCACCCACACTGAGGAGAAATTCACAAATACCTGTAACTCTAAGCTCCAAGAGATTCAAAGTTCCCTTCCCTTCAAAGGTGACTTCCATGGTCACCTGCTTGTGTGCGTGCGCGCACACACACACACATACACACACACTTATTTTTTGTTTTTTGTTTTTTGGGTTTTTTTTTCCAAGATAGGGTTTCTCTGTGTAGCCTTGGGTATCCTGGACTCGCTTTGTAGATCAGTCTAGCCTCGAACTCATAGAGATCCCCCTGCCTCTGCCTCCTAAGTGCTGAGATTAAAAAGAAAAACAGTTGCAGATTTTGGATCATTTCAAAAGTGGAATTTTTGGATTAATGGTCCTCAACCAATCAGATTAGGTGATGTAAATCGTGGAGATTTATCTCTTCATGGTTCTGGAAGCAAGGAGCCCAAGATCAAGGTGACAGCAGGTTCTGACTCTGGTGAGGGAACTTTTTCTGAACAAAAGGAATCCACCAGTTCACTGTGTCCTCATGTATCAGAGACTGGGAGCTAGCTGCCTTGCACCTCCTTATTGGGCACCAACCCCCTCATGACCTCATCCAAACCTACTTATTGCCTTGGGGGCCCCATCTCCAAACATCATCACTTTGGGGGTATGGTAGTCATGTTAATTTAAATGTTAATTTGATGCAACCTTAAATCATCTGAAAAGAAAGTCTCAGTGAGGACTTGCCTGGATATGGGGGTGGGGCACCTTGATTATGTTAATAAGTATGGGCAGTAAGCCAGGTGAGGTGGCACTCGAACTGTAGTCTCAGCACTCAGGGAGGCAGAGGCAGGCAGACCTCTGTGAGTTTGAGGACAACATGGTCTACAATGTGAATCCAGGACAGCCAGGGCTACACAGAGAAACCCTGTCTGGAAAAACAATAAATAAGCTGGGCATGGTGGCACACACCTTTAATCCTAGCACTCAGAGAGGCAGAGGCAGAGACAGGTGGGTCTCTGTGAGCTCTAGGCCAGCCTAGTCTACAAAGAGAGTCTAGCACAGCCAGGACTATTACACAGAGAAACCCTGTCTCGAGAAACCAAAAAAAGGGCCTTGGTGGCACATGCCTTTAATCCCAGCACTCGGGAGGCAGAGGCAGGTGGATCATCATGAATTCGAGGCTAGCCTGCCTGGTCTACAAAAGTGAGTCCAGGATAGCCAGGACTGTTAAAAAGAGAAGCCCTATCTCAAAAAAACTAATAGAAAGAAAGAAAGAAAGAAAGATGGATGGATAGATAGATGGATAGATAGATGGTAGATAAATAGATAGATAGATAGATAGATAGATAGATAGATAGATAGATAGATAGATAGATAAGGGCAGTACCATTCCCTGGGCTTGGGTTCTAGGATATATGTGAGGTGTTTTTATTGCCACAATGACTCACCATGACCAAAAAGCAAATCAGGGAGGAAAGCGTTTCTTTAGCTTATCCTTCCAAATCACAGTTTATCACTGAAGGAAGTCAGGACAGGACCTCAAGCAGGGCAGGAACCTGGAGGCAGGAGCTGATGCAGTAGGCCATGGAGGGGTGCTGCTTACCAGCTTATTCCCCATGGCCTTGCTCAGCCTTACAGAACCCAGGACCTCCCAGCCCAGGGTTGGAAGCACTCACAACAGGCTGGGCCCTCCCCACCAGTCACTAATTGTAAGGAAAGGCCTTACAGCTGCCTCTGTTTGTTTTTTCAAGACGGGGTTTCTTTGTGTACCTTGGCTGTTCTGTATTTGCTCTGTAGACCAGACTGGCCTGGAACTCACAGCACACTGCCTGCCTCCGCCTCCCAGAGGGCTGGGATTACAGGTGTGCACACCATCAAGCCCGGCCACAGCTGGATCTTGTGGTGGACATTTTCTCAATCGAGGTGCCCTCCTTTCAAGGCAGCTCTAGCTTGTGCCAAGCTGACACAAACCTAGCCAGGACAAGGCAGAAAAAATGATTTGAGTAGCAAGCTAGTACAAATGTATTCCCTCTCTGCTCTTGACCATGGGTGTGAGGTGGCCAGGTGCTTCAAGTCCCTGTCACACTGACTTCCCTGGAATGACAGGTATGACCTGGAATTGAAGCCAAGTGAATACTTTCTGTCACGTGCTTTTGTCACAGCAACAGAGAGGAAAGTAGGACAAAGGGTTAGATCTTCCACAGGATTAGGGTGTGACATATATATTCCTTCCAACACACCTCATATATCTATGAGGTAACACACACACACACACACACACACACACACACACACACACACACACCTGCCTGACTACCCACCTCCCTGAGCAGCAAACAGGAACAGAGTTCTTGAATTCTACAGTCCTCTGCTGTGCAAAGGTTCCAGCTACTGGCATCAGACGACCCCCAGGTCAGTCTAAAAACCCATGCTGTGCCTCTAGAACCTGCATGCCGCACTCCCCACCCAACCTTCTCGTGGGAGAGGGGACAAATGGAGAAGGTCACTTCCCCTCCTCCCTCAGAAAACTGGGCTGGCTAGTCGGCAGAGCGAATTCTCAAGGGAATGCTGCCCAGCTCCAGAAGTGGCCCCGGGAGCTGGCAGTGTCCCCTGATTGGAAATAACCCCAAGGGAGGGACAACCTGGCTGGGACCCAGGCTGATGGTTCCCTCCTGGGCTCCCACAGACCGGTTTAACAGGAACTGCCCTTTGCCCCCCTTAAATTGTTCGCCTTAGCACAACCGGCTGAGGAGACATCTTGTATTTCACTTTTAATGGCAGTCCTTGTCCTAGGTCTCGGCACCCAAGCCACACTCCAGGGCTGCATGACCTTTCTGCTCTCTAGCCCTTCACTGCCCTTCCTGCCCCTACCCCAGGGGTTTAAGTAGGCACCATCCGCTGTTTGGGAACACTGTGCCCCGTCACTATTAATAATGCATGCAGAGAGGCCTTCTCTGAGGAGCTCAGCGTGCTTTCCAGGCATTATCTAATTAGCCCTCGCCACATCCCGGTGAGGTTCAACAGATGCCACTCTCCAGCGAAGAAGCCATCGGGGAGAAGCACTCACTGAAGCAGAGCTGCTAAGAGACACAGGCCTCCTCCCAGGCTCTCCAGCAAAGCAGAAGGCATACAGACCTTACCCAAGAAGCGGGTGATGCTCACGTACATGAAGAAGCAACTGTACCCATGCCTAACAACATTACTGACACAGCAAGACGACGCCACAGATTGGCCACAAACACCAACGCTTGGGAGATCATGGAGTGAGTGTGGGAGGTGTCTGTGGTATATTTCCACAAGTTTCAGCTTCTAGTCAGGGCATCTAAACCTCAGTATGGCGCCAGTAAGATGGCTCAGCCCTTATGTATACCTGCTGCCAAGTCTGACGATCTTAGTTCAATCCCACGGCCTGACACAGTAGAAGGCAAGAACTGACTTCTGCCTCTGACTCCACACAAGCACTGTGACACATGGGTGGGGACACACATGTGTGTACACACGCACAGACACACACACACACACAGACACACACACACACACACACACACACACACACACACTTCTATCAATCAATACATAAAATAAATTTAAAAAGAAAACATAATAAAAAATAAATTACAGCCAGGTGTAGTGGCCCATGTCTTTACTCCCAGGGAGTCAGAGCAGGCAGATCTCCGAATTTGAGGCCAGCCTGGTCTACAAAGGAAGTCCAGGACAGCCAGGACTGCATGAGAAACCTTGTCTCAAAAAACCAAAAACTAGCTAACTAACTAACTAGATGAATGATGAAAATTGGGGTGGGTGGGTGGTAAAGTAAATAAATAAGTAAATAAACAAACCAGGTGGGGCTGGAAAGGTGGCTCAGGGGTTAAGAGCACTGACAGAGGGCCAGGGTCCAGGCAATGCACATAAAATATAAACAAATAAATAAATGAATAATAGTTTTAAAAAGTTATTTAGGTGATTGGCTCTGTTTCTCTAGGCAAGCATGAATTCACGGTTTTTTCACTGTTTTTCAGGCAAGGGGAAATAGGTTATCACCTATGAAGTGTCCCACTGTGCATCATCCCAGACTGGCCTCAAACTCACAATCCTGCCTCTGCCTCCAGTTGCAGATGTGCAACCTACTGTTGCCCGTCCCTTCTGAGAATCACCTGTCTCCTCCATAAGAGACTGGTGGGGCTAGGGGTGTGCTCAATGGTAGAGAGAACACTGCCTCAATGAGCAAGTTCCATCCAGACATGCAAACTACTAATAGTAATAGCAGTAACAGCTGGGCATGGCCATCCATGCCTGTAATCCCAGACTAAGAGACTGAGTGAGGAGAATCTCAGATGCCAGGCAAGCCTGGACCATGGCGTAAGGCCCTGTGTCTACAAACTGAAAAAGAATTAGTGGGACTGAAAGTGTAGCATTGTGGCAGTGTAATGTGACTATTTTCCAGTGTGGCAGTGCAGGGAGTTGAATGGACCCCTCTGCATGAGGAGCTGGTGTCTCACCAATGAATGAGCCACCTGGTACTTTGAGCTTTCTGAACTATGCAACCAGGAGTGTGGGCTGGCATAGTGACCTGGATTTTACAACTGAGCCAGTTAAGCCTAAATTTCAATCTGACTGAAGGCCAAGATGGCCAGATTAAACATTATATCTGAGTGTGTCTGAGAGGGCGGATCTGGATAAGATTAGCAGTTGAACACATGGGCTGAGGAGGGGAATGGGGGGGTAAGCTGTCTTCCCCAACATAGGTGGGCTCCACCCAACCTATGGAAGGCCAGAGTGGAGCGGAACAAAAGGCCAAAAAAAAAAAACAAAAACAAAAACAAAAACAAAAATCAAAAAAAGGAGGCACTTGCCCTTCTTTCCTGTCTCCAGCTTGAGCTGAGCTGGTTCATCTTGTCTCAAGTCCTTGGCCTGGGCGTTATGCCATCACCGGCTCCTCTGGTTCTCAGGCCATGGGATTCTTGCTGTGTCAGACACCATCGCTGCTTACTAACTCAGCTCCCCTCTTCCTCCAGGCTGCAAGAGTTTGACATTTCCCACCCCTCAGTCTGGCAAGGCCATTTGGCTTGCTTTCACCAATGAACGGTGGGCTAAATGGTGTTCATCACTAGCAGGTGGGAGCCTTTAACTGTTGCTGCAGGTCTCCCCAGCTTTCTTCCCTCTGTGGTCACAGGGAAAGGACACGCTGAGACAGGCCTGCAGCTGCCAGGTTGCAGGAGAGGACTGCCATGACCCGAATTGCCCCGTTGGCTTGGATCTCACTCAAACGTACAAGGCTGGGGTGCAGTGGTGGAGAGGGTGATTAGCATGCCAGAGGCCACAGGTTCAGTCCCTGGCACCAAAATAAACAAAAAGAAAAACCAGGAGCAAAGAATACCTTTGTTCCCTTTGTTTTTGTTTTGTTGTTGTTTCATTTTTTTTATGGCTGTCCTGGACTCGCTTTGTAGACCAAGGCTGGCCTCGAACTCACACCCACCCACCTGCCTCTGCCTTCCTGAGTGCTGGGAATAAAGGCCTGCACCACTGTGCCTGGCATCATTTTTAATTTTTTAATTTTACTTTTATTTACTTACTGAGTAAGGGTATGTGTGTGCCCTCATGTGAAGGTCAGAGGGTAACTTACAGGAGTCGGTTCTTTCTTTGCGCTCTGTGGGTTCTGGGAATCAAACTCACGTCTTCATGCTTGGCAGCAAGTGCTTTTACCTGATAGGCCATCTCTTTGCCCCCTTCTTTTTATTTTGGAGACAGCATCTTACCATGTAGGCTAAACTGACCTTGAAATTACTTCATGTGTGGGGGTGTGGGGCGTGTGTGTGTGTGTGTGTGTGTGTGTGTGTGTGTGTGTGTGTGATGTGTGTGCATGTCTATGTCCATGTCTGCACACATATGAGTTCAGGCATGAATGTTGAGGTTAGAGGATAATTGTCCTCCATTTTGTTTGAGACAATGTCTTGCCACTGCATATGCCAAGGGAGCTGTTCCCTACAAATCTGGGGGGGGGGGGGGTTCTGCAGTTTCTGCCTCCTATCTCACAGCTCTTGGCTTTATGTGGGTTCTGAAGATTTAAGCTCAGGTCTTTACACTTTCAAATTCAGAAGCCTGGTGTGGTGGCTCACACCTTTAATCCCAGCACTCGGGAGGGAAAGGCAGCCTGATCACTGAGTTCAAGGCCAGCCTGGTCTACAAAAAGAGTCCAGGACAGCTAAGGATACACAGGGAAACCCTGTCTCAAAAAACCAAAACAACAACAACAACAAAAACAAAAGCAAAAAGAAAAACAAATTCAGATCTTCACATATGTAAGGCAAGCATTTTACCCACTAAACAAGATTTTTTTTGTTCTTGGGGAGGGGGGGACACACACACAGAATCTCTCTATGTAACCCAATCTGGCCTCAAACCCATGATTCCCCTGCCTCAGCCTCAGAGGCAAACCCAGCTAAAAGGATGGTCACCATTTCGCTTTGGTCATTACTATGTCTTAGCCTAGTCTGGCCTTACTGATGCACCTTCCAGCATACCCGGTCAGTACAGTGTCTGCTCTGCCGCAGTGATCAGCTGAAGCAGGCTGCTGATCTCACTGAAACCAAAAGACGTTCAGGGATGAGGCAATTGTAAGAAAGTGAAATTGCGACCATTATAGAAAATAAGTCTTTCTCCCCTGGTGGGAGTGAACTACTGGGACCATAGGCACAATCTCTCAGAAAAGAAGGAACTTTACCTGACTCAGAAGTGAGCCAGAGCAAAAGCGACAGCTGCAAACTGTAGACATAGGCAGTTGGCCCTGGACCGCAGAAACAAACAAGTCCCTAATTTTTTAAGCCACTTTGACAATTTTGTTCCTTGTTTTTCATTTTGCAGTTTGTATTTTAGTAGCACAGACTAGCAATGCTCCACAAAGGCAGAGCTCTTGAGTTTGATGCCCCAGCATCTCTCTCCCTCTCTCTCCCTCTCCCTCTCCCTCTCCCTCTCTCTCTCTCTCTCTCTTACACACACACACACACACACACACACACACACACACACACTAGCTGATAGTTGCATAGCTACAAAGATACAGACCTGCATATATTTTTATAATCGATGTATTATCTTCCAGAGACATTAAATGTTGGCTTCTCTTAGGTTGCAAATATTCCCAAGAAAGGCAACAGAATTGAATCTTGGAGGCAGAAAGGATTTAAAGAAACATCTGGCCTGGCGTGGTGGCGCACGCCTTTAATCCCAGCAGTCGGGGGGCAGAGGCAGGAGGATCTCTGTGAGCTCGAGGCCAGCCTGGTCTACAAAGTGAGCCCAGGACAGCCAAGGCTACACGGAGAGACCCTGTCTAGAAAAAAAATTTTAATTAAAAAATAAATAAAAGAAACATCTGGTCTGTCACCTTTGGTAGGTGAGGGACCAAGAGACAGAAAGGTAAGTTTGTTTACAGGACAACCTCCATTCCAGGCTTCCTCCTGATTTCTGATCCCATCACCATTAGGCTGTGCCCTGTCAGGGTCCATTAAAAGGAGATAAGGTCCCTGGAGTTCCCGGCAGCATGGCTGGCACAATTTCGATAACCAACAATGGCCAAGTGCTTTTTATCACTCACTCATGTTGTACGATTAAAGTGGTGGGTGGAGACAATAAATAACTGACAGTCCCCTTATCAGTTATACTGAGAATATTCTACAGAACAGAGAAAGAGCATAGACCTTGAGCTGATGCCAGGCCCTTGAGCTGGACCCAGGAACAGCCCACTATTGTTTGGCAAGGTAAGTTGGCTCAGAGTCTTTTGTGGTAGCTGGGGATACTCAGGCCGTACTTTCCCAGCACTCAGCATCCTACCTGATTCTCACAAGAGACCTGGAACTGGTCTGATGAGAGCAGGGGTGCAGCAGAGCATCACTGCAGTGCAGCACTCGGGGAAAGGAGGCAGGAAGAACAGGAGTTCAAGGCCAGCCTGGGCTGCGCGAGACCCTGTTTCAAAACAAGTCAAAGGAGGAGGAAGGAGAAAGAAGAGAAGGAAGAGGAAGAGGAGGAAGAAGAAGGGGGCTGGAGAGATGACTCAGTGGTTAAAGGCAATGACTGCTCTTCCAAAGGACCTGAGTTCAATTCCCAGCACCCACATGGCAGCTCACAATTGTCTGTAACTCCAAGATCTGACATCTTGACACAGATATACATATATGCAGGCAAAAATAAAATAGGAGGAGGAGGACAAAGAAGAAGAAGAAGAAGAAGAAGAAGAAGAAGAAGAAGAAGAAGAAGAAGAAGAAGAAGAAAAGGAGGAGGAGGAAGAGCACCAGGTGAAGTGGAAAGAGCTTTTCTATTGAAATTCTAACAATCACTGCTATGATAGGATTCAGGCAGCCACAGGTGGCAGACTGTGACTTGCTTACCCCCTTTGTCCAGTCCCAATCCGATCAACAGAAGCAAGAATAAAGCTTCCTTCTGCTGAGAGGACACAGGACAGAACATAGATAGACAGAAGCAAAACCATCCAAGCAAAGCCCAGGCTATCGAAAGCAATGGGGATCAACTATGGTGTTCAGTATTAAAATGGAGCCCTGGACCAGCAGGATGGCTCGGTGGGTAAAGCCATTTGCCACATACCTAATGACCTGAGTTCTATCCCTAGATATCGCATAGTAGGAGGAAAGAACCAACTCCCACAAGATGTCCTCTGACCCCCACACATCCACACCATGTCATGGGTATCCCCCAACACAAACACATAGAGGTACGTGTATGTGTACACACACACACACACACACACACACACACACAAATATTTCTTTTAACGGTAGCTCTAGGGCTTGGGAAATGTCTTTGTGGATAAAGTGCTTGCCCTGGAAGCATCAGGACATGAATTCAAACCTCCAGAATCCACATAAATCTAGACACATCAATCTCAATGATACTATGGTAAGTCCGGGGGAAGACAGGAGAGCCTTAGGAGCCCACAAGCCAGCTGGGCTGGCACGAAGAGCAGCAACCAAGGTGGAAGGTGAGGACCAAGGTTGTCTTAGAACCACATGAGCATCAGGTTACACATGCTTCACACACACACACACACCAAAAATGGTAATTGTAGTGCTTTCAACTGAAATGGTCCACATAGACCTCCTCCCCACCTCCCCCCAGACAGGGTTTCTCTGTTTAGCCTTGCCTGTCCTGGACTTGCTTTGTAGACCAGGCTGGCTTCCAAATCACAGCAATCTGCCTACCTCTGCCTCCCAAGTGCTGGGATTAAAGGCATGCACTACCATGCCTGGCTTAGACTGTTGTGTTGTTGTTTTGTTTTGTTTTTTTTAATGTACATTGGTGTTCTGCCTGCTGGCAGGTGTGTGTGAAGGCGTCAGATCCTCTGGAAATGGAGTTACAGACAGTTGTGAGCTGCAATGTCAGTGCTGGGAATTGAAGGTTTTTTTGTTTGTTTGGGTTCATTTGTTTGGGTGTTTTGAGGAAGAGTTTCTCTGTTTAGCCTTGGCTGTCCAGGCTGGCCTTGAACTCACATCAATTCTCCTGTCTCTGCCTCCTGAGTGCTGGAATTAAAGGCGTGCACCACAACATCTAGCTAGGTGCTGGGAATTGAACCTGGATCCTTTGGTTTGGGGTTTTTTGTTTTGTTTTGTTTTGTGTTTTGTTTTTTGAACAGGGTTTCTCTGTTTAACAGCCCTGGATGTCCTCAACTCACTCTGTAGGCCAGGCTGGCCTCGAACTCACAGAGATCCACCTGCCTCTGTCTCCCAAGTGCTGGGATTAAAGGCATGAGCCACCACACCCAGCTGAACCTGGGTCCTGTGGAAGAGCAGCCAGTGCTTTTAACCACTGATTCATCTCTCCAGCCCCAGATTTCTTTCTCTGAATACTTCCTCACCAGCAGTGAAACTGTTTGAAAAGGATTAGAAGGTGTGGCTTTATTGGAGGCAGTGTGTTACTGGAGGTGGGCTTTGAGGTTTCAAAAGCTTATGCCAGGTCCAGTTTCCACACACACACACATACACACACACACACATCATAAATGAGGGGTTGTGCTTTTGTTTGTTTTGTTTTTGTTTTTGTTTTTGTTTTTTGAGACAGGGTCTCTCTGTGTTGGCCTTGGCTGTCCTGGACTCCCTTTGTAGACCAGGCTGGCCTCGAACTCACAGGGATCCTCCTACCTCTGCCTGCCCAGTGCTAGGATTAAAGGCGTGTGCCAACACACCCAGCGAGGGGTTGTGTTTTGAGACAGAATCTTACTACATAGCCATGGCTGGCCTGTTATTCAGTATATAGCACAAACTGGTTGCCCACAGCCACTTGATTGCTGTGACTGCGATGTACACCACTACTCCTAGCTCCAGCGGTTCCCTTAGATTGGTTAAAGTACAGTGCATCCCCTCAAAGACCCCAGCAGCACGCTCCTCTTTCTCTAAAACACACAGGGGTTTTGTTCTTCCCAAAGACAAAATTCTGGGATTTATCTGATCTCCCCTTTGTTCAAGCAAATCATTTTTCCAATCTGGGTTCAGAAGCAGCTGTGGCTACTGCAAAGTGACCTACTCTTTCTCACACTTGGCCTCGGCGACGGGAAGAAAATCAGACAAACTGCAAAGGTGTGCTCCACATTTCATCCCACATTACAGAAAAAAAAAAAAAAACCACCCTCCCAAGTACAGTAATCCTGGGTTCCAAGTGTCAGCTAGGACAGGGGATGGATGGATGGATTGACGGAAGCTGCAAAGCTAATGAATTGGTGGTTGGGGGTGCAGCTCTGGAGTTGCCCCAAAGCAGGGCAGGGGAGTCCTGACATAGAGCCATTCCTGGTTAAGGTGGCCATTGTCTGCAGCCACCCACATCCACAAGGACACTCTGCATCTCTCCTTCCCTCTTTCCTTCCTTCCTTTTTTTCCCTAATTAGTAGGACCACATTAGCAAGGAAGCCCAAAACCCATCAGAGTAGCCTGGAACTCTCAGGTGGCATCTTGTCTCAGCCTCCCAAGTGCCTAGGATTACAGGCATGTGTGATGTCACGGTGAGTTCAAAACACTCAACTGCCCCCCCCTCTTCTTTTTTGTTTTTTGTTTTGTTTTGTTTTTTGTTTGTTTGGTTGGTTGGTTTGGTTTGGTTTGGTTTTTTTCAAGACAGGGTTTCTCTGTGTAGCCTTGGCTGTCCTGGATTCACTTTGTAGACCAGGCTGGCCTTGAACTCACAGAGATCCACCTGCCTCTGCCTCCTGAGTGCTGGAATTAAAGGTGTGCGCCACCACCGCCCAGCCTGCCCCCCTCTCAAGATGTCGCCCTATTCAAAGGCTTAAGCAAAACTTTCAGGCTCCCTAATGTGCCGGTTTCTCCTTCTGGTTCCTTATCCTACATGAGCAAGACTACGTTGCAGCCACACTAATTGTGCCAGGAATGTGCTGTTAATGACCAGCTGTATGTCTTGCCGAGGGGGCCAGCTATCTGAAATCACCCAGGTGAAAAACGATACACCAAGACACATGCCGGCAAAACAGACACGCAGGCATAAGCAGTGAAGGATGGATAAGCTTGGGACTGTGCCAGTGTTTTACTATTTGGTACTGTTCTAGGGATAAAAACCCAGGGCCTAATGCATGCTAGATGAACCCCCTACCTCTGAGCCACATTCACAGTGCCCAATGTCAATTTTACAGTGTTTCATTGATGTTTTGGCTTGGGTTGTTTGAGGTTTATTATTATTATTGTTTTTTTTTTTTTGCGTGTCTGTATGCACACACGTACATGCTAGGTTATACATGTATAGAGGTCACAGAACAACTTTTATCTTCCACCACTGGGGATTGAACTCAGATAGTCACATTTGGAGGCAAATGCCTTTACCTGCTAAGCCATCTCACTGGCCCTATTTTTTTTTTTTCAGACAAGACCTCATTGTGTAGTAAGGGCTAGCCTTGAACTCAAGATCCTCCTATCTCAGCCTTCCAAGTGCTAGCATGACAGATATATGCCACGTTGATATTTGATCCCATTGTGAATCCCGAGACTGTGAACAGTAAAAACCTGTTTCTAATTGTGGTGTGGCTCAGCCCTAGCACTCACTTTTAATCCCAGAACTTTCTGCTTATTGTAAACAGGTGGTTGTAGTGTGGCTCAGCCTTGGAACACACCTTTAATCCAAAAGCTTTCTCTAAACAGGATTAAATAAAATTAACCCTAGATCAAAAGGCAGAGCAAGTAACTAGCTGACAGGAATTAAACAGAAAGATCTTGGATTAAAGGTGTGCACTAGGGCTGAGCCACTCCACAACTAGAAACAGGCTTTTACAGTGCACGGTGTATGTCAGGGCTCACAATGTGATCAAACGTCCTGCAACTTTTCTCACTTTGTTATCTCACCATGTCTCTATCCTCACCCACAGACCTGGGCCATGCACACGTTAGGTGTGTACTCCATCACTGAGCTATATCATCAGATCTCTTTTTACTTCTCATTTTGAGATACTCTCCCTAAATTTCCCAGCATGGCCTTTTCAACTCCTCCTCCTCCTTGTGATCATCCCATCTGCTTGGGTTAGAATCAAGCACCACCAGGCCCGGTTTATTTAATTCTCTATGAGCTGGTGGTTTGCTACCGGAGGCCACCCCTCCAAGGTTAACCAATTCCTAAAAAAAAAAAAGAAAGAAAGAAAGAAAGAAAGAAAGAAAGAAAGAAAGAAAGAAAAAAGAAAATAGGGGAAGCATCTTCTTGTAAGTGTGCCTCTCAAATGTATACCAACCCATCCACTGGCCACACCCAACTACTTCCATTTTGCTCTGTTACAGTCTGGTCCCTGGGTATCTGCCATAGTCAATTCAAAGCCAGAGTTACCAAGCAGCTATAAATAGGCCACGCCCGGCCCTGCCCCATCCTCCCCCCCCCCCACCCCCCAGCCCAGTGAAATATTTCAAACCTGCCAACCCTGAGCCTGTGTGTTAATTACTTTTCCCATCGACATGATAAAATACCTGACAAAAGCAACTTAAGAGAAGAAGGGGTTATTTGGTCTCACAGTTTGAGGGTGCAGGCCATCAGGCACTGGATACATGATGGTCATGCCACACTTGAAACAAAGGAGCAGAGAGGGATGAATGATGGTCCTCAGCTTACTTCTCTCTATTCAGTTGGGATTCCAGCACCTGGGATGGGTCCATCCACGTTCAGGGTGGGTCTTGTCTTCGACGTGCCCAGAGGCATATTGTCCAGAGGATGACAAATCCAGGAAACCTGACAGCTGAAGGTTGCTCATCATAGCCTGCTTCCTCTACCCTGACCATCCATTCCTGGCTCCTGCCTCCGCCTCCTGATTGACACACATGATCATAATCCCCTCTGTGGCTCCTCGTGGCATGGCATGGCATGGCCTCTCCTCCTGAGAACTGTAAGTAACACACTTCAGAGAGCAGAGAAGGGCTTCTGCTCAGTCAACTCTCAAACTGGAAATGTAAATAGCATACACAGATAGCCCAAAGGTAGAAACAACCCAAGAGTCCATCCAGCAATGTCTGGATAAATAAAATGTGCTTTGTCCTTCCAATGACATATCATTCAGCTTTAAAAAGAAAACCCTGTCGCATGCTATAACATGAATGAACCTTGAGGACATTATGCTAAATAAAATACGTCAGATAAAAAAAATTTTTTTAATTCTTTTTGAAAGAATATTTTTTGATTAAATTGATACAAAGAACCTAGAGTCATCAAATTCATAGAGAGAAAGGATAGAGGTAGGAGATGGGCATGATGGAGAGTGGAGAGATTAGAGAGAGGAACTGCATTTGTGCTTTTTTTGTTTTTTGAGACAAGGTTTCTTTATGGAACTTTGGCTGTCCTAGACTCACTTTGTACACTAGGCTGGCCTGGAACTCACAGAGTTCCTGCCTCTTCCTTCCTGAGTGCTGGGATTAGAGGCATGGAAGCGTTTGCCACTGTATCCAGCTGTTTTGTTTTTGTCAAGACAGGGTTTGCCTATGTAACACTGGCAATCCTGGAACTTGCTCTATAGACAGGGCTAACCATGAACCGAGATTCACCTATCTCTGCCTCCCATGTGCTAGACTAAAGGTGGGCCACCCTCAGCTGTGGTTTCTTGTTTTGTTTTCTTTTCTTTTCTTTGATTTTTTTGAGACAGGGTTTCTCCGTGTAGCCTTGGCTGTCCTGGATTCACTTTGTAGACCAGGCTGACCTCCAACTCACAGACATTGCCTGACTGTGTCTCTTGAGTGCTGGGATTAAAGGCGTGCGCCACCACGCCAGACTTGAAGCTGCGTTTTTGTTTTTGTTTAGTTTTTTTGAGACAGGTTTTCTCTGTGTAGCCTTGGCTGACCTGAAACTCACTCTATAGACCAGGCTGGCCTTGAACTCAGAGATCCTCCTGCCTCTGCCTCCCAAGTGCTGGGATTACAGGCATGTGTCTTGTGTATGTGCGTTTTGTGTTGTGTTTGTTTGCTTTTTTTTTTTTCAAGACAGGGTTTCTCTGTGTAGCCTTGGCTATCCTAGACTCACTTTGTAGACTCACAGCAATCCACCTGCCTCTGCCTCCCAAGTGCTGGGAATAAAGGCATGGGCCACCAGGGCCAGCTCAGCATTTCTGTTTTAAAGGATAAAAGAATGTTCTGGAAATAAGTGGTAATGATTGGACAAATACTGTAAATATGTGTACTGACACTAAATTATATACTTAGAAATGATTAAGAGCCAAGCACGTTGATCTATGCTTATAATCCTAGCTCTCAGGAGTCCAAAAGTTCAAGGCCAGCCTGTTCCACAGAGTGAGTTCCCCCGGGCCACCTCTGTTAGATCACACCCTGTGTAGCGTCTGCCTTTTGCCACATGCTCAGGACCTAAGCCAGAATTCAACACATCCCCCATTCGGCCCCAGTGACACCTTCACTTTATCCACTTTACCCACTCCCCCTGCATCCACCTTCAAGGGCACTCTTGACTCTACTGGATCTCCTAGGCATCTTTGAAAGGCCAGGCAGCCCTAGCACACACACCCCTGCAGTGGTCTCTCCATAGAGACATAGGTCCTCACTCAGTGTTCCCCACCGTGCCTCCCCTCTGCACTACTTCTTTATTCTTCCATTACATCGTGTATCTACTTCTGTTAGTAATTAGATTCTGCAGAGTAAAGCTCCTAAAGGATGTTAAGAGATTGTTTGTTTAAATCCCTTAATCTGTACCGAGGAAAGCAGCCCTCAGTGACTCCTTGCCCCAGTGGTCACCACTCATTAGTGATGGAGGAGAGAATAAAACCCATGCCGCAGGTTATGCTCCCTTTTCTTTATATAGCACCAAGCTGCCTCTGTTTAACTATTTGTTTATATTTATAACTACTTATTTATGAAGGCTTAGTCATCAGGGAGTGGCACTATTTGAAAGGATTAAAAGGAACCAGGCTTGGTGGCACACGCCTTTAATCTCAGCACTCTGGAGGCAGAGGCAAGCAGATCACTGTGAGTTCGAGGTCAGCCTGGTCTACAAAGTCCAGGACAGCAAGGCTACATAGAGAAACCCTGTCTTGAAAAAACTAAAGCAAAAGGCTTGCTTTGGAGCCAGGCAGTGGTGGTGCACTCCTTTAATCCCAACACTTGAGAGGCAGAGGCAGGCAGATCTCAGTGAGTTTGAGAGCACCCTGGTCTACAGAGTAATTCCAGGAAAGCTAAGGCTACACAGAGAAACCCTGTCTTGAAAAACCAAAACAAGGGCTGGAGAGATGGCTCAGAGGTTAAGAGCACTGACTATTCTTCCAAAGGTCCTGAGTTCAATGCCCAGCAACCACATGGTGGCTGACAACCATCTACAATGAGATCTGATGCCTTCTTCTGGTGTGCAGGCACACAGTCAGGCATAATACTATATAAATAATAAATAAATAAATCTTAAAAAAGAAAAAGAAAGGCTGGGTAGTGGTGGCACACGCCTTTAATCCCAGCACTCAGTAGGCATAGGAAGATGGATTGCTGTGAGTTCAAAGCAACCTGGTCTACAAAGCAAGTCCAGGACAGCGAAGGCTGTCTTGAAAAACCAAAAAGGAAAGAAAAGAAAAGAAAAACAAAAACAAAAAAAGACGCCTTGGTCATGGTAACTTTTCACAGCAACAGAACTAAGACATTAAGCTACGTGAGACTCCATCTGAAAATGAAAATGACCTAAATGCGTTGACTTTGCTGTCCCCAACATAAAATAAAGTCAAGATAAACAACGACCATATTTCATGTCATTTGTATCCTCAAAACAACTAAGGAATCTTCCCAAGCCCCTGTTGAAACCTAAGTGTGTTTCTAGGTCTACTTTTCCACCATGGCCTGTGGTTTCTCTTAGTTGTGTCTCTCCTTGTTTTATTATTATTAATGTTCTAATTCTGCTTGATTTTTGTTTGTTTGCTTTGAGGTGGTCTCATTAGATAGTTCTCGAATCTTCCTGCCTGTCTTTCAAGCTTGGTTTATAGGCTTCAGGTTCCATGACCAGCTTTATTTTATTTTATTTTTAATTATCTGTCTGTCTACCTATCTATCATCTATCTACCTGTCGTCTATCACAGAATTTCATTAAGACTTGAACTCATGATCCTCCTGCTTCTGCCCCCTGGGTGCTGGATTTGCAAGAGGCTCCGCTCTGACGCAGTTCCTTATGAACCAAATATTTTTGAGCCTTGGCAATGCAGCTTAGTGATAGTGGTAGTGATAGTGGGGTTTGATCTGCAACACCAAAGACAAATAGAATGAAATGATTTTGTCCTCCACATTCACAGGTTTCTATGTGAGAGTGCATTAGCTAGGCTGGGCACAGAACAAGGCCAGTAGAGAGCTGGCCTTGCACACGTGAAGCCCTTGGTTTGGTTCCTAACGTGACCAGGTTAGTGGCACTATAGTAGGCTGAAGTATACAAGACCCTGTCTAAAAAAAAAAAAAAGAAAGAAAGAAAGAGGAGTGGGGGTGGAGAGGACATTTGGCAAACAAATAAAAATAGCCAATATGCCTGGAGGAAAAAAAAATGCAACCTCAGAAGCATCTTCTGGGTTGTTTTTTCCCCCCTCTGAACCTAAGTGTGGTTTTTGCAACAGTGACACTTGCTCTAATTTTATCTCAACTTTGCAGGCAGATTGTTCCCAGGGCTGGTTTGGTTCATCTATTTCCTCATCCATTAATCCATTGCTCTTGCTGCCTTGGCTGTGTGGGCATTCCTTCAGATGGAACATCCACTAGCTGCTTCCTCCTCCACATGGCTCTTGAAAAAGAAAGGAAAGCAAACAGCGCTTCCCCTCAGAAGCCTCGCCTCTCTCTCCCTGTAGGCGCTGGCCCCTTTGCAGGTCCAAGAGCATCTAGCAGGTGTTAGTGTCCCATTACTTAAGGCACAGCACACTCTCCTCTGCAGACAAGCTCATCTTCCTGGGAGATTATTTTTTTCTTGTCGTAATGGATCCTGTCAGAGGCAGGATACAGCTTTTGCCACCACAGACCAAAAACAAATAAATAAATAAAAAATTTTAAAAACCGCATAGGAATAATGGCTACCTTAACGGCGGCATTCTGCTGGCCCCATCAGAACTAGGATTTGATGACGAGGAAGAGAAGAAAAATATGGAAACACTTAATAACTTTTGAGAGAAATTCAGATACATAATTATCGGAGTTGCTTGCAAATTTTAATTAAAACTTGGGTAGAAATGAACACCCAGAAACAAGTGTCATTCATCAACTTAAAATGCCAAGTGAGGTAAACACTGCCACAAACTCAGGGTTGGGGAGAACAGGAGGAGAAAGGAAAGAGAAGCCATCACTCTAGATATCAAGCAAATCAAATTACCCTGAAGGCCCTGCCAGACACCCGCATTAATCATTGGTTATCCCAGCCGCACACCTGGATGGAGGAGAACCTGGCTCCTCAAAAAACCTAAAGACAAAAAAACAAAACAAACAAAAAAAACACAGCTGGCAGAGTGAACCAGCAGGAGGGAATTGGAGGCAGGCAGTCCACACGCAGGCCAACCCGGAAGTGTCTATGTGGCACTTTCAGCCTCTAGCCCGCCTTTGTGCCCAGGCCAGGTTAAAGTAAAAGGAGCTGATTGGATTCCAGGCTGGGCTGGGCAATCCTCTGCTCTGCAGCCAGCTCTCCGCCTTTTGCTCTTTGTCTTTCTCTTTCTGTTTTTGCCTATGTTTCTCTGTTTCTGTCTCTCTGTCTCTGTCTCTTTCTCTGTCTCTGTCTCTGTCTCTCTCTGTCTCTCTCTGTCTCTGTCTCTGTTTCTGTCTCTATCTGTGTCTCTCTGTCTCTTCTCTGTCTCTCTGTCTCTCTGTCTCTTCTCTGTCTCTCTGTCTCTCTCTGTCTCTCTCTCTCTCTCTCTCTCTCTCTCTCTCTCTCTCTCTCTCTCTCTGCGTGTGTGCGTGTGTGCTTACATAGGTCTTATTCCCTGGAGTTCTGGGAGTGGACAAAACAGCCTGGACCCCAATTCCCCAAGAGAAAGGAGGCACCTAGGTAAACTGAGACACTGTGAGGCAGGTAGGGAGGCAGACAGAACCTCCAGGCCCACTGTATGGCTGTTCACCTCTCCTGTGTTTTGGGAGGAGGGAGCTGGGGTGACATGGGGACAAGGAGCCTCAGACTTTGTTTCTTGTGTGGCCCAGGCTCTGGACACACACCCACAAAATGTCCCTAGGGCTGGTCACACAGAAAGCTGGGAAGCAGCTTGGCCATCTTGCACTGGGAGCTATTTGCACTGGATGAGCGCTTTCAAGTGGGAACCATTAGGGTGGACTGTGTGGATGCCCGAGCACATTTAGAGGAAACAAATGATTTATTATTGGGGCCTCCACACACCCTTGCTCAAAAAGGGAGGGAACCCTTTTCCCTAGCTCTTTATCACTAAAACCTTAAAGCAGTGGGATCTATTTGGTCTCTTAGGCCAGCCTGGAAGGGAGTCACAGCTAATCAAGCAGCCAGCTCCTCTCCCCGAGCCTGCCTCTGCCTCTGAGTATAACAATGTGTAGAAGCTGGCAAAATGGGCTGCAGACCTCTTTGATGTTAAGCGTGGGGGGGGGGGGGACGACACGACACAGGACCAAACAATGCAAAAACTGTGTCTCAGTTTAACTCTCCCATGTCCTTCTCAAGGAACAAATCTGAGGTGTACACAGCTGGACTACCCTCCAGGGGAAGTTAAATAACAAATAACTCTTTTCCGACACTCAGGCCCAAGTCCAGCACTCCCAGCAAAACAGAATGGCTGGTCACCTCTTCTGAATTACCCACTCTGATTAAGCAAGATGATGCTAATACAAAAATTTCCAAATCAACAACAACAACAACAAAAAAGCCAGGCATGCCTGTGTGTGTGTGTGTGTGTGTGTGTGTGTGTGTGTGTGTGTGTGTGTCGCACACCTTTAATCCCAGCACTCAGGAAAGCAGAGGGAGGCAGATCTTTGTGAGTTCCAGGCCAGCCTGGTTTACAAAGTGAGTCTAGGACAGCCAAAGGCTACAAAGAGAAACCCTGTCTCAAAAACAACAACAACAACGAAAACCCACAATGCCCCTGCCCCCCAAAACAAAGCACCACTATCTTTTGGGCATTTGCTGGGTATAAAGCTCTGAGAAGAACTCTTAGATGTTGGAGAGATGGGACTTGTTCATCTTACAGAGGGCCCAGGGTTATTTCCAGCACCCACATGGGGGGCGGTTCCCATCCATCCCTAACTCCAGTTCCAGGGAATCCCACGCCATCTGACTTCCAAAACATGGACCTGGTGCAGATCCATACACACAGGCAAAGCATACTCAAAAATAAACTTTTAAAAAGTCTCAAGCAGGGAGTGGTGGCACACACCTTTAATTCCAGCACCTCGGGAGGCAGAGGCAGGCAGGCAGATTGTTGTGTTTGAGGCCAGCTTGGTCTACAAAGTGAGTCCAGGACAGTCAAGGCTACACAGAGAAACCCTGTGTGTGTGGAGTGGGGAGGAGAGCCTCTGCACTCACTACCTCATTCTCTGCCTGCAACCAAGATCCAAGTTCTTATCTCACCTTGAATATGGAGGAATAGATGCTAAGGGACAGGGTTAAAGAATCCTGGGCTACTCTGCTCCACACTTGGGTCTCTGACATCCCAGCTCTCTAAATTTTGCTGGCTTCTATTTTCATGAACAAAAGTGACAAAGCTTCCTTCCCTTGGGAATAGGAATACTCAAAAATAAACTAAGTTCTACGTAAGTAAAAACTCCACACTGCTTCTTTGAAGTGTTTTCAAACTTTTAGTTCACTGGAAACGGGACTTGTTGGATGTAAGGTCTGTGGTTCCATGGCCTACAAAGGAGGCACAGCTAAGGATACGTCGGGAGGAACAGTTCCTGAGCAGGCAGGAACTGCAGTCCTCAGTCCTCTGAGGGGGGAGGAATCTGGCACCCGAAGATTGCTTCTTGTTGCACTGTAGGAATGGGGGACAAGGTCCAGGAGTTGAACAACAGAGCGGAAATCCAAAGGGGTTGGGGTTCAGCAGTTGGCAGTTGACTGAAACTCACCCAGAATAAAAGAGAATACAAACGCCAACTGTGGGTCAAGAAATAAGAACGGCCAACCAGTGTGATGACAGGTTTTAGTCCCAGCACTTTAGAAGCTGAAACAGGAGGATTACTGTGATTTAGAGGCTTAAGGCCAACCAGCCAGCCTGGGCTACAGAGTAAGACTCTGTCTCCAAAAAAAAAAAAAAAAAAAAAAAAAGAATCCAAAATAGAAAAACACACATACACACCCAAGCCATGCCTGGAATTCATCTTTATAATCCTAGCACTCAGGAAGCAAATTTACAGGTCCAAGAATCGCTGAAGGAAGACCCCAGACTCAAATAGTATGCAAAAAACAAAGAGTGTTTATTCTGCAGAAACAGCCTGCATGCAGGGGTCAGTCACTCACACAAAAGGGTCCACCATGAGAGGAGCTAGCAGGCGCCTTTTAAAGCCAGTTAGGGGAATTCCAGTAAGGGTTAGGTACCCTTTAACAGGATTGATCAGGCTCATAGTACATTGTACATTCCTGATTGGCTCCAACCTTGGGGAAGGAATGGTCATCCCGTATGTAGTTTAGCCCAGGCCAGATGTTTTGGCAGTTGCTGATTGGTTGCCCTTCTTCTGCAGTTTTTCCAAGAAACCTGGCTGCTGCTCCTGGGAAACTAAAGCTTAGGCCTAACATAGAGACCTCATTTTAAAATGGAGTAAGTTCTCAAATATATACATGTGTGTGTGTGTGTGTGTGTGTGTGTGTGTGTGTGTGTGTGTGTGTATTCTCTGTGTGGCCTTGGCTGTCCTGGACTCCCTTTGTAAACAAGGCTGGCCTCGAACTCACAAAGATCCACCTGCCTGTGCCTCCTGAGTGCTGGGATTAAAGTTGTTCACCACCACCCCTGGCTTTTTTTTTGGGGGGGGGCATTTATATTGTCCCACATTTCCCCAGTAACAATAAAGTTCAGGACATGTTACCTCCAAGATTTGACCCCTTGGCCTTGAGAAGACTACAGGAACCACTCTTATCTTCCTCCGAGACTTCTTCCCTGAACTGGGCATAAAACTCTGCTTTAAGAGATAATCTGGGCATAAAACTTTGCTGTGAGAGATAGCCTGGGCATAAAACCCTGCTGTGAGAGAGAGATAGCCTCCTTTACACCTTGAGGAAAGGATCCTCCTTATCTCTGAAGACCCAGGAACTCCAAAGGGAACCTCGCACACTCCCAGCTTCTTTGATTAGATATGCTGTTCTGACAGAGCGCGCCAAGCCCGCCCCTTCTTCATTCCAACCAAGTGCGAAGGCGTACAGGTGCCTGTTTCTTCAGGGTCTTCATTTCCGACACCCCTCCTGTCACTCAACACATTAAGCATGTTGATATGTTTTTCTCCTAATCGTCTGCCTTCTATTATGGAGACCCCAGCTATTAACATAGCCTCAGTGAGAAAAGATACGTCCTGTGAACCCTTACAGCTGTGAATCACCTCTAGAGAAAAAGAAACCTTTGCAAAAGAAAGAAACGTTCATGAACAAAATGTTGCCCAGCACGGTGGCTCCTGCCTGTAGTCTCAGCACTAGCACTCGGGGAGGCAGAGGCAGGTGGATCTCTATGAG
This sequence comes from Acomys minous, assembly GCF_964271855.1. Classification (NCBI taxonomy): domain Eukaryota; kingdom Metazoa; phylum Chordata; class Mammalia; order Rodentia; family Muridae; genus Acomys; species Acomys minous. The sequence continues at coordinate 49,759,270 of NC_140490.1, read as the reverse complement.
TTGGAGGCCAGCCTGGTCTGCAAAGCAAATCCAGGACAGCCAAGGTTATACAGAGAAACCCTGTCTTGGAAAAAAAAAAAACAACAAAATGTTAACCTACATCTGAATGGTGGCATTCTTCCGTACTGCATGAAGCCTATCATTATTATTATTATTATTATTATTATTATTATTATTATTATTATTACTATATCCACTTGCCAGGGTACATGTATGGAGGTTACAAGACAACTTTCTACTATGTGGGTCCCAGGGATTGTACTCAGGTCCTCTGGGTTGGGGGCAAGAGACTTTACCTATTGAGCCACCTCACTGGCCCCAATGGCCTCCAATTTAACTGACACCAGAGAGTTATGCTGAATACACAACTTTGGTGCATACTATTGTCCTCAAAGAGTAGGCTGTAAGCCGGGCATGGTGGCCCACGCCTTTAATCCCAGCACTTGGGAGGCAGAGGCAGGTGGATCGCTGTGAGTTCGAGGCTAGCCTGGTCTACAAAGTGAGTCCAGGACAGCCAAGGCTACACAGAGAAACCCTGTCTTGAAAAAAAAAAAAGAGTAGGCTGTAACCCTAGCTATTCAAAAGGCTCAAGTCAGAGGATTACAAATCCACAGCCATCTTGGACTACAGAGTAAATTCAAGCCAAGTTTGGGCAACTTGGTGAAACCCTATCAACAGCAAAAAAAAAAAAAAAAGCAAGAAAATACATTAAAAAAAAATGACACATACAGCCCCCAGAATACTTAACATTCTCATCTAAACACGAGACCCACCAACTGTGTTGATCTGTTGTGCTCAAACAGAGCTTCCAGTAGCCCAGAAAGTGGTGGCAACTTGGAGCTAGGAGGACCTGATTTGGAATCTGTGCTCAGATTCTTCTTGCTGAGTCACAGTGCCTTATCTCCCAGCCTTGGTTTCTCCACATGTAGTATGGTTCTAGAGATACCTGCACAACAGGACTGTCATAAAAGGCAACACCTCATGCAGAGCCTGCTTGACTTATTGAACGAATACACCAAAAGAGTGTTTTGTTTCATTTTGTTTTTTAAAAAGAGGAAGGGCAGCTGGGCGTGGTGGCATACGCCTTTAATCCTAGCAGAGGCAAGCTGATTAGATTGCTGTGAGGTGGAGGCCAGTCTGGTCTACAAAGAGAGTTTCAGGACAGCCAAGGCTTCACAGAGAAACCTTGTCTCCAAAAGGAAGGAAGGAAAGAAAGAAGGAAGGAAGGAAGGAAGGAAGAAAGAAAGAAAGAAAGAAAAGCCGGGAGTGGTGGCACACGCCTTTAATCCCAGCACTTGGGAGGCAGAGGCAGGCAGATCACTATGAGTTCAAGGCCAGCCTGGTCTACAAAAAGTCCAGGACAGCCAAGGCTAACACAGAGAAACCATCCAAAAAAAAAAAAAAAAAAAAAAGGAAAGAAAGAAAGAGGAAGGAGGAAGAAAGGAAGGAAAGTAACTAAAGAAAGAAAGTTGCCCACATTTATGATTACACATAGTCTCCTGCCTTCTTATGGGTTGTTAACCCATAAAATTTGTGCTGAGATTTTAAGGACTTTGGCAATTACCAAGTGCCAGAAGATATCCACTGTAAGTTGGAACTGTAGCCTGAGACTATCTCCAGATAAAGCCACCAAGGAGATAATGTTGGTTGTGTGACTAATTAAATATATGGCCTTAATATTATTGCATGCCTTATCTAACGCAATTATTCAAACAGCCTCCTATGGGTAGCATTATCTCCACAGTACAGAAAGGTTCAGCAACCAGGCCTAGCAAGATGGCTCAGCTGGTAAAAAGTGCTTGTCACACAAGCCCTATGACCCCAGTTCAATCCCCATGAAGCCACATAAAAGTGCAAAGAGAACCAATTCCACAAAGCTGCCCTCCACATGTGCACTGTGGCACATATGCCCATGCATACATATATGCACACACAGACACAATAATAATATGGTTTCATTGTTTTGTTTCTTTTAATTTTTACAAAGGAAAGTTCACCAGCCTCCATGATCACAGCATCAACAGTTTGCACAAATAGGCCTTAGCCCAGACCTCACAGAAGCCAAAGCTCCATTTGTGTATCTATTTCATGTTATTACTTATTTTCATAACCAATTTACATACATCAATTTTTAGTCCCCTGAGAGTGTGGGTGCTGGGATCTCAATGCCAGTCCTCATGAGGGAGCATCAGTGCTCTTCCCTGCCCCCACCCCCAGGCAGAGTTTCTCTGTGTAGCCTTGGCTGTCCTGGACTCACTTTATAGACCAGACTGGCCTCGAACTCACAGCGATCCACCTGCCTCTGCCTCCCGAGTGCTGGGACTAAAGGCGTGCATCACCACGCCCAGCCTCAGCATCAGTGCTCTTAACTACTTGGCTGGCTCTCTAACCCCAGATACAGCATGTGAAAAACGGCACCCAGTGGCTGTAGAAATGGCTCAGCCGTTGAGTGCTAGGCTCACAACCAGACAGGAATAGCATTCAGAACATTAGTTAAAGCTGGACAATGGCAAGGAAGTTTTTCAAGGGTTTGCGATCTGTGGATGTGCGATTATGAGTATTACTAGTAAAAGCAATTTCTCTCTCCATCTGTCTTCCTCTTGATATTTCTGCCCTGTTTCCTCCTCCCCTTCCCGCCCTCCATAGCATTCCTATAGATAGAGAAATGAGATTGGAAACCCAAGATATACATTCACACTTTTTCTTTCTATTTCACGGAACAAGTAGAGGGAAAGAGAAAGGAGAAAAATAAATATCTCTTACCCACTGAGAGTTTACCCTTTGGGGACAGGTGGTGGTACATGTCTATAAACCCAGCAGTTGAAAGTAAAAGCGGGAGGATTGAGAGTTCAAGACCAGTCTCAATTGCATAAAGCTATTTGAGCCACATAAGACATAGTCTCAAATTTTTTAATTTTTTTTTTAAGAGGAAGGGGACACAGAATATATACTTTGAATTTGAAGCAAAAACATTTGCTTTAGCCGGGCCTGGTGGTGCACCCCTGTAAATCTCAGCACTCGGGAAGCAGAGGCAGGTGAATTGCTGTGAGTTCCGAGGCCAGCCTGGTCTACAAAGTGACTACAGGACAGCCAAGGCTAACACAGAGGCTCTGTCTCAAAAAACAAAACAAAAAACAACAAAACAAAAACAAAAACAAAATTGCCCTATGGTGAAGTGTTTGTATGTTTCTGCTAGCACTTTAGGTAAAATTTCCAAACCAGTGCACTGAGATCAGGGATCACAGAAAAGATGCTGATCTTTCAAGCCTCAGAACAGCCTGAGTCAGGATGGCTAGTGACCCCAGCTCTGTTGCCATAAATCATCACAAAAAATAGAGAAACTGGTGGAGAGATGGTGCAGTGGTAAAGAGCACCCACTGGGCAACCCAGCCAGAGGACCCAAGTTCACTTCCCAGTACTCAAATGCAGCTCAAAACTGTCTGTAATCCAGTTCCTGGGGATCTGACATCCTCTCCCAGCCTCCGAGGGCACGAGAGGCATACAAGGGATACACAGACATAAACACCCCCCGCCGCAAATAAATTTTTTTCGAGACATGGTTTCTCTGTTTAGCCTTTGCTGTCCTGGACTCGCTTTGTAGACCAGGCTGGCCTCGAACTCACAGCAATCCACCAGCCTCTGCCTTCCGAGGGCTGGGATTAAAAGCATGTGCTACCACCGCCCAGCTAAAATGGAAAACTTTTAAAAATTCAAACAGAGGGGACTGGAGAGATAGCTCAGAGGTTAAGGACAATCGCTGACTGCTCCTCCAGAGGTCCTGAGTTCAATTCCCAGCAACCACAGGGTGGCTCACCACCATCCATAATGTGATATTATGCCCTCTTCTGGCATGCAGGTGTACCTGCAGGCAGAGCACTGTATACACAATAATAAATAAATAAATCTTTTTTGAAAAAATCAAACAGAGAAGGAGCAAACATTTAGGATAGGGACAATTAAACAAAAGTCCCATTTGAAAAATTCCCTGAAGAAACAAGGTGTCTGAACAGTCTGCTGACACGCATTCTTCCCATAGGAGAGATGACTTGGGGCTAGCCCTGTCCTCCCTGAATGTCCCTTCCATCTTGGAGTATGGATGACCTCCCGAAGGTCCCTCCATTCTAACATCCTGGTTGGAAGCCATAGTTCTGTCATGGAGGGGCAACTCCACAAAAGAGATAAGGCAGCATTCACCACATAAGAGCCCAATGCCCTCCAGGTGGTGGCGGCGGCGCACGCCTTTCATCCCAGCACTTGGGAGGCAGAAGCAGGCAGATCGCTGTGAGTTCGAGGCCAGCCTGGTCTACAAAGCAAGTCCAGGATAGTCAAGGCTACACAGAGAATCCCTGTGTCCAAAAACCAAAAAAGCAAAACAAAAAAAGAGCCCAGTGCCAGGCTGGACCTGGTATCATATACTCAGGACTGAAGAGACAAGGTCAGAGGCAGGAGGATCCTGTGAGTTAGAGGCCAACCTGTTCTACATAACAAGTTCCAGGCCAGCCAAGGACTTCACACAATCTACCCCAGAGCCACATCTCCAGCACCACCTCCCTTTTTCTTTTCTTTTCTTTTTTTACAATGACTCCATGGGCACTTAGCAGTCTTAATAGAACTTCAAGTTGGTTCAAGTATGACTTAAAGATTGCATGGCTGGTGCTTGATTCCCAAATGCTCCACCCACCCACAATCCACGCTGGCATTCTTGAGTTAATGCAGGTCACCTCAGTCCATTTCTGGTAAATGTGGTGTCCTTATTTCTTCAACACCAAACTTGGGGCCTTTACACAGACAACTCAATACAAGATCTGATTACTGTCTTATGTTCTGATGTTGGCATCTGTTGCTTCAACTACCATTTCTCCAATAAGCAGGTTTCTCAACTCTGTGTGCCACAGTCTGGACCCCAACCCTGAGAGACAGCTAGGAAAATTAAAGACAAAATTTATATAAACTGTTTGTACAGCATAACTGGTTAATCGGTGCCCTCGGTGTCTAGTTTGGCCTGTAGCCTGCTGAATAGACGATGCTGAGTAAGAAGGCAACATAATGCTGATAAGCCTAAGAACCCTTGAGAAGAAAGGCCTGGGTTCAAAGTCACAAGCGTTTCCTGGAATGGCCTGGTAGCCAGAAGCTTTAAGCTATTTCAGTAAGAGAAACACTCAGCTAAACTCTAAACTACTATCCCTAGAGCTCTTAGGCAAGTGGAAACTCATGAATACAATAAGCCCAGGCCTTTCTTTGTTTTCTTTCTTCCTCTTTCTTCCTATCTTTCTTTTAGTAGAGTCCCATGTGTCCCACCCTGGGCCTGTAAACTCTCTCTTCTTCTTTTTTCTTTTTTCTTTCTTTCTTTTCTTTGGTTTTTTCTTTTTTCTAATATATTTTATTAATTTATTCATATTACATCTCAAATGTTATCCCATCCCTTGTATACTCCCACTCCTCCCTCCCTCTCATTTTCCCTTTACTCCCCTCCCTTATGACTGTGACTGAGGGGGACATCCTCCCCCTGTATATGTTCATAGGGTATCAAGTCTCTTCTTGGTAGCCTGCTATCCTTCCTCTGAGTGCCACCAGGCCTCCCCATCCAGGGAACATGGTCAAATATGTGTTCATGTGAAAATCAGATCCCACTCTCCACTCAGCTGTGGAGAATGTCCTGTCCGTTGGCTAGATCTGGGTAGGGGTTCAAAGTTTACTGCACATATTGTCCTTGGCTGGTGCCATAGTTTGAGCAAGACCCCTGGGCCCAGATCCGTCTGTCATAATGTTCTTCTTGTAGGTTTCTAGGACCCTCTGGATCCTTCTATTTCCCCATTCTCCCATGCTTCTCTCACCTAGAGTCCAAATAGGATATCCTCCCCTCTGTCCCACTTTCCTGGTAAGTGAAGACTTTCATGGGACATGCCCCTTGGTCTAGTGTCCAGATATAAGTGAGTATATACCATTTGACTCTTTCTGCTTCTGGGTTAACTCACTCATTATGGTCAATTCATTTGTCCACAAATTTCTGGTATTTTCTTTGGTTTTTTGAGACAGGGTTTCTCTGTGTACTCTCAGCTGTCCTGGAACTCAGCTGTAGACCAGGCTGACCTTAAACTCAGAGACCCACCTGCCTCTGCCTCCCAAGTGCTGGGATTAAAGGCGTGCGCCACCACAGCCCAACCTTGCTGGCTTTTGTTTCTTCACTCTCTAGCCCTTTTCTGACTAAACACCAAGGGCCCGTTCCACTCATTAAAGCATTTATCCTTTTTCAAGAAATGAAGGATTGCCCAATACTAGAATAAGAAACAAAGCCAATCAAGATCTTTAAACCACACTGTTGTCAGTTTTGTCCTCTGTAACAGCATAACAAAGCAGAAACCCAGAAAAAGAACGTGGTGACTCACTCATGGGAATGCACAGCCTTTAGGACGGGTGGCTTGGGTGGGGCACTGTGACTCACATCTGTAGTTCTAGCCCTCAGGAGGATGAGACATGAGGACTGACAGGACTTTGAGGTCAGTTTAGGGGAGAGAGAGAGAGAGAGAGAGGAGAGAGAGAGAGAGAGAAAGAGAGAGGGAGAGAGAGAGAGAGAGAGAGAGAGGGAGGGAGGGAGGGAGGGAGGGAGAGAGAGAGAGAGAGGCCTTGCCTCAAAAATAAAAGAAACAAAACTGTGGCACCGAGCCTGACAGCCTGGATGTGACACCTTAGGCACACACACTTAGACATGATAGGAGAGAACCAACTCCTGCAAGTTGTCCTCTGACCTCTACACATGCACTGTGGTACACATACATGCTCACATGTGTACGCTGTACGCATACACACTCCCATGTGCGCGAGCGCGCGCGCACGTGCGCACGCGCGCACACACACAAATACAGGTAATTTTGAAAACATTTTTTTACAAGTAAAAATTCTTTTATGACCCCCCCTCCCAAAAAAAAAAAAAACCCCAAGTCCCTATCTCTGTCTCTACCAGGTCTCCATTCCCTTCCATCAAGACCCCTCCTCATAATGCCAGATAAAGTGGCTGTAATGGTTTCAATGAGAACAGACCCCATAGGCTCTTATAGTTGAATGCTTGATCCCCAATTGGTAGAACTGTTGTAGAAAGGATTAAGGGGTGTGGCCTTGTTAGAGGAGGTGTGTAACTGAGAGTGAGCTTTGAGATTTCCAAAGCCCACACCAGTCCCAGACTCCATCTCTCTGACTCCAGCTCGCCAATAAGATGTACGCTCTCAACGTCGGCTCCAACACCATACCCGCCTGCCTGTTGCCATGCTCCTGCTACGATGGATATGGACTCACACTGTCTAAGAGTAAGCAAGCCTCTAAGTAAATGCTTTCTTATATAAGTTGTGTTGATCATGTTGTCTCGTCCCACAAAACAACAGTAACTAAGACTGCGGTGGCTGTCACCTGCAATCTCAGTACTTGGGAGGTAGAGCAGGAAGGAGGATAAGGAGTTCAGGGTCATCGTATTATACATAGCAAGTATGCCTTATACTACCTCAAAAAAGGAAGGAAGGAAGGACGGAAGGAACCAGCTCATCTCGCTTAAGGCCAATTTTTTTTTTTTTTTTTTTTTTTTTTTTTTTGGTTTTTCGAGACAGGGTTTCTCTGCGTAGCCTTAACTGTCCTGGACTCACTTTATAGACCAGGCTGGCTTAGAACTCACAGCAATCTGCCTGCCTCTGCCTCCCAAGTGCTGGGATTAAATGCATGCACTGCCACCACCACCTGGCTCAAGGCCAAATTTAAACTCTACATCTTCCAAATCATTTGTCCTAACCTTTTCCATCACCATTACCATAGCAATTTTTTCTCTCTCTCTCACACCACAGTTTATTTTGAGGATTTGTGATTTTGGATTTCATCTCCCCTATCGCATAAGAACTATATAAAGATCAGAGTCAGTCCTGCTGCAACACCATGGTGTCTAAAGCTCAGCAAAGCACACACACATTCAGCCTTAACAATGTTCAATGAGCATCTTTGTGCATCAAGTCTAGAGACTTGTGGGTTCACAGTGTACAGTAGAGAATGGCATCCAGTGATGAACAAGAGAGACAGATGCCCTGTGCTTGTGGAACTTGTGTGTTTATGGGCACACAGGCATGGAAAAGGCCTACAAAGTAGGCCATGCAGTAGTGGTGCAAGCCTTTAATCCACCTGCCTCTGCCTCCCAAGTCTGGGATTAAAGGAAATGTGCCACCAAGCCCAGCCCTCTATCTGCTTTTTGTTAGTTTGTTTTTTGTTTTTCAAGACAGGGTTCCTCTGTGCAGCCTTGGCTGTCCTGGACTCCCTTTGTAGACCAGGCTGGCACAGTGATTCACCTGCCTCCACCTCCCAAGCACTGAGATTAAAGGCATGCACCAACATGCCTGGTTGCTTTTTTTTTTTTTTTTAATTATTATCTTTAGTATGCTGGGCTACATCTGTTAACCCAGTACTCTGAAGCCTAAGACAAGAGAATTATGTAGTTGAAGACCAGCATAGAAAAACAGCAAGACCCCGTGCCAAAAACAAAATATATATAGACTAAATGTGCTGGGACGTGCCTATATTCTCAGCCCTCGGAAGGTAGATGCAATAGAGTCAGGGATTCAAGATCATCTTCTGCTACCCAACAAGTTTGAAGTCTACTTGAGCTATATGAGACCCTATCTCAAATAAATAAGCACATTTAATTGATTCCTTTTTTTTTTTTTTTTTTTTGAGGTGTCATGGTAAGCATGTAGGGGTCAGAGATCAGCTTATAGTGAAACTAGTTCTCTCTTTCTACCATGTGGTTCTTGGGGATCAAACTCAGGTTGTCAGGCTTGGTATCAAGTGCCTTTACCCACTGAGCCATCTTAGCAGCCCAAATTTAATGGATTCTTGGCACATAAGAGTTGCGCATTTTGGGCCAGGCTGTGGTAGCACACGCCTTTAATCCCAGCACTCAGGAGGCAGAGGCAGGCGAATTGATGTGAGTCCAGCACAGCCAAAGCTATACAGAGAAACCTTGTCTCAAAAAAAAAAAAAAAAAAAAAGGAATTTCTCATTTTTGTGAGGTACACTGTGACATTTCAGATCAGGGTGCTTGGCTTGACTGTCCTGTTGTCCACATTGCAAACAGATACATATATGGGGTTTCTGATTTGTCTTCAACACCATCGCACACTGCCAGGAATATTTTTTTTTAATGGATATGGAGATATTTAGGAAGATTAGAGGCATGGGTCCCCATCAGGAGCAAGCACTAGTGCATCAGTGTTGGGCTGGAAGCTGTCCAGATCTGGCAGTGTGAGTGTTTTGCTGGTGTGCAAAATGCAGTGATTAGGGAGGAGGAGGAATGGGAGGGAAAGAGTTGAAAAGAGGTTACAAATTGTGCAGAGAAATAACAGCATTTATTCCCAAATGACGACTCTATCTTCCCACCCCAGGCCCGTTTGTTGACAAGCCATTGTGTCAGATTGTGTTGGTCAAGGACAGGGAGGCCCCCTGTTCATGCTGTACGTTAGGCCTTGATCTTGTCTCTGCAGGAATTCGAGAGGCTCCCCCATAAGCAATCAGCCTCCTAATGGCAAGAGGCACCTCTGGGAATGCGAATTTGACGAGGCTTGTCAGAACTGTCAGGCGGTCGCACAGTCTTTTGCATTCCCCTGTTCCTACCACAGGAAGGGAACAGCTCCGTGAGCTGTGCCAGGCCTTTGAGAACAAGCACTAACACCACCAGAAATGCTGCTCAAACATGAACAGGGCACACACAGACATCTGCTTTCCTAGCTGTGGTTTCCACTGCTGTAAAGAAACACCATGACCACGGGCAACTCTTTTTTTTTGTTTGTTTGTTTGGTTTGGTTTGGTTGTTTGTCTGTTTGTTTTTTCGAGACAGGGTTTCTCTGTGTAGCCTTGGCTGTCCTGGGCTCCTCGTTTTGTAGACCAGGCTGGCCTCGAACTCAAAGCAATCCCCCCCCCCCCACCTCTGCCTCCCAAGTGCTGGGATTAAAGGCATGCGCCACCATGACCAGCCATGGCAACTCTTATAAAGGAAAACATTTCATTGAGGCTGGCCTACAGTTTCAGAGGTTTAGTCTATGGTTTGTCATGGCAGGATACATGGCAGTATGCAGGCAGACGTGGGGCCGGAGAAGGAGCTGGAGTTCCGCATCCAGATTGGCAGGCAGCAGGAAATGTACTGGCTTGAGCTTCTGAGACCTCAAAGCACACCCCAACAGTGACACACTTCCTCCAACAAAGACGCATCTGCTCCAACAAGACCACACCTTCTAACAGTGCCACTCCCTATGAGCTAAGCAATGAAAAACAAAATCACCGTCTGCTATATAGTGAGTTCAAGTCAAAAAGAAGGGAGAGAGAAGGAAGGAAGGAAGGAAGGAAGGAAGGAAGGAAGGAAGGAAGGAAGGACGGAAGGAAGGAAAAGGATGTCAAAAGCCTAGCAATGGAGACCGTAGAGATGACAGCTCGGTGGTTTAGAGTACTTGCTGCTCTTGCAGCCGACCAGTTTTGTTCCCAGCACCCACTTTGGGCAGTTTACAATTCCAGCTCCAGGAGCTCTGCTGATCTCTTCTGATCTCTGAAGGTACTCACACATACACAGAAGTAATAAACGAGAAGCAGTAAAGACAGCTAGGCAAGTACAGAGGGGAGGCTTGGGCAGGAGGGTTAGAAGTTCGAGGTCACTCTCTGAAACACGGTGAATTTGAGACCATCCATGAGATCCTGGAGAGAGGAGACAGGACAGAGGCAGAGAGAGGGGGAATGGCCAGTTGTGGGGCACACACCATAACTTCAGAACTCAGGGGATGAGGCTGGAGGATTGCCAAGACTTCAACACCAGTCCGGACTGCATAGTGGATAGGAGGCCCTGTCTTAAAAAAAAGGAAAAACAGTTTGAGGCTATCTGAGTGTACAGGGGATGGCGGGACCAGCTGGTTCACACAGCAGACCCCGTCACTGCATGCTCACAAGCATGCAGCCCACCCCAGAAACAGCACCACAGGACACAGCTGCATTTGGGCTTCTAATTACTTCACTGTCTAATTCATGCTAACACAGCAATTAGTGATAAAGCTCAAAACACTCGTACACATTAGCCTGACGACATTTAATTATGACATTAGATGCACTGCACTTTGTTACATAGGTAGCTTAGCAAGTGATAAGAAATCTATGTGGCTAGCCACTCCAACTGACAACCTAGTAAAAAGCAAGAGAAGCTGTGAGCACCTCAGCTTGTCACTAAACAAAAACGGGTGGTTTTTTTGTTTGTTTGTTTGTTTTTATGTGAGAGTCACCATTTCTAGATGCTGATGCGAACAGCAGTGTTCCCAAGTCAGAAAACATGACTAGAGCTTGATTTAAAAAAAAAAAAAAAAAAAAAGCAAAAAGAGAAGCTAATTCTGGTGATGCATACACCTCTGATGACCAAGAGACAGTGGAAAGAAGATGACAAGTTCAAAGCCAGCCTGGGCAACATGATAGGACTGTGAAAGGAAGAAAGAAGGAGAGAGAGAGAGAGAAAGAGAGAGGAGAAACAAAGCCAGAGAGAAAAGGAAGGGAGGGAAGATTGACATCTGGTTACTACTTAAGGCTTCTCTATGTTCAATCTCATTTTCAGTGTCTTAGATGTTATCGGGAAACAAAGGGGGGAAATTCAATATTTTTTGCCAGAATGGTCCATGAGATGGGGCATCCAATGTTAGTTTACACGGAGCCTGCTCGTGAGACATGATTAATAGTTTAGCCGCACTGCCAAAAAGCACATAAATCTGGCCATCCAGAGTGTAATTGACACGATGCTTGTCTCGCAGATACGGACGGCCCTTGCTTATCGCAGTCCAATCCCCAAGTGGGCATTGGAAGCAATACACAGTTGCTGACACTGCAAGTCTGGGGGCTGTTCCTTATAGCACCCAATTAGCTGCCACGTAAAGCCTGACTCCCCTTGGCCAGCCTCATCCAGATGGGAAGAACCAGCAAGAGGAATACGGCTAGATCACCCAGGTCTGAAAAGAGGGAGCTTGAGGCAGCGCCGTCGTTCACACTCGGCCTCAAGTAACCCTGGCTACAGCATCTCATGTCCGGAGGGCAGCATCTGCAGCCAGCCCTAGAGGAGCCCTACCAGCTTACTTTCCCACCACTTCTCCGCCCTCTCAGTTTATTTGACAGCTTCACTTTTTTTTTTTTTTTTTTTTTTTTTTGGTTTTTGGTTTTTGGTTTTTCGAGACAGGGTTTCTCTGTGTAGCCTTGGCTGTTCTAGACTCACTTTGTAGACCAGGCTGGCCTCGAACTCACAGCGATCTGCCTGTCTCTGCCTCCTGAGTGCTGGGATTTCAGGCGTGTGCCACCACGCCCAGCTGACAGCTTTACTTTTTGTTTATTTGGTTGGTTTTGTTTTTTGGAGTTTTTTTTTTGGGGGGGGGTGTTGTTTGGTTGGTTGGTTTTTTGAGATAGAGTTTCTCTGTTACACTGAGCCCTGGCTGTCCTAGACTCTCTTTGTAGACCAGGATGGCCTCAAACTCACAGAGATCTGTCTGCCTCTGCCTCCTAAATGCTGGGATTAAAAGCATGTGCCACCATGCCTGGTCTTTTATATTTTTTGTTTGTTTGTTTGTTTGTTTGTTTTGTTTTGTTTTTTTGAGACAGAGTCTCTCTGTATACTAGCCCTGGCTGTCCTAGACTCACTTTGTAGACTAGGCTGGCCTCGAACTCACAACAATTCGCCTGCCTCTGCCTCCAAAGTGCTGGGATTAAAGGCATGTGCCACCACCACCTAGCTATTTTATTTATTTATTATCTATCTATCTACTTATTTATTTTGGTTTTTCTAGACAGAATTTCTCTGTGTAGCCTTAGCTGTCCTGGACTCACTTTGTAGACCAGGCTGTCCTGAAACTCACAAAGATCCACCTGCCTCTGCCTCAGTGAATGCTGGGACTAAAAGCTTGTGCCACCACACCTGGCTGACAGCTTTATTTTTCAAACTCAAACAAACATAAATTCTCAACATGTTGACTTGCCAGGTAAACTGAGGGCCTTACTCTTGCATCTTTAGATTTTTCTGAACATACATGAAGCCCCAGCTTCAAACTCTAACTTTCTCAAAAATCAGGTCTGGTTTGCACGCACTTAGGAGGTAGAGAAAGAAGGATCAAGAACTCAAGGCTCACATCTTTAATCCCAGCACTTGGGAGGCAGAGGTAGGTGGATCTCTATGAGTTCCAGGCCAACCTGGTCTACAAAGTGAGTCCAGACCAACCAAGGCAGCACAGAGAAACCCTGTCTCAGAAGAAAAGAAAAAATAAATAGTTTTTTTTAAAAAAAGAGAAAATAATACTGACTTAGCAGAGTAGCCACCATGAAGATTAAAGATTACATAACAAACAAGTTGTAAAACCCCTTGAAAGCATAAAATGCCTACGAGTAATTATTACCATTGTTATTAATCACCTCGGCTCATCACATAAAGTAAACAGGAGACAATAAAGAGGGGATTCCTAAATGCACTATCAGCAGGCAGAGCCATTTATTACAATGCTATTTGCTCAGATTCCATTACCGTTATAAAATTTTACGCTCGTCTAGCACTTTTCATCTGAGAATGTCAGAGTGCTGTACCAGCACGGGCTCTAATTACACTAATCCTTAGAACACGAGTGAAGCAGCCTCCCAAGACCACTTGCATCGTCCCGACTCACTCTCCAAGGGGAAGAGGTCCAGTCCAGATTTGGGGAGGCCTCCTGATGAGGGTGACATCTGAAAACTTCTCACATCTAAAGAAGGTCCTACATAAGCGCTCTCTCTCGCTCTCTCTCTCTCTCTCCCTCTCCCTCTCCCTCTCCCTCTCTGTCTCTCTCTCTGTCTCTCTCTCTCTCCCCCCTCACCCCCAACCCAACCCCGCGTGCATGCGCACGCGTGCGCACTGAGCGTAAAGCTTGGTGCCCCACATAAACTAAGCCTCACTCTATAACCCAGCTATATGGCAAGCCCTCATATGATTTTCTTTCTTTTTCTTTCTGTGCTAGGGTGGTGGGAATTAAACCTAGGAACACAAATACCTGCACATTTTGTTTTATTTTGTGTGTGCCATGTAGTTGTGTATATCTGGTCCTGGAGTCTCGCCTTGTAGACCAGGCTGGCTTCGAACTCACTGAGATCCGTGTCCCCTGGCTTTTAAGCCAGCATGCTTCCAGATGTTACAAAAGTGGATGCACAAGAATCTCACTGAGGTTGAAGAGCAGCTGTGTTGAGTTAAGGGTGTAACTCAGTGCTGAGATCTAGTGGCTGCCGGAGGTCTTTTGAAATGGAAGAGCTACACTGGGGGGCAGGAGTTGGGTGGAGAGCTGGTGTGATGGCTCACAGGGTAATGGCACTGGCCATCAAGACTGAGGACCTGGCCGGGCGTGGTGGCGCACGCCTTTAATCCCAGCACTCGGGAGGCAGAGGCAGGTGGATCGCTGTGAGTTCGAGGCCAGCCTGGTCTACGAAGTGAGTCCAGGACAGTCAAGGCTACACAGAGAGACCTTGTCTGGAAAAACCAAAAAAAAAAAAAAAAAAAAAAAAAAAAGACTGAGGACCTGAATTTCATCTCCAGAACCCAGAAGCGATTCCTGCAGGTCTCTATGTGTACACTAAACACATTTTAAAAATGAAACAAAACAAACAAAAACTGGGCTAGTTATTTACCTCTAATTCAACCCTGGGAATATTGAGGCAGGAGGATCAGGAGCTCAAGACCTTTATCCTCAACTACATAGAAAGTTTGAGGCCGGGAGCTGGAGAGATGGCTCAGAGGTTAAGCGCACTGACTGCTATTCCAGAGGTCCTGAGTTCAAGTCCCAGCAACTACATGGTGGCTCATAACCATCTGTAATGGAATCTAACACCCTCTTCTGGCCTACAGGTGTACATGTAGGCAGAGCACTGTGTACATAATAAATAAATAAATAAATAAATAAATCTTTAAAAAAAAAAAGCCAGGCAGTGGTGATGTACACCTTTAATCCCAGCACTTGGGAGGCAGAGGCAGAGGCAGGCGGATCGCTGTGAGTTCGAGGCCAGCCTGGTCTACAAAGCGAGTCCAGGACAGCTACACAAGAGAGACCCTGTCTTGAAAAAAAAAAAAAAAGAAAGAAAGAAAAGAAAGTTTGAGGCCAACTAAGGCTATAGGACCCTGTCTCAAAACAACGACAAAATGTAAAGTAGATATGTGGGTACTGAAATCTATGACATCACTGGAAAAGCCTGTCATGGATGGAACTTGACCAGGGGGTAATTGTGTTAGCATTTCTTCTGGCCTTCTTCCTCTCTGTACACTGAGCTGCATACGTCAGAGAATATAAGAAGCTGCCTCTGTCACGATTGTCCCCTGAAGAGTCCTGTGAATGTGCTTACTCCAGGACACAGTGAGTCTTCGGCCAAAGACCTTATGACACCGAGTTTACGTATACTAGGTGATAGAAAACAGAGCAGACAGAGTTACCAACAGCACAAACCAACAGAGAGAAAACAGCCAGGCTGGGGTCAGCCATCCACCTCACATTGCTTTTGTGATTGCCAGGTTTCTGCCACACAAACCCCCAGCCTCCTACCGAGCCAGTATATCAGGGGTGAGCCCTGCCCTATGCTGTCCCAATTGTCAACTACTCTTGTCAGCGCTGAGCTCGTGCTGAGCCACTGCTCAGTTTGAGAGACAGTGACAGTAACAACAACAACAAAAAAAGCCCTGCCTGGGAAATTATTGTTTTTAGACACAAAGCGGATCGGTTTGGTAGACAGTTTCCACAACATCCAACAAGCCACAGACTTGTTCTCCAGCCTTACCCCCATTAGATCCAAGTGTACCCTCAGGGCACACGATCCTTCTCCAGGCCACTGCGGTCTTACACAAACATCTTGATTAGTACCACGCTTGTTCCTGTTAGCGTCAGCGAAGAAGAGTGAGAATGGCAGAGCCCACACCCCACAGAGTCCCAAGCAGAGAAATTAAAGTTGATATGTTTTTCTAATTGATAGATAATTGTACATATTACATATGGGGTACATATGATGCTACTGAACATTATACATTGGATAATGATTAACTTAGAATGTTAATCATCTCAAACATTCATCAGTTGGCTTTTTTTTTGGGGGGTGCTATTTAAAACAGGGTGTCATGTAGCTGACCTCCAACTCATTGCGTAGCCCAGGATGATAGCAAGTCCCTCTGGCTTTTATCTCCCAAGTATTGAGATTACAACTTGTTTGGGGTTTTTCTGTTTCTGTTTTACTTTCTTTTTTGTTGTTGTTTCTTCAAGACAGGGTTTCTCTAAGCCGGGCGTGGTGGCACATGCCTTTAATCCCAGTACTCGGGAGGCAGAGGCAGGCGGATTGCTGTGAGTTCAAGGCCAGCCTGGTCTACAAAGTGAGTCCAGGACACAGCCAAGGCTAACACAGAGACACTCTGTCTCGAAAAACAAAAAAACAAAACAAAACAAAAAGACAGGGTTTCTCTGTGTGTAGCCTTGGCTGTCTTGGACTCGCTTTGTAGACTAAGCTGGCCTCGAATTCACAGAGATTCACCTGCGTCTGCCTCCCAGCCTCTGTTTCACTTTCTTTCTTTCTTTTTTTGGTTTTTCGAGACAGGGTCTCTCTGTGTTACCATTGGCTGTCCTGGACTCGCTTTGTAAACCAGGCTGGCCTTGAACTCACTGTGATCTGCCTGCCTCTGCTAGGATTAAAGGCATGGGCCACTGCACCTGGCTGTTTTATTTTCTAACTTTTATTTATGACAAATACTCTTTGATGTCTTCTGGCCACATGTTCTTTGAGACAATTCCATCAACCTTAGCCAATCGGAGTATAGAATCATCTGATTCATCCTGAAAATGCCCCACAGATAGCATAGGTTTTGGTTTGGTTTGGTTTTTCGAGGCAGAGTTTCTCTTGTAGTCCTGGCTGTCCTGGACTTGCTTTGTAGACAAGGCTGGCCTGGAACTCACAGAGATCTGCCTGCCTCTGCCTCCCAAGTGCAGACAATATTAGAGAGATCCACAACCCATCAAAAAGCAGAGAATAATTAATTGTGGGGTGATCAGCCCCAAATGGGGAGTTTATACCACAACCCCTCCACCTAAGGCTCTGGGGATGTCATGAGAGAGCAGCCTGGGAGCCTCTGTTCAGTGGCTGTGTCAGAAAGTCTTCTGGACCAGACAGCCGTGCTGCCCCCATAAACTCTCAACAACATGGCTGCCTGCACAGGACTTGAAAAGACCACACCAGTGGACACACCGACTTGGAAGGAGGATAAGATCACAAAGCCTCACCCCTAGCAGTCAAGGCCACCTGCTGAGAGAGGATAGTAGCTTTTGTTGGTTTTTTTCCCCTACTTAGAAGCACACACCACACACACTCCTGGTCCTAAGAGGTCAGTCACAAACACATGCAATATAAAGGCAACTAGTTGAATTCAGTAGGGGTGGATGTGTATCCAAAATAAATATATAAAAGAAGAGAACATGAATTTCAGAGCGGGGAAGAGGGTAAAAAAAAAGATGAAAATGCAATGTACTTCTGAATGAACTCCTCAAATAAAAGAAAAACGAGAGCTCCTTTCTCCTCTGCAATGGCTTCTACCCTGTGACATGGGTCCCTGCAGAGTAATCACAAGGACACTGCAAATCCACACTCATGCCAAGTGATGAGATAATTAAAAGTATAATGACCATCACATAAGGCTCATTAAGTTCTTTGGTATTAACAAGGGGTCCTCACCCTCATAAAGAATGAGGGTCATTACTCGAGTTGGTGTTGGATGCCTAAGACTTTATCACGTTTCATTTATTTATTTTTATTTATTTGAGTGTGTATGTGTGTGTGTGTGTGTGTGTGTAACCCATGGTGGATATGAGAATTGAACTGTGGTTATCAGGTTTGGAAGCAGGTTTTGCAGCCTGACTCCTGAGACTTTGGTGTTTAAGTTACCTCCCACTTAGGCCTATCCTCCTTCAGAGGATGTGGCCCCAAGCTTTCACTGTCAGGATGACTTTGAACATCTCACGTTTGTTTGTTTGTTTGTTTGTTTGTTTGTTTGTTTTTCAAGACAGGGTTTCTTTGTGTAGCCTTGGCTATCCTGGACTCACTTTGCAGACCAGGCTGGCCTCGAACTCACATCAGCGATTCATCTGCTTCTGCCTCCCGAGTGCTGGGATTAAAGACTTGGGCCACCACACCTGGCAAGACAGGGTTTCTTTGTGTAGCCTTGGCTGTCTTGGACTCGCTATGTAGACCAGGCTTTGATCCGCCTGCCTCTTCCTCTGCCTCTCCAGTGCTGGGATTAAAGGCATGCACCACCACGCCTGGCCAGTCTTTTAATTTTTCAAGTGGAAAACAGAAAAAGGGCTATTTATTCAATGATGCCACATTAGGAAGAGGGACAGAGAGAGCCAGCAAACCCTTCAAGTGCAGTTTTGGGGTGCTCAAGTGGGAGTGTAAATAGAGAACTCAAGGAGAAGCACAGCAGGACTTCAAGGTCAAGGTGTCCCAATGGCTATTGCCTGGTCATCATCTAGGTCTCCAGCTCAAACTATAAGGTGTTCTGGCAAATTGTTAGTACTATAAGAAATCGCTTTTAAGTTTCCCCATGAGGGAAATTTCCATGGGGGGTGGGGGGGGGGTCCATTGTTTCAATAGTCTGTCAGATTCAGAGTGTTTCTTTAGAATATTTACATTTCTCTTTTAATGTTTTTTTTTCTTTTTCTTTCTTTCTTTTTATATATGTATATATATATATATATATATTCCCTTTCTTTTTGGTTTTTCACTACAGGGTTTCTCTGGGTAGCCCTAGCTGTCCTGGAACTCTCACTCTGTAGATCAGGCTGACCTCGAACTCAGAGATCCACCTGCCTCTACCTCCTGAGTGCTGGGATTGAAGGAGTGTGCCGCTACCCCCGGCTCTTTTAATGGCATTTATAAAATATTCTTAAAAGAAACTTCTTGTTGAAAGCTTCTCTATGCAACTCTTTTCATTTGCTTTGTTTTGTTTTTTGCTCACCGTGTAGCTCTGACTGGCCTGGAACTTAAAGAGATCCACCTGCCTCTGCCTCCTGAGTGCTGGGATTAAAGGCGTGCGACACCATTCTAAGCATATCAAACTCTTTTTATCTTTTTAATTTGTTAGTACATTTACAGGTGTGTGTGTGTGTGTGTGTGTGTGTGTGTGTGTGTGTGTATGTGTGTGTGTATGTGTGTTTATTCAAAGATGTAGTATAAGTCGGGGTAGACCCCTGGCAGGATTATTTTGTTTGTTTTGGGTTTTCTTTCTTTCTTTCTTTTTTCCTTTTTTTCTTTTTTCCTTGGTTTTTTGAGACAGGGTTTCTCTGTGTAGCCTTGGCTGTCCTGGACTTACTTTGTAGACCAGGCTGGCCTCGAACTCACATCAATCCTCCTGCCTCTGTCTCCCAAGTGCTGGGGGATTCTTATCTAAGCCAATTAAAGTAATCAGGGCAGGACCGTGGTGCGTATTATGGTCTGTAAGATGGAAGTCATATTTTGTCCAGGATGGCTTAGGTTCAAAATAAAAATAAAAATTCTAGTGGACTTTTTTTTTTTAAAGAGCAAGAGAAACTCCGGTCATCTCAATACAACCCCTTTCTGTAACACACACACAGGGCTTTCAAGCATCCTTGAAGTCAATAAAATTGTGACCCTGATACATTAAGAAAAATGTCCGAGAGCAGCCAAGAGTGAAAATAAACATGACTAAGCAATAAATTAGGATCTCCTTGCCTCTCCGTCTACCTCCCACAAGCTTGGGTTTTGCAAAGGGGTAAAATGCAGTCCATCTGGAGGCTCTTTCATAATCAGGGCCTTCTCCCCAACATCAGAGCACACACCTCCCCCAGGTGATGCTGGGCCCTTGCATCAGGGGGCACTGGGTAAACATGAGCTGGGGCAGATGGAATGAGCAGATGTCTGCAGGCCCGCGCCTGGCCTTCAAGGGACAGACAGTGAGTGAGTAGGAGGCCCAGAGAGGAACAGACATCCCATTTTTCTACCCACTCCCCTGATCCCATGAGCGCTCATGGTGAGGAGGGAAGAAGTGCCCTTCCCTGTCTTTGGTAACACTCTCCTCCCATCTCTGATGGCACTGTCCTCTGCTGGAACCTTTCCTTGTCCTGGGAGTACTTTGATTTGAATGTGCAATAAATGTCCTCCACCAGCGCTTGTGTTGAACACTTAGTCTCGCTGATGGTGCTTTTTCCAAAAGTGGTGAGATTCTTAGCAAGTCAGACCTAACTAAGCAAAAGGGAAAAGAATTCCTCCTGTTAGCCATGGTCTTCAGTGCTGCTTTGCTCTTTGTTTCTGGTCTGCCATGAAGTCTAAAAAAAAAAAACAAAAACCAAAACAAACAACAACAAAAAACTTTCTACCGCATGTTCCCACCATGGAACCATGTGACCATGGGCTGAGCTCCCTGCAAAGGTGAGGCAAAGCAGCCTATGCCTGCCCCACCCCACCCTCAGACACATAGGACCTTAGAGTGTTTTTCCAGGTATTCTGGTCACAACATCGCAAGTAATTAGCACAAAGGCTTTCAAATATAGACAAAATGAGCCGGGCATGGTGGCACATGCCTTTAATCCCAGCACTTGGGAGGCAGAAGCAAGTGGATCTTTGTGAGTTCAAGGCCAGCCTGGTCTACAAGTGAGTCCAGGACAGCCAAAGCGACACAGAGAAACCCTGTCTCAGAAAACAAACAAACAAACAAACAAACAATATATATATATATATATATATATTAGAGCCAAAGTAGGCTGAGGTGTTCATGCAACAGATGAGAAAACAGAAAGCCTCATGTCTTAAAAACAAAAGCAGAGCTTATTACACTTATGTGTGTTTGCCATCTTACCGGCTCTAACCCTCTCTGCCTTTCTCCTTTTTCCACCTTCACACCACTTTCTCTCTTTCCTTGGTACTAGAAATTGAACCTAGGACCTAACACATGTTCAGAAAGTGTTCCATCCCACCTCAGCCATAAATACGTACGTATCTTTTCATCTTCAACCAGAGTCCCAATAAGTTTCTAAGCAGGTCTTAAACTTGTGATCCTTCTGCTTCGGCCTTTCTGTTTTGTTTTCTGAGATGGGGTTTCTCTGTGTATCCCTAGCTGCCCTGGACTTGTTTTGTTAACCAGGCCTGCTTCAAACTCATAGAGATCCGCCTGCCTGCCTCTGCCTCCCCAGGTGCTGGGATTACAGGCCTGAGCCGCCATGCCTAGCTCTGCTTCTGCCTCTTGAGTAGCTGCTATCACAGGCCTATGCCACCAGGCCCAGCAGAAGCAGAGCCTTTAGGTGACTCAACCAATGTCAACTACTAGTTCACTGAAGAAGCAAAAACAGAGTCCAGGTCTCCTCTTTCTCAGACTGGTCTTTCTTTGTTGTAATCTATCCTTCTCACTGTGTGGCCAAAGACCCTTCGTCCAACTTCACCCTAAATACCATGGGCCAGGATTCTCGGGTGGATGTCTGAAACTTAATTTCTTCTAGAGTAGCAATAAAATATCTCTCTGAACTTTCCAAAAAAGAAAAAAATAAAAATTTAAAAAAAGACTCTGAGAGGGGACTGCTCAGCAACTTCAAACATCAGCACCTATGATGTGTCAAGTTAGGTACCAGGTCCAGAAAAGAAAGAAATGAATGAGACACCTCTTGGAGGTGTTCCTCAATTAAACTATCCCACCAAAATGGATAAACAGAGAGGAGGACTCAGACGATAAGTGAACGTAGAATAAACATAGATAACAAGGAGACAAGATGAATGTGTAGATTATATATTGGCCAGAGGTCACGTGGCTCAATGGAGTGATGAGCTGGGCAGAGTGATGGGATTTCCATGTTTAAACAGAGTGGATTAGGTTCTCCAGCATACGAAATGGCCAAGTCAAAACTGCTGTCCTCAGCATAGACACCCTGCATGCTAGGGATGCCTTTCTGTCAAAGAGCAGAAAGAACAGGACCTCGAAGGCTCACTCATCTTTATGACATCCTGGTGAGTCAGATAGCCAGCCCTGTAATTCTCAGACTTCTGATGAGGAAGCAGATGCAGGCCAGGGAGGAGAAGGTCAAGAGCCACTAAAATCCAGTCCTGGCTCCTCCACTCCCGTCAAACGACTCCCTAGAGCACTTGGGCAATCCAAACAGGCGCCAACACGGGGCTCCATTGTACCACAACCCTTTTGATCTCCTCTCAAAGGCAGAGAACTTGTGGGTTACCTTGTCATTACTCCCTCAAATGCACGTCTCAGAGTCCCTGTAGAGCGTAAGTTTCGTAAGGGCAGGGACCAGCTTCATACCTCCATTCACTCAGCCAGCATCTTAGCCAGAAGCTCTGACTGTACACACATGTTCCCTCCTTGGGTCTAGAGGAGAGAGGCTGGAGAGGAGGATGGTTGAACTGGTAACCAGTTGTGGTTCTCACAGCTCCTGGACTTCCTGCCTTGCCCACCTACCTCCCCCAGGAAGCCTCTAGAACAAGTCTTTGCAAGGACAGTGATTCATGTAGATGCCCCTGAGATCATCGGCTTGACACTCTCCTCAGGAACAAAGCAGGGCATTCAATGGGAGCCGTGAGAAGGGCCTGGACATCCTGATACTTCGCTTTTCTGGAGAAGACGATCCACAGTCACAGTTTTGTGCTACTCCCACAGAGGATACGTGTGAGAGAACACCGAGAGGCACAAGCTTGCTTCAAGGTCCAAATCTGGACTTGCTCCTTCCTGTAACCGTTGTCCCAAGCATGACACCTCAGTTACTATCCAGTGCATGAGAAAGATTTTTTTTTTTAATCGTTTGTTTCTTCTCCCCCCCCCCCGCCTTTGGTTTTTTCAAGACCAGGTTTCTCTGTGTAGCCTTGGCTGTCCTGGACTCACTTGTAGACCAGGCTGGCCTCGAACTCACAGCAATCTACTTGCGTCTGCCTCCCGAGTGCTAGGATTAGAAGCATATGCCACCATACCTGGCTGTTTCTTTTCAAAATGTATTAAACATGTTTCATCTTCAGAGTGACACTGAGTTATTTTGTCTGTCTTCTAGGCCTCAGTTATAGATAGGATCTGATTTACAAAGCAGTTCTAAGACTGAAATACAGCTATATTAGAGTGAAAGCTATCGTGGTGTAAAGAGCTGCATTTAGCAGGGCTAGAGAGATGGTTCAGTGGTTAAGACCACTGGCTGCTCTCCCAGAGGACCCAGGTTCAATTCCCAGCACCCACATGGCAGCTCCAACTTTCTGTAACTCCAGCTCCAGGGGATCTAACACCCTCATACAGACATGCATACAGATAAAATGCCAATGCACATAAAATTAAATATAATTAAAAAAAAAAAAAGAGATGGGTTTAACTTTTGGTGAGGCTTAGCAGGAGGAAATAAGTTCCTAGAGGGCGGGTCTTACAGCTTAGAGTCCACATCCAATTATGGTCTAGCTCTTGGCTTCCTGGTCCACTGAGATGTGAGGACTTCCATCCACCCTGTGAGACGTTCCTACCATGATTAACTCCACCATACTATAACCTGCTGTGATGGCGTGTAATCTCCCAAACCATAAGGCAAAAGAAATCCTCCCTTACATTGTTTCTGTCACAGAGGATGAGACAGACTCTCATTAGATAGGCTAGGCTGGCCTCAAACTCCAGACCCCCCTCCTCCTGCCTCCTCAGTGCTAGGACTGACTGCCTAGGGATCCTACCGCGCCCAAGCACAGTTCCGGAGCTTTTTGACTGCAGTTAAGTTGCCTCTTATCTTCTTCTGCCACAATAACTTTGTCTCCTAAGATAAAATGAGAGACCACACCTCTCCTGGCTAAGAGCACATTGTCCTCATCTAACCAGAAGTTTGACAGAGACAAATATTGCAAATGGTTGCCAGGTGTGTTGCAAATAGGCTTGTGACCTCATCCACCCTCCTGTTGGGCGAGGTCATCATCCTACTCCGAATCACATTTGATGGGGCTCCTGGACCATCTGTTCATCCACTTTCCCTTCAGTGCCTGCCTGGTCACCTGCACTTCTTTAGAGAGACATGTGTCTTTTGCCCTCCCTGGCTACCTCCCAGCTGATTTTCCTGAAGCACTAAGCAGTTCATCCTGGTGAAAATCTTCAGAATAAATGTGTCCATTACAGCTTCCCTCGTGAGCTCTTTGTTCAATAAATGATGACTTAACACAGAGCCCTGAAGTTCTAAGGGGATTCTCAATCTTTGAAAGACTGGCTTATATATGGCCTCTCAGTGAGACAACAAAAGAAACTGTTCGACCAGAATGCCTTTGGCCTTCACCGGCAACGTGAGGGAGACACTTAACGGGATAGGTGTGGGGAGGTCCCGAAACAGTTAAAAATATCCCTTGAAAATACAAACTTGCAGGCTGAATTCATTATCATCGTGGAGTCTCTTTCTTTCAAAAGCAGGGAAACATTTTTCACTCCCCGGGTTATGTACTTTAAACCTGGTCCTGACATCTGTTCTCTAAACACAAAAGAAAAACGCGCTTTCAACTCCAAACACAGATAAAATATAAAAACACAGCTACGTCTTCCTGGGCCGGGGACAGGCTAAGCGACAAGGATTTGCATGGCTAAGCTTCTACTCTGCTGACATATGCAAAGTTCAGGAGCAATCAAATCATTCTCCTTAGCTCGACAAGGTTGAAATGAGAAGCAGAGCGTTTACCTCGGGTCTGACCCTGTGGGCTCACCTGACGATACCATCTTACCCAACTGGACAGCAGGCCCAGCTGAATGGTAGGGCGCCTCACTTTCACACAGGTGGAGAGTTATCAGTGGAGCTTAGCCAAGGCGCTGTGGGCACGGTTCACCTGAGAGTTCATGGAGCGGGCGCACATCACCAGCCAGACAGTACATAGTACAAATTGCTGTGTTGCTTGCTGTTATTGCTCCTCTTTCTTCTGCTCCTCATCTCCAAGGCTGGAGTGGAGCCTTCCACATGCCAGGGGCGCGCCAGGCCTCCGATGCATGCTCCAGTGCACATGTTCATGTTTAAAGTTCACCACCACTCAGGAGGCAGAGGCAGGCGGATCGCTGTGAGTTTGAGGCCAGCCTGGTCTACAGAGTGAGTCCAGGACAGTCAAGGATATACAGAGAAAACCTGTCTTGAAAAAAACCAAAAATTAAAATAAATAAATAAATAAATAAATAAAGTTCAATCCTAGCTCAGGCACTTAAGTCTATTATCCTAGCTATCAAGAAGCTAAGCCAAGAAGACTGATGTGTGGGCCCCGCCCAGGATACATAGTGAGTTCCAGGGTAAACTGAGATACACAATGAATTCTTGTCTCAAGATGGCAAAACTAGGGCCGGTGAGATGGCTCCATCAGTCAAGGCACTTGCCATGCAAGCCTGACGGGCCTGAGTTTAATCCCCAGACCTCTCATAAAAGGAGAAGAGAACCAGTGTAACAGTTGTCCTCTGACTGCCATAAGTGAGGTGTGGTATACATGTTCCCCACAGATAGCATGCACACACTGATTGTAATTTTTAAGTTATATTTTATTGGTTTATGTGGGGTGGAGGGGAGGGTACACAGCTGCCATGGCAAATGTGTGGTAGTCAGAGGTCAAGCCTGCTGAGAATTGGCCCTCTCCTTCCAGCATGCAACCCTCATGAACCAGACTCAAGTTGCCAGGGACTTGTGAGCAAGCCTAGGATTTGTGAAACCCTGTCTCAAACTTAATTAATTAGTTAAATTTAATTTTTAAAAATAACAGCGAGAGCCAGGTGTGGTGGTGCACACCTTTAATCCCAGCACTTGGGAGGCAGAGGCAGGTGGATCACTGTGAGTTTGAGGTCAGCCTGGTCTACAAAGTGAGTCCAGGACAGCCAAGGCTACACAGAGAAACTCTGTCTCAAAAAAACAAAGCAACAACAAAAAACCCACCAGCAACAACAACAGCCAGGAATGGTGTTGCATGCCTTTAGCCCAAGGTTTGAGGAGGCAGGGGCAGGTGGCTCTTCATGAGTTCAAGGCCAGCCTGGTTTACCTAGCAAGTTCCTGGACAGCCAGAGCTACATAAATCCTGTCTCCACTAATTAATTAATTAGTTAATTAATTAAGATAAATTCATTTAGGCAGTGGTGGCACACACCTTTAACCCCAGCACTAGGGAGGCAGAGGCAGGCAGATCTCTGTGAGTTCAAGGCCAGCCTGGTCTACAAATCAAGTTCCAGGACCGCCAGGACTACAAACAGAAACCCCCATCTCAAAAAAAAAAAAAAAAAGTATGGCCTCCTAACAGTAAACAAATTCTCACCAGCTCAACAGCTCCATTAGCCAAACACCTTAAAGATAGCATCCTTAGCCAAGCTTGGAGGCACATACCTTTAATACCAGCACTCAGGAGGCAGAGACAGGCAGATCACTATAAGTTCAAGGCCAGCCTAGACTAAAGAGTGAGTCCAGGACAGCAAAGGCTACACAGAGAAACCCTGTCTCAAACAAACAAACAAAAAACAAAAACAAAAACAAAAAAAAGATAGCATCTTTCTAGTAAAATTGGGCCAGATTAGGGGTTCCTATCAAATTATTTTCTTCAGAAAAGGTTTCTCTGTGTGTATCCCTAGCTGTCCTGGAATCACTCTGTAGATAAATAAAATTTAAAAAAGTTAAATGGAAATAGAGCACCATATAAAGTCATGTATGGTAAGTTAGTGAAATCATCTCTCAGAGAAACAGGGCTGGCAAAGTAGTTCAATGTAGATCAAATTTTGAGCTAGGAAAGTCTAAACAAATTGACCCAGCAACTGTGTGTGTGTGTGTGTGTGTGTGTGTGTGTGTGTGTGTGTGTGTGTGTGTCTCACTAGGGACTGAATTCATGCCTTATACATGATAGTCAAGTGCTCTACCACAGAGCTATACCTCTAGCCCAATAGCTGATATTGGTCAAATTACCCACTCTAGGAGATGGCTTCCAAGAAGCCAAATTCAATTTGATTTAGAAAAATTAAATAAAGGAGATTCCCGCATCCATGTATTGTAGACCAAATTTAAGCTCATTTCTTATGACACATGCTTGCCCCCTAGTAATTTAAAGCCTTAACACAGCTGTTGCCCATCAAAATAAATTAGTTATCCAGGACCAGACTCTGTGTGTGGTACCCATAGAATCTCCATGACATCACTGCATCTCACAATAGGGCCTCCATCACCTCAAACCAAGACCACAACAGGCAGTTCTTGGGTTAATAGAGGAGCTTTCATATTTGAAAGCATGATCACATTCTAAGAATTTTCTAGAACTATTTCGTAATTTCCTTCTATTTCTGTGTCAAGGCTGAAATCCTAGATAATCTTTTACTATATCACCATGCTCTCCAAATCTGTTATAGACTAGTAGTTTTTGTTTATTTTATTTGTTTATTTATTTAATTTTGGTTTTTCTTTTTTTCTTTCTTTTTTTGGGGGGGATGGGGGTGAGGAGTTTGGTTTCTTTGAGACAGGGTCTCTCTGTGTAGCCTTGGCTGTCCTGGACTCTCTCTGAAGACAAGGAGGGCCTCAAACTCACAGCGCTCCACCTGTCTCAGACTCCCAAATGCTGGGATTAAAGGCGTGCGCCACCACGCCCGGCTAGACTAGCAGTTTAACCACTGGGTAGAAACGAGTTATTTAGCTCCTTCAGATGCAGTTTCCAGGGCTACAGTGTGACTAAGCTAGGGGCAGTGGCATGCTTCTACAGTCCTAGCTGCTCAGGAGACTGAGGCCGGAGGCTATGTGGACTGCTACTGTCTTGGGTTTTGTCCCTACTAGTTTATATAACCTTTAGCCTTCTCCCAGGTCCACAGACAGTTCTTGGCATCACCTCCTACTTTTAGTTGCACCTCCTATAATGCTTGTTTGTTTGTTTGTTTGGTTGGTTGGTTGGTTTTTGGTTTTTCGAGACAGGGTTTCTCTATGTATCCTTGGCTGTACTGGACTCTCTTTGCAGACCAGTTCACTGTGGGCAGTACCACCATGGGATTATGGTCCCAAGTCGAATAAGAAAGCAGGCTGGGGTCTGAAGTGATGACTCAGTGGTTGACAGAGCTTGGCGCTTGCCCCTCCACATAGATGATCTAGACTCCAGTGTCCTCCCTCTGCAGGCATAAGGCATGAAGGCAGTGCACATGTGTACATGCAGGCAAAAGCACACACATAAAATAAAAGTAAACTTGTAAAATAGTTGTTTGTTTGTTTGTTTATTAAGAAAGCAGACAGCCAGGCATGGTGGCACACACCACTAATCCAGCACTCAGGAGGCAGAGACAGGTGGATTGCTGTGAGTTCGAAGCTAGCCTGGTCTACAAAGTGAGTTCAGGACACCAAGGCTACATAGAGAAACCCTGCCTTGAAAAACCAAAAAGAAAGAAAGAGAGAAAGATTAGGGCTGGAGAGATGGCACAGCGGTTAAGAGTGCTAGCTTCTCATCCAGAGGTCCTGAGTTCAATTCCAGCAACCGCATGGTGATTCACAATCACCTGTAATGAAATCTGATGCTGCCTTCTATCTGATACTCTCTTCTGTCATGTGGTCATACATGCAGATAGAGTGCTTACATACACAAATAAATAAATAAATCTTTTTTTTTTTTTTTTTTTTTTTTTTGGTTTTTCGAGACAGGGTTTCTCTGTGGCGCCTTGGCCATCCTGGACTCACTTTGTAGACCAGGCTGGCCTCGAACTCACAGCAATCCACCTGCCTCTGCCTCCCGAGTGCTGGGATTAAAGGTGTGTGCCACCACGCCCGGCTAAATAAATCAATCTTTAAAAAAAAAAAAAAAAGGTACAAACAAGCCATGGGGAGCAGGCCAGTAAGCGTTGTTCCCACATGGCCTCTGCTTCAGTTCCTGTCTCCTGGTTTCAACCTTTAATTGACTTCCTGCTTTGACTTCCCTACATAGTGGACTGTAAATAGTAAACTGAAATAAACCCTTTCCTCGCTAGGTTACTTTTAGTCATGGTGTTTATCACTGCAGTTTAAAAAAAAGGGGGGGTACCAGGGCATCCTTCATGTTTTAAAATCTATCTCCTTTTCTCTCTAACTCTTGCTTGTTTTCTCACTTTGCTTGTTTTGTGTTGCATTAGAACTGGATCTGTTGAGAACATTTGTTCAACCATGTTCATAGCAGCCTTATTCATAATAGCCAGAACATGGAAACAGCCTAAGTGTCCCTCAGTAGAAGAATGGATAAAGAAACTGTGGTACATTTACACTACGGAATACTACTCAGCTATTAAAAACAAGGATTTCCCGAAATTTGTGGGCAAATGGATTGAACTAGAAATGATCATAATGAGTGAACTAACCCAGAAGCAGAAAGAGTCAAATGGTATATACTCACTTATATCTGGACACTAGCCCAAGGGGCATGTCCCATGAAAGTCTTTACTTACCAGGAAAGTGGGACAGAGGAGAGGACATCCTATTTGGACTCTAGGTGAGAGAAGCATGGGAGAATGGGGAAATAGAAGGATCCAGAGGGTCCTAGAAACCTACAAGAAGAACATTATGACAGACGGATCTGGGCCCAGGGGTCTTGCTCAAACTATGGCACCAGCCAAGGACAATATGTGCTTTAAACTTTGAACCCCTACCCAGATCTAGCCAACGGACAGGACATTCTCCACAGCTGAGTGGAGAGTGAGATCTGACTTTCACATGAACTCTGGTGCCCCATATTTGACCACGCCCCCTGGAAGGGGAGGCCTGGTGACACTCAGAGGAAGGATAGCAGGCTACCAGGAAGAGACTTGATACCCTATGATCATATAGAGGGGGAGGAGGCCCCCCTCAGCCACAGTCATAAGGGAGGGGAGTAAGGGGAAAATGGGAGGGAGGGAGGAATGGGAGGATACAAGGATGGGATAACAGTTGAGATGTAATATGAATAAATTAATAAAATATATTTTTTAAAAAAAGAACTGAGCCTGTTGATGTGGCTGGGGCTGACATAGATCAGAGACCCTCCTGCCTCCATCTCAGTCCTGCTGTGCACCCTTCACAGACACTTTCTTTCATCGTAAGATAGATGACTTCATCGGATGCACTGATACAGGATTGCTACCTTCTCCAAAGCCATTGCTTTGGAGTCCTAGCTCCCAAGACACACAGAAGTGTCCTCGGCATGAAGGGCCACCCAGTCAGCAGACAGTTAATGCAGATGTATCAATTGCCCCCAGATACCCAGCAGATGCAAATGAGACTGAGACTTACCAGCTAGGACATGTTGGGCAAGTACCCTCCTTCACCAAGTCTCAGTGTCCTAACTATAAAGACTTGGCAATGCCATCGGTTGTGAGACGATTAGACAATAAAGTGGGTTACTCTCTGAAAAGAGCTCTGAAAAGAGCCCCAAAATCTATTCAATAAATGAGAGAGAACACCCCACCCCACCCCTGCAAAGGGGGCAAGAACTCCATCTTTAGTGTTCTTCATGCCCTATCTAGTCTGAGTGACATGGTAGGGATTTGAATCACAATTGTTTTTATCTCACTCCCCTCCCACAGACTTGAAGGTCCTTTCCTTTTGAGTTGGACGGAAAACCAAATGATAACAGTAATTCTTAAATCTTATCTCCCTCCGTGAGTACTTTCAATATATAGTTAGTTGGGCCAAATGTGGGTCGAACTTGAATTCTGTCATTCTTCTGAAATGGTGTGTTGGGCTGTGTCTTGATTATGTTAGATCTTATCTATATGACCTCTCCCATCACTAGAAAAACTTGTGCAAAAGTGCACATGCGCACTGTGGTTTACCCCACAGCCATGTCAGTGACACTTCATCAGTCCCCTATACTGAACGTCTTTGCTACAGCTATTCGAATCCTATGTCTAACTCAGACCCTGAATCTTTTGTTCTATCTCAGAGTTAACTAGGTTTTAAAAGGCTGCTTTCCAAATCAGAGTTCAAGTTCGGGTCAAAATGGTCCCTCTCCCCACCCCACCCCACCCCCATCCCCCTTACCATCCTACATCAGCCCCTCTGAGGCCTCTCAGCACACAGGGGTCGGCACAGAGTTGAACAATCGAGTGAATAACGGCATGAACAATTGTCCCAGCAGGTTCTGAGGCACTAAGTCAAGAGTGCCAGGACACAGGCCATCTGCTTTGCATCTTGACACCACAGGGTGTTTGCTTTAGTCATTTCTCTTAGTTCCCTCCAATCTCCTGCACACCAGCATAGTTATAGCCGCTCAGTAATATGCCTTAGCCAGGGAATTTCAAAAGCGTTGAGATGAGTGACAGTAATTAACAGTCCTAGGAAATTATGTCTATGGATAAGGGGGGAGGATTGCTAAGGTAAAAACAGAACTCCTACAGACACTGCCTTGGTGGCCAGCTCCACACTCCTGGAGTGGCATGGATGACCTTAGAAGCCGCTCCATCTTTACTACTGTTCAGTAACCTTTTGATACCCTACTCTTCCCAGGGCGCTCCACAGACCATCAGCATCAGCTCAAAACTTGCGAGAAAGGCGGAATTGTGAGCCCCTCTCCAGATCACCTAAGCCAGCAGCGGCCTTTATACTAAACCCAGGGTGGTAAAGATAATGCTTGTCCTTTAATCCCAGCACTCGGGAAGCAGAGGCAGATGGATCGCTGTGAGTTGAGGCCAGCCTGGTCTCAAAAAAAAAAAAAAAGAAAAGAAAAAAGAAAAAAGATGACACTTGTTTGAAAAGCACCCCCTGGGTAGCAGGCGCTAGATTGTTCATCCTCACCTAAAGAGATCTGTCATACACATGGTACCTGTCACAGCTCTCCAGATGAACAAAAGCAGGATAATGCATGTGGAACTGGGGGCTGGAGAGATGACTTAACATCTAAAGGTACTTGCTACATACAACTATAGTGACCTAAGTTTAACTGCTTTAATCCACGGTGTCATCTGACCTCAACACATGTCAATGCATCATGTTGTTTTTAAAATTTTTGGGTTTTTATTTTTCAAGGCAGGTTTTCTCTGTGTACCCTTGGCTGTCCTGAACTCACTTTGTAGACCAGGCTGGCCTCGAACCCACAGATTCCTGCCTCTGCCTCCAAAAAAAAAGAATGAAGATGTGCTGGGAGTGGTGATGCCTTTAATCCCAGCACTCAGGAGGCAGAGGCAGGTGGATCTCTGTGAGTTCGAGGTCAGCCTGGTCTATGAAGCAAGTCCAGGACAGCCAAAGATAACACAGAGAGACCCTGTCTCAAAAAAAAAAAAAAAAAAAGAAAGAAAGAAAAAAGAAAAGAAAGAAAGAAAGAAAAGAAAAAGAAAAAGAAAGAAAGAGAGAGAGAACATGTTGCTGCAGAGATATTTTAGCACTTAAGATCATTGGCTGCAGGGGCTGGAGAGATGGCTCAGAGGGTAAGAGCACTGACTGCTCTTCCAAAGGTCATGAGTTCAATTCCCAGCAACCACATGTAGGCTCACAACCATCTATAACGAAATCCGTTATAGATGCATAGAGGACCCCAGACCCATTCCCAGCAACACATGACAACTCACAACCCTGTGTAACTTTAGTTCCAGGAGACCCAATGCCCTCTTCTGAACCCCACAGACAAGAAGGGTACATACAGATGTGCAGCCCAAAGACTAGTAGATATAAAATAAAAAAATAAATAAACATTTCAAAGGATAAAACACATATGGCCAGGCAGCACAGAGTGTATTCAAGAAAGACTGTGTGCTTGGCAAGCCTGGGGCCCTAGGTTCGAACCTTAGTACCATCAATCAATAGATTACCTTTCCATGAACAGGTTTGAAATTCCCAGGGGACTAAACAGAACAAAACTGATCTTCCAGATCTAAGTGGAGCTCCATGCTGCTTTGTAGCTCATGGGAGGCCCGCTCAGCTCACTTGTGTGCAATAGTCTCACCCCGCTGTCTGATGCCGGGAGCAGATATCTATCTTCAAGAGTTTGTCTGAATAAACAAGATTACAGATGTCAAAGTGTGTCAGTCAGGGCTTCTCAGCCAGGTGTCTGTGGACCCTCTTAGCCTTGATCTCAAGATTTTCATGAGCGTCCAGACATCAATAAAATCTGGCATGTGTATACACACATGCTTTCTTCCTGGGTAGCGGGGTCCATTGATTCCATTAGATTTTCAAAGGAGTCTGTGACCTGAACAAGTATCCGGATCCCCTTTTCCTCTGTAATTAAATACAGAGTGTTTACAGAGCCTTCACGGTGGAATCTGTTATTAGTGGCTCGGCTGACTTCCCCTTCTCTGCTAACCTCAGCGCCGTTCAGAGGGTTTACAGGGTTTGAGTTTGTATGAGGTGTGTGTGGGTTTTTGTCTCACTTCATAGGAAGGAGTGGGGTGAGGACCATGCCCCCAGAGATGCCTACCAGCACAAGCTCTTCTCTGGGGGAATCCAAACCCACAAACTCTCCCACGGCCCAGCAGGACAGAGGCGGAAGGACCTGTTCAGCCGCTTGCTGCCTGCTTTCCACTCGACTGATACCTAACATATGGCGTGTGCACTGATGCTTATGAAGGCGATGATTCATTCCTAATCTTTAAAAAAAAAAAAAAAAAGTCAACCCTATGTGGCTTTGGCTCTCCGCCCTAAGTGCCCTTCTGTTCCCCAGAATGTCTGTGTTGTCACCTGCCACTGCTTTGTGTGCCACTCACTCCTTGGCATTACCTCTCCTGCAGGTCCCTGGCTAAGTTTGCAACACTGTCTCCTTTCCCCTCTGCTCTTTCCTCTGCTTCGCTTTTGTGCTTTGTGTTGTGTGGGTTTGTTTAGAAACAAGCTTTACTCAGTAGCCCAGGTTGGCCGGGGCTCACTGTTGTAGCTTAGGCTGAATCTGCCTCAAAGGAATCCTCGGTCTCAACTTCTGAGATGCTGAGATGACAGATGTGAGTCGCCACACTCAGACTCTACCCCTGCCTTACCATGCTGCTTCTGATTCTTCTTTTCTTCTCTACAGATGTCCTTGCTGGAATGTTCTCTTGGCCCTTTCCTCAAACCTCTTCTATGGTTCAGCAGGTAAAGGTGCTTGCCACTAAAAATAAGGAACTGAGCCAGGCGTGGTGGCGCACAGCATTAATCCCAGCACTTGGGAGGCAGAGGCAGGCAGATCACTGGGCGTTTGAGGCCAGCCTGGTCTACAAAGCAAATCTAGGACAGCCAAGGCTACACAGAGAAACCCTGTCTCAAAAAACAAAACAAAAAACAACAACAAAACAAAAAAAAAAGAATAAGGAACTAAATTCAACCCTTGGGCACCGAATAGTAGAAGAAGAGAACTGGAGCAGGGCACAGTAGCGCAACCTGTAATCCCAGAACTCAGGGAGGCAGAGGCAGGAGGGCCTCTGTGAGTTCTAGGCCAGCCTGGTCTATAAAGTGAGGTCAGGACCCATGAGAGCAGAGACAGAAAAATCACCCCAGAGCTAGCAGGCCAGCATCCTTGAGAGCACAGAACAGCAAAAGAAGCAAGAACGATCCTACCGCCAGGCGTGGTGGCACATGCCTTTAATCCCAGCACTTGGGAGGCAGAGGCAGGTAGATCGTTGTGAGTTCGAGGCCATCCTGGTCTACAAAGCGAGTCCAGGACAGCCAAGGCTACATAGAGAAACCTGTCTCGAAGTCTGAAGGAAAAAAAAAAAAAAAAAAAGATGGAAGGTGAAAACAGACTTAATCAATCAATTAATTGTATTTTTTTGTTTTGTTTAAAAGAAAGATTGTCTCAAAATCAGAGAAACCTTGTCTCAAAAAACCAAAAAAATAAAAATAAAAAGTAAAAGAAAGCTTATAGTACAACTTTCAGGATTTGGTTCTCTCCTTTCTACCAGGTGGGTCCCAGAGACTAAACTCAGTTAGGTCATGAGGTTTGGTGGCAAGTGTTCTACTCACTGAGTTAGCCTCTCAGTCCTGTGTTTGCTCTGACACAGGGCCTCATATATTCCAGACAGACCTTAAACTTGCTATGTAGTGGAGGATGACCTTGAACTTCTGATCCTCCCGTCTCCACCTCTAGAGTGCTGATGTTACAGACAGGGGCCACCGTGTCTAACTTTATATGGTGCTGGAGATTGAAGCCAGGGGCTTTGTGGATGATACAAAAACACTCCTCTGGCTGAGCTACATTGTAAGCACCTGGTTTTATTGTTGCTATTGCTTCCGAAGTGTCTTTTATGTTCTTCCTGCATTCCCTTTCGGGAGGAAGAGTGGCTTTTGTTAAAACACAGTGAGCAACTAATCTTAGAGCTGTAACTACTTTTCTTGTATCCTAAATCCTCAAGGGTTTGTGGATTGGGGGGACTGGGGGGGGGGGGCGAGAATGACACTAGAATAAACCTTATCCAGTAGAATTTAGAGAGGTAGGAATAAAACAGCTTTCTCTGCTTCCTCGTTGTACTCCTTAACATCTGTTGAGGGACATTTTCTGACCAAAGGGCTTGTCAGCATCAATAGGAGAGACACCTTCCTCCCTGTTCTAGAATGTATGGTGCCTGGGGTTATTGAAATGGATATTTACTGAAGGGTGGAAAGAAGGAGTTGAGAGGAAAGTAAGAAAAGCAGGATTAAAGTGTGGAGTGGCCCTTGGCTTTCCATTGAACCCTCTCTGCCTTTTTGGCATGTGCACCAGGATCAAACAGGCAGTTGCAGGCAGCTTAAGGCCTCTGGTTCTCTGTGTAAGTTTAGGAGCTGATTTTGAAGTTAGGATTATGAAGTTTTGTGGTTGATTTAAAGTGGAAGGTATTATATTCACCTTGTCTATTCCCGAAGGAAAGAAGAAATGCCCAGCCGTGCAGTGAGACTCTTTCCGGCCTGACCACTGCACAGCAAGCAACCCTTTGCAAGCAGCCTACAATGCTTCCCACTGTGATCGCCCACAAGTGTCAATGTGCAAGCAATAGTGGAAAAGTGTGCAAAACGCACCTGCTTAGTGTGACTGGGATGTAGTATCATGATTATATCCACCACGGTTGAACAGTTAGCCTTTATTACCACCATAGCTACAAATCTATACAATGGGAAAGCAAGCTCTGCAGACTCTCCAAAACAAAGAAAAAAAACTTCTCACTTGGCCTAATGTACATAGCTCTGATGGTTGCAGCCTTCATTACCTGAATAAGAAAACTGTCCATCTAAGCCGGGCGTGGTGGTGCACGCCTGTAATCCCAGCACTCAGGAGGCAGAGGCAAGTATATCGCTGTGAGTTTGAGGCAAGCCTGGTCTTCAAAGCTAGTCCAGGACAGCCAGGCCTACACAGAGAAACCCTGTCGGGGAAAAAAAAAATAATAATTGTTCATCTTTAGCTGGGTAGTGGTGGCACATGTCTTTGGTTTGTTTTTTTCAAGACAGGGTTTCTCTGTGTAACCCTAGCTGTCCTGGACTCTCTTTGGTAGACCAGGCTGGCCTCGAACTCACAGAGATTCCCCTGCCTCTGCCTTTCTCCCAAGTGCTAGGGTTAAAATTGCAAGCCATTACGCCTCCTTGTTTAGCTATATATTGTAAACCCTTCCTTCCTCCTCCACGCCCACCCCCACCCCTTCCCCACCAGCAACTCCTTCTGTTTTTTGAGACAGGGTTTCTCTGTGTGACAGATAGCCCTGGCTGTCCTGGACTCACTTTGTGGACCAGACTGGCCTGGAACTCACAGTGATTCTCCTGCCTCTGCCTCCCACCTGGCTTCCTTCCTTCTTTATCTGAATGTAATGACATCACCTCCTTGTCAGCTATAAGCAATAATCCTGCCTCCTTGCTCAGTTGACTATGATAAACATGCTAAGCACCTGGGGTGTTGTGGCTTTTTCCCCCAAAGAACCCAGTCTGCCTGATCCTAGCTTTCCTGTGTGTCTGTATCTCTATCTCTTTTAGCATTCTCTCACGCACCCCCTCTCCGCCCCCATCAAGTCAATTCCTGGAGCCATGCAGGACATGGCACCTTCTCTCCCCACCTCCAAGCCCAGACAAGTCTTAGTCTGTAGCCCAAGCTAGCCTCAAATTTACTCTAATTCTTCTGTGTCTCCCTTCCTAGTGTTAGGATTATAGATTTGAGCCACCATGCCTGGCACTCCTTATTTCCTTTTTAAATAGTTCCTTTCTCTATTCAATGCACAGAATCTTTCTTAGGAAACACACATTTGTGGAAGTTTATAAAGGAAGTATTTGAGCCAGGTACAGTGGCACAGGACTTTAATCTTAGCACTCCAGAGGCAGAGGCAGGTGAATTGCTGTGAGTTTGAGGCTAGCCTGGTCTACAAAGCGAGTCGAAGACAGCCAAGGCTACACAGTGAAAACCAAAAATAAATCAAATAAAGAAACTATTGTGTGTGTGTGTGTGTGTGTGTGTGTGTGTGTGTGTGTGTGTGTGTGTGTCCTATATGAAAGTATACTTAAGGGTAAGCATGCCTATGTATTTGGGAGAGCAGTAGTCAATACCAGATGTCTTCCTCTTTTTTTTTTTTCTCTCTCTCTTTCCTTAAAACAAACAATCAAAAACAGCTGAGATTAAAAGCAGATGCTACCATGCCAGGCTTATTGTTATTTATTTAATGTTCATTTTTTATTTATTTATTTTTATATTTTTTTTAATTTTTCTCTTTGTAGCCTTGGCTGTTCTGGAACTTACTCTGTAAGCCAGGCTGGCCTCGAACTCACAGAGATCTGCCTACCTCTGCCTCCTGAGTGCTGGGATTACAAGCGTGTGCCACCACACCCGACCGAATTGTTTTGGTTTTTGTCTTTCTTTCTTCTTTTCTTTCTTTCTTCCTTTCTTTCTTTTTTTAGACAGGGTTTCTCTGTGTTTCCCTTGGCTGCTCTGGACTCACTCTGTAGACCAGGCTAGCATTGAACTCACAGAGATCCACCTGCCTCTGCCTCCCAAGTGCTGGGATTAAAGGCGTGCCGCCACCACCACTCAGCTGGTTGGTTGGTTTTTTGAGATAAGGTTTCTCCGTGTAGCCTTGGCTATCCTAGACTCACTTTGTAGAGCAGGCTAGCCTGGAACTCACAGCAATATGCCTGCCACTGCCTCCCAAGTGCTGAGATTAAATGTGTGTGCCACCACGCCCGGCTCTCTAAAATGTTTTTAATAATTATTTCTCTTGTGTGTAGATGTGCATGTGGGCCTGGCAAGGCTTACATAGAGGTCACACGGCAACTCCCTCACCATGTTGGCCCTAAGTATCAAAGCACCATTACCTACTGAGCCACACATCCATCTTTTGTTCTTCCTTTTTTACACCTCACTTTAAAAAGATAAAACATTAGCTGGGCACAGTGGTGCACACCTGTAATCCCAGCACTTGGTCCGGGGTGGGGTGGGGGGTGGTGCAGAGGCAGGCAGATCACTATAAGGAAGCCAGTTTGGGGTACAAAGCAAATCCAGGACAGTCAAGACTACACAGAGAAACCCTGTCTTGAAAAACCAAGGGGGGGAAAAAACCATTATTATTCACACAAATGTCTCTTACCAACACTTCCCAATATGAGAAGCTTTATAGGCTACAAAATCTGTCGTGATTAACCTTCCTTGAATGAAACTTTAGGGATCTGCTTTGAACCCACAAAAGAAATTAAATGCACAGTTAAGGCTGAGTTTTCCTCATCAAGATGCATCCGGGAATTGTCGTTAAAGCCGTCTCCTGCTGCCTTCATTAAAGTCTTGATCTCCTGTTTCAAATTTATATTCCTTTGTGGATTTAAGGCAGATATTGGATATCCTTTTAATCTATATTTATTAGGCAAGCTATTGATGAATTTGATTCCATCACAAATTCATGCACACTGTTTTTGTTGGCCACTCTGAAGGGAGTCTTAAGAGAACACAATAAATGGCCATTATTCACAGAGTAACAGGCATATTTGAAAACAAAGCCATTCAAGCTAAAAGCACCACCCCACCCCCACCCCACCGGTACTTGCAGTTGCATTTTGAAGCTGGACTTGGTGATGAAGACCTGTAATCTCAGTGGTTGGATCCCTGGATAACAGAAAAAGTCATGAGAGTAGCCTTGTGTTCCC
The DNA here is from genome assembly GCF_964271855.1 of Acomys minous. Taxonomy (NCBI): domain Eukaryota; kingdom Metazoa; phylum Chordata; class Mammalia; order Rodentia; family Muridae; genus Acomys; species Acomys minous. Next base: position 49,720,286 of record NC_140490.1, on the reverse strand, counting down.
CTCCCCCACCCCCCTCAACCTCCCCATAGATGCCTCCCCATAGCAGCCTCCTGGATAGGAAGAAACTGCACTTGGTAGGTCAGCCTTGAAGCCTGTTCTCTTCGGTACCACAAAGGAGCTAACCTGTGAAAACGGCCTCCCTCAGGCCTTCCTACCATCTGGCATCCAGCTATGCTCAGCTGTGGAAAGCACTGGGAAGAGATTTGGGGAGCAGGCTGGAAAAAAAAAAGCAGAAGTCAGAGCTTTTCTCCCCACTTCTTCTCTGGCGTGGGCAACACCTTGGGCACGTGACCTGTCAGGGCAGTTCCCACCAGGCAGCCATTTGGCAAAGGGAGACTAGGAAAGTTTGCAAATCAGCTTCCTGTACATGACTCTGACGATCAGGGGAAGGATGATGACAGGACCTGAAAACAGCCAAGTAACCGGCGCAGAGGGCCGGAGGGACTCCTAGGCAAAGAATCACAGTTAACTCAAACCCTTCGTTCAGAGTGTTTCAGAGCCAGGGGTAGCGCCTTTAATGCCAGCACTCAGGAAGCAGAGGCTGGCAGATTGCTGTGAGTTCGAGGCCAGCCTGGTCTAAAAAGTGAGTCTAGGACAGCCAGGGCTATACACAGAGAAACCCTGTCTCGAAAAACCAACCAACTATGCCAGGCGTGGTATCTTGCAACATAACAATGATAACAAGGTCACACCAGGTCTTGTCATCTTGTCACCTTGTTTTGAGAAAAAGGAAGCACCTGGTTTTTTGCTTCTGGTGTGTGTGTGTGTGTGTGTGTGTGTGTGTGTGTGTGTGTGTGTATGTGTGTGTGTGTGTGTGTTGTTTTGTTGGTTTTTTGAGACAGGGTTTCTCTGTGTCATCTTGGCTGTCCTAGACTCGATTTGTAGACCAGGCTGGCCTTGAACTCACAGCAATCTGCCTGCTTCTGCCTCCCAAGTGCTGCCACCACACTGGGCTCTTGTTTTTGTTTTTATTGTGTGTGTATGAGGTCAGAGGACAACTTACAGGAGCTGGGTCTCTCCTTCCACCATGTGAGTCTATATCGCCAAACTCCGGATGGCAGGCTTGGCAGCAAATGCTATTAGCCACTGAACCAGCTTACAGGCTCTTGTTTGTTTTTGAGACAAGGTGTTGCTATGTAGCCCTGACTAGCTTCAATCTGTCAGCAATCCTCCTACCTACTAGAATTTCAGAGTGCCGAGATTTCAGGCACGAATCCATCCATACGCAGATTGTGTCTTTGGGGGTGTTTTGCTTAGCTGTTTGGTTTTGTTTGCTTGTTTTGTTTTCTTTTGTTTTGTTTTTAAGCAACAAAATCTTGCTGTGTTGACCAGGATTCAAGGTCATCCTCCAGGGAGAGGGAGAGAGAGAGGAAGAGAGAGAGAGAGAGAGAGAGAGAGAGAGAGAGAGAGAGAGAGAGAGAGAGAGAGAATTTCTTTTAACACTCCAAAAATGCCTTTAATGGAAAAAAATATTAATCTTTCCTTTTCTTATTTCTCCACACTTCTGTCTAGAGGGGTAAGGGGAGCTATCTTGCAAGTAAAAGAAGACCTTTCCTTTGTATTTCAGAGCCGTCAATTATAAACATTGCTGAAATCAATTCAAGCACAATCCTCCTTAAGGCTTTTAAAACGCAACTGCTAACCTGTCGAGATGTTTAGCTTGCACGTTTCAAAACCTGTCAGTTAAGCCTTGCTTCCTGTTGCCACTTCTCTCCCAAGTTACAAACCAGAAGAGAAATTATGTAGCAAATTGGAAAACACGCAACCTACATTTGATGGCAACACAAAAGACGGGCTGATGCGTGTAAGACACTCTGGTCCTTGCTCTAGAAAATGAATGCGGATTAGAGGGCTTGTCTACTGGCAGCTTCTAATGAGGTTTCGCCTTCTGAGTTCTGAAACAAACCATCAATTGATGCCCTCCAAAGCACACCTGGTCTATTCCAAGAAGAAGAAAAAGAAATTAGTCAAACTTCTTATTTGCTGAGTTTACCAGTTAATTCCCCCAAAGTTGTGATATTGGTGGCAATGAGGAGGTATAGCTCGTTAAAAATATCTTGGACCAGTGAGACGGTTCAGTGGGCTGTGGGCCCAGGGTTGGCAGTGACAGATGCTGAGAAGTCAGAACATAGTCCCATAAGGCAGACTCTCAACCTGTGAGTCTGGACTTCTTTGGGGTTTGCATATTAGATATTGAGCATATCAGGTATTTACATTATAATTTATAATAATGGCAAAATTACAGTTATGAAGTAGCCACAAAATTATTTTATGGTTGGGGGTCACCACAACATGAGGATAGCAGAATTAGGAAGTTTGAGAACCACTGTCATAATGTGTCCCCTGACCTCCACATGCAAGCTGAGACATGTGCACACACATAAATAAGTACATAAATATAATTTAAAACTATCTCTGGGACTTGGGAGGTAAAGGCAGGCAGATCTCTGTGAATTCAAGGCCAGCATGGTCTACAAAGTGACTGCAGAACAGCCACGACTATTCAGAGAAACCCTGTCTCAAAAAACAAACAAACAAAACAAAACAAAACAAAAACCCTATTGCTGGGAAGGCAAGGAAATAGATGAGTTAGTAGAGTGCTTGCTTAGTATGCATGAAGAGCTGAATTCAATCCCCAGGACTGAAAAATAAGTAATTTAATACGTATATAAATAAATAAATGTAGGTGTGGTTGCAAACAACACTTCACTCTAGCACTCTGGAGGCAGGGACAGGAGGATTTTATAGAGTTGCAGGCTAGCCTGGTATGCATAGTAAGACCTTGTCTCAATATATAAATAATAAATAAACAAGTCACTGGGATCTATGCATGGTGGCACATAGCTGTAATCCTACCACTTGGAAGGTAGAGGCAAGTAGATCAAGGAGTTCAGGAGCATTCTGGGCTTTACAGGGAGTTGAAGGCCACCTTGGTATACAGAAGATGCTGTCCCAAAGAAAATACAAGCAGGCAAATAAATAATAGGATTGCCTGAAATAAGAGTGTGCAAGATAGTTGGGCAGAGGTGGCACACGCCTTTAATCTGAGCACTTGGGAGGCAGAGGCAGTCGGATCACTGTGAGTTCTAGGCCAGCCTGGTCTACAAAGCGAGTCCAGGACAGCCAAGGCTACACAGAGAAACCTTGTCCCGAAAAACAAAACAAAACAAAAAATAATAATAATGTCAAGTAAAGAGTTCACAAGATTTCAGATAAATATCGTTGTTCATGTTCTCCACTGTTTCTGGGCTTTAAGCAAGAACAGAAGAATAAGAGAAAAAAAATTTTTTTTGTAAAGTTTTTTTTGTTGTTGTTTTGTTTTTTGTTTTTTTGTTTTTTTTTGTTTTTTTGACTTTTCAAGACAGGGTTTCTCTGTGTAGCCTTGGCTGTCCTGGACTGCCTTTGTAGACCAGGCTAGCCTCTAATTCACATTGATCCACAGGCCTCTGCCTCCTGAGTGCTGGGATTAAAGGTGTTCGTCACCACACTCTGCTGTAAAGTTTTAAGAAGAAAGTTTGGGGGTGGGGGACAAGCATGGAGAAAAAGAAAGCTAGGTGGGGGAAAGAAAGCTGGGGGTATAGGTCAATTGGTAACGTGCTTGCCTAGCACACATCAGGCCTTGGATTTGATCTGTGTCCTGCAGTGTGTGCCTGAAACCCCAGCTCTCAGAGGGTAGGAGAATCAGGGTTCATGATCATCCTTGGCTACATAATGATCAAGGCCAGCCCAAGCTACAAGAAGCCCTGTTTTGACAACCAACAACAACCTCTGCCAAACAGCATTGGCAGAACTCCTAAGGCAAGAGGGAAGTCAGTAACTCGTTCTATTGGCCTGAGACAGTTCATTCAACTTCAAAAGGGAGTAAGTTACTTTCTATTTTGCACTAAGATGAACCAAGCGCTTAGTTTAATTTGAGGCTGGGTTTTTGGTGTGGTCAGTTTTTGTTTTGTTGTTCTGTTTTAGCAGCCCTGCCCTTCATTTCTGACAGTTGACAAGCCCTAGATAGGGCGAACTGGGAGATTCACTGACACTAACGGCAACAGGTTCTTTCCAGGCCTAAAGCAGACTAAAATGATATTGAAAAAAAAAAAAGCTGTGCCATGGTGGCGCACGCTGTTATTCCCAGCACTTGGGAGGCAGAGGCAGGCGGATCGCTGTGAGTTCAATGCCAGCCTGGTCTACAAAGCAAGTCCAGGACAGCCAAGGCTGCACAGAGAAACCCTGTCTCAAAACAAAATAAAACAAAAAAACAAAAACAAACAAAAAGCTGTGTTTGTGAGGAACCCACTCAAATACAAATCCCCTGGCTCAGTGTGTCAAGATTCTAAACTCTCACAGTCTCTAAGCAGCTTGGCCAGATAAATCTACATCAACAGGTGGCTCAGGAGCCACTTATAAGCGGCTGATGAATCTTGGCACACACCAGTGTAAACAGCTCAGGACTCTGGCCATGGCCCAAACAAAGGACAGACACCTTACTCTCCTGGACCACAAACGTCTTTATTGCAAAAGAAAATCGAAACCAGGCATGGTGTCTTAGGCCTGTGATCCCAGCGCTTTGGAGGCTGAGATAATAATACTGACATGAGTTCAAGGCAAGCCTGGGCTACATAATGAAATCCTGTATAAAAACGAAGATGGGGGGGGGGGGGGCGAAGAGAGGCGGTGAAGAAGAAGCTGATGCCAGGCCAGGCATAGTAGTCATGCTTCTAATGCCAGCTTGGGAGGCAAAAACACATATATTAATTCTGAAGTAACATGTTACATAAACATTAAACCCATTCATATTTTTGAGCCAGCCCTGCTATTTATAAGATCTTCGCCTTTCCAAACGGAATTAAACCCATTAAACACTAACTCTACTTTATAGCTCTTGCTGCTCTGGAAGTCACTATGTAGACCAGGCTGGCCTTGGTCAAATTAAAAGAGTGTACCACCACACCTGGCCCCGTGTGTGTGTGTGTGTGTGTGTGTGTGTGTGTGTGTGTGTGTGCGCGCGCGCGCGCGCGCGCGCGCGCGCGCATGTGTATTAAGACAGGATTTTGCTATGTAACCTAGGCAGGCCTCAAACCAAAAGTCCCCTGGTCTCAGCCTCTAAAGTACTAGGATTACAAAAACAAATCACCAAGTTTGGCTTGGTTGCCTCTGTTTGTTTGTTTGGGTTTTGTTTTTGTTTTTGTTTTTGTTTTTTTGAGCCAGGGTCTCTCTGTGTAGCCTTGGCTGTCCTGGACTCACTTTGTAGACCAGGCTGGCCTCGAACTCACAGCGATCTGCCTGCCACCACGCCTGGCTTGCTTGTTTGTTTTTGAGATAGGATTTCTTCCCTGACTGATTTCAAACTTCCAGTTTATCAGAGAATAACACTAAATTTCTGATCCTCCTGCTTCTGACTCCTGGGTACTAGAATTACAGACATGAACCACCACACACAGCTTCGTGGTCGCAGGGATTAAACCCAGAGCCTTGGTCACGCTAGGCAAGCTGTATCTCCCATCCAATTTACACTATTTTTAAGATTGAATCATATTTTACACACGCATTTCCTATTTGTATGTATATGCTACTTTTTTCTTTTTGTTTTTGTCTATTTGTTTTGTTTTGGTTTTGGTTTTTTGAGACAGGGTTTCTTTGTGTAACAGCCCTGGCTGTCGTGGAACTCTCTTTGTAGAACAGGCTGGCCTTGAACTCACAGAGACCCGCCTGCATCTTCCTCCCAAGTGCTGGGATTCAGACTTACGCCACTGAGCCCAGTTTATGGGGTACATTTTAATGATCTATTCATCTCCCCCACATCCTTTTTTCAGTGTTAATACTCCAGCCCCCAATTATGCCTCTAGTCTCCCACTCATGTATTTGTAAGTTGCTTCTGCCCTTTGAGTACTGTCAATAACTGCTTTGAGCATAGGCATTCCTACTTTGAGCTCTTAGAGTATATATTCCACTTGATCTTAGTAAAAAGCCAACAGCAAACTTTGAGTATAAACTCCATTAGGTTTGAAGAAGAACAGATTAGGGGAAAGAGGGCCATTGCAAAGGCGTGGGGAAACTCTACTCAGTGCTACCAGACAATGGAGAGAGGAAACAAATGGAGAGACACAAGGTCACAAAGAAAGAGTCTAGAAAGCAACGTGTCTCATATACCATAAGGGAAGACAGTAAGAGAGCTACAGCTTGCATTTATTTGTTTGTTTGTGGTCCTTTTTGGGGGCAGAGTGGTTTGGTTTTTTGTTGTTTGTGAGACAGGGTCTCACTATGTAGCTCTGGGTGTCTCAGAATTCACTACGTAGACCAGGCTGGCCTTAAACTCACTGAGTTGGGCTTGTCTCTGTCTCCCCAGTGCTGGGACTAAAGGTGTGTGTGTGTGTGCCCCCATGCCTAGCTTGCTTGGGGTCTTTTTTGAGACAGGATCCCTCAGTGTAGCCCTAGCTCACTTAAAACTCACAATGTAGAATAGTGGTACTGTGAATTAAGTCAGCACTTCTTTGTAATTTAAAGCAATTATTCAAAAGCATGTTTGGGGCATAGTCTGCTTTGCAGCACTGGTGACTGAACCCAGGGATTAATAAATGCTAGCAAGCACCATGTCACTGAGTTTATATCCTTGGTCTCTTAAAAAATATTGTTAGGGTAAAGACTTGGGCCTAATGAAAGTGACCACTAGAATATGGACATGGGTCTTGGTGACCCCATTCTTATGTCTACCCACAAGAGCCATAAATGCAATAAGTGATAAAGGAATGATCAATTGATTAATTCTTCATGGCCAATGTATTGTGAGACTTCAAAAAAATCTCTTACCCAGAATAGTTTTCTCTAATGTGTTGTTTATTTGGTTGAATTCTTTTCAGAACCTCCTAAGCCAGGGCACAAATCCTGTTATGAGATTGTGCACTCAACTCTCCAGCTGTTTGCCCTGTAACGCAGGATGAATTTCCCCTTTATTTGCGGAGAAAGTGGTTCCAGGAAACCCCTGGGCCCACACAGATAGCAAGGACAGCCCACGCAAGCTTCTGTCCACTCATTTTTATAATTCATTTCAGTCTCATTCAGTTTCATGCTAGAGAAATAAATGGTAAGGGGTATGCGCATGCGTGCTTGCATGCTTACCTATCGGTGTTTTGTTTTGTTTCGTTTTTTTGTGTGTGTGTTTGTTTTCTCGAGACAGGGTTTCTTTGTGTAGCCTTGGCTGTCCTGGATTCACTTTGTAGGCCAGACTGGCCTTGAACTCACAGCAATCTGCCTGCCTCTGCCTCCCGACTATTTCTCACTATATTGATGAATACTGCTGTACTACAAATGGACAAACTACTCCCATAAGAGGACATATGAATAAGATTCCTAGGTTCTTCATGTTTTTTAAACTTTTCTAGGATTCATGTTTAACAAGCGTTTATGTGGCAAGTGTGCCACATGCATGGTTGTGGAGGTCAGCGGTCAGTTTGTGGGAGTTCATTTTCTCTTTTCACCATGTGGGTTCTAGGGATTGGCCTCAGGCCCTCAGTCTTGGTAGTTTTTTGTTTGTTTGTTTGTTTGTTTGTTTGTTTTTGTTTTTTGAGACAGAGTCTCTCTGTGTTAGCCTTGGCTGTCCTGGACTCCCTTTGTAGACCAGGCTGGCCTCGAACTCACAGCAATTCACCTGGCTCTGCCTCCCGAGTGCTGAGATTAAAGGCCCGGCTCAGTCTTGGTACCTTTACAAGGCCCCGCACCCAACTTCTTCCTTTCACTTTTTTTTTTTTTTAAACATGGGCTCAGTATATAGCCATTGCTGGCCTAGAACTTGCTATGTAGGCCAGATTGGCCTCTAACTGACAAACATGCGCCTCTTTCTCTGCCTCCTGATTGCTGGGATTAAAGGCACGTGCCATGATGCCCAATTCACATTCTTTTTTTCTTTTTGGTTTTTCAAGATAGGGTTTCTCTGTGCTGGCCCTGGCTGTCCTGGACTCCCTTTGTAGACCAGGCTGGCTTTGAACTCACAGAGATCTGCCATCCTCTGCCTCCCTGAGTGCTGATTACAGGCATGCACCACCACGTATGGCTTTTCTTTTCTTTTCTTTCTTTTTTTTTTTCTTTTTCTTTTTTTTTTTTTTTTTTTTTGCCTCCTGAGTGCTGGGATTAAAGGCTTGTGCCACCATGCCCAGCTTTATATCATTTTTTAAAGACAAGTTCTCATGTAGCCCAGGGTGGCCTCCAACTCACTAATAGCAGACACTGGTCTTGACGTCCTGATTCTTCTGCCTGCCCCTTGGATGTGCTGGGGTTGCTGGAGTTATAGGCATGTACCACCACACCTCACATCCAATAGGGAACTCTAAACGGAGACCTGCTATGGCACCAAAATCCCTATGTTGAAACTCAGTCCCCAGTATGTTGATATTAGCAAGTATAGCAACTGGGAAGCAGTAAGGTCATGAGACCCAATTCTTACCAATAGTTTTTTTTAAATAATTTATTTAATTTTATTTTGTGTGCCTTGGTGTGAGGGTGTCAGATCACCTAGAACTGGAGCTACAGACAGTTGTGAGCTGTCATGTGGGTGCTGGGAGTTGAACCTGCGTCCTCTGAAAGAGCAACCTGTGCTCTTAACCACTGAGCCATCTCGCCAGCTCCTCAATAGTTTTTGTTTTTTTTTTTTTTAATAAAAGAGGTACCAGCTGGACATGGCAGTGCATGCAATCCCAGTACTCAGGAGGCAGAGGCAGGTGGATTTCTATGAGTTTAAGGGCAATCTGGTCTACATAGCAAGTTCTAGGCCAGCCAAGGCTTCATAAGGAGGCCTTTTCTTGAAAAACAAAAAACAATAAAGGGGAAAAGAGGCAGCAGTCCTTGCCTAGTCTATGCAGATTGTTAGATTCCATCATCATAGTACAAAAGGAAAAAAATAGCCACCGCAGCAGCCCTTTCCACTTGTACCATGTGAAAACACAAGATGGCATCAGGGACCAGCAGTGAGCCTTCCCAGACACTGGCATTTTCATCTGGATTTCCACACCAAGACTAAGATAGACTAACATAATAAATATTAAATAAATGCTAATTTCCTCTGATATGAAGGTTGTTTTGTCGTTGTTGTTTTTGTTTATTTGTTTGTATTGTTTTTGGAGACAAGATTTCTCTGTGTAGCCCTGGCTGCCCTGGACTCACTTTGTAGGCCAGGTTGGCCTCAAACTCATAGAGATCCACCTGCCTCTGGCTCCCCAGAGCCAGAGTATTAAAGGTGTGAACCCCCACACCTGGCTCTCTTGTTTGTTTTTGAATCCAGATCTCATGCTGTTTCCTGCGCTAACTTACACCTCACCACACAGCTTAAGCTAACTTCAAACTCAAGGCAATCCTCCTGTCTCAGCCTTCTAAATGTTGGAATTACTGGTAGTACCATATTGTGACTTAGTAGAAGACAATAAGACAAGTTCTTGCTGCCGGGCGTAGTGGCACATGCCCAGCACTTGGGAAGCAGAGGCAGGTGGAACGATGTGAGTTCAAGGCCAGCCTGATCTACAAAGTGAGTCCAGGACAGCCAAGGCTACACAGAGAAACCTTGTCCTGAAAAACAAAACAAAACAAACCTCATGCTCAAGCTCACAAACCTATAGGACTCAGCCTCACCCTAGTGCTGGGATTTCACACGTGTGCAAGAACTGTCAGAAAATGCCTTCGATGGCAGTGCAGAGCAGTGTGGTGGTGGTAACTAACATCCACGGGAAGTCAGACCTTGACTCATAGTTCATTTTGAAGCACAGTGCTGAAGTCTGAACGGGGAGTCACTTGCCCACTCCTCTGGGGGCGGGGGGGAGAAACCAGTGATGTCTTGATGAGCCCGTAAATTACTATTGATGGATGCTATTATTTTGATCAGCAGGGACCAGGGCATCCCAATAGCCCATATACTTGATTGGATGAAGGACTTTATGCAATCCATTTGCTGACAAATTGTAATAATGCAAATGCTTTTTAAAACTCCCACTGCACATCCTAGATGGGCTCTGTCAGGGAGTACATTAGAGGAACAAATGTCCTAAAATATTCTGTTGCTTTTAAGCCCTAATTGACCTCTGGAGAGAAGGCCATGGACTCAGGTCTCAAGCAGCTCCCTTTGCCTGTAAACATCACTGGTGTGTCTAATGAGTGCTGCTTCAAAGAATGGCAGGAATTCTCACACAGTTGGTATTGTAGCTGGGACTGTGGTCTGAGGATGAAAACCTTCATATTAAAATATTCTAGATCCAAGAATAAAGTAAGAGATGCCTCCCAAGTGTGTGTTTCTTTCTTTCTTCCTTCCTTTTTTTTTTTTTCCGGTTTTTCAAGATAGGATTTTCCCATGTAGCCCTGGCTGTACTGGACTCATTTTGTAGATGAGGCTGGCCTCGAACTCACTGTGATCCACCTGCCTCTGCCTCCCAAGTGCTGGGATTAAAGGCCACCACTGCCCAGCCAAAAATCTTCTTTTACTTTGCCAATGTCAATTGCTTGCAGCAGTCAGGCCTACAGCCCACTTTAAAACTTGTCAGTGTTGTATCACATCATGAAAATTAAAGCCCATATTTCTACAATCCAAAAAAAAAAAAAGAAAAGAAAAGAAAACCCATGTCCAGTCCCAGAAATTGGGAAGCCAAGCAGCATTGCTTCAAGTTTGAGGACATCAACATCCACGTGCACATACTACACACACACACACACACACACACACACACACACACACACACACACAGAGGCATATATACAAACCCAGATAATTAAAATAAAATAAGCCTTCAAAACACTCCAAATAAACTGGTATGGTTGCTAATGTTGTAATCCCATCCCTTAGGAGGTAGAGGCAGAAATAACCTATTTCGGATGAGGTGGGGTGCTGAGGCGGAAAGTGGGGCTTCAGACATGCTAGACAAATGTTCCACCACCGAGCTAGATTCTCAGCTTTGTTGCTACTTTCCAAGAACACAGCAAAAGGGATGTTAAATGGGTTAAGAGAGCACAAGAGTGCCAGTGGGTGGAAATGCCTGTCACTGCGCCCTTGACGAAGCTTTGGAACAGGACAGATACCCATAGGACCTTTCAATTCATAGCCACTCGCGAACATGAAACCAGGAGACTGGCAACATTGAGGAAGTCTCCTTCTAGAAGAAAGCCATAAATCACATGATAACATTACAAAGTCTAATGAGGGGGTGTGATTAGCGAGTGTCCTCATTTCAGGGAGGCTACCTTCAAGAATAAGGGCAGCAGGTTTTAGCTGAAAACTCAGGGGCAAAATTGAGCATAGAAAGCCAGACGTGGCATCTGAGAGGGTGGCTGAAATCGGTAAAGTGCCTATCCAGCACACGCTGGGCTCCTTCGTGCAGAATAAGAAGAAGAGTGGGGCCGCCTTTAATCCCAGCACTCAGGAGGCAGGTGGATTGCTGTGAGCTCGAGGCCAGCTTGGTCTACAGAATGAGTCCAGGACAGCCAAAGTCACACAGAGAAACCCTGTCTCAAAAAAAAAAAAAAAAAAGATGGAAATTTTGTTACTTGAAATTAAATTAGAATTTCAATCATTTTTGTTCCTGGAACTTGCTCTGTAGACCAGGCTGGTCTTGAACTTATAGAGATCTGCCTGCCTCTGCCTCCCGAGTGCTGGGATTAAAGGCGTGTGCCACCAAGGCCTGGCTTCAATAAATTTTTGGCACTCAGACTGTGTGCTTATTTTGTGTATTTGTACTGTCAGCTTTTGAAGTCACAAATTGCAAAAGACTTTTTAAAGACATTACTAACAAGAGAGGTTTCAGAGAAAGGGGGAGAGCTAGGTGTTTTCATGTATGTAGCTAAGGTAAATCCATGCCTTGTATTCCATGTTCTGTTAGTTCTGGATAGAAGGGGTGTGGGGAGGGGACTTCTGTTTCAACAGCTTGCTGTCCCAAACAAGGAGTTTCTAGAAAATGCTAAGAGAAATAACTTCTACATAATAATGATTACAAATAATGGCCCCCAGCTAGTCATGGTAGCACAGACCTATAATCACAACACAAAGACTAAGGGAAGAAGATCACAAGTTCAAAGCCAGCCCAGGTAACTTAATGAGACTCTGTGTCATAATAAACAATAAATAGGTTCAGAGAGGGAGCATTCAGTAGTTAAGGGCATTTGCTAGTGGCTGGAGAGATGGCTCAGTGGTTAAGAGCACTGCCTAACTCCAAGATCTGACACCCTCACACCAACACACATAAATTAAAATTAAATTTAAAAAAATCATTTGCCAGGCTTATAGAAGACTAAGAAAATCAGTTCCCAGCTGGGCGTGGTGGCACACATCTTCAATCCCAGCACTTGGGAGGTAGAGGCAGGCAGATCGCTGTGAGTTCGAGGCCAGCCTGGTCTACAAAGTGAGTCTAGGACAGCCAAGACTACACAGAGAAACCCTGTCTCCAAAAACAAAAAAACAAAACAGAAAATCAGTTCACAACTGCCTAAAACTTCAGCTCCAAGGAATCCAATATCTTCTTTCACTCTTTAGACATTCACCACTCAGAAACACTATACACACGCACGCACGCACGCACGCACGCACGCACGCACGCACGCACGCACGCACGCACACACACACACACACCATTTTTGTTTTGTTTGGTTTGGTTTTGTTTTGTGGTTATGAGACAGGCTCTCTCTGTAGCTTTGGCTGTTTTGGAACTCACTATGCAGGCCAGATTTTCCTGCCTATGCCTCCTGACCACTGGAACTAAAGGCATGTGCCACTATTCCTGGTGTACAAAACAAAAAACAAAAAAAGTTTTTAAATAAGAAAAAGGGCTAGGGGCTGGAGAGATAGCACAGTGGTTAAGATGTTCTGGTAGAAGACCTAAGTAGGGATCCTAGCACCCAAATGGTGTATCAAAACTTGGGCTCCAAGTGGTGCACATACATGCCTCCAGGCAAAACACTTGTACACATAAAATAAACAAATCTTCCCCAAAAAATCTAAAAACAATCAAACAAAACAACAACAACAAACTTTGGGGAAAGTAGGAGGTAAGGCTGGTCATAGCCTGTAATCCTAGTATGCAGGAGGCAGAGACAGGAGGATTGCTGCAAGTTAAAGGCAAACCTGGGCTATACAATGAGTCCTTACAGCCTGGCAGTGATGGTGCATGCCTTTAATCGCAGTACTTGGGAGGCAGAGGCAAATCCACGTGATTTTGAGGCCAGTCTGGTCCACTAAGTGAGTCTAGGACAGCCAAGGCTACACAGAGAAACCCTGTGGGTTTTTGTTGTTGTTGTTGTTTGTTTGTTTGTTTGTTTTTTGAGACAGGTTTCTCTTCTAGTCCTGGCTGTCCTGCATTCACTTTGTAGACCAGACTAGCCTGGAACTCACAGAGATCCACCTACCTCTGCCTCCCCAAGTGCTGGGATCACAGGCACTGGCTACCACTCCCAGAAGCTCATGGGTGTTTTAAACTTTCAGGAGGCCAATTACACTGTTTTCTTTCCATTTTACATAGTATCTCAAACTCTAAGCGAAACAGTTGCAATACTTTCTCCTTCCTTAAAATTACTATGTTTCCAGGGAGCAGTGTGGGAGGGGGAGCAGCTGATTATGAAGGCAAGCTCCTTCCTCCATGACCTTCAAGCCTGCTAATTGCCAACTAGCCCCCCAACAGAATTAGGATATGTCTGTCGGCGTCTTCACATTTTTCTATATTTTCCAAATATTCCACAAGGGACCTTCTTAACAAGGAGGGATTAAAATTAGAAAAACTAATTAGGAAAAGAAAATACAATCCTGATGGAACTAGGAATTCTACAAAGTCCAGGGACCTGTGTCAATCCAAGTGAAGCCTATGAGAACAGAGGTGCCTTTCCCAACTTAGGATGTAAATGATGCTGAGGTGATAAACTCACCAAGACAAAGTTGTCTTGACCAAATAAAAGGTGGGAGGGAGGACCTTCTGGCAGAGATGGAGTTGGGTTAGAACAAGAAAAAGATGCTAGTGAGGACCAAAAAGAAAGACAGTTCGGCAGTTAAATGCTTGTGCAGCTCTTACAGAGGACCTGAATTCAACGCCCAGCACATGCCAAGTAGCTCATCACCTCTTGTAATTCCAACGCCAGGGATATCTGACAACTCTGGCATACATCTCTCTCTCTCTCTCTCTCTCTCTCTCTCTCTCTCTCTCTCTCTCCCCTCCTCCTCCTCCTCCTCCTCCCTCTCTCTCTCTCCCCCCCCCCCCTTCAAATAAATCAGAGCAAACAAACAAACACCCAAAAGATCATCAGTAAAACCACTTTTTGGCTCAAGCCATCACTCAAGAGATAACAGCAGAAAGATTGTCTTGTTTTGCTTTTTAAGACAAAGTTTCTCTGTGTAGTCCTGGCTATCCTAGAACTCACTCAGTAGACCGGGTGACCTTGAATTCAGAAAATGACTTGCCTCTGCCTCCCCATTACTGGGATTGAAGGTGTATTACCCCCCACCCTCACCCCCAGTGAAGCAGAAAGATTTTAAAGTTAAGGCTAGCCTGGGGTACATAGTGAGGCTGTCTCAAAACAAGCAAGCAAGCAAACAAACAAAACAGTTCTAATTGGATGAATCTTATTGTCCTAGAAAAATCTCTGGAGAGAGGAATGAGGTGGGGGGGGGGGGCTATCTATCTTCTCAAGCACATTGCAAAACTGAACCATGGCCTCCAGGAGATGGATAATAAATCCTATTGTCCTGATGCCCAGGAAGGACAATTCCTAACTGGAATCCACAGCCTAACCTGGTTTTGAGTTGTTTGGTTTTCTAGACAGGGTTTCTCTGTGTAGCTTTGGCTGGCTGTCCTGGAACTCACTGTGTAGACCAGGCTGGCCTTGAACTCACAGAGATCTGCCTGCCTCTGCCTCCCAGGTCCTGGTGTTAAAAGCATTGCATCACTATCACACATCTGATTTTTTTTTTTTTAAATAAAAGTAGGAAGATCTTATAATCCTAGCACTTGAGAGGATCCCTGGCTATTTAATGACGTCAGATAAGTATGGCCTATGTGAGACTCCGTCTACAACAAAACAATAAGAAATAAAGGAGGAGGAGCTCCTTGTACCCACATGGTGGCAGGCGGCGTGAGAATGCTGGAAGAAGGGATGGGGGAGTGGGGGAGGGGGGGTGGGGGAGGGGAGGGGAGACCCTTGGCTGGCATGCTGGAGGTTAGTAATTCCAGGTGAGGATAAAGACACTCCATGGCCTCTGAGCTTGGGGCAGAATTTGGACAGAAAGTTGAACACAGTTTTTGAGGATGATTCTAGAAAAGAGGAGGAAGGATCAAGAGAGGAAGGAAGCTGTAAGCCAGGCGAGGTGGTGCCCGCCTTTAATCCCAGCACTCAGGAGGCAGAGGGAGGCAGAGGCAGGTGGATCACTGTGAGTTCGAGGCTAACTTGGTCTACAAAGTGAGTCTAGGACAGCCAAGGCTACACAGAGAAACTCTGTCTTGGAGGGGGGGAGGGGGGGAAGCTGTAGTCTCCGGAGCCAGCTTAGAAAGCTTGTCTGACATTTAAAAGGCCCTGGGTTCAATCCCCCAGGCATGGTGGCACATATCTGTACTCTTGGCGCTCTGGAGCTGAAAGCAGGGGTCGGAAGTTCAAGTTCACTCAGATATTAATACATCTCAAGTTCAAGGCCTGCCTGGAATACATGAAACCTTGCTTTAAAAAAAACACAGGGGTGGAAGTGGGGGATGGAAGAACTGTGGATGCCTGTAATCCTAGCACTACAGAAACTAAGGAAGGAAGGTTAGTTGAGACTTAGGGTCAACCTGGGCTACAGGAGAACTTGTCTGAAAAAGGGAAGGAAGGAAGGAAGGAAAGGAAGGAAGGAAGGAAGGAAGGAAGGAAGGAAGGAAGAACAAACACATCAGTGGTCAGGCGGCAGCATACAAGAAGCCTGAGGGACTTCATATTGGGAGGCCTGCAGAGAAACCAGAAGCAAGTTCACAGCATTATGCTCCTGAAGGCCTACTGGGGAAACTATTGACCCTTCACTTCCAGCTCCCTGCTGTTTGCAGCTTTGGAGAAATCCTCAGTCTGAGAACAGTATTTCCTTTCCAAGTGTGCACAGGAGGGGATGTGCACAGGAGGTATCCTGGTCTGTATAAATTGACTTGCAGCTCACCTGGGGCTGCACCCCTCAGAAATCAGAAGCTAGGCTGATAGGATGTGAAGTGTAAGCTATCAAGGGTAATAGTGAGGAGGCTCAAAGTGTGTGTGTGTGTGTGTGTGTGTGTGTGTGTGTGTGTGTGTGTGTGTGTGTCCTGCTGCTTTGTGGGGAATAGATTTGAAAACCGCAAGGGCAGGAAGAGAGATCAATGAAAAGAAGTTATAAAAATGGGACTGACAGGGCATTGTAGCACATGCCTGTAATCCCAGCACTGAGGAGGCAGAGGCAGGTGGATCGTTGTGAGTTTGAAGCCAGCCTGGTCTACAAAGGGAGTACAAGACAGCCAAGGCTACACAGAGAAACCCTGTCTCGAAAAACAAAACCAAAAACAATATATATATATCTTTGGAAACTTCATGTAGGCTAGGGAGATGGCTCAGCAGTTAAGAGCAGTGAGTGCTCTTCCAAAGGAGTCAGGTTCAATTTCCAGCACCCACATGGCAGCCCACAACTGTCCATATCTGACACCCTCACACAAACATACATGCAGGCAAAACACCAATGCATATAAAATAAAAAATATGGGACTGGTCAGGTCATGATGATGTTGAGAAAACCTGGTTTCCTAACAAGATTGAGTGGCTGTGGATGCACTCTGTTGGTAGAGCGATTGCCAGGAAGCACCCAGGAAGCTCTGGGTTGGATCCCCAGCATTGCTTAAAACCAGGTACAATGCGCTGATATAATTCTTATCACTTGGAAGGTGAAGGCAGGAGGAATCATGCTAGCTTAGACTGAATGAAACTGTCTCAAGAAACAATCGTGAGGGCAAAGTCATTTATAACACTCTATGACAAAGCAGATTAAACATCATTTTGGCAGCAGCTGAGCATGGGAGCACAGAGCTATAGAGAGGGAGGCAGGAAGATCACAAGCTCAAGGCCTCTAGCTACTATGGAACAGGAGGACAAGTAATTCTACATAACAAGTAATGTGACCCTCTCTCAAAAAGCAGGGGGGTGAGGGGCCATTAAAAAAAAAAAAAGGAGGGGAGAATCAACTTTTCAGTTGCCGGGCATGATGGCACATGCCTTTAATCCCAGCACTCAGGAGGCAGAGGCAGGTAGATCTCTGTGAGCCCAGGACAGCCAGGACTACAAGAGAAACCCCATCTCAAAAAACAAAACAAACAAACAAAATCAACTTTTCAGTGCTTGGGAATCAGCAACTTACACAAAAGAGGAAAAGAAATGAGAGGCATAAGGGGCACTAAAAGGAAGGATATTAAGCCAGGTGTGTGGTGGCGCATGCCTTTATCCCAGCACTTGGGAGACAGAGGCAGGCGGATCCCTGTGAGTTCAAGGCCAGCCTGGTCTACAAAACAAGTCCAGGACAGGCAGGATAACACAGAGAAAACCTTGTATTGAAAAACCCAAAAATTAGCCAGGCGTGGTGGCACACGCCTTTAATCGCAGCACTCGGGAGGCAGAGGCAGGAGGATCGCTGTGAGTTCGAGGCCAGCCTGGACTACAAAAGTGAGTCTAGGTCAGCCAAGGCTACACAGAGAAACCCTGTCTCGAAAAACCAAAAAAAAAGAAAGAAAGAAAGAAAGAAAACCCAAAAACTAAAAGGGAGAATATTCCTGTCTTTTCTGGGGCTGGGTATTTCGAGAACTTTGGAGTCAACTCTTTTCATTCCTTCTATTGTCCTTTGAAGTGACCACCATGGCCTGACAGTCCTAAGCTGATATGGTGACGGGAGTGGCAATTACTGTGCAGGTGGTATGGTGGTGTGCAGCAAACTTGGCCCCTGGCTCTAGATATGATCAGATCTGCTGAGCCCTGCTGAAAAGGAATTTCTAGCCGCCCTAGGCATCCTAGGAGATAAGCAAGATTGAGGTCTTCTGACCAAAAGCATCCAGCCTACAGGCTGGTAGAAATTCAGCTAATTCCCTTAAGATGCACTCTGGGAAAGAGTTCAGGGTTTGCGAAGCCCAAAGCCAGTGCTACCAGGATGAGACTTTGGGGAATCAGGTTGTTCTGGTACCTCCTCAGCCATCTTCATAGGAAGGTCTCTTGCTGCCTTCCTGTTATTGCTTCTTGGTCACAAGATAGTGGTTGTACTTTTTGTATGTGTGTGTGTGTTTTTGTTTTGTTGTTTTTTTGTGTTTTTTGTTTGTTTGGTTGGTTGGTTTGGTTTGGTTTATTGGGGGGGTGTTTTGTTTTGTTGTTGTTTTGTGGTTTTTTTTTTGTTTGTTTGTTTGCTTTGGTTCAGTTTGGTTTGGTTTGGTTTATTTGAGACAGGGTTGCTCTGTGTAGTCTTGGCTGTCCTAGACTCACTTTGTGAACCAGGCTAGCCTCAAACTCACAGCAATCCACCTGCCTCTGCCTCCTGAGTGCTGGGATTAAAGAGTTTGGGCCACCACCCTGGGGGGGGGGTCCACCTGCTTTTTTAATTTTATTTATTTATTTATTTATTTTTTAAGGCAAGCAAAATTACAAAGAGTTAAGTCCAGTGGTGTCTTTAATCCCAGTGCTCAAGAAGCAAGTGGATCTCCGAGTTCTAAGCCAGCCTGAGCTACACAGAGAAACCCTTTCTCAAAAATTCAAGCAAACGCCGGGTGTGGTGGCACATGCCTTTAATCCCAGCACTTGGGAGGCAGAGGCAGGCAGATCGCTGTGAGCTTGAGGATAGCCTGGTCTACAAAGCGAGTCCAGGACAGCTAAGGCTAACACAGAGAGACCCTGTCTCAAAAAACAAAACAACAACAAAAAAATTCATACATACAAATAAATGGTAACATCAGCCAGGTTTGGTTTCCATGCCTTTAATCCCAGTACTCAGAGGCTATTAGATTTTTGTGAGTTCAGGACTAACCTGGTCTCCATAGTGAGCTCTGGCCATCCAGAACTACTAAATACTGAGATCCTGTCTAAAAAC
The DNA here is from genome assembly GCF_964271855.1 of Acomys minous. NCBI lineage: Eukaryota > Metazoa > Chordata > Mammalia > Rodentia > Muridae > Acomys > Acomys minous. The sequence goes on along the minus strand of NC_140490.1, from coordinate 49,701,247 downwards.
CAAACCAAATCAAGAACACACATCAGCAGCAACCAGGAGACTTCTGGGCAGACAGTAAAATGGAAGGAAAGAATGAAATACTCCAAATACCACAGAAGAGTCTTTGGAAAAGGAGGCAGGATCAAAGGGGTTTAGGGTTCCCAGGCAAGCGGGATGAAACAGACCCAAATTTAAGCCAGGCATGGTGGTGCACACCTTTAATCCCAGCATTTGGGAGGCAAAGGCAGGTAGATCATTGTGAGTTCGAGGCCAGCCTTGTCTACAAAGTCAGTCCAGGACAGCCAGGGATACACAGTAAGGCCAGCTTGACATTATGAGATCTAACCTCTAGGAATCAACAAAAGGATTCCTAAAAGTCTGAAAGGTGTGGGAGGAGGGAAAGTCCAATAAGTTTGGCATTGTGCAGCTTGTGGCAGACAATGACATGAGCAGTCCTTGTGACAAGGTGTGCTAAGACAGCCAAGTAAAGTCTGGGATGTAGACCTGCGAGTGAGCACTTGCCTAGTGTGTGTCAAGGCCCAGGATGGCCGATAGGGAGTGACCAAGAGAGATGACATGAAGAAATAGTGACTAATTTTCTCTTATATTCCATTTTAAAGGGGTAGTTGGGATGTTAGAATGAAAATTAAAAGGGGGAGGATGTTTTAGACTGGAGTTATGAAAGACATTTTAGAATGAATTTCCTGTGTAGACCAGGTTGGCCTTGAACTAACGGAGATCTGCCTGCCTCTGCTTCCCAAGTGTTGGGGTTAAAAGTGTGGGCTACTATGCTCAGCCTAGCTGTGTAATTCTTTTGTTTGTTTGTTTTTGTTTTGTTTTGTTTTGTTTTTTCAAGACAGAGTTCCTCTGTGGAGCCCTGTCTATCCTGGACTCACTCTGTAGACCAGGCTGGCCTTGAACTCACAGAGATCTGCCTGCCTCTGCCTCCCAAGTACTGAGGTTAAAGGCATGTGCTGGGCTGGAGAGATGGCTGAGTGGTTAAGAGCACTGTCTGCTCTTCCAGAGGTCCTGAGTTCAATTCTCAGCAACCACATTGTGGCTCACAACCATCTGTAATGGGATCTGACGCCCCCTTTTGGCATACAGGTGTACATGCAGGAAGAGCATTCAAGCATAAAATAAGTAAATCTTTCAAAAACAAAAATAAACAAACAAACAAAAAAGCCGGGCAGTGGTGGCGCACACCTTTAATCCCAACATTTGGGAGGCAGAGGCAGGTGGATCACTGTGAGTTTGAGGCCAACCTGGTCTACAAATCAAGTCCAGGACAGCCAAGGCTACACAGAGAAACACTGTCTCTAAAAACAAAAACAAAAACAAACAAAAAGGCGTATGCCACCATGCTGGGCAAGCTGTGTGTGATCTTAGAGCAGATGCTTAATCTCTCCAGATTTTCACTGGCCCCTAAATGCAATGGAATAATCCTATTTATTCCCAAAGCTGGCAAATGGGTAGAAGCCTATACTTGCCTGTCAAGGTGCCTGGTCCACAGTATATTATCCATATGTGGTACTGCTATTCTCCTTGTCAGCCAGAACTATTGCTTATATTTCCTTTGGTTGCTTTTTCGTTTTTTAAAAAACAGGGTCTCACTACATAGTTGTGGCTTTCCTGGAACTCACTATGTAAACCAGGCTGGCTTGGAATTCATAGATTTACTTGCCTCTGCTGGATCTAAAGGTGTGCGCCACCATGCCCTGCCAGAACTAGGACTAGTTTGTTTGTTTGATTTTGGTTTTTTTGAGACAGGGTTTCTCTGTGTAGCCCTGGCTTTCCTGGTCTCCCTTTGTAGACCAGGCTGGCCTCGAACTCACAGTGATCCTCCTGCCTCTGCCTCAGGAGTGCTGGAATTGAAGGCGTGCGCCATTATGCCAGGCCTCAGAACTAGTCCTTGTATATCAAGGGTCTAGATGAATTACCATGAGACAGAGCAACAAATGCTTAATAAGATTTGCAACTTCCTTCAAGCCAAATCACAGACATACAAGCCAGGCTCCCCGGTAATGTTTCCCTATTTGTAACTTGGCAGAAAATCATGTACCTGCTTGTCTCTCTGAGGCTCAAAGTATAGCCAGAGGGCTGAGCAGCCACTGAGCATCTGCCTCCTCCTTGAAATCCAGGGTCAGCAGGAGGACAGACCCACAGGAACACTCACAAGGGGAGAAGAGAGAGAGATCTTAGCAAGGCAGATGGGAGGCAAATACTAAGCCAGCAGATGTGTTCGTGTGTGCTGATGGAGAAGTGCACACCATGAGGCTGACTTTAGGTTATTACTTTGTATCATGGGCGGGATATTTACTTTAGGTCAAGCTGGCTCTTTGTGAAACTGTCTATGGGATGGATTTGTTTGTGGGGTGGGGGATGGGGGGTGGGGGGATTAGGAGGTGTGTCCAGTATCCACATCCTTCCTGCACAGGCTCTGCTAGCTTTGATGCAAAGGATGCAAAGAGGCTATAGCACCGTGGGTGTTGTGGGGCTTTCCCTTCCCTTCCCTGTCTTCCTTTCCAGTGTGTGTGTGTGTGTGTGTGTGTGTGTGTGTGTGTGTGTGTGAGAGAGAGAGAGAATATGTGTGTGCTTGTTTTTGTTAAATTTTGTTGTTGTTGTTGTTTTGAGACAGGATTTCTCTGTGTAGCCCTGGCTGCCCTGAAACTCTCTTTGTAGACCAGGCTGGCCTTGAACTCACACAGATCCACCTGCCTCTACCTCCAGAGTGCTGGGATTAAAGGTGTACATCACCACGGCCGGCTTAATTTGTTTTTTTGTTGTCGTTGTTTTGTTTTGTTTTGTTTTCCGAGACATGGTCTCTCTGTGTTAGCCTTGGCTGTCCTGGACTCCCTTTGTAGACCAGGCTGGCCTCGAACTCACAGCGATCCGCCCGCCTCTGCCTCCCGAGTGCTGGGTTAATTTGTATTTTTAAAAATCTCTTTGGAAGCCAGAAGAGGGAGTTGAATTCCCTTAGATCTAGAGTTGAAAGTTATGAGCCAACTGATCTGAGTGCTGAGAACCAAGCTTGGGTCTCCTGAGAGATCAGGATGCCTTGACTTCTAAGCCATCTCTCTCTCCTGCTCCTTTTGATTTTATTGAGGTAGGGTCTCCCTCTGTAATCCTGGCTAGCCTCAAACTTTCGGTGAGCCCCTTCTCTGCTTCCAGACTGTTGGCATTACAGGGGTGTGCCACTGCATTCAGCTGAGTTACATTTTTTTTTTTTTGGTTTTTGAAGACAGGGTTTCTCTGTGGAGCTTTGGCTGTCCTGGACTCACTTTGTAGACCAGGCTGGCCTCGAACTCACAGCGATCCACCTGCCTCTGCCTCCCGAGTGCTGGGATTAAAGGCGTGTGCCACCACGCCCGTCTGAGTTACATACTCTTTATTTGAGCTCAGAACACACTCTTTCCCAAACCCATAGCCAGCTCAGGTTCAGAAAACTCAATCCATGAGTCTGGGCACCAGTCTTAAGTCTCCTGCTGAAGTCAGGGGAGGAGGGACCACCATGACCTAGCAAGGCCCTGTAAGTCCTAAATCCTGTTAGTCTTGCTACCTGATTCTCTTGCAACAGATGGCACCTACAGCAAGTGTTGTTTTTACCTCTGAGCAGCCTGCTACTTCCTCTTTTATCTCTGAGTGTGCATGTGTGTGTGTGACTGGGTGACTGTGTGTGTGTGTGTAAGAGAGAGTGTATGTGGGTATGAGTGAGTATGACTGTGTATGTAAGTGTGTGTAACTGTGTGTGAGAGTGTGTGTAAACTCCTTTTAGACAGGAGCTTCCAGAGGTTACTCATTAACAAAGCTAAATAATACCCAAATATTTCCGCTGGTCCAGGACTAGGTATACTCCAGGACTAGGTATACAGCCCATGGCAGTTAAAGATGTCTTCTTTATCTATGGTTAAAAAAAAAAAAAAAAAAAAAAAAGGTAAGCTAGATTCTCACTGTGTTTTATTAAGTTTGTTCATGTTGTCAATAGCAAGTTGAGTAAAGTCATGAAAACCTTCCTCTGTAAAAGGACAATCTGTTTTCTTGGCTAGGAACTTCTTGCCCCTAGAGAATACACTCATTTTCCCCCCAGGAAAGTGGTCCTGACTAAGGGAAGGGCTTCCTCACACGCCCAAACCTGAAACCCTTCCAGTTTAGATGTGCTTTGAGTGTTCAGAGGCCTTTATTCCCTGGTTCACAAAATGAATCATGATAACACTAGCCAGAGCGTGAGGAATTACAGTCATGCCTTGTGACTGCAGATGAGTCTTCCCCCTCACCTTCACCGAGGGTGACAGTGGTGACGAAGCATTCTATCAGCTGAAGACAAGCTGAGGCCCAGAACCTTCCACCCCACATCCCCAGAGAAGAGCTAGAACAAGGTGGCTGAGAGCGCGGGGGAGGTGTGGCTCTTAGTCAACACCTCCTGCTCCTGCCCTCCCACAGAACCAGTGGTGACTCAGCTCTGGCCAGAGGGAATCTTCCTTTTTCTAGCTTGTTTTGCCTTTTGACACAGAGTCTCATCTATCCTGTGCTGGTCTTGAACATGTGGAGCTAAGGTTAAGCTTGATTTTTTTTCCCCCCTTCGAGAGACAGGGTTTCTCTGTGTTGCTTTAGCTGTCCAGGACTCGCTTTGTAGACCAGGCTGGCCTCCAACTCACAGAGATCCACTTGCCTCTGCCTCCTGAGTGCTGGCATTAGACCTTGAATTTTTGTTTGTTTGTTTGTTTGTTGTTTTTTTTTTTTCGAGACAGGGTCTCTCTGTGTAACCTTGGCTGTCCTTGACTCTCTTTGTAGAGCAGACTGGCCTTGAATTTACAAAGATCCACCTGCCTCGCCTCCTGAGTGCTGGGATTAAAGGTGTGAGCCACCAAGCCCAGCTAGAATTTGGATTTTTGATCCTATCACTTCCACCACCCAATTTACAGACGTGTGCCACTATGGCTGCCTTGGCTTTTGTGGGGTTTTTTGTTTGTTTGTTTGTTTGTTTTTTAAGAAAGTATGCTCAGCATGCACAAATCAACGCAAGATCCTTGCATAGAGAAGTGGATAGGAGATTATATTGATGCAAGAAGAAAAAAACTAGATGAGGAGTGAATTGTAATCTCAGCATTTAGGAGGCCGAAGAGAGGAGTGCCTTGAGCTCTAGTTTGCTAGCTTGGGCTAACATTTTAAAAATTAAAAACAAGACGGGCGTGGTTGCTCACACCTTTAATCCCAGCACTTGGGAGGCAGAGGCAGGTGGATCTTTGTGAGTTCCAGGATAGCCTGGTCTACAAATCAAGTCCAGGACAGCCAAGGCTACACAGAGAAACTCTATCTCAGGAAAAAAAAAATCTAAAAACTAGCTGGGCATGGTGACACACGCCTTTAATCCCAGCACTTGGGAGGCAGAGGCAGAGGCAGGCAGATGGCTGTGAGTTCAAGGCCAGCCTAGTCTACAAAGGGAGTCTAGGACAGCCAAGGCTACACAATGAAATTCTGTCTCGAAGGGAAAAATAAAAAATAAAAACACATACCACTAGTCTCAAAACATAGGAAGAAAAAGAAATACTCCTTACTCAGAAGGACAGATGCAGGGAAAGGGAGAAGAGACTGAGTCAGCATCTTTGCTTACCATGCCCTCTGCTCCGCGCCCCCCCCCCCCCCCATTTTGGTTTGAGAACTAGTGTTTTTGTCACCAGGAGTGCAAATGAGGCTTATTCACTCAAGGGAGTCAGGCTTAGGCTGACCCTTTTACTAACTGTGAGCGGTGGATTGTTAAATCTAATAAGCAATGTGCACATTTGTTCCAAGAACAAATAGCTGTGAGGTACACTGCATGCTGACCCGCAATGAAAATAAAATATTAAGTGCTTAACATTTTACTATAAAGAGCTGTGTAATGTCAGCGCGTGTGGGATTTGATAGTCTATCATTTGATTCCTTTTCTGTGTTCTGTAGGAGAGTTACAGTTAGCATCTCCTGCATCACCTCTCCAGCTCTCTGAAAGAGCTCTTTGCCTTTAAAAGACTGAACCCGAGTTAGAAAAAGGGAAGTTGCGGGAGGCTCAAGAAACTGCCTTCCTCTCTTTAATCACAGCTATCCAAATGGTAAGTGCCTTTATTTGCATTTGAAGGAAAAATTCAAAGAATTGTATTGGAATGAGGAAGTCCTCAGAGGGCCTGAATATCCTGGCTTTACAAAGGCCAAGGAATGGAAAGTTTATGGACAGCAAATTGAAAAACAAAGCAAAAGTGGATATGAAAAAAAAAAAAAGACCGTCTGTTCCAAGTTGACTTCAGTCTTCCTACCTCGCCTGCTCTTCTGGGGTTTTTGTTTTGGTGTTTTGTTTTTCATGCAGAGTTTCTCTTGTGGCCCTGGCTGTCCTGGACTCACTCTGTACACCCGGCTGGCCTTGAACTCACACAGAGATCCACCTGCCTCTGCTTCCCGACTGTTGGGATTAAAGGCATGTGCCACCATGCCTAGCTCTGGCCTGCTCTTCTGGATCTCTTCTTTACTGAAGGTTTTGGGGACTAGGTCACATATAATCCAGGTGGGCCAGCTCCTCCTCCGTCTTCAGGTGCTAAAATCACCCACAGCACCCGTAAATCCTCTATTATAGCTTTAGAATTACGGTGCTTTTATTTTCCAAATCCAGAATATTTCCTTACACTAACCTGTCCTACAGGCGCTATCTCTGGCCCTCTGAGTGGCTGGCTGAGTGGTGAGCACGCTGCAGTGCGCGTCACAAGCATCTCCTGAGACTCTTCTGGGTGCTGTTTGTAGGAGACTATGCAAGATACTGGAGGATAACTTTATCCAAGTATTTGGCAAACAAACAGATACACAGTATACTATTAAAGAGTACCTGAATCAGCCGGGCGTGGTGGCGCACGCCTTTAATCCCAGCACTCGGGAGGCAGAGGCAGGCGGATCGCTGTGAGTTCGAGGCCAGCCTGGTCTACAAAGTGAGTCCAGGATGGCCAAGGCTACACAGAGAAACCCTGTCTCGGGAAAAAAAAAAAAAAGAGTACCTGAATCAATCCGGGCGGTGGTGGCGCAAGCCTATAATCCCAGCACTCGGAAGGTAGAGGCAGGCGGATCTCTGTGAGTTCAAGCCTAGCCTGGTCTATAAAGTGAGTCCAGGACAGCCAAGGCTACATAGAGACCCTGTCTCGAGTCCCCCCACCCCCGCCGCGGAAAGAGTACCTGAATTGTCAGGCTGGAGTGGCACATGGCCTTTACTCCCAGCACTCAGAGGCAGGTAGACAGCCAAGGCTACACAGAGAAACCCTGTCTCAAAAACAACAAAAAGACTCTGTCTCAAAAAAGGGCAAACATACAGCTTCCTGATAGAGTATTTTCTAGGTATGTATAAAGCCCCGAGTTCTATCTTCATCACTGCTAAATAAAGTTTTTTTAAAAAAGTAAAATTAAGACTAAGCTGGATGCCATCCGAGGTTGAGGAAAAGGAGGATTGTCACTTCTTAAAGGGCCCCTAGCCGACAAAGTGAGTTCAAGGCAAGCATGGACTCTTTCATGGCAGATGCCAGTTTAAAAAAAAAAACCTGAGCCGGGCTTGGTGGCACACACCTTTAATCCCAGCACCTGGGAGGCAGAGGCGGGCGGATCGCTGTGAGTTCGAGGCCAGCCTGGTCTACAAAGTGAGTCCAGGACAGCCAAAGCTAACACAGAGAGACCCTGTCTCGAAAAAAAAAAAAAAAAAACAATAATTGAGCATGAGGTCACATGCCTTTGATCCCAGCACTCGGGAGGCAGAGGCAGGCAGATTGCTGTGAGTTCGAGGCCAGCCTGGTTTACAAAGTGAATCTAGGACAGCCAACGCTACACAGAGGAACCCTGTCTCGAAGAACCAAAAAAAAAAAAAAAAGAAAGAAAGAAAGAAAAAAGATCTTATCTAGGCAGGCATGGTAACTACCCCACTCACTTTGCTGGTGCCTTAGTGAGGATGGCTGCAGTTTGTGGGTTTCTGATTGGTTCTTTCGTGCCCTCCTGTGGCCTCTTACTACCTGGTAAATCTGCCAGAGCTCCTCTGCTCAGCAGCTCACTGCAGAGAGAGGGGGAAATGACGATGTTTTAATATCTGGATTGGAAGGTCCCAGAATGTCGCTTCCACAGGTTGTGGGTAAAGGCAAGTTACAGGTCCAGATTCAAGAGCAAGGCAAATAGGCTGCCCCAGTTCCCAGGAGGGATCACCTACAACAGCCACCTTGGCAGGCACATGGCAGCCACTTGTGGTTCCGAGAGCACACTTCTTTCACTGTAGAGAAGGGGAGGCAGCTGCTAGGCACAACTGAGGGCCCAGAGAGGATACCTCATGGAACAGGTAAGAACGGAAGGGCCTAGGCTACGGTAGAAACAGCGGGTGTGATTAACTGTGGGCGTTTGGAAAAGAATGAAAACAGGGCCAGATGGACAAACACACCTGTGATTCAGCACTTTGAAGACTGAAAAAGGAAGATAGCCAGCTGGAAGCTAGCTTGGGCTACAAAGTGAGACCCTATCTCAACGGACCAAAGGCCTGGCCTAGGGTGTATTTCAGTTGGTAGAGTGTTGGCCTAGCAGGCCATGGGTTCAGCTATCCCCAGCATAAAGTGTATTAGGTACTCAGCACACTCAGGGTGTGGAGGCTGCAGGATTAGGTCAAGCAGAGTTTAAGTGTTATCCTTGGCTACAGAGTGAGGTGGGAAGCCTAGGCTGTAGGAGACCTTGTTTCTTTTTCTTTCCTTCTTTCTTTTTTCCTTCCTTCCTTCCTTCCTTTCTTTTTCTTTTCTTTCTTTCTGTTTCCCCCCCCCCCAAGTTTTTTTTAAAGACAGGATTTCTCTGTGTAACAACCCTCATTGTCCTGGACTTGCTTTGTAGACCAGACTGGCCTCCAACTCACAGAGATCAGCCTGCCTCTGCCTCCCAGAGTGCTGGGATTACAGGCCTGAACCACTGCACCCAGCTTGAGACTTTGCTTCCACAGTAAAACCAAGCAAGGGCTGAGTGTGTTGTCCAGAACATAGCACTTCTGACCATGTGCAAAGCTCTGGGATCTACTTTGATTCTCAGTGATGAAAGAAACCAAACCATACTAAACCAGGGCTCCTTCCTTGACTTTAGGGCAGACACCTCTAGTTCTTTTATTTATTTATTTATTTATTTATTTATTTGGTTTTTTGAGACAAGGTTTCTCTGTGTAGCTTTGGCTGTCCTGGACTTACTTTGTAGACCAGGCAGGCCTCGAACTCACAGCAATCCGCCTGCCTCTGCCTCCCAAGTACTGAGATTAAAAGCATGCACCACCAACACCTGCTAATTGTCATTTTAAAGTTATTCTCTGATGAATTTTGTTTGTTAGCAGGGTTTCAATCCTGCTAAGCTAGCTTGACCCCAAGACATCAAAATGGCGTAGAAGTAAGGCAGGCAAGGAGTCTCTATGTCTTTGTCAGAATCAGGAATCTCACACGGTTGCCAATTTCAAAGGTTTGTTGAGTGTTGGAGAGGCTAAATGGCTCTGTCCCAATCTATTCTTCTGTGGCTAACATGGAGAGGAGCCAAGGTCAGGATTCACTGCCTTATAGTGACCCCACTTTGGACTTTTTCTAGTTGTCCTCCCTAGCAGGTAGCCATAACCACAAATGCTTTTTAAGATACGCTTCCTCATCAGGCCATGGTGGCACATGCCTTTAATTCCAGCACTCAGGAGGCAGAGGCAGGTGGATGCCTGTGAGTTTGAGACCAGCCTGGTCTACAATTTGAGTCCAGGACAGCCAAGGCTACACACATAGAAAGACCCTGTCTCAAAAAAACAAAACCAACCAACCAAACAAAAACCCCAAAACCAAAACCAACCAACCAAACAAAAGGTCTCTCTCTCTCTCTCTCTCTCTCTCTAGTTTTTTGAGACAGGGTTTCTCTGTGTAGTCTTGTCTGGCCTCAAACTCATAGAGATCTGCTTGAGAGGCAGGTGAATCTCTGTGAGTTCGAGGCCAGCCTGGTCTATAAAGTGAGTCCAGGATAGGCAGGAGTACAAGAGAAACCCGGTCTCGAAAACCAAAAACCAAAAGAGAAGGAGAGAGGGAGAGAGAGAGAGAGAGAGAGAGAGAGAGAGAGAGAGAGAGAGAGAGAGAGAGAGAGTCTGTGTGTGCTGCACTTGTGCCACCACACCCAGCCTAACATAGTTTTATAGTTTTACAGGTATGTCAGCAAGCACTTTCACCTGCTGAGCCGTCTCACCAGTCCCTGGGGTTGAACTTAAAGACACTGTGTAGAGGAATGAGTAGGAGGCTACAGAAAATTTCACTATTATCTTCAGAGAGCACGCATTTGTCCAGAAGTGCCGCCCCCCAAACACACCAGGAATAGTCCAGAATGAGAGACTTGTGAGTCCAGTCGGACAGGCCTTCGTTCTCAGAGTGAGCACTCTCCTTAGAAATATAAAAGTGTAGCCCATTGTGAGAGGCTCCCCAAGTGTCTGTACACCTGCAGCAAGCAAGGATGAGACTACACTCTGGTTAGAGGAGCCTCCTGGGGTCCTCCTTACCTTGGCCACCAGTTCTTTTATGATCAACAACATTTTACTTGTCTGTTTCCTTAGGCTTTTGAGATTGTATATAGATGTACCTAGATCTTGTGCAAGATTCAGGGCCCAGTCTCTGAACTAGTTTCTCTCTGTCCCTCCCTCCCTCCCTCTTTCCCCTTTTATTGAAACTGGCTTTCAGGGAAGAAGCCAGAAACCAAACATGTCACCTCAAACAGAAACAAACATAAAGAGCCAAAACAGAAATGGTCATCTTTTCATCCTATTTCCCCTCCCAAACCCTGTTTCTCAAAACAGCAACAGCTGTTCTCACAGTTGCCCTAGCATGGTTAACTTCCTTGTCCTACAGGGCCACTGTTACCTAGTCTTGCTGGTTCTTCCACTCAGAAGTTTTGTGATACCCAGTGTGGTGGCAGGTGACATGCACCAATACATAGTTCCAGCTCCTTGGGAGGTTAAGGCAAGAAGGTTGCTTGCCCCAGGGAGTTGGGGCCATACTAGAGTGAATCAAACCCCAGAGACCAAAAAGCCTCCTTGCTCTAGAGGGCTTTCTCACAACCAGCTGTGCTGCTCTGTCACTCTCATCAGGATTAGTACTTTTTAAATTTTTATTTATTTATTTGTAATTTTTTTTCTGTTTATTTTTATTTATTTTTAAATGAAGGTGATGTTTGGTGGTCCTGGGAATTGAACCAAGGCCTTACTAGAGCCCCATGTATGCTGAGTATGTGTCACTCTGCCTCTGGATCACACTCCCAGCCATAGTACCTTTTAATATTTTTTTTCTTACCTTTTTTTTTTTTTTTGAGACAAGGTTTCTGTGTAGCCTTGGCTGTCTTGGACTCACTTTGTAGACCAGGCTGGCCTCGAACTCACAGCAATCTGCCTGCCTGATTATTTTCTTGAGACAGGGTCTCACTTTGGCTGGCCTCAAACTCTATAGACCAGGCTGGACTCAGATTCACAGAGATCTGCCTTTCTCTGCTTCTGATGTGCTAGAATTACAGGTATGAGCCACCCCCAGACCTGGCTCCTTTTTAGTGTTGCTGTTGTTTTGAGATAGTATTCCAAGTTGTTATGTAAATCATCCTGTAGTCCAGGTTGTCCGTAAATTTATAATGATCTTCCTGAAAGCTGAGGAATTTACTATTATCGTCAGCTTCTCATTATTTAGTGTTATATGTATTTACTTATGTGTCTGTATGTGTATATGACTGAATGTGCTTTCTAGAGTCACGGCACGGGAGAGAAGAGTTAGGCTTTTCCTTTTACTGTTTGGTGTCCAGGGACTTGAACTCAGGTTGTCAGGCCTGAGTTCCACATAGCCATCTCACAGGCCTTCTCAGTTTGTTTGTTTTCTTTTGTTGAGATAGGCTCTTACCATGTAGCCCAAGCTAGCCTAGAACTCTCTATAAAATGACTCCAGCTGGAGCCGGGCATGGTGGCACACGCCTTTAATCCCAGCACTCGGGAGGCAGAGGCAGGCAGATCACTGAGTTTGAGGCCAGCTTGGTCTACAAAGCGAGTCCAGGACAGCCAAGGCTAACATAGAGAAACCCTGTCTGGAAAAACAAAACAAAAACAAAAACAAAATGACTCCGGCTGTGTCCCAACTTCAGGTACTTAGCCAGCCTAGCACTCCCTAGTGCTGGGATTATAGATATGAGTCAACATGCCTGGCCTTTTTTTTTTCTCCCTACAGTTCTGAGTATGAGACCTAGGCCATTACTTTAAGGAAGGGCTCTGCCACATCATCTAGGAATTTCTTTCTTTTTTTTTTTGAGACAGGGTCTCTCTGTGTAGCCTTGGTTATCCTAGACTCACTTTGTAGACGAGATTGGCCTCAAACTCACAGTGATCCACCTGCCTCTGCCTTCCTCCCAAGTGCTGGGATTAAAGGTGTGCACAACCACGCCTGGCTTGTTTTGGTTTTTCAAGATAGGGTTTCTCTGAATAGCTTGGCTGTCCTGGACTTGCTTTGTAGACTGGGCTGGCTTTGAACTCACAGAGATCTACCTGCCTCTACTGCCCCAGTATTGGGATTACAGACGTGTACCACTGTGCCCAGCTGCATGAGTCTTTTTTTTTTTTTTTTTTTTTTTGGTTTTTCGAGACAGGGTTTCTCTGTGTAGCCTTGACTGTCCTGGACTTACTTTGTAGACCAGGCTGGCCTCGAACTCACAGCGATCCACCTGCCTCTGCTTCCCAAGTGCTGGGATTAAAGGTGTGCGCCACCACCGCACGGCTCATGAGTCATTTTCTAATTAAAACAATTTTCAAGACTAGAGATGGGGCTCAATGGTAAGGTGTTTGCCTCATATGTTTAAGGCCCTGGGTCTATCCCAGGTAGTCCCAGGTAGTGCCTAGTGATGATGATGATGATGATGATGATGATGAGATAAAAACATGAGGTGTGCCAGGCATGGTGTTGCAAACCAAAAGGAAAAACAAAACAAAACAAAAAAACCAAAATTATGAACATGAGATGTACCAATTGTGGCAAGAGTCATTCATTCACTCATTTTTTTTTTTTTTTTTTTTTGGTTTTTCGAGACAGGGTTTCTCTGTGTAGCCTTGGCTGTCCTGGACTCACTTTGTAGACCAGGCTGGCCTCGAACTCACAGAGATCCGCCTACCTCTGTCTCCCTGAGTGCTGGGATTACACGTGTGTACAAACACACCCGGCTCTCATTTCTATTCTCTCAACTACATGATTGAGAGGCACCCTGTTGGATTTATCATATTTGCAAGAGGAGAAATGATCAGTTTGGCAGAGAACAAACTTTACTACAGGGGCCCAAAGGTGCGTAATTGGCTCTAATGAGTTGGAAAATCATTTTAAAATCACTTTGGGTAGGCTGTCTGATACCTCCTGCAATTAACAGCGGGCCTGATGCTGGGGGTATGGTGGGGGGGGGGGCCTGGAGGTGGGAGTGTTAGGAGGAAGGGGAGGAGAGAGCATTGTTTTCACTGCATCCTTGCAGCTGGTACCATTCCCACTGCTGTCTTCCCTCCAAGCTGAATGATGCTAGCTTAAAGGAACTGCTGAAGCACGGACAATGTGCAAAGAAAGTGGCATTCACAGCCTATTAACCTTGGATTCTGGAAGTTGTGCCACTCCCATGGTTCTCTTCTGCAGCTGCCTTTGAAATTGCAGCTTTTCGGGAGTGTGCCTCTCCCTCTAGATTGGATACATGCTCTCTGATAAGGGTGACAGGGGTTTGGAAGGATTTCCCAGATGTCCTGGAATGGTAACTAAATTGCAGAAAGATTCCCTTAGGGACTGGGGATGACAGTAGCTACTGGTATCTGGAATTTATCTCAAGTCCTTCTCATGAGTGTTTAGAGAAACAGACATCATCGATAAGAGCAGTCACTGTGCAGGGAACGTTCAGAAATCCAGTCATCCTAGAAATGGTTATGGAGTCTGAGTTCTGTCCTTTATTGGGGGGGGGGGTGTCTTAGTTTCTGTTGCTGTATTAAAATACCCTGGACAAAAAAAAAAAAAAAACCTTAGGAAAGGATTTATTTCAGCTTACAGCTCTCATACCACACTTCATCACCAGGGAAGCCAGGAACTCAAGGCAGGAACCTGAAGGCAAGACCTGAAGGAAGTAGAGACCATGGAGGAATGCTGCTTACTGACTTGCTCCTCATTGTTTGCTCAGCCTGCAGTCTTACACTAGTAGCTCAATCCCTGGGGGGCTAAGCCCACCCACATCAATCATTAATCAAGACTTATCTACAGGGCAATGTGGTGGGAACATTTTTCTCAATTGAGGATCCTTCTTTCCAAATGAGTCTATCTTGTGTCAAGTTAACAAAAACTAACGGGGACATACACTTACAAGACAAGTATAACAACAAACTACGAAAATAAAATTTAAGGGCTTAAAAGGGCATTGACAGAGGGTAGCAAAGGAACAGACAGAGTTTCCCTGTATAACAGCTCTGGCTGTCCTGGAATTCTCTCTGTAGTCCAGGCTGGCCTTGGACTCATGGAGATTCACCTGCCTCTTTCTCCCAAGTGCTGGGATTAAATGCCTGCGCCAACACCACTTGGCTATAAAAGTAACTTTTATTCACCTGATTTAATTGTTGTCTTGGAGGCTTACTGCCTCCATATGCTAACCTAGGCCTAGTCCTTGAAACTTTTAGCCTCCCTACAATCTAATCTGGGTTTAGAATGTTTTCAGTCTCTGAGACTTACTGCTGAGTAAGCTCACCCTTTCTTCTTTCTAAACCCTGGCTGGCTGGTCCAACTCAGCTGTTCTGGCCCAAACTCCTCTCCAAGCTAACTGATTCAATCTGGCTTCTGTCTCAGACTCAGACTGAATTGCTCTGCTGGGCTTCAAACTAACTGAAGCAATCTGTTCTAATCTTCTGGCTCCTTCTCATTCTCTGGCTCCTTCCGTCTTCACCTGTGACTAGCTTGTTCTCACCCATCTCTGTAAAACTCTCCCCGTAGGCAAAACTGCCTCTGAATTCCACAAACTGAACTGCCACAAACTCAACTCAATTGCACTGCCTCTCAACTCACTGACTGAACCAAATTGACCAAATAGAACTGACTAGAACTCAGACATTTGCATGCCTCTGTCTCCTGAGGGCTGGGATTAAAGACATGTACACCATGCCTGGATTTAAGCTTTTTTTTACCTGAAACTTGCACTATACCAGGCTGGCCTTGAACTCAGAGATCTGCTCACCTCTGTCTTCTGAGATAAAAGGTGTGTTATATTCCAACAAGAGAAGCCATATTGCTGGATCAAATTCTTCTACAGGTAGCAATTGCGTGATGGGTCATTCACTTTCTTTTTTTCCTTTTTGCACTGAAGATTAAACCCAGATTTTACCCAAACTAAAGACATACTCTACTACTGCCCTGTCACATGTAGTTTTAATGAATTAGATCATAGTTACCATTTTGAAAGATGATGTGTATGAAGGTAAATTTTTAAGTTTGAAATTGAGTATGAGGAAACCATATATTGACATCATTTTATGGTGTGGTTCACACCTGTGATCCTAGTATTCAGAAGACAGAGGCAGAGAACTGCTCTGAGTTCAAGGCCCGTGTGAGCTACATAAGGAAGCTATCTCAAAATAAAATAAAATAGAGGCTGGGCATGTAGCTTAGTAGAGCACTTGCCTACCATGCATGAAGTTCTGGCTTTAATCTCCAACACCATATAACACAGGGGTGCTGGAACATCCAGAACTTGGGGGCATGAAGAGGAGCAAACAAAATGATAAAATGTTTTTCTAGCCAAAGAAGGAAACTTTATTTAGGCAAAGAAAGACAACTCTTTATTTTAAAAATATTTTTTTGGGGGGAGGGATGCCTCTTTCTTGAGAAGAAAATAAATAAATTTAAAACAAGACAGAACAATCACCACCAGTTCAGAAATGGTCAACCGATGCCACAATTTTTATTTTTTATTTTTTTCGAGTCAGGGTTTCTCTGTGTGGCCTTGACTGTCTTGGACTCTCTTTGTTGACCAGGATGGCTTTGAACTTACAGCGATCCACCTGCCTCTGCCTCCCAAGTGCTGGGATTACAGGTGTGTGCTACCTCACCTGATTTATTTATTTATTAGTTTTTCAAGACAGGGTTCCTCTGTGTAGCCCTGGCTGTCCTGGAATGAACTCTGTAGAACAAGTTGGCTTAGAACTCATAGAGATCCACCTGCCTCCCAAGTGCTGGGATTAGTAAACCACGACTTCCCGACTTATTTTTATTTTTTTTTGAGACAGTGTCTTACTATGTAGCTCTGTCTAGAACTTGCTGTGTAGACCAGGCTGGACTCCATCATACCTGGCAACATGGTGCTAATTAGCCAGTCGTGGTGGCACAGACCTTTAATCCCATCACTCGGGACGCATAGGCAGGTGGATCAATGTGAGTTCGAAGCCAGCCTGGTCTACAAAGCAAGTCCAGGACAGCCAAGGCTACGCAGAGAAACCCTGTCTTGGAAAATAAATAAATAAATAAAAAAGGAAAAGAAAAGAGATGGCACTAGAAGAGATGGGAAACCTGGAGGAAGGTATTCCTGAGAGGGATATCCTTGTCCCAGCTGTAGACATTAAGCCTACCTTGTGTTGAACATTATTCATGCACTAAGGAAGCTAAATGTCTTCTACTCAAGCCCGTGATGGTTAAGAGGCCAAGGATGAAGCCTGGTGTGGTGGCGCATGCCTTTAATTCTAGCACTTGGGAGGCAGAGGCTGGCAGATTGCTGTGAGTTCGAGGCCAGCCTGTGCTACAAAATGAGTCCAGGACAGCCAAGGCTACACAGAGAAACCCTGTTTCAAAAAAAAAAAAAAAAAAAAAAAAAAAGAGTCCAAGGATGCTACCTCACAACTACCTCCTTCAACTTTCGAGTTCATGTCACAGGGGAAGTAGATGAGAAAACAGATTCTAATGGCCATTTTTGGAAAAGCAACTCAAGATTGAACCCTTTGGGCCACTTGCCAGTTTCATTTTTATAAATGAAAGCTAAATTTGCAAATCAACTGCCTTAGTTTCGAAGGGCTGCCACCAACAGAGAGCCACTGACTGTAGCTGGAAGACTAATCAAGAGTTCTGAGGCTTCTCCTTTTGGCTTGCAGATGTCATTTTCTCCCCCTCTCCTCATGTGATCTTTCTTCTGTGCTTTCATCTTTTAGAAGTCACACAGCAAGCCAGGTGAGGTGGCAGATACCTTTAATCCCAGCACTCAGGAGGCAGAGGCAGGCAGATCTCTGTGAGTTCGAGGCCAGCCTGGTCTACAAAGTGAGTCCAGGACAGCCAAGGCTATACAGACAGACCCTGTCTCAAAAAGCCAAAAAAACAAAAAACAAAAACCCAAAAACAAAAAACAAAAACAAAAACCCAAAACAAAACCACCACAACAAAAATAACCCCCCCTGCGCCCCCCCCCCCCCCCGAAAAGACACATAGCAAGGTCCATTATGGGAACAACTAGTTCTTTCTGGTTAGAAGGATGCAATGTCCGGCCCAGATGGAAACCTAACATCCCAGTTGGGCTCAGGCTGGTCAATGATCTAGGTAAGGGATCACCCCTAAGAAGGCAGGCTCAGCCTGTTGTATCTGTCCCCTTGAGAAGTCCTGTCTCAGAAAGGTACAACTTTTCTCTATTCTTTTGTTCTGTCTTCCTTTCCAATATTGGCCAGGCCCTAAATGTGCTTTCTTTCCTAGCATGTTGGGCATTCTTACTTTTTCCATAAAGCACCTCTACTTCTTACCATGTGGCTGCCTTCCATGCTGGCTTAATTACAATAGGATGTTCCTTCTCTTCTCCATTCTCCTCTTCTGGGCAGCTGCTGAGATTTATAGCCTGCCTGCTCCAGAGTTCTTTTAAACTTGAGTAAAACTGTCCTCTAGCTTCCACTTGAGTCCATTCTTAAATTCTTTCATTACTAAGAACCCCCAACAAGGGACACCCCTCAATTTTACCTCTATCATTAGAACAGTCATATTGAAATAGGGCCTGCTCTAGTGACTTCACTATTACTATTTATTATTAGCTTTGCTTTATGTGCTTTGGTGTTTTGCCTGCATGTATCTCTGTGTGAGGACGTAAGATTCATGTAAGATTCCCTGGTACTGGAGCTACTGACAGTTGTGAGCTGCCATGTGGGTGCTGGGCATCGAACCTGGGTCCTCTGGAAGACCAGCCAATGTTCTAAACTCCTGAACCATCTCTCCAGCCCCCTATTTGTTTTTTGTTTTTGTTTTGTTTTTCAAGACAGGGTTTCTCTGTGTAGCCTTGGCTGTTCTGGACTCACATTGTAGACCAGGCTGGCCTCAGACTCACAGTGATCCACCTGCCTCTGCCTCCCGAGTGCTGGGATTAAAGGCGTGTGCCATCACTGCCTGGCTGTTTTTTTGTTTTTGTTTTGTTTTGAGATAGGGTCTATCTACATAGCTCTGCCTATTCTAGAACTCACTAAATAGACCAGGGTGGCCTTGAACTGACAGATTGCCTGCCTCTGCCTCCCTTGTGTTGGGATTAAAGTTACATACCACCACAACTCGCCGTGGCTTCATTTTTATTAACTGCCTCATTAAAGACCCCGAATTCTGGACTAGCAAAGTGGCTCAGTTAGTAAAGGCACTAGCCACTGAGACTGACAGTCGGAGCCCGATGGCCTTTAATCCCAGCACTTTGCACGTGGAGGCAGGTGGATCTCTGTGAGTTGGAGGCCAGCATGATCTGCAGAGTGAGTTTCAGGACAGCCAGAGCTACAGAGAACCCCTGTCTGGAGGAAAAAAAAAGACTGACAGTCTGAGTCCAACCTGCTTGCCCTACATGGTAGGAGAGAGAACTGACTTCTGCAGCTCGTTCTTTGACTTCGACATTCTCAATGTGGCACATGTGACCACATGCACATATACCTACACTAAAATAAATACGCAAACAGCACCCCCCACACCCGCAGTCATATTCTGAGATACTGAGAGTTATTTAAGACCATTGTATGTGCAAAGCAGACATGACAGCACACACATACCTGTAATCCCAGCACACCGAAGGCATCGACAGTAGGATCTTTGTGAGTTCCTGTCAAGCTATATAATAAACTTGTCTCAAAAAGCAAAACTGCTGCTGGGTGTGGTGGCACACTCCTTTAATTCCAGCACTCTGGAAGCAGAGGACAGCTGAGTCTACAATGTGAGTCCAGGACAGCCAAGGCTACACAGAGAAACCCTGTCTTGAAAAAACAAAACAAAACCAAAAATCAAAACTACTAAAAACATAGATGTACGAATTATTTTTTTCTTTTCTTTTTTTTGGTTTCTCGAGACAGGGTTTCTTTGTGTAGCCTTGGCTGGGCTAGACTTACTTGTAGACCAGGCTGGCCTCGAACTCACAGTGATCTATCTGCCTGCCTCTGCCTCCCAAGTTCTGGGATTAAAGGCGTGTGCCACCACACCTAGCTGGTATTTTTGTTTTTTGTTTTTTTGTTTTCCAAGTCAGGATTTCTCTATATATCCCTGGTTGTCCTGGCGCTCTCTCTGTAGGTAAGGCTGGCCTCAAATTCATAGAGATCCACCTGTCTCTCCCTCCTGATTGCTGGGAGTAAAAGCATGTGCTGGGCAATTAATTCTTTTGTTTTTCAGCATATGTTTCTTTATGTAGCCTTAGTTGTCCTGAATTCACTTTGTAGACCAGACTGGCCTCTAACTCACAGAGATCCACTTGTCTCTGCCTCCCAGAGTGCCGGGATCACAGACATGTCAGATATAAATTATATACATAGCTTTTGAAAATGTCTTACCTTATGGGTGACTTTCAGTAGCATGCACCAGAACCTTGGTTCCATCTCCTATCTTATGTTCTTCGGGCATTTTCTAAGAGAAGCTCTGGCTGTGACTGGGCATGGTGGTGCGTACCTTCAATGCCAGGACTTGGCTTGGTGGGTGTAGAGGGGAGAGAGAAGGAGGGGGCGGGGCTTTAGCTAGAAAGCAAAATGGAGAGCTTTTAAGAGCCATTTGCCAGTTTCACTTCCTCAGTAATGGCAAGTCCCTGATGGTAGGTACTTATTTGAAAGATAACCCCAGGTGCAGAAAAGTACTTGTGAACACAATGGCAATTGGCACAGTGCCAGGTGTCCATTCATTCATTGATCGTCATTGACATTTTTCAGCATTTAAAAAGATTTTCTGCGTGTATTTAGTCTGGCTGTATGTATGTGTACTGTGTGCCTGATGCTCATGGAGGTCCAAAGAGACAGTGTCAGATCCCTGGAACTGGAGTTACGGCTCTGTGCTCCATGTGGATACTGGGAACGGAACTCATGCCCTCTGCAAGAACATCCAGTGTTCTTAACTGCTGAGTCCTTGCTCCTGTGGCCTCCAATGCCCCATTAAAAAAAATATTCTTGTCCAGGACAGCCAAGGCTACACAGAGAAACCCTGTCTCAAAAAACCAAAATCCAAACAAACTAAAGTTTCTTGCGGGTGGTGTATATACGGCATGTATGGGTTCTTGTGACACTGTGTGTGTGTGTGTAGACTGCAGTGGGATTGGATCTCCTCTCTGTGAGTTCTGAGGATTGAACTCAAATTATCGGGCTTGTGCAGCAAGAGCTGAGCCATCTTCCTGGCTGTTTTGCTTTTCTGAGACAAGGTCTTAAGTGGCACAGACTTGCCTTGCACTATGCAGTAAGAGGATGATCTTGATTCCTTTTATTTTTATTTTTTATGGAGTTTATTATATGAACATGGGGAGATAAGGTGGCTCCCTCGAAAGAGACAGAGACAGGAAGAGAGGGAGAAGAAGAGTAGGAGGTAAGAAGGATGAGAGAGCTGACCTTGATTCTTGATCTTCCTGCCTCCAGAGGCACAGTGACGAGATTAGAAACTTCGACACCAAGCCCAGCTGGCCTCTAGTATGCCTTTGTTTAACAAGCGCTTATCTGCTTTGATAATCTTTTTCTGTGGGAATGGGTAGGCAGCCATTCTCTAGGTAGCCTTGCCTGGCCTAGTTAGTACTCACTGTGAAGGCTGGCTTCACACAGAGATCTGCCTGCTTCTGCCTCTCAAGGCATGTGCCCTGGAACTCTCTGTAGGCCAGCCTGGCCTGGAGTTCAGAGATCCACCTGCCTGTTTTCCGAGTGTAGCCTTGGCTGTCCTGACTTGCTTTGCAGACCAGGCTGGCCTTGAACTCACAGCGATCTGCTTGCCTCTACCTCCCAAGTGATGGGATTAAAAGCACATGCCACCATGGCTGGCCATACCTTACTATTATTATTTTGTTTTGTTTTTCGAGACAGGGTTTCTCTGTGTAGCCTTGACTATCCTTGACTCGCTTTGTAGACCAGGCTGGCCTCGAACTCACAGTGATCCACCTGCCTCTGCCTCCGCCTGCCCAGTGCTGGGATCAGAGGTGTGTGCCACCACGGCCGGTGGCACTGGATCTCATTACAGTGGTGAGCCACCATGTGGTTGCTGGGAATTGAACTCTGGACCTTTGGAAGAGCCAATGGTGCTCTTAACCTCTGAGCCATCTCTCCAGCTTATTTTTTATCATTATCCATCTCACTTTTTTTGTTGGTGGTGTTTATGTCTCCCTCCACTTCCCCCACAAACAGGGTCTCACTATGTAGCTCTGGCTGTCCTGGAACTCACTATGTAGACCAGGCTGGCCTCAGACTACACAGGTCATCCTGCCTCTGCCTTCTGAGTGCTGGGATTGAAGGCATGTCACATTACACCTGCTAGGATCTCTTTTTCCCCCCAACTCAAGACACGGTCTCACTTTATAATCCTGGATGCCCTGGAAACGATAAAGAGCTAGTCCCTTGTCTATGTCTCCAAATGCTAGGATTAAAAATGTGTGACACCCAGCATTTGGGAGGCAGAGGCAGGCGGATCGCTGTGAGTTCGAGGCCAGCCGGGTCTACAAAGCAAGTCCAGGACTGCCAAGATAACATAGAGAAACCCTGTCTCGAAAAAACAAAACAAAACAACAACAAAAAAATGTGTGCCACCACTGCAAGTAATAGCTTTTGCAATCTGTTGAGACAGGTGTGTCTCAGCCAACCCTTAGTTGAGAGCCTTTTTACATTCAAACAGCTTCCTTACTTCCGCATTCTCCTCTACCCCCATTATTGGGATAGATCCCGGGGCCTAGGCATGCTCTCAAGCCCCAAGCCACACCTGCAGGCCCTTCTGTATTACTCAACATTCCTTTCACAAGGCTGTGAAAAACTCCTGGTGCTTCATGTGCCCTTGAGGAGAGGACTGGGCCTGCTGTAATTTACATCCTTAGTCAACTTTTTGTTTTTTTCTGTTTTTTCAAGACAAGGTTTCTGTGTAGCCTTGCTTGTCCTGGACTCGTTTTGTAGACCAGGCTGGTCTCGAACTCATAGCGATCCGCCTGCCTCTGCTTCCTGAGTGTCGGGATTAAAGGCGTGGCCCGCCATGCCAGGGAATTATCTTTTATTTGTCAATTAAATTGTCATCTTGTCTGCTAAAATGTTTATGTTCTTATCCCCTTGCTTCTGTGAATTCATAGGCTGCAAGACAAAAACCCCTCCCCCTAAAAAAAAGTTTCTTGCAGAAATTGTGCCATCTATAAAGTTTATATTCTGTCTTCCAAAACCACACAGAGTATCATGGAGAATTTTAATTTCCAACTTCAAATAGCTGGTGGTGCATGCCTTTAACTTCCTCGAAAAACAAAACAAAAACCCAAGCAAAAAAAAAAAGAGCAGCCTATACTAAAGGAACTGCCTAAATTTGGAGTGTCATGACTCACAAATGTCTTGACGGCTGAAAGATTTCTGATAGTGAAGAGATTATTACTTCTGTGATGGGCAGTGATTGCTAGTGCATTTTATCTAGGCAGAATACTCCCCTCTCTTTAGGAAGCGCTTTGTGAAGCCCAGGATGGTCTCAAACTCACTATGTAGTCAAGAATGGCTTTGAAATCCTTATCGTCCTCCCTCCACCTTTGCAGTGATAGGACATGGACAGGCCTGTGTCATTACATCCCGCTCTCCAACCTTCAGACCCTGTACTGCTGGGAAAGGAGTTTCTTTGGGGCTATCTTCCCTGGCTGCTAGGAGGGAGAAGTGTTGGAGTGAAGGAGAGAAAGGAAAGTGGTAATGTTTCATTTCTGCTTAGGTGACCCTCTCCCCTTTTCCATTAACCCTTTTCAATATGGTCCCTTATGGATTAGCTGACTGCTGACAAATCCCATGGCCAGCGCAGAGGCTCGTGTTATTATAAAGGTAACAATGGATTTGAGAAACTGCAGGTCCCCCCTCTTGGCTGCCTTTCCAAAGTTCCTGAGTGAAGACCAACTCTATTTCAACAACAGAGGATACAACCTAATTAGAGTAGCAATGGTAGTTTAAATTCTTTTTATTTTTTATTCGTTGCCTGTGGTCAAAGTATAATTAGCTGAGGTTGATTGTCTCTGTTATCCATGGAAGAAATCAGGCCCTTGAGCTTGATGCCTTGATAGTTTATAAATCTTTTTGGTTTGTTTGTTTGTTTTGAGACAGGGTCTCTCTGTGTAGCCTTGGCTGTCTTGGATTTGCTTTCTAGACTAGACTGGCCTAGAACTCACAGCAATCCAGAGTGCTGGGATTAAAGGCGCATGCCACTACATCGTAGTGGCATGCGCCTTTAATCCTAGTTTAAATCTTAAATCCAGCAGGGCATGGTGGCACACGCCTTTAATCCCAGCACTTGGGAGGCAGAGGCAGGTGGATCACTGTGAGTTCGAGGCCAGCCTGGTCTACAAAGCGAGTCCAGGACAGCCGAGGCTACACAGAGAGTCCCTGTCTCGGGGGAAAAAAGAAAAAGAAAAAATAAATATTAAATCCAAAAATAGGGGCATTTAGTGACTTCTACCAATGAGTTTATAGACAACAAGTAGATTTAAAAATATCACATGTACCTGCTTTGTGTTGTGGCATCTTACTTGGGCTTGACAGATGAGACTATATATTCAGGGGCAGAAAGCTGCCAAAAAGAACTGTCTTGTTGCCTTGACACCACTGACTCCATCTTTAAGATGGCTGTTTACTTCTGGGTTTACCTCCTGGTGTGTTTTAAAATACTCTTGCAAATCTCACTCAGCTAGAAATAGCTGCTCTACTCTCCTTCAACAGAAGCTCCCACCTTCTGAGTACACTGGCTCATAGCTATTTATAAACCTGATGTCAAAGATGACTTTTTTATATCCCTCCTCCTCATTCTCTCCCTCCACATGTTAAGACAGACCTACATAAAATGAGAAACATTGCATAGCCACATAGGTAAGAAGTATTGGTCAGTACTAGCTCCTTCTTAAGGAAAAGATTTCTTTGGGACTTTTTCTTTGAGACAGGGTTTTACATGTCTGGGAACTTGATATGTAGTCCAGGATAACCTTGAACTTCTGATCCTCCTGATACCACTTCTTGAGTTCTCAGTCTTACTCTACCACATCAGTCCTTTTATTTCCTTTTTAGATCCTATTATTTATTTATTTATTTATTTATTTATTTTGAGTTGGGGGTATAACCTTGGCTGTCCTAGAACTCACTGTTTAGACCAAGCTGGCTTTGATTTTTTTTTTTTTCCCAAGACAGGGTTGGCTGGGCATGGTGGCACATGCCTTTAATCCTAGCACTTGGGAGGCAGAGGCAGGCGGATCCCTGTGAGTTCGAGGCCAGCCTGGCTACACAGATAAATACTGTCTTGAAAAACTAAAAAGAAAAAAAGACAGGGTTTCTCTGTGTAGCCTTGGCTGTCCTGGACTCGCTTTGTAGACCAGGCTGGCCTCAAACTTACAAAGATCCGCCTGCTTCTGCCTCTCGAGTCTCTCTCTCTTTTTTGGAGTTGGCATGGGAAGCCCAACTTAGGTCCTAGAGTTTGCACAGCAAGTGCTCTTTGCCCACTGAGCCATCTCCCCAGGCCCCAGATTTTTTTAAAATCTAAGAATCTTTTTGTTTTCTTTCTTGGATGTTTAGGAACTCTCTATGTAGTCTTGACTAACTTTAAACACACAGAGATCCACTTACCTTTTCTTTCTGAGTATTGGAAATAAGGGCATTCATTACCACGGCCAGATCTAAGAACCTTTTTGTTTCCAGCTATACCTAGAATATTTTAAGGAATAATTTTTTTTAGATTATAGTTTGGAGAATATAGGGTGTTGATCTACACAAGGCTCATGAAGCCCGGCATGGTGGTGCATGCCTATAATCCCATCACTCGAGAGGCAAAGGTAGGTGGATCAAAGAGTTTCTGGTTTATTAGATCCTTGGTTTAAACAAAGATAATTAAAAACACGCAAAAATTTGCACTTAACCTAAAATTTCAAATTGAAATTTGATGCATTTACCTGTAACCTAGATGCTCTGAACGGCAGTTTAGAAGGGGAAGTCAAGTAAATGACTGAAGGAAAACGAGTTTAAATAGTTGTCAGATTAGCCATGTAGTGGTGGCACACGCTTTTCACACTAGCACTGGGGAGGCAGATTAGCCATGTAGTGGTGGCGCACGCTTTTCACACTAGCACTGGGGAGGCAGATTAGCCATGTAGTGGTGGCGCACGCTTTTCACACTAGCACTGGGGAGGCAGATTAGCCATGTAGTGGTGGCGCACGCTTTTCACACTAGCACTGGGGAGGCAGATTAGCCATGTAGTGGTGGCGCACGCTTTTCACACTAGCACTGGGGAGGCAGATTAGCCATGTAGTGGTGGCGCACGCTTTTCACACTAGCACTGGGGAGGCAGATTAGCCATGTAGTGGTGGCGCACGCTTTTCACACTAGCACTGGGGAGGCAGATTAGCCATGTAGTGGTGGCGCACGCCTTTCACACTAGCACTGGGGAGGCAGAGGCATGCAGATCTCTCTGTGTTGGAGGCCAGCCTGGTCTGGAAAGTGAGTCAAAGACAGTCAGGGCTACACAGAGAAATCCTGATGGGGGGGGGAGGGGGAAAAAAGAAAAAAAAGAAAAAAATCTTATCTAGGCAGGCATGGTGTCACATGCCTTTAATTTCAGTATTCCTGAGTCAGAGGCAATCCGATCTCTGTGTTTTAAGGGCCAGCTTGGTTGGCAAAGCAATTTCCAGGGGCAGCCAAGGCTGTTTTACAGAGAAAATCTAAGTACTTCATTTTCTTTCTTTTTCTTTTTCAAGACAGGGTTTCTCTGTGTAGCCTTGACTATCCTGGACTCACAGCGATCCTCCTGCCTCTGCCTCCCAAGTGCTGGGATTAAAGGCATGAGCCACCACACCCGGTTGAGTACATTTTCCTTTCTTTTTCAGTCAGGGTTTCTCTGTGTAGCCCTGGCTGTCATGGACTCACAGCGATCCGCCCACCTCTGCCTCCTGAGTGCTGGGATTCCAGGCCTGTACCACCTCGCCCCGTTGATAAGGTTATTAATATAGTATACTTAAAAAAAATTTTTTTTTGCCTGCTTCTGCCTCCTGAGTACTGAAATTATTATTTTTGTTTTTGGAGACAGGGTTTCTCTGTGTAGCCTTAGCTGTCCTGGATTTGCTTTGTAGACCAGGCTGTCCTTGAACTCACAGTGATCCACCTGCCTTTGCCTCCTGAGTGCTGGGATTAAAGGCATGCACCACCACACCTGGTGAGTACTGAAATTAAAAGCACAGGTCACCTTCTCACCTGGACCTGGTGGGCCGGAGCACGCCTTTAATCCCAGAACTCAGGAGGCTGAGGCAGGTGGATCGCTGTGAGTTTGAGGCCAGCCAGGTCTATAAAGTGAGTCTAGGACAGCCAAGGCCACACAGAGAAACCCTGTCTGGAAAAACCATAAAAGAAAGAAGAAAAAGAAAAAAAAGATTTAGATAAGAGCCGCCTTCACAGCTATTCACCACTATGTCCTTATTATCAGAATGCTTTAAATAGTATACAAAGTTATTCAAATGAAAAGTTAGGCCTGGCTTGGTGGCTCTGGCCTTTAATCTGAATACAAAGGCAGGTGGAGCTCTGTGAATTCAAGGCCAGCCTGATCTATATAGCGCATTTCAGGCCAGGGGGGCGGCTACACAGTGAGACCCTATCTCAAAAAAAGAAAAAAGAAAAAAAAAAAGAAAGAAAAAAAGATCTCAATTGACTAATAAGCGACTGTTAACGTACACATGTTGAGAAGCTTGCCCTAACAATTGTAACTCAGCTGTTTGAATTTAAGCCTGCTTACGGCCAGCAAACACAACAATAAGGTCAAAGTAGAATCAGACGATGGGAAATCCAGAAATGTCTTTGGTGATACTGCACCCTGCACCCTGTCATTTTACAGATACACTGACATCAAGATAGGTCAATTTGGGCCAGATGTGGTGGCGTACACCTTTAATCCTAGCACTTGGGAGGCAGAGGCAGGTGGACTGCTGTGAGTTCCAGGCTAGTCTGGTCTACAAAGCAAGTCTAGGACAGCCAAGGCTACACCTGAGAAACCCTGTCTCCAAAGCAGAAAAAAAAAACATAAAAAGGAAAAAAGAAAAGAAGCAAAGGTAGTATTTGGCCAGGCCTGAATGATAGGGGAAGGAAGTCATCAGGAGATAGTTACTTCCACAGCAGGGAAGTCTTTCAGCCACAAAGGACAATCCACTTTCCTTTTCAAGGAAACAACACTAGCATTATCCAATGCCTTATAGAAATGTGCAAATTCCTCCTCTACAACCCCCTCAAGGCCTCTCCTAAACAGAATGGGTTTTCACACGTGCCTGTGACTTGGAGTTGGCAGTCTGGCTGGAGAGTTCATAGGCCTAGGACTGGGAAACCGAACTTGCTGAGAGAACCCACATGAAACTCACCTTTGTTCTTTAATAATTGCCTGGGGTCTGACAGATATGACATTAAATTTACGAAAAGCTGTTCATGATCATAATGATGTGGAGAAGCAGACACCTCTCGTATACAGGTCATAATGATCAGAATGGGTTTTGAAAGGACCTTGTGGCAAGATGACCATAAAGTCACTTGGGTGGTCAAAAATAAACGGTAAAACACAATGTGTTGGATCATTGCAACCAAATGGAAATAGTGAGCAATTTGCAGTATTTAGGACACACAGGAAATTTATGTTTCTAACTGTAAAATGAACAATATTATTTTAGAAACTTAAAATACAAATAATGAGGTTTACTTAAATTTTTTTTTTTTTTAATATATAAAGGTGTCTTATGTCAACTCATGAATGAGTCCAATAACTTGCCTGTTCTTTTGTTTTGGTTTTGGAGACAGGGTTTCTCTGTGTAGCCTTGCTTGTCCTGGACTTTGTTGACCAGGCTGGCCTCGAACTCAAGAGAACTGCCTGCCTCTGCCCCTCGCGTGCTAGGATTGGCCAACTTGCCTGGTTCTAAACTAGATTTTTGCTATTTTATAATCTTCTCCACAAAGTTTGGTGAGAACTTGTAGATGAGCAAACTGAGCTCAGGGAAGCCATTGCTTACCTGTCTTAAGTGGCCATTTAAATCCATTGCTGTTAACTGGTTTCTTAGAACTTTCTAGACACTTTGATTAGCCTGCACTGTTGTGAATAAAATGTAATGGTCGTTTGACTCGAGTGTTCTTAGGCTTTTGAAGTAAGCAGAGTGCCCAGGACGAGCTGCAGAATTAAAAAGTGTATGCCCGTGGATATGAGAGGCTCCAGCCTATTCCTTTTAGGGAGGCTAGCCTGACAGGACTGAAAAAACACGACCTCTAAGACCCTAAATTAAAACCAGGAAATTAGCACAGAAGCTGTGAGACTTGATAAAGTTACTGCGAGTGCGAATGCCCCAGAGAGCGACAGCAGGGCCTGCGATCCATTGATCTGAGCGACTGACGAGCCTGGGCAGGGGCCGAAGCAGGTAACCCTGCGTGTGGGGGGCACAGACCGTTGGTGTTTCGGGCGCTCCGGTTCGAGACGCTTCTTTACTACGGTCTGCGTCTGTTTGGCTCGGTCTCTATAATCGGTTGATTTTTATTTTTCATTTTTCTTTTTCCTACCTCAGCGTTTCAGTCTCCCCTTGTCCTTAGGATAGAGAGCCCCTAAACCGTCTTGAGGGACGGCCGGTCTTCACCCCTGACCTACCAGCGACGGCCTTAGTGTCGCGTCCGTGGGGGGAGGCACGCGGGCCCACGACGGCGAGACTGCGTGCTTAGCCTCGAGGGGCCCTTCCCCCGCCTGGGCCTCGCGCGTGGGGGTCGAGTGCGGCCGCGGGCCGGTGTTAGTTAAGCCGTGACCTCGGGCCACCCCGGCCGCGCGCCGCTCGCCCGGGCACTCGGAGCTCGCTGTCCTGAGGTGACACCGCCTGGAAAGGCAGAAGCAGCAGGCGCCGCCGATCAGCGAGTTCGCACCGAGGATTCCTCTTGGTGCGTGGCCCAGTTTTGCTTAGGACCCGCTCCAACCCATCGCTGACATCGCTCTCCCCCCCCAGTCTCCCCCCCCCCCCCACGCCCGGCGCCGCCACGCTCCGAGGCCTTCCCCGGGGAAGCCTGGCGGCTTTCCCTCGCGGGCCCGCGGCGCGCGCTCGCGCGCGATTCCTCGATTCCACAGGCGGTTCGCGGCCCCGGGTGGGGGCGGGGCGCGCGAGGCCCAGCCGGCCGGCGGGGAGGGGACGGGGGGGGCGGGCCGGCGTGGGGAGTTCCTCGCTCGCGGACCACACGCTCCGCGAGCCAATCCTGAGCCAGCCTCTAGCAGTGTCGCACGCGGGACACGTCCAAGCGTTTGTTGGCAGGGCCGGGGAAGGGGGAGGAGGAGGAGGAGGAGGAGGAGGAGGAGGAGGAGAGACCCAGGGAAGGGAGTTGAGTGACAGGAGGTGCGCGGCACGCTGGGAATTGTAGTTCCTAGCTTCCGTGGCCATAGCCATTTTGTAGTCAAGGGACTACAACTTCCAGAAGATCAAGGGGACTATTCTAAGGTGCCCCGGGAATAGGCGGCTCTCCCCCGGGCCGGGGCGTCCTGGGGCACTGGTACCCAGCTGCCAGGCTGCAGGTAGACTTGAGGGCAGCGGCGAAGGCTTGCATGTGGCGGCTGTTGGGTGAGCGGACAGCGGCGGGGGGGAAAGGGGCTGAGGTGGAGCGACCGAGCGTGCCATGCATTGAGCTAGGGAGCCTCTTTCAATTCCACGCCTGGGCTCGGAGTGGGAGAGGCGCGTGACGGGAGGCCCGCGACGGCTTGGCTGAGGCCTCTCTCGGGTCTCGTCGACGGGGCTGCGGGAGTTCTCCACACTGGGCCAGGGCTGATGGTCATAGGGTAGGCAGGCATGCTGGGGCTCAGCTGTGGGAGTTTTCGGCCGGCGAGCGGTGGAGAATTAGCAGAGGAGCCCTAACTTGTATAAAAGCAGAGTCCATTTAAAGTTGGGCTGGATAGCCTCGCTCTCATTGGTTAGGGGGCTTGGAAAAAAGAGACTCGGCGAGCCCTTCGCTGTGGTGCTGCCGCCGCCGCCGCTGGAGTTGACTCTTCTGCCCGTACTGGTGCTGCAGCACAAACGTGACTTCCAACATTTTCAATTTATTTTTCCCTTTTCTTTTCCAAGATGTGACTGCAGATCAGATACTAAGGACCTTCACGTTTCGCTAATGTAGTTTTTGGAAGAAAAAGGGGGGGGAGTGAAGGGCGTCGGTTTTTTTTTCTTTTTTCTTTTTCTTTTTTGTGCCTGTGTGTTGTACGTTTCGGGGGAAATTTTCCATTATGAGTGTTTTACTAAAGTGAATTTTTCCTGTTTGCTTCGTTCATCTTTGGCTCTTTTCCCCCCCCTTTTATCCTTTTCAATTTCGGATTTATTTCAAGGCGAATCTGGCTTTGGGGGAAGAGGAAGAAAAGTCGGATTACAAGATCAACCACCACCATCAACAATAAAAACCACCAGGATATTTTTTTGCAAATTTCTGACGGCTTTAAATTCATGAAGCGATTGTCCCCTTTTGCAACCAGCATTTGGATCTCAGAATGAGCAAGGAAAGACCCAAGAGGAATATCATTCAGAAGAAATACGTAAGTGCTCCTAACGACACATCTTTTGGCTTGCAGTTTTAAGCAGTGGCTGTGAATGTCAAGTTTATAGATAATTCTGCAGCTGAAAGGTTTTAAACGTAGCGTCCGATAAGGTTCTTTCTTTTTCGAAAGGGCTTTTCAGGCAAAGTCGTGTCCGCCTAGTTTGGTTGAGAAAACAGACTTGTGTAGCGATACCTCAAGTGAATAAATTGACCTCGAATGACACATTAACGTAGTTTTAGATGAAAGGCAAGGGGCTTGGGGGAGGTGGGGGTTCTGTGTGTGTGGGGGGCTGCAGCAACATAACTAAACTGCATTCTCGGGCGAGTTTGGCCCCCCAATTGCACTTTGCATACAAATGAGCCTGTTATGATTGGTGTTATTTGGGAAATCGTGAAAGGCATGTGTGTTGGAAGCCCTTTAAGTTGCAACCTCGGGTTGGATTATGGCGATCTTCTTGCCCTGGCACACCATTTAATGTATGTGGTCGTTTTGGTTTCTCTTGTTTGCAACATAACCCAGTTGGGATTCATGTTACAGGGAATGCATTTATTAGTATTGACTTTAATAATGAGGCTGGTTTTGGTTTTGTTTAGAAAGAATTCACGGTTTCCAGTTCTAGAGAGGGGAATCATAGCTCGTTAAGTGTGTATGTGTGTGAGTGAATGCATATGTTAGTACAAATAATTTCCCTGTTAACTGGATTTCTGAAATTGGGTTGTAATAGTTAAATTTGTTTTGTGAATAGTATAGTAACGTTTTGCTTGGCATAGGGAGTGTTTTTGTTTTGTGTAGTGGCTTTTTTTTGGGTAAGTTTTGGGGGAGGGAGTGTAGAGGGGAACCAGGGGATTAACCAAATATGCACTCGAGTGATCCGGTGGTTAGCTGCATATGCTTTAGAGCAAAGAATTCACGTATTTTTCACACACACACACACACACACACACACACACACACAAAGGCCCTTAAAGATACATAAAAAACAATGTGGCCTTATAAGAAAGTTTTATTTAACTAGAGTCTATGATTTGGTGTTAATATTTTCCCTTTCTGATTAGAGTGGAATCTATAATGGGAGATGACCTTCGGGGCAGTGGTTTTGTAAAAAATATATTTAATGGAAAATCTGAATGCCTCTTCCGGAGAGCTGATCCTAATCTATACACGTAAACTTAACTATGAAAGAAACGCAAGATTAAATAATGAAGCTCACCTTACAAAGCTGCTCCATGAGGAATTTAAGAATTAAAATACATCCGCATTGCAGAGGGCTGGGTAGAGCGCAAAGGACTAGTTTAAACTCGGTGTGTAGAAACTGCAGGGACACAGCCTTGCCTTGGAGCGTGGACTCTTTCCCAGAGCGTGTCTGTTTCTGATGTAGCCACAAAGGAAATGGGGTAGAACTTGGACAAGAACCCCCCCACCCCCCTATCCCGGACCTCGATAAGTTGGACAACACTGTGGGGTTGGCTTTTTTTTTTTTTTTTTTTGTTATTGGAGGCCAACGGATCCTGTCGAGTCTGGGCGTCTGGCCGCAAGCCGATGTGGCCGCGCGAGGCAGAGCAGCAGGAGTTGCGGCTGAAGGAACCGAGTCTGTGCTCACGCCGGAGCTCACCCTCCGCTCAGAGGGTGCGCGGGGCCCGCGGCGGGCTGGGCCAGGGCCAGGGCCCGGGCTGGGGCCGCGGGCGCCCGGGCGGCCTGTAGGGGGCAGACTGCGGGCTGTGCTTTGGCCTGGCGGGTGGGTGGGGCTCGCGGGTGGCGGGGCGTGCTGACTCTGGGCGTGCCAGGCCTGGATGAGTGAGGCGGGGTGGGGGGTGGGTGGGGAAGCGGCCTCGGGCGCCCCCCGCCGCGCTCGCGGCTGAGCTGGCGGCTTCTGCGTCTCCACGCCGCCCAGCCCGCGGGCTCCGGCGCAGTCTCGAGAGCAACAGGTTAAGCAGGCGAGACGTCAGCGCGCCCCCTCCCCGCCCCGCGGCCTTCCTTTGCGGTGCGCCAAACGCACGCTCCACTCCATCCCATCCTGTCCAGTCCTGTCCTTCCCCCGCCCACCGTCCCCAGTGGCTCTAGGTCCCCGCCTCTCCCTCCCCCAGCGCGAGCCGTGGAGGTCTGTTGTCATTGTGACGTCACAAAGGGACGGCCCCGTGGAACCTTCCCCTCCTCCGTGATGTCAAATGCCCGGGCGGGAGGTTCCAGGCGCTGCCCGAGTGGGAGCTGCTGGGCCGGGGCGTGGGAGGAAGAAGGGGCTGTGAAGGATGTGTCGGACTTCGACCTTCCGCTTTGAGATGTCCCAAGACCCACCAGGTGAGCGTCGGGGAGCCTTTAACCCTCACCGAGTGCCCTTGAACCTTTTCAAAATACTTGAGTCTGGGGAGCAGAGAGGAGGCGCCTTCTTAAACGCAGGAATATTTTCACTTATCAATACAAGGTAATTTGAAGGTGTGACAGTAGTGTGGTTCCCACTCATGCCCATGTTAGTGAAAACGAAGGAAACTGCATTTGTGTGTGGAAGGAGTGGAGGATTTGGTTACTTTGTGTTGAGGGGTGCCTTTGCAGGATGCAGCAGGATGCCTTGGACCGGGGCGCTGCTCAGCACCAGCTATTAACTAAGCTCTTCACTGTCTTTGGGGAAGGGCTGGTCTCTTGGCTGTGCCAGTCATTTGCCCACCTACTGTATCTTGGGAACTGCGGAGAGGGGAAATGTGCCAAAGAACACAGGACTTGCCAGTCTCAGGATCCACTGAGTTTAGTTCTCAATAGGAGAACAAATGGTTTATGGTTCGAATCTTCACTATTAGGTAAAGTGGAAAAAGTCTCAACGGTTGTTTTTTTTTTCACTTTACTAAGTCATCGAAATTATGTGGGTGGAAGATAAGATGTAGCTCAGTGTGCTGCTTTATAAGGAAGATTACTTGAGCTGGGCTGGAAGGCAGCATGTGCCCTACGATTGGTCTTCGAAGCTTCAGATGCCTTCCATTTAGTTTATTGCCTTAGTGAAGAGTTTGAGAGTGTGATTGTAGATGGAAGGCTTTGGGAGAAATGAATATTGTATTTTTTATTAAGTGACATCCTTGAGAACCTCATAAATTGAAATATAATCCTGTCTTAATTGTGCTGGGCATGACTCCCACTACAATACCTTAGATAACTCTGAAAAGCTCCAATCCACTTGGACAGTAAAGCAGTTGCGTGTTTCCCCCAGTGTGTATTTGCTGCCATGATTCGTGTACTGATTCGTGTACTTATTCTTAGGGGGAGTAGGGCATGATAACCAGGCTATTTGGTCTTAGCTTGATAGGAGCAGATCCTTTTTTTTTTTCTTTTTTCTGTATTTTGCCAGCTTGGATTCACTTTGTTTTATTATATTTTATTTTTTTGGTTTTTGGAGACAGGGTCTTTCTTTCTGTATAGCCCTGGCTGTCCTGGACTCGCTTTGTAGACCAGGCTGGCTTTGAACTCGCTGAGATCTACCTGCCTCTGCCTCTCAAGTGCTGGGATTAAAGGCGGGAGCCACCACCACCTGGAACTTAATTTTTTTTAAAAAAATAAATTATCAGTCTGGTATTTAGGATGGCTTTAGTAGAATTCGTACCACTGGGCTGTAGTAATGTTTAAAATAGCACATGCTCTGACATCCTCTAAAAGCCACAGACAACTTTGACTCTGTTCTTTCCTTTAATCATTACTTGAGATTGAATTCAGATTTTAAGGCTTATTTGGAAACCATTCACCTGTGGAGCCATATCACTAGCACCCTATCTAACCTACCTTAAGGATCTAGTTTACCAAATGCCTGCAGTTCCAGGACTTAGAAAGTGGAGACTAAGATAATTTTTACTTACATATACACCCCCTTCTGGGCTACACTAAAAACTGTCTCAAACATTCCCTACTCCCAATGGGACTCAGTTGGTAGAATGCTTGACTAGCATACACAAATTCCTGGTTTCAATCCCCATTCCCAGATAAACTGGGCCTGGTGGTGCCTCTAATTAGGAGGTTTAAGCAAGGATCAGGATTTCAAGGTCATTCTGTAGAGCAAGCATGAGTGAGGCCAGCAACGGGGAACATGAGAGCCTCTCAGAAACCTACTCTATACTACCCCATGATCCCATAAAGTGAGAGCTTCATAAGGTTCCAAAACAGTTTTTACTACAATTTATAGATGCAAAGTGAAATAGGGGAATACAGTATACCAGGGCAGAGGTTTGTTTAGCTTACTGCAGGAGTGCTTACTTGGTATGGACAAAGTCCCAGTGACTTTGATCTCTTAGCACAAAAAAGTTCAAAGTAGTGATTGATGCCTGGCGTGGTTCGCTCACACCTTTAATCCCCAGCACTGGGGAGGCATGCATGCATATGTGTTTGGTTTAGGCTAACCTGGTCTATAATAGCATGTTCTAGGCTGGCCAGTGCTGGATAGTGAGACTCTGACTCAAGGTAGAACAAAATCAGTTTGCTTGCTTTTCCTTTGTTGAGCAAACTGATATTTTACAGCTATGGGGTAGAAACCTAAGTTATTATTTGCCTTGTTTTTTTCTCACATTCATATTGCTTTCTGTGGTGGTATAAAACCCTTTCCTTTCCCAGGGAATCTATGGCAGAGGTGCTTTGTTTTTGTTTTTGTTTTGCAGAGCTTTGGGTTTTGCACATGCTAGGATAGCTGTAACAGCAAACAATCCCAGTTCTAGTCAGAAGCAACTTTATTCACTCACTGTGGGTATGGTATTCAGACAATACAGAAGCAACACAGTCAGGATCACGGTAGTGTTAAATTTAAAATGAATAATAATTCATGTTCAAAAAGTAAAAATTGGGTTCTTATTTTCTGGATTGACTTATTAGAGGGCTGATATCTCTACAGATAGATAATTCCTTACAATCAAGTTTATTTTACCTAATTAAATTGTATGTGCATGACTGTGAGCACGTGGCTGCTGTCTCGTACATGTGGAGGTTAGAGTACACTTTGGAGGAGCTGGTTCTTTCTTTGTTGTTGAGTTTGTCTCTAGCCACTGGCCCAAATAGCCAGCTAGAAATGTTTTGTAGTTTAGAGGGTTGTTCGGTATTTCACCTTATTGTTGCTTAGAACTGTCCCCAATAGTGGGTCTATTTAGGGCACTGAGTTCCCTCTATAAGTGCCTTGATTATTTAAACTTACTGACTTCAAAAGGAAGGCATCTTTTGAAGTTCCTGGCTGGTGTCTGTTCCATTAACAGTAGAACTGTCTTGAAAGAGGATGAGGAGAAAATCCTATTAAGCCAAGTATATAAAGGCCAAAATGGGATGTTTTGAATCTGTTACTTTATCTTGGTCATAGTAGTATTTGGAATTAAGGTCTGACAATTTAAATTAAAATTTTAGTTGCAGTATTCAAACCTTACTGACCCAAATCTCCCCAAACATTGTTTTTTAAGCTAACTTTTGCCTGCCTAGCCTCCTGATCATAGGTGTAGAACATTCTGGCTAATAACCCAAAGCTGCCCAGTGGGCATCTGTGGGGTGTGCCTCTATCCCCTTTGGCTTCTACCCAGAAGGCTTGCCAAGTGTCAGTTGTTTGTTCCCAAATCTGGTTATTCCAGTTGGGCTTATTCTTGTAATTACAATTAAATCTTATGTAAACCTTGAAATGACTGTGAAAACAGTTGGTTCAACTTTAAGTAGAATGCTTTGGAGGAGACGTGATAATACTGATAAAAAAGTGCTAGAAGAAAAATGGATGTGACGGTAGATAAGGACTGGACACTTGATCCTGTGGATTTTTCATAAACTGCATTGCAATCCATTCCTCTTTTTGTTGGTGGGGGTGTGTATTGTGGAATAAATTGCACCTCCAGTCTCCAAACTTTCCTCTTCAACAAAACTTGTGGAACAAGTTTGAAAGAATTTGTACTCAGAAGTAAGGCTGTACTTGGTTGGAAAGATTATCTGACATCCCAGCATTGGGAGGCTGAATTTCCAGGGGAGGCTGTGATTTCCAAGGTAGCATGAGCTATAGAGTAAGACACTGTCTCAGTAAAAGAAAAAGATTAGTAGCTAAAAGTACATTTTATTTGTCTTTTCTTTTTCAAGACCAGGCTGGCCTCACAGATCCACCTGCCTCTGCATCCCAAGTGCTGGGAATTAAAGGTGTGCGCCACCACCACCTGGCACAGACAGGTTGGCTTTTACTCTTTAATATTTATTTAATTTAGGTTTTTTGAGACAGGGCTTCTCTATGTAACAGTCTTGGCTATCCTGGACTTTGTAGACCAGGCTGGCCTCGAACTCACAGCAATCCGCCTGCCTCTGCCGCCTGAGTGCTGGGATTAAAGGTGTGTGCCACCACTGCTCTCTAATTTTTAAAGAAATTATTTTACCATTTATTTCTTTACTTTTTTCTTTCTTTTTAAAGACAGGGTTTCTCTGTAGCTCTGCCTGTCCTGGAACTCAGACCAGTGTGGCCTCAAACTCAAAAAGATCCGCTTGCCTCTGCTCTGCCTCCTGCCTGCTTCTGGGATTAAAGGTATGTGCCACTACCACCCCTCTTTTTTTTTTTTTTTCCTTGACAGGATTTCTCTGTCTCACAGAGATCCACCTGCCTCTCCTTCCCCACTGCTGGGATTAAATTACTTTTGAAATTTTGAGACAGGGTTTGTCTGTAACAGAGGCCTGGCTGTCCTGAACTCACTGTATGCATGCATCTGTGTGTGTGTTCTCCTTGCCTGTTGTGCCATAGCATATGTATTAGTCAGAGGACAACTGAATAGATTCTTTACTCCCATTAAGTGGATCCTGAGAACTTGAGCTCAAGTTATCAGGCTTGGAGGCAAAATGCCTTTTTGTGCTTAGCCATCTTATCAGCTTAAAAAACACTTTTAGACAGCCACACAACACCAACTTTTCTTGAGTGTCATGAAGAGAAAACCCAGTCAAATCTGAAGTAACCACCCACACTCATGGTTGTATAGCAAGCTCACATGAGAAGAGGCTTTTGAGGTCATTTTACAGAATACCAAGGTCAAACATTGTTCATATGGTTTAAAACTATGTTTTCCTGTGTTTCAGTTCTGAAGAAATAGATGCCAAATGATTAATTAGTACTGTTCTCTGAAAGGGAGAACAGATCATAAAAGGGGTTCCTGTCAGCTTCTGAGAACAAGGCATGTGTTGCAGCATGCTTATGTTTGTGTCCCCTTGTCTCTCTCAGTCCTCATTGGAAGATTCCAGATGGGGCTGGCTGTTGGTGCCGTTTTGCGAATTGTCCACCCACACTTAAAAAAAAAGATTTATTAATCAAATTATTTATTTACTTATTTATTTATTGTGTATACAGTGTTCTGCCTGCATGCATGTACACCTGAATGCCAGAAGATGGTACTAGAGCGCATTATAGATGGCTGTGAGCCACCATGTGGTTGCAGGGAATTGAACTCAGGACCTTTGAAGAACAGCGAATGCTTTTAACCTCTAAGCCATCTCTCCAGCCCCCACCCACACTCTTTAAGTGTACCTGAGGGCCATCATAAGCAGCAGTTTTCCAGGATTTCAGAAACTGCTTTGGTGTCTTGGGGCTGTCACAAATCACCTTTGGTACCTAAACTTGCAGGGGTACTGTTGCTTCTGACTTTGTTGTTTTGGAGACCATTAGCTCTAGAAAAGACTGTCTGTCCTTGGTCCCCACCTGTGGGCCATCCATGAAACAAAACAAAAACTATTAAGATAGGATACTGAGGACCATTACTCACGGAGCCATAATGATGTGTGACTGAATTAGAGAAAACCCTACTGTTGAGTTCTTATGTTACTGCTTTTTGACCTCGAACTCTTTAGGATCTGCTCCTTTGCCAGTGCTGGGATTACAATCTAAACCTAATTAAAAGTTCTAATTTAGTAAGTCAGTCAAGCTCTGGCACTCATGCAGAGGAAATAGTTTAGATAGCAATGTTACTTGTACTGTTACAGTTTGCCCACACTCCAGGTGTGTTGGCTAGCTAGTATTATCTCAGCGTGACACAAGCTACAGTCCTCTGAGAGGGGGGATCTCAACTGGGAAAATGCCCCCATAAGATCAGGGCTATGGGGGACTGGAGAGATGGCTCAGTGGTTAAGAGCACTGGCTGCTCTTCCAAAGGACCGGGGTTCAAATCCCAGCATCCATATGGCAGTTCACGGCTGTCTGAAATTCCAGTTACAGGGGATCTGACACCCTCCCACATCTGTACATGGTGGCAGAACACGTTAAAAAAAATCAGGCCTATAGCAAATCTGCAAGGGCATTTTCTGATTGCTGAGGGAGGACCCAGCCCATTGTGGGTGATGCTAACCCTGGGCTTGTCTTTGGTTATACAAGAAAATAGGCTGAAGCTAGCCATGATGAAAGAGTAAGCCAGTAAGCAGTGTACTCCTATGGCCCTGCTTGAGTTCCTGCCCTGACTTCAATGATGAAGTGATAGTGCAAGTGTAAGCCAAATAAACCCTGTTTAAAGTTGCTCTATTTCGGCCGGGCGTGGTGGCGCACGCCTTTAATCCCAGCACTTGGGAGGCAGAGGCAGGCGATCGCTGTGAGTTCGAGGCCAGCCTGGTCTACAAAGTGAGTCCAGGACAGTCAAGGCTACACAGAGAAACCCTGTCTCGGAAAAAAAAAAAACAAAAAACAAAAAACAAAAAAAAAAGTTGCTCTATTTCATCAGGACAATGATAAACCTAGGACACTAGGTAAGGCACTTCTTTTATGTACACTGTTTTTGAGAAGACATGATTCCCTGCCCCCTCCTCGCCCCAGCTTTTTAGGAGGTTGGATGGCAGACAGAGAGGGGTGAAATAGATGAGTTGTAGGTATTGTTGTCAGAGGAGATGACCCTCTGGCCTTCTGCATAGTCGCCCAGATATTTCTGTATTTCTGATGACTGAATTGGCTAGAAACTGTAGGAAGCCTTTTTGCATCTATCTTACTGCTTTCTTACAGTGTGGATGGCTCTTTGCCCATTATTCTCTATTCACTGCTTTGGTGAGGGCTCTGTCCTCAATGATTGGCCCTATCTAGGCTCTCATTTCTGCCAGCTGTTAAATGGTGCCTGTTTAGGACAGCACTGGGTGGGTGCCAGGAGGAAATCGGAAAGGATTAGGTAGGATTTGTTTTTGTTTTTAGGTAGGGTTTCTCTGTAGCATTGGCTGTCCTGGACTTGTTTTGTAGACCAGGCTGGCCTTGAACTCATAGAGATCTGACTGCTTTTGCCTCCTTGAGTGCTGAGATTACAGGCATGCGTTACCATGTCCAGCTGGGCATGTATCTCTTGGATTTATACCTTCTATAGGTTTGCAGAAAGATTTGCTAAATGAATGTTTATTCTGTTAGGCAGAGGAGTGTTTGCTCTTTGTGTATGAGTTGTCACTACTAGTACATTGGCTTCAGTCACAAAGAACTTTGAATTGGACAGGCCTGCTTTGAATATATAGGACACTTAGATAATGAGCAAGTTTAGGAAGATGAACTGAGTTCAAATTCCAGCTCTTATGTAACCTGGTTAAACTACATGACATGGCTGAGAACCCTCCTTATCTGGAACATAGGCTTGTTGCTGGGAGAGCCAGGGAGATTTTTGATGTGAAAGCACTTTGTAAACTGCATACTGCTGCACAAATGCTAAAGGTATTATTACACAGTTGGAAATCACCAACTTGGAGACATCAGGCCTGCCTGCAGCCTTCCTAGCTGACTCAGAAATATATAAATCTAGTAACTTCATAGTGAACAATATATTTAGAGCAAGGCTTTGAAGATTCAGAGGTGATGTAATAAGCACCCTCCCCCACTCCCACTTGGCGTGGTGGATGTCTCCTGTATCTGGCAGCATGGCAGTTAGGATAGATTGAGAACTGAGATCAGAGCAGCAAAAGCATGTTTAAAAGAACGACTTGAAGGAGTATGTATTTATTTCTTCAAGTTGAAAATCTCACCATGATCCTTCCCATGGGTTCGATTGTAAACCAAATCTGACCTTAGCACAGAATGAAAAACCTTTCTTGTTTACACCGTCTACGAACCCTGTGGCTGCCCCCCTCCCCCCCTTCCACAGAGACCTGGATTTAGCCAAGCCCAGTCTCTAACTTTGCAAATTCTCCTCCATGCTCCGGCATGTAGATTTCCTGAGGAGTCTACTTTGTTCCTCGTGGACCTCATGGCTGGACTGCCATACTCTGGCTCTCTTAGTCTTTCCTTGTTGATATGTAGCACCCCTTCTACGTGCAAGGAGTGCATTTTTGTGTGTCTGTTGGGGCTGAGTTTGTAGGTGATTGGGGGTAAGTTTGTACCAGCATATAGTTGTTAACCAGAGAATTCTCCTTTTTCCCTTCCTGCCTTCCTTTTTCCTCCTTTTCTTTGCTTTGGATTTTCAAGACTAGTTTCTTTGTGTATTCCTGGCTGCCCTGGACCTCTCTTCTTTAGACCAGGCTAGCCTTGAACTTACAGAGCTAGAACTTCTCTGCCTCCCAGGTGCTGAGATTAAAGGCACTCCCCACTACCGCCTGGCGCACACAGAAAGCGAATTCTGTGGAATGTATTCAGCACCGCTGGGAGAGATTTGTTGTGGAAAGAAATGAAGTTCATTTACTAAGTGGAGTTTCAGACTTGGGCGAGGGTGAGCTGTTGACTGTTACAAGAATATCCCAGGGGGTTGGAGAGATGGCTCAGTGTTTAAGAGCACTGGCTGTTCTTCCAAAGGACCTGGGTTCAGATCCCAGCACCCACATGGCAGTTCACAACTGTCCTTACTTCCAGGTCCAGGGGATTTGACACTGATCACACAGACATACATAGAGACAGAACACCAATTAAAAAAAAAAGAATACCCCAGTCAGGTGTGGTGGCGCATGCCTTTAATCTCAGCACTTGGGAGGCAGAGGCAGACAGATATTTGTGAGTTCGAGGCCAGCCTGCCTGATGTACAGGACAGCCAAGGCTACACAGAAACCCTGTCTCGAAAAGCAAAAAAAAAAAAAAAAAAAAAGTTACATACCTCACACTCTGGACACTGGGGATGAAATCCAGCACTTGAGAGAGGAAGGCCTTTTCTGTTGTTGTCTTTGGACAGGTCTTCATGATAATTTTTCTCTTTCAGGTGCATTCTTTTCTTAAAAATATCTATTTAGGGGCTGGAGAGATGGCTCAGAGGTTAAGAGCACTCACTGTTTATTCTTTCAAAGGTCTTGAGTTCAATTCCCAGCAACCACATGATGACTGACAACTATCTATAATGAGATCTTGTGCCCTCTTCTGGCATGCAGACACACATGGGTGTAGAATACTGTATAAATAATGATTTAAAAAACCATTTAAAAATATTTGTTTAGTTTTTTGAGACAGGGTTCCTCTGTGTAGCCTTAGCTGTCACTTTGTAGACCAGGCTAGCCTTGATGATCCACCTGCCTCTGCCCCTCAAGTGCTAGGATTAAAGGTGTGTACCACCAAGCCCGGCTAATATTTTGTATTTTTAAGATGTTTTTATTATGTATATAGTGTTCTGTCTGCACGTATGCCTGCAGGCCAGAAGAAGGCACCAGATCTCATTACAGATGGGAACCATGTGGTTGCTGGGAATTTAACTCAGGACCTGGAAGAGCAGTCAGTGCTCTTAACCTCTGAGCCATCTCTCTAGTCGCCCCCCCCCCCAGGTGCATTTTTAGTCATCCACAGTAGCTGAAGTAATTGATTCATTTTCATAGAAAGATAAAAATTCATATGTAATCCCCATAGCTAATTATAAGCCAGTAGCATTTTCCCCTTGTGAAAAATGGCTTTTCTGCTTCATATGAAATCATTTCAGTCAGACAAGTACTCAGAGATAAAAATTACTTAAATTGCATACCATATATTCTTCCACATGTAGATGTATAGGCTCATTATGTGCCTTTTGCATTTATATTTTACTTCAGTTATCAAATACAGTGATTTTTAATGATCTAGGCAGGCCTTGACATGGGTTTCACTTGACCTGTTGCCCCCTTGATGATGGCTTTTCCACAGGTTTAGGGTTGTTAAAATAATGGTGTTTTGTGTAGCCTGTTTTGTGTGTATTCTTTGCACTTCAGAGCCCTCTGTTGTAAAATTACTTACTGACTCAGAACTGTACCGTATTGTCTTCTGGGGGAGGGGCTGTGCTAATTTAGAGTTCTATGCATGGCACATGTCAGGCCATTGGACTTGTTGGCATTTAAAAACCAGTGCAAGCACTTGAAAAGTAGTAAAGATATCAGTTGAGTGTTATTTAAGTTTCTGTTTTCTAGTCCTTTCTCAGGACATTTAGGACTAAGAAAACACTTTGTAAAACAAAATTACTCTAAGAACACACTGTTATTAGAAGGGCTTTAGTACTGAAGGGAAGGAGGAGAGAGCTTGTGGAATTGTATATTTTGAGTGTTTATGAGGTTTTTTTTGTTTTATATAAAATGACCTCAAATCCATGTTTGTACATGTGATTTCAGTCGTTTGTAAGGTAGACTTTGAACAATTAGTAGTGGTCCATTAGGGCTGAAGCTTCATAGTTTGCTCAGTTAAATACAACTGATAGCTTTTAGCATCTTACCATATGCTCTCATCCTAAGAGAGTTTATAGTTTACTAGGAGCAAGAATGTAAAACACTAGGAAGGGAGCATTGGCTTTGGACTCAGATTGAAGTTGGAGATCTTATCTTGGCTATGCTTAGATGATGGTGACCTTGGTTAGATTGTTTACTTCTGACTCCTCTGCTTTCCAGAAGGGAAGAAGAGCCTCTTTACAGCATTAGAGGAGGAGAATGAAGGGTTAATAAGGGGGGGGGTATTAGTGTCTGGACAGTGTTAATCCAAGTCCTACAGGTCTGTAGGCTGTAATTCTACACAATCAAGGCTGAAGAGGCTATATTTCTGGGTCATTTTCTGGCCATTACAGCATGTTCTAGTTGTTTGAGGTAGAAGGTGGAAATTAGCGCGTCTACTTAGCACTTGGCCTTTTCTGTGAATGAAGTTCTCTCTCCCCTCCCATGTCTTATGAGGTTGAGATAGTGTCTAAGAAGCAGCATTCCTTTTTTTGTTGAGGCCTCTTGGATGAACTTTGCCTTCTGAGATGGAATCTAACTCCCATTGGTTTTACCCTAGTTGCTCCCTTTTCCATTCCTATACTGCCTAAAGCACTAAAGCTCTGTTTGTTCTATTTTCAGCTTGTAATGATGTCTGATGTTGGAGGATAAAAGAGCCAATGTGAATGGAAAGCCTTTAATAAGGAGTCATGGTCTGGGCTCTCAGTTAAATTAGTAGCATATGCTTTTCATCTGCCTTGAAGGATTTTGCTTATGTTGCCTTGCTGTCGCTGGAGTTATGACATCACACAGCTTGCCTCTCCTAATATGCTACATGCCTCCACATCATACAAAGCCACTACTATGGGTTTCTCTGTGTAACAGTTCTGGCTGTCTTGTAACTAATTTTATAGACCAGGCTAGCCTTGAACTAACATCTATCTGCCTGCCTCTGCCTCCTTGGAAGAGCAGACAGCGCTCTTAATTAACCTCTGAGCCATCTTTCTAGCCTGAGGCCACTACTCCTCCCCCCCCCCCCTTGGTTTTTCCAGACAAGGTTTCTCTCTGTAGCTTTGGCTGTCCTCGCTTTGTA
Organism: Acomys minous; assembly: GCF_964271855.1. Classification (NCBI taxonomy): domain Eukaryota; kingdom Metazoa; phylum Chordata; class Mammalia; order Rodentia; family Muridae; genus Acomys; species Acomys minous. The sequence continues at coordinate 49,656,660 of NC_140490.1, read as the reverse complement.
GACCAGGCTAGCTTTGCACTCATAATGATCCGCCTGCCTCAGCCTCTGGAGTGTTGGGATTAAAGGCGCCCACCAACATCCCCTGCTAGGCCACTACTCTTAATGCCAAATGCACTTTGGATTTTTTTGTTCCTTAATATTGCAAGACTCATGAAAACAAAGAGTGCAGTTATGATTGCAGGGACTTTGGTAGAAGAAACAGACCTTCTCTGGGTAGCTCTTGCAGTCATCTAGGCTGGCCTTGATCAAAAGAGATTTGATTGTCTCCTGAGTGCTGGGATTAATCGCTTTCACTATCACCAACTGCTTCTGCTTATCAAAGTTTGGTATTGACGGTATGTGATCTGATGCCCTCTTCTGACCTGCAGGTGTACATGCAGGCAGAGCACTGTATACATAATAAATAAATTTTTAGCCGGGTAGTGGTGGCGCATGCCTTTAATCCCAGCACTTGGGAGGCAGAGGCAGGCGGATTGCTGTGAGTTCAAGGCCAGCCCTGTCTAGAAAGCGAGTCCAGGACAGGCAAAGCTACACAGAGAAACCCTGTCTCAGAAAAAAAATAAAAAAAAAACCAAAAACCACCACCACCACCACAACAACAACAAAATAATTTTTAAAAAAAGTTACCTGTTGTAAGGAGTTGTTCTTTTTCTCCTTTATACATGGAAGTCATCCCTGTAAAGAATAAAAAATGATGTACCTTGGCCCAGCAAACAGCTTGCTTTTCTGGACAGACATTATGTAAAAAGGCTTTGGGAAGTGCTTTTCAAGTAATAGAGTGTCTAGGTGCGTTCTTGCCTGGTATCAACAAACAGCAAATAGTCTTCTGTGTTGGATATTAAAAGATTTGTAATGCTGATAAGTAGGCATTAACTTTACCTTTGCAGTCCCCCAAATCCAAGTTACAAATTCAGGGTGGTCTTTGTTTTTGTTTTTCCAGACAGGGGTTTTCTGTGGAGTCTTGGCTGTTTCAGATTTGCTTTGTAGACCAGGCTGGCCTTGAACTCAGACATCTCCCTGCCTCTGCTTCCCTATGCATGGCTTCCTCTAGTTTAATCTAGGGGACTTGTTAGAGTAGGCACCAAATGACTATGTATCTGTGACAGGTAGACTTGCTGCTCTTTATTTTTAGCACAGATTACAACTTCAGAGTAATAGACTAAAGTTGCTGCTTTAAAATGAAAACCAGACTGGCTCGAACTTGGAGATCCATGTGCCTCTGCCTCCCTGAGTGCTGGGATTAAAGGCATGGCCGGTGAAAATATTTTTGTTATTTAGGTCAGAGGAGTGCTTTTTTTTTTTCAGTTCATTCTGCCCTTCCACTGTGTGGGCCTGGGACTCAAACTCAGGGCCCTTAAATCTCAGCTGAAAGTGCTTTTACCTGGGAAGCCATATATTTGGCCTTAAAGTTGCATTTTTGCAGGGGGATAAAGTTAACCCTCCTCTGTTTGCCTTTCTATTGTGCCCGCCGCTGCATGGTGGCTAAGAACCCTACCTATCCTTATCACTGGAGAAAGCCCCCACTCCCAACTCAGTTTTTCTTTTCTTAGGCTTTCTTGTATCCCAGAGGATGGACCTCTGATACTTCTACCTCCTGATTGGGAGGTGATGGGATTACAGACATTTGATATGTGTTGTTGGGGATGGAACCCAGGGCTTTCTTGCATGCTAGGTAAGCATTCTTCCCAGCCCAGCACTTGAGCACCCAGCTGACCCTTGCTTGCTGTATCTCTTGTAAATTGTCAGCTCCTAAGCCTTTCATTGTCATGTACACAGTTCTGGGCCATCCTGGTCCTAATCTTCGTGTTTGTGGTATTTTTAAACCAAGATGAGGCACCTCAGTCTTTCCCTATATAATTTTAGATGTGAGCATAATATCTTTTAAAAACGATTCCCTAGGGCTGTTAACAGAGAAACCCTGTCTTGGGGAAAAACTTTTTTCCTGTGGTTTGTTAGTATATTCATAGAATTAGACAACTCTCACTGTGGTCAATTTTAGAACATTTCAGCACTCCACAAACTCACTCCACCAGTGATGCTCACTTCCCACTTCAAGTTTCCCAGCTTCTGACAGTCACTAATCTTTTCTGAATCTGAGGATTCCCCCATACTTGACATAAATGGATTAATAAAATATATGGCCTTTTGTGATGGGATGGCTTTTTTCACGTAACATATATGGATCTCAGACACTTTCAGTGTTTCAATATTTTTTTTAGGATTTATTTATTTATTTATTATTCATACAGTATTTGGCCTACATGTGAGCTTGCAGGCCAGAAGAAGGCACCAGATCTCATTATAGATGATGGTGAGTCACCACATGGTTGCCGGAAATTGAATTCAGTATTTTTTGGGAGAGCAGCCAGTGCTCTTAACCGCTGAGCCATCTCTCCAGCCATTTGTTTTAATATTTCTTCAAGGGTTGATCATGTTCATAGTGAGGATACATAACAGATGTTGCTTATCCCAACAGTGCGGCTTAGATTTTTTTTTTTGGTGGTACTGGTGGTGGTTAATTTTACACAAACAATTCACCTAAGGAGTAGTCAACTTTGGGGCTAAGAACTAACTGTTGAACCAGAAATTCTTCCTGAAACATTTTTTAAAGTGCGTGTTTCTTTGAAACAGGCACTCATGTAGTCCAAGCTGGCCTTAATTTACTGTTACCTGTGCAAGCCTTAAACAGGCCATCCTGCCTCCACCTCCCAGATGCTTAGATTACAGGATGCATAGGCTCCTTAAAACACCAACAAGTGCTTTTCATGAAATATATTTGAAGGAAGAGGCCTGGAACATAGTTCTTTCTTAAAGTTTTATTTTATGTGTGTAGGTGTTTTGCCTGCATGCCTGTTGTCTGCAGAGGCCGTAAGAGGTCGTGGAATTCCCTAGATCTGAACTGGCAGTTGTGAGCTGCCTTGTGGATGCTGGAAACCCAGGTGCCCCCCCCCCCCAATTTGTCACATTTATTCTAAATGCAGTGGTGTGAAGTTGTTTTAGATGATATTGTTGCTTCTTGCAATCATGGTTTTCGCTCACTTTAAGCACTCAGAAATTGAAGGGGCAACAAGAACAGTGGCGTGGGAAGTTTGTAGGTGACAGGTAAGGTGACGCCCATGGGATAGGGGCATTCTGTGAAGGTGGAGGGTGCCTTGTGAATATCGTGCAGAGGATGTCTACACTTTTCCTCAGGATTCCTGTGGGAAGACGTCATGTGTCTGTGTTTGGAATATTACATGTTGTACAGAGTTGAAGTTCATTGTCAAAAACCTCTTTACTAACTGTTAACCACATTCTTCACACACTGCTCTTTCTGGAATGACTCTTTTCTATACTGAGTCCTGTCCGATGGCCATTAATTTAGATTTTTATTAGAAGTTATGTGTTCCCTTGGATGTGTGTGTGTCTAAGAGGTTAGTATTTTAAGCTTTGCATTAACTGAAAATGTGTTCTTCTGTGTTGCTTTTGTGTGGTGTACCTATGAACATAGTTGTGGCATTTGGAAAACAGCCGCAACATCTCTCCCACTAAAATTAAAATTGCTTATAAGAGCTAATTTTAGAATTGAGTTAGAAGTGCCCTATAATGTAATGCAGAATATTTCCCAATAATGCCTAGGTTAACAATGATAGTCTTGCTGCATTGTGCAAAGAAGGCTTCTGTTCAGACCCAGCTGGGTTTCAGGCTTAATTCATTGCTCTATGGTGGGATCACCACAGCTGCTATGGGGCCTTTACAAATGCAAAAAAGCTGTCAGTGTTTGTTTCATCAGCTGCATAAGTGATGAGGCCAAGTTGAGGAATCCATTCCAGTGCACAGTGTGGAGGCTGTAGCCATCATTGTTTATAGAATTAGTATGTTTGAGCTTTAAAATAGTTGGCACATCATCTGCCCTTTAAGAGCACAAAACTAAGGAGCTGGACTAGTTAGTTGGTTGTCTTGTAGTGCTTGCCTGTCCCAGTCTAGCTCTTGTCTTTTAACAGGGCTCTGGCCTGATGTTGTTGGAGCGTTAAATCTTTTTTTTTTTTTTTTTTTTTTTTTTTAAAGACAGGGTCTCTCTGTATTAGCCTTGGCTGTCCTAGCCTTGGCTGTCCTGGACTCGCTTTGTAGACCAGGCTGGCCTTGAACTCGGAGTGTTAAATTCTTGGCCCAGACTTAAAAGGCATTTAGCTAGAATTTTGCAGTTGAGTTGGGAAGTCTTAATCACATCATTGTTCCACATAGGTATCTTTGTCAGCTGAAAATTAAATAGCATTTTAGATTTGGTTTTGTGAGATGAGTTTGTGAAGTGATAATTGCGAATTGCTTTCTTTTCAGCAACCTAGAAGCTAGGACCACTCGACAACCAACCCACTGGACAGGGCACTTTGCAAACAATTGGAGGGTTCTTATAGTTATGGTGGTAACTATGGGTGCGTGCAGAATTTTTGTTTGGTAAGCAGCCCTTAGGGACCAGTACCCATAGTTTCCTTGGTATTTCACATGACAGTTTTTCTCCTTCCTGTGCCTCAGACCCTTAACAGCCTGAAAACTTGCTATGCAGCCTTAATTAATTGCCTTTGGATTTGAGGTCCTCTAGCCCTGTTGTGTTTGAATTGAACCTAGGACCTTATACATGCCAGACAAACCTCTTTTCATTTTAACTTGATTAGCTCTCAAGAGTTTTTGTAAAAGGAAATGCTGCGAGGCTGGAGAAATGGCTTAAGTTAACAGCACTGACTGCTTCTCCAGAGGTCCTGAGTTCAATTCCCAGCAACCACATGGTGGCTCACAACCATCTATAATGAGATCTGGTGCCCTCTTCTGGCCTGAGGTGTACATGCAGGCAGAACATTGTATACATAGTAAGAAATAAATCTTAAAAAATGAAATGCTAGAGGGGTGGCTACTCTGCCCCATCTGTAAGAGTATATAGCTTTTCAAGTTTCTTAGCCAACTATGATGAATACTGTGTTTCCTATTTCCACTTGGGAAGGCCACAGTGCTCTCCTATATTTATGAGAAAGATGGCACAAAAAGTTGAGGGCTTCAAATGAAAGGTCAGTATATGAATCAGCTTTATCTCAAATAACTGTCACTCCTGCTTGCCAAATCTGAGTATGTAGCCATAGCTATAGCCAATAGTACCTAGCCTATTCAGAGGGTTTTCCTACAGTCAAGAAATGACCCTAAGCTGGCCGGTGGTGGCACATACCTTTAATCCCACCACTTGGGAGGCAGAGGCAGGCAGATCTCTCTGAGTTTGAGGACAGCCAGAGCTATTACACAGAAAAACCCTAACTTCTGGATTCTTGAGCACAGAGTATCTTAATTCTTGGGTTCTAGGAAGTATTTGAAGCCTAAGAGGACAAATGGGGTTGTTGAATTCCATGTGGTGTGCTGATTAAGCAGGGTTTGGGGGACCATATCCTTACTTAGCCTTAAAAACAGATTCTTTAGGATGGTCACTGTATATTTACTGTGCAATTACAGACAACTTCCAACAGAGAAACAATACTGGGCTAGATAGATGGCTCAGAGTTTAAGGACAAATTTACAGGGACTCATAAGGAAACGGCAGTTTCATGGTCATTGTTCTCTTGTGCTGTCCTTGGTTGCAGTCTGTTGCTTGAACTGTTCTTGCTTTGGGTGTTTTTGGTTTTTCAAGACAGGGTTTCTCTGTGTAGCCTTGGCTGGCCTGGACTCACTTGGCTGGCCTTGAATTCACAGCCAGCCCCTGCCTCCCAAGTGCTGGAATTACAGGTGTGCACCACCACACCTGGCTTTGCTTTGGGTGTTTCAAATGTTTTTTGGATTAGGAGTCTTATCAACAGCCTCTACTGCTGTTTTGAATAATTTTGAGAGTAGACATTTTCTTGTGATGGCTGGAAAAGTTGTTCTACATCCTTGGTGGGTTAAATCTTCTGGTGAGCAACAATTTAGTTTGTGTGTGTGTGTGTGTGTGTGTGTGTGTGTGTGTGTGTGTGTGTGTTTGTTATGAGCAGTGGGCAGTCTTTTCTCATGAACACAGATCTCCCTAGTGGCTTGCTTACTAGAAAATGTGCTACTGTAAATGACAGTCCAAGGCCGGTTGGAGGTGGCACATGCCTTTAATCCCAGCAAGGTCCTGACTCAGGGCCTTTGCCTTGCTCTGGAGCTGGGACCTTCCCAGTTAAGACGCCGTCTTACACCAGGCATGGTGGTGCACGCCTTTAATCCCAGCACTCCAGAGGCAGAGGCCTGTGTATCCCTGTGAGTTTGAGGCCAGCCTGGTCTATAAAGTGAGTCCAGGACAGCCAGGGCTATACAGAGAGATCCTGTCTCGAAAAAACAAAACAAAACAAAACAAAACACAACCATAACCCCAGCCAACTTAGTATCTGAATGCCCATGAAGGTTGTTTCCTTTGTCTTCAGTTTTTGAAGTGGGGTGTACATTGCTGGTAGAGGTGCTCTAAAGCATTAACTGTCCTCCACCTTAGAAGTGTTTCCTTCTTCGGCTGCTTTCTTTGATTGGTGTAATTTACAACTTGCTGTATGGCAAACCTTGTATAGATCATCCTGGGCAGAGCTGAAAAAGTCAGCACAAAACTCCGCACATAACCATAATACACAGAGGATACGCATGGCTTCCTGAACTGCTACGCTGCTGTTTAATCCCGAGAGCAGCCTATCTACCAGTACCTTCACTTTACCCGTGTCAAATAGATTGAGCGAGGCCCCGGGCATACGTACCTGCAACCACCTGGAAAGGAGCTGATTGTAGACACAGGTAGGTACTGAGTAGGGAAGTGTGGCACTCCTTAGAGGGACATTGTTAAATCAGTTTTTAAATTCTAGTGCACTGTAGATGAACTTGGACGCAGGCTGATTGTAGTGAATTTTCTGGTTGTCCCAAGCCATGCTGTTGAAGGGCTCCTGCAGTTGGTTGAGGATCTTAGGAATGTTCCCAGCCGTGAAGCCACCCTACAAGCACTTTCACTTTCATGTACATGGACATGTGATGGAGTGTATATTCCTGGGCTGTGTGTACACTGATCTCATGACCTGTGCATGTTAATTTACATTATTCTGGGTGTGGATGTGTTTTTTGGGCTTAAGAATAAACTGCAACTCACAAATTTCTGTGAGAGGGAGGTAAGTTGGTTCCCTGATAGAACTTGTATGTTTTAACCAAGTCTTTCCCAGAGGGGATGTTTTAGTAGAGGGAATAAACAAAGTACAGAATCCTTCCCACTTCAGAGAATGACTGGATAGGGACACTGGCTTCTAAGGCTTTTTGCTAGAAAATTGGTGGTGGCCACTTAAGCCAGCACTTAATGTATAAACTTAAAACCCTTTGAGATGGAGCAGCAATTAAGAGCACTGACCACTCTTCCCAGAGGATCTGGGTTCAATGCCCAGCACCCACACAGCAGATTACAACTGTCAGCAACTCCAAGATCTGACAGCCTCACACCCTCACACAGACATACATTCAGGCAAAACACCAATGCACATAATAAAAAAAAATAGTGAATTAAAAAAAATCTTAAACCCTCTCAGACAGCACATCTTGACCTAAATTAACTTTCTGCAAAAGAGCAGAGCTAGATTTTTCCTGATAGCTTTCAAAACACAACTGAAAAGCTCATCTCTGAACTTTCAGCTGTTGACAGTGGCAGTTATCCTGCTCCTGCTAATAGAAAATAAAAAGTTCATTTGCCACAGTGATTGTCATTTCCTTCTTAGGAGTGCAGCTTAACTCCAGGACTTCATTTAGCCAGAGGAAAATGGTTGCTACCTCCCTGTTAAGCTGCTTTCCATTATCCAGTTGTGGCAGAAAGACTGTTGGGGAGGCCTGGGGAGAGGGGGATCACATAAAGGAAAACTAAGAAGGGCTGCTGCAGAATGTGTTCTTGTGTCTGAAAGCCTGTGTGGAGAGGGTGGTGGCTTTAGAAAAAAGGGTGAAGTGGGGGGGGGGCAGCAGTCGCTGAAGCATGACAAGCCTCCAAAGGCCCCTGGGACTTGAACACAAAAAAAGGGAGCTTTTTGCAGCTCTTTCACATGCACACGTCTCCCCCAGCTCCATCCATTCTCCCCTGCTGTTTTGTAAATCTCCCAGTTGGAAATTTCTAACATGGGAGAGCTTCTTCCCTTGCTTCACTTGGCAGAATGCTCACACGCAGCTGTAAAGAATTTGCTTTTCCTTTTCACAGCATCTCTCATTTAAAAGCATTAGTGAGACTACAAAACAAAATAAAAACTTGAGGATTTTTCAGAAGTGGAAGCCAAGTTTAATTAAAGTCAAGGAAGTTGGGGGCTATAACTCTTTTGTGAAGCCTCTTAAAGTCAGATGTGAGCGTGTGCCAATGGAAGGCAAGGTGGGAAATACCCATGTCTGTTCTAAATCTAAAGGCTCACTTGTCTGGGGTATGCTTGAGGGCTAGCCTAGAATCTATCAAAAGATGTGCTGAGCTGTCACTCTGGCCCCAGAGTATTTACTAGTTGGTCAGCAGTGGTTTCCCTTGTCTTGTTGGAAGAAGAATGCCTGTACTAGCTTTGGATTTCCTAGCTCTCTCATAATCTGCTTCTCCCCTTCTATCTGACCAAACCACTGGGCTGGAAAAGGTCTAAGAAAACATAGCATTGTGTTTTTCTCCCCTGCAATGGTGGCTAGGTCCATTCTACCAGTGTGCCTGAGTTGTCCTCAAATCAGTCATCCTCCTGCCTCAGTGCTAGGATTTGGCAGGTATGTGCCACCATGACCAGGTGTTTAGATTAAAAAAAAAAATCTGTTCCTATTTGGGACTGCCCAAGTCCCTTATTTTGGAAGCCAGTTTCTTCATCTAATAAGAGACAACATAATTAGGTACAAAGTACTTTTATTGGGCAGGGGTTGGATCTCATTGGAAGTAGTAGCATGTGCAATTCCCAGAGTTCAGTTCCCTGAACTAACATCAAAGAAGGTGCTTTTACTGGACATTTAGCCCTCTGGTTAGTCATCTGGAAATGACTTACTGGTGTTAGACCCTTCGTATGATCTCATGGACAGAAGATAGTTATCTTTAGTATTTGTTGAAATTGCCTGGAGTTCAGTTTTGCCATGAAATTGTTTAGTGTTACTAACATTTCTTTTATGAGTAAACATTAGTGGCTAGATAATTATTTTTGCAGAAGGAACATCAACATAAGGATTGTACAATAAGGGAACATCACCATTCCCTTTTGTGTGTAGATCCTTGTACCTGAGGAAAGTTTGTCTAAGGCTTGCTCAGGGTAATTTTGGGATTCTATATTTGATCCTATTTGTTACATATGTAATATTAAAAAATAGAGCTGGGCGGTGGTGGCACATGGCTTTAATCCCAGCACTTGGGAGGCAGAGACAGGCAGATCACTGTGAGTTCCAGGCCAGCCTGGTTTACAGAGAGCCTAGGATAATCAAGGCAACACAGAGAGACCCTGTGACTTTTGGAGCTTTCTGAAGTAGCAGGAGCTGCAGAGTCATTCTCTTATATTTTTAGTTGTGAGCCTAGCCTTTAACGGCTGAGCCTTCTCTCCAGCCCCAGAGTCATTCTCTTACAATGTAAGAGTGTTAAAACAAACAAACAAACAAACAAACAAACAAACAAACAAACCCACATTGGAGTGCAAGTCCTAAGCATTGCTTTGGGAGCCTGGTGCCCTAGTTAGTTACAGTGTTCATAGTACATTTCCTATTTCATTAAGCATACATAACAAGAATCAAAACTCCTTTCTGAAGTTTATCTGCCTTTGTTGGATACTTCCTATGATATCATGGGTTGAGTGTATGCTATGTAAATACTTTATAAGTTATATTTTACCCCTATCCATGGCTTACTATTTTCTCTTTGACTTACCTGTTTGTCTCACATTGATTACAGTTGTGGAAAAAAGTGTAAAGAAAGGGGTTTGTCACTCAGATTGAAATAGGAACAAAAGCCTGGGCTCCAGGAGTCCCCAAAGTTAGGCTCAGGCACCATCCAGCATGCTAATTAGAGATAAAAGTGGTCAAGTGGCCACAGGTCTATCTGACATCAGCAAGAGAAATGCATATTTTAGCAGTCCTGGTCAAGGTGTGGGTCCTTAGCCTTTTATTGCTTCTTTTTGGTTCTGCAAAACAGTCTGAAGGCAATCCTTATCACTGTTAATCCCTGATGGGCAGGCGTCCTTATCACACCTCTCCAGCTTCATGAGGTCAGGCTAGACTGGTTCTCCTTCCTCTTCATCTGCCAATTGCTCAGATCTTTAAGGTTCATTGCTTAGGAGAATCCCAGGTGGCGATTTTGTACTTTGAAAGTAGACTCCCTGTTTTTAGTCTCAGGCTACTTTGGTTTATGGAGCCAGAGCCCTGGGGGATTTGCCATTTCAGCTTCCATTTTGCTTATCTGGAAAATGGGTATCATTAATCTAGTGCTCATGCGTCTTTAATTTTGAGTGTTAACTGGATTTTACATTAAAAAACGGTTTCCTTTTCATTAGCATATATTATATAAGTGGGTTTCATTGTGATATTTTCTTTTTTCTTTTTTTCTTGTCCATCTCTCACTGAGCCTCTTGTCGACTAGTTTTATTTCTACTTATGTGTTCGTGTGTGTGTGTGTGTGTGTGTGTGTGTGTGTGTGTGTGTGTGTGTGAGAGAGTGAGAGAGAGAGAGAGAGAGAGAGAGAGAGAGAGAGTTTGAGTGTGTGTGTGTGTAGGTGTGTAGTTAGGGTTTCTTAAGTGCATGGTTGAGGGCAATCTTTTTCTTATTGCTACAGGGTCTTATATATTTTAGGTTGGCCTTAAATTTGGGATTCCTAAGTACAGGGATTACAGGTATGTGCCTCATTGCCTGGCTTGTATGCTTCATTTGTGTCCTTTTATTAGGAATATTGTCACCGAATTTATGAGCCCAATTTCTTGTCCTTTTCCTTAGTTTAAAAACAAAAAACCCCAAAGCATTCTCAGGCTCAAGATGTTTCAGTGGGTAAAGGTTTTTGCCACAATTTCTTTCTTTTTTTCTTTTTTTAAAAAGATTTATTATTTTTCTTTCAGCCTTCCTTCCTTCCTTCCTTCCTTCCTTCCTTCCTTCCTTCCTTCCTTCCTTCCTTCCTTGTTTTTGCATTGTTTTTCGAGACAAGGTTTCTCTGTGTAGCCTTGGCTGTCCTGAACTCACTTTGTAGACCAAGCTGGCCTCGAACTCAAAGCTATCCACCTGCCTCTGCCTCCCGATTGCTGGAGGGCGCCATCATGCCTGGCTCATAGTTTCTTATTATGTATGTATGAGGATTTCTTGGCTTGGAAACACCGCACATCTTCCACACTACACTTATGCAGTGTTTTGATCACCTCCTCACTTTTGTTAATTGTTTTACAAAAGTTTTGCAAAGTGACTGTTCTGTCTGCATGTCTGTCTGTGTACCACAGGCTTGGTTCCTTAAGAGGACAGAAGAGGGCATTGGATACCCGGGAAATGGAGTTTGACATGGTTTTTAGCTACCATGTGGGTTCTGGGAACTGAATCCAGGTCCCAGATCTGTTTCTCCAGTTCCGAAAACTCACCCCCCTCCTCATTCATTTTTGTATTTGAGTATGTGAGTACCATTGTATTGTGCATGTCAGGTCAGAGGTCAATTTGTGATTTTTGTTAATTCTTTCCACTCTCTGTAATTTAATTCAGGCCATGAGGCTTGGTTATAACCCACTGAGCCCCCACTCTTCAAAGATTTCATCTGCTGCTTATTGTCCCCACACAGTGGATGCTCTGTATACACTCAATTGAACTGAAGAGCCCAGTGTGAAAAAATTAGATGCTTTTTGTACTTACTATCTTCTAAAACTGGCCAACGTATTGTCTGCCTTGATAAGATCCTGCTTATTCGTAATGTGATAAATCATTGTTGCAGCCTGTTTGGGGGTGGGGGTGGGGCAGGGGTGGAGGGAGGGGAGAGGAGAGAGGAGAGGAATTACAGTGTCCTCAAAGGCCAGCAGAGAGCGTCAGATCCCCTGGAACTGGAGTGCTGGGAATTGAACCTGAGTCCTGCAAGAGCAGCCAGCAGCCCTCTTAACTGCTGTGTTGTCTCTCCAGTCCCACAATTTTGTAATCCTTACCCTCAAAATTGCCACATATCTAAAGTGAAGATGGTTTTGAACTTACGTATCCCCTACCTCCAGAGTTGGGGGGGATTATAGGCATGGACTATCACACTCAGTGTTTAAGCCAGGTGCAGAGAGTCAGGTGGATCCCAACCAGTAAATTTCGCGTCCATTTGGTTTACATAGGCCGTATTAAACCCTCCCCTGCAACAAACCCCAAATCTTTATTCTTCTTAGACATTTTTTGTGAAGCAGAGTTTCACTGGCTGGCCTGGAATTGCCAGAGATCCACCTGCCTCTGCCTCCACAGTGTTTGGATTGAAGTGCTGATGTATTGCTGGTGCCTGCAGAGGCCAGAAGAGGGCATTAGATGCTCAGGAGGTAGAGTTAATATACACAGTGTGAAGTGCTATTGGGATGGCTGGGCGTAGAGAAGCCTAGATCCTCTAGGAGAGCAGCAAGGCTTCCATTCTGCCTTTGCCCATAGTGATTGCATTCTGTGATCATATCAGACCCTTAAAAAGCCACTGACAGTCTCATGGTCTAAAGCTCCACCTGCAGTTAGAAGAAACTGACTGTGGGAAACTGACAGAAACCACTCTAGAAGAGACTTTAGTTAGCCTTTTGACATAGTGGTCTCTGGGAGCTGACATTTGGTTACATGAATCTTTCAAGTGGTCTCTGGGAGCTGGTACTAGGTTACATTACTTTCTTGTGTGATAGGATTAAAAATGGATTTTGCTTGGCTGCCTTGTCAGACTTTGGTTCTCACAAGATGTTTGCTTGGTGCCAGAAGTTCTGTCTATGAGTTTGGACTGCTCCAGGTCCAGAGAAGAAAACCTAGAAAGCTTTTTCATCACTCACATGTCTCCCTCCCTGTGTGGTATGTGTGTGTGTGTGTTTGGTGTTATATCTGTGCAAGACAGAACAACGTTGGTTAAGTGTCTCTAGCCCTCAGGTTTTTTTTTTTTTTAAAGATTGATTTATATATTATATATATAGTGTTCTGCCTGAATGTGTGCCTCCACTCTGGAAGAAGGCACCGGATCTCACTATAGGTGATTATGAGCCAACATGTGGTTGCTGAGAATCAAACTCAGGACCTTTGGAAGAGCAGCCAGTGTTCTTAACCTCTGACCCATCGCTCCAATCCTAGATTTGGTTTTTGAGATATGCTATCATTAAACTTGGAGCTCACTGATAAGCAAGACTGGCTTGCCAGCTAGATGGAATATTTATATCTTTGCCTCGTTTTTTTCCTCAGCACCATAGTTACAGATGTATGTATGCCTTGCAGTGTCCAGCTTGTGTGGGCATTAGGGGTCCGAACTCAGATTCTTTTTGGGGGGGGTTGAGACAGGGTTTCTCTGTGTAGCCTTGACTATCCTGGACTTGGGTCCAGGCTTGTAGACCAGACTGGCTTCAAATTCACAGTGATCCACCTGCCTCTGCCTCCCAAGTATGGGGATTAAAGGGGTGTGCCTCTCTCACTGGCTTGAACTCAGATTCTTACACTTTCAGAGTAAGGGCTTTTTACTGACTAAGGCCTGCCTCCCCCCCAACAGCTGTATGCTCAGAACTGAAAATTTTTACACACACACACACACACACACACACACACACACACAGACATACACCCACACCCACCCACCCACGCACCCACACACACACACACACACACCCTTCTCATTAGATAGTGATATCCATTAATTCAAAATTGCTTGTAATAATTGGAAGCAGCTGCTTGCTGTTTTCCTGCTAACTAGGTGTTGAAACCAGATGCTCTTGATTTAGCTGGACCTGGTTGGATTGTTCATATTTTAATTAAAGTCCTATTTTATCACTCTCTCCCCAATCTTTGCCACTCCAGTGACCTGGATTTTACAGTAATAGGTTTGAATTATCCGGTCATTTCAGTAGAAAGGTGTATAATCTAAGTTCAAGGACTTGCATGTTCTTATTAACCAGTGACTATAACAGCATGGCAATTGCCTTTCCTCACTCTCTGAACCTGACTGCTATAGGAAGGGAAACCTCTCCATTTACTAAAGTTGACACTGTGTTCTTTGGGGACACTAGTGTTGTAACTTACTGGCTTGTGTCAGTGCTACAGGGAAGGCACTGTGGGAAATAGGACACTATTTTCTGCCACTTTTTGTTTAATGGAGTTTGTAAATTAAGCTGTGAGTACTAAGGTTTAGGGGTAGTGGGGGTATTTTCTTAGATGGCGAAAAACCTCAGTTGTCTTAGAGAAGCTGCTGTTCAGGGCTTCCGTGTTGATTCACAGCTTAGAAAAAGGCTGCCATAATTTTGGGAGAATAAGTTGGTTGGGAAGTTGCTTGGACTCTTCTCTACGATACCAACAGGGGAAGAGATATAATGGCTGTTTCCTCCCATTTTGATTTAAGAACCTAGCTAAAGTTTTGAGCAGATAGTTCTGGTTAGTTTCATGTTTTCCCTATTCCCTAGAGTGTTTTCTTCGGCTGACTTGTAGGGCAGCACAGATACATTAGGTTCTGCATGCTGTGGGAGACATGGTCTTCTGCCCATGAACATCAGGATTCCTGGATGGAGCAGGTTTGGCACTGTTACATACTGAGCACTGGGAGACTGGAGAAGCTCTGAGCTCTGGTTATGTAGGTTTGGCAGGGCCATGCAGCTTATTTATTAATCTTCCCTTTTACACTGCTCAACTAAGATGCCCAAGCGTATACAAATGATTGCTATGCTGAAGTGGAGAAATCATGGTGTGCCTGAGTGCTTTGCGGAATCCTCTTCTGGATTGATTGATTGATTGATTGATTGATTTCCGAGACAGGATTCTCCTGGACTCGCTTTGTAGACCAGGGTGGCCTTGAACTCACTTCCATCTACCTGCCTCTGCCTCCTAGTGGTGGGATTAAAGGTGTGTGCCACCATGCCCGGCCCTCTTCTGGATTTTTAAATCAGTAGTTCTGGACTTCTTGATGTGAACTCTTGGGACTAACAGTCTCTTGGGACCTTTATGATGATTCAGGTCTTATTGGTCCATGTACCTGATCAGATCCTGGGATGGAACTGGGAGAAGTAACAAGTTGCATATGGAGCCACTTTTCAGGGTAGCCTTGGTTTATCTGAATCTTGTTATTTTGGTAGTCGTGTAGACCCAATGCATTCTGTATACAATGACCAAGCCACTAGGAGTCATTGTAAGGACACCAGGAAGCAAAAGCTTTGTTCAGAATTGTTTCCCTGGGTGAATTCTTAGCATAAATGCTTAGGTTTTCTCTATTGAGAATGGCTACCTTACTTGTTGATTATTTTTTAAAATTTTTTAAAAGATTTATTATGTATGTACACAATGGTCTGCTTGCCTGCATGCTATCAGGCCAGAAGAGGGCACCAGATCTCATCACAGTTGCAAGCCACCATGTGGTTGCTGGGAATTGAACTCAGGACCTTTGCAAGTACTCTTAACCTCTGAGCCATCTTTCCAGCCTGACTTTGATTCTTTTTTTTTTTTTTAAACTTTTTGATTTTGAAATGTAACAAAATCCTTCTTCTCCTCTCCCTCCTCCCTCCCTCCCTTCCTCTCTCCCTCTCTTTCTCTCTCTCTCCTTCTCCCCCCCCTTCTCTCTCTCTCAAAAGGGAGAAGTAAGTTGGGCTTAATCCCAGCACTCGGTAGGCAGAGGCAGGTGGATTACTGTGAGTTTGCTGGCTGGTCTGTTTGCTGGCTGGTCTGCTAAGCTAGTCCAGGACAGCTAAGGCTTCACAGAGAAACCCTGTCTTGAAAAGCAAAAAAAAAAAAAAAAGTGCCACGGGGGTGGAGGAGGGGGAGTAAAGAGCATCCTTCAAGTTGGGCGTGGTGATCCATCCCTTTAATCCCAGCACTCTGTGGCAGAGACAGAGTTCAAGGCCTGCCTGGTCTATAAAAAGAGTCCAGGACAGGCAAGGCTAAACAGGGGAAACCCTGTCTCAATATCACAGTGATCCGCTAGCCTCTGCCCCCTAGTGCTGGGTTTTAAGGCATGCACCACCATACCCAGCATCGTAAGTAATTTTAAAGTAAGTTATTTTAAAATTTTATGTGCATTAGTGTCCTTCAAAGTGGATTCATGGGTAGTTGTGAGCTACTATCTGTGTGGTGCTCGGAATTGAGCTCAGGTCCTCTGGAAGAACAGCCAGTGCTTTTAACTCCAGAGTCTCTCCCCCCCCCCCCCCCATATTTTCTTTTTAAAGTAGGGAAACAAAAAGGTGGTGACTAGTTAGAAATGATCAATGGAGTTTCAGACGAAAGAAAAATTTATGGCTCATGCCTTTAATCCCAGCATTTGGGAGGCAGAGGCAGGTGGATCACTGTGAGTTCGAGGTCAGCCTGGTCTATTTACAAAGCGAGTCCAGGACAGCCAAGGCTACACAGAGAAACCCTGTCTCAAAAAAGAAGAAAAGAAAAATCCTTTCTGTGGAGCTCTACCTTGAACTTTTGGCATTCTAGGCCCCATTTAGACCTGCCTAAATGCTGAAGGATTTATTTTGCTTGAGATTTTCATGTGGAATTGACCATGCAGTGGGCAGGGAAGGGTGGAAAACAATAGAACAGTTTTCAATTGTAGTATAAAGAGGCTTTTCCTTAGAGAATAAAGTCACCTTAGAAAAACACCACCCCACTGAAGCACGGACAGGATGTTTCCACATGTCTTCTAGGAAGGTGTGGCTAGAACTAGAATTCCCTTGGTGTGGTTTCAACACCTCCTCCCCCCAAAAAAGGTCACACAGAGATAACTAAAGAGTGAGCCTTAGCAAAAAGCCATGTCCAGGAAGAGGAAGCAGAAACCTTAGATCTGGAAAAGAAGTATACGTGAAATGCCATGCAGAGGAGAAATGCTTTGATTCACACCCCTAGACCCAACAAACAACAAAACAAATGATACAATCTACACAGTACAGCTCAAGCACCTATTTGTTGTCTGTCTGTCTGTCTGTCCGTCTACCTATCTACCTACCCATCCACCCACCCATCCACCTACCTACCTACCTACCTACCTATTTATTTATTTATTTATTTAGTTGACAGGGTCTCATGTTGCTTTGGCTGTCCAGGAACTTAATATGTGACCAGGATCATAAAGAAGTGCTGGGATTCAAAGGTGTGAGCCCCTGATCCTGATTGTGAACCTCTTCTTCTGTCCACATCTGTTTTGAAAACATGTACAGGAAGTTCTTCAGATTTAGCATTTCAAGTGCCTGGTCCTGGGGTGTGTATACACTTCACCATTAGCAAACTCCAGAATGGCTTGTGAAGTAGTTGGAGCACTTGAATCCTGCCAGGCAGTCAGTACACATCTTTGCCAATCACTCACTGTGTGCACGTGCACATAAATTTGTTGTTGGAGACAGACTCTGTTTTGTAGTCTTGGGTGGCCTGGAACTTAATTCTGCCCTCCTGCTACTGCCTCCTGAAGGCTGAGATTACAGGCGTGCCACTTTCATCCATTGTAGCACTTGCCATTTTCTGTGGTACTCTGGGCTCTGAAGTCATGAATGTTTATGATTTAAACTTTTTTTCTTCTTCCCCTCTTTGCAAATTTTGGAAAGTTTCACTTGCACTGATGCACTGCCTAAGACATGAATACTTGCTTAAAGATTCTGTTTCCCAGTCCTTCATGTATGTCTGTGCATCAGGATCATGCATGCTTGATGCCTGCAGAGGCTAGAAGTGGGAATCAGATTCCCTGAAACTGGGAGTTAAGGTTGTTAGCTGCAGTGTGTGTCCTGGGCCTCAAACCTGGGTTGTCTGGAAGAATATGCAAGTCTAACTTCTGAGTCACCCCACTCCCATTTTCTTGTACTGTCCTGTATCCCAGACTCACTCTATCAAAATTCTGACTTGAACTTCTGTGTTCCTGCCTCCATCTTACCATAGGCTTACTACCACCTGGGTTATGTGATGCTGGAGATTAAAGCCAGGGGTTTGTGCATGCTAGGCAAGCACTGTAGTAACTGCATTAAAACAGTTAAATTCAGACAAAATAAAAATGTTTACAGCATACCATTTAGAGTTTTGATATAGGCATGCACATTGTGTAATGTGTAAATCTATGTATGATCATTATTAATTTGTAGTTGTGTCATATGTTACAGCTGGCAGTTTTCATTTGCATTTAGTTTTTCTGTTTAGATCTTTAAAATCTCTCCATGATTTATGAGGCAAAACAAAGTTTGTTTGGCTGTGGATGGAACCAGGGCCTTGTTTATGGAGATTTAGCACATATCCACCTCCCTTTGTAGACCAGGTTAAACTCCCTCTGCCTGCCTTCTGAGTGCTGTGATGTGCCATAATGCCCGGCCAGAGGTGCTGCGTGCCCCCCTCCCCCCACCTGGAGGTAAATGTCTCTGTCTCAGCTATAGCAATGCTGTGACTCTGTTTGCTCCATTTAAATTCAGGCAGCCAATTTAGATGTTCCTTTAAAAGAAAAAGAAAACTTGGAAATTTTGACTTTAGAAGGAAAAAAAAATGTTAGGTTTTAGATACTAATGTTCCTATAGGGTTCTTTCAGGTTTTCATTTCTACGGTAAAATGATCATTAAGATACCAGCAAAGGGAACATACATACATATATACTCTTTAGATTGTTGA
This sequence comes from Acomys minous, assembly GCF_964271855.1. Classification (NCBI taxonomy): domain Eukaryota; kingdom Metazoa; phylum Chordata; class Mammalia; order Rodentia; family Muridae; genus Acomys; species Acomys minous. The sequence goes on along the minus strand of NC_140490.1, from coordinate 49,637,985 downwards.
ATGAAATTAAATTTTCTCATGTCAAGGAGGTACCTTAATACTTGTATGTACCAGCTAGAAAGTCCAATCTCTATCACGGTGCTAGTTGGGAAGTGATAGAGTTGTCAGTATGTTAGTGAACTGTGAGGAAATCATTGTTTGTATATGCAAGTGAGGAAGAATACATGGCAAAGAACACATTTGGGAGGCAGTTTTCAATCTGAACTGCACACACACACCTTGTGTACATAGTTTGCAAACCCCCAATTAAGGAAACCTTTTGTTTGTTTTTATTTGCTTATTTGTTTTTCCACACATTTTATCTGTGTAGCTCTTGCTGTCCTTGACCAGGCTGGCCTAGAACTCACATACATCCACTCCTGAGAACTGGGATTAAAGGTGCCACCACCACCTGGCATAAAATTTTCTATTTTATCCGAACTTTTTCTATTAAACTTTTGACAGGTAACCTAGAAAGCATTGGTGGGATGCCTCACCCAGCCTTGATCTTGTTTTAAGAAGTTTACCTCAAGCTTGGTTTGGGCACAAGTCTTTCATCCCCCCCCTTCATGAGATCAGAGGGGGGCAGATCTCTGTGAATTCAAGGCCAGCCTGGTCTACAAAGAGTCCAGGACAGCCAGGCTTCTGTTTAACTGAGAAACTTTGTTTCCAAAAACAAGTTTAATTCATATGATGCTGTTAAGATGTAGCTTTGTGGGCAGGGCGTGGTGGCCCAGCACTTGGGAGGCAGAGGCAGGTGGATTGCTGTGATTTCGAGGCCAGCCTGCTCTACAAAGTGAATCCAGTACAGCCAAGATAACACAGAAACCCTGTGAGTTCTCTTTTACCCTGGGGAATCAAACTCAGATTGTCAGGCTTAGAAGCAAACACATTTTCCTGTTCAGCTGTCTTGATGGCTCTGATTTGTGTTGAGACAGGATCTTATGTAGTCAGGCTGATCTTGACCTCATTATTCTGCCTGTATCTCCTGAGTGCTGGACATTCAACACTGAGCACTTTTAACAGCTAGCTAAGTTTATGCTGAATACATTTTCAAATAGATGCTTAAGTTTTGGTTTTTTTTCATTGCTTAGGGCTCCTGATGTTGGTTTCTTTCATTTGTGTGTGTGTGTGTGTGTGTGTGTGTGTGTGTGTGTGTGTGTGTGTGTGTGTGTTGTTTCCCGGCGCCCCCCCCTCCCCCAATAAGAGTTTCCCTGAGTAACTTTGGCTGTCCTGGACTGTGTAGATTCAACAGCCATCCACCTGCCTATGCCTCCCTAAGTGCTGGCATTAGAGGCATGTGCAATCATGCCCAGCTTGTTTGGGTTGCTGTTTTTATATCCAAGAGCATAAAATATTCCTTAAGAGAATTTCTCCTGTTTGTGTAGCAACAAAAGCAGTCTCCCCATGTAGCTCAGGGCCTTACAGTCCAAGCTTTCATGATGTAGCCCAGATCGTAAGTTATCTAGCTTCCTGTGAGTAGTTAAACTGAACATCAAATCTGTGAAGGTCTGGGGAGATGGCATAGTCAATGAGCGAAGGAAGCTTCCTGTGCAAGTATGAGAAATTGAGTTTGGATTCTTAGTATCCATGTATAGAGGTGTAAAGCTTGGCCAAGCAGGTCTAGCAGGGCATTTTGTGTTCTGATTGCCAGGGAGGTGCGGGAGGATCCCAGGCTTGTTGGGCAGGCAATCTAGCTTAATCAGTGAACTCTAGGTCTCAAAAAAGAGAGTGTAATAGATTTTATTTGTGTTTGTGTCTGTCTGTTTGCCATGCAAAGACACAGTGCCCTTTTAGGTTAGAAATACTCTGTTGTTTGATCCTGGTGGTAGTGGCGCACACCTTTAATCAATCCCAGTACTCTGGAGACTGAGGCAGATGGATCTCTGTGAGGTTGAGACCAACCTGGTCTACAAAGTGAGTTCCAGGACAGCTAAGACTGTTACACAGAAAAACTTCATCTCAAACAACAACAGCATTAACAGCAACCTCCCCCCCCCCTCTCTCTCTGTCTCTCTGTGTGTGTGTGTGTGTGTGTGTGTGTATTTCTGTGCTTATATACCATATGCAAGCAGGAGTCCACAGTCAGGAAAAGGCATTTGATCCTCTGGAACTGGAGATACAGGTACTTGCAAGTAACCTTATAGGTGTTGAGAACTGAACAGTTATAGACAGTTGTGAGCCACTTGATGTGATTGCTAGGAACCAAATCCAAGTCTTCTGCAAGATCAATCAATGTATGCTCTTAACTGCAAAGCTACAAAGCTACAAAGCTATATCTCTACTCCCAGACTTGACTCTCTTCCCTCCTCCCAAACAAACAAACAAACAAACCAACCAACCAACCTAAAACTAGTGTACCCCCGCCCCCCATGGTTTCTCTGTTACCTTGGCTGTCCTGGACTCGATTTGTAGACCAGGCTGGCCTTGAACTCACAGTGATCCACCTGCCTCTGCCTCCCCAGTGCTGGGATTTAAAACTAGTTTCTTTAGAGAGGTGGTGATTAGCAAAGTGGCTATATAGCAAAGTTTTTGATAGCTAAGACAACTATTTCTGGATCCAGACTGCCTGTGATTTGGATTTCTATAGCTTGTATTTCCTCTTAATAATGCTGCCCCCACATGCATGGTAGAAGGATGAAATCCGGTCCCATATGTAAAGTGCCAACAGAATGCTGAAAAATGCCTCACCACTGTAGATGCTGTCATGAACATTGGTGCCATCTACATGTTTACTTTATGTGTAACTAGGGATAAAGAACATGATAATACAAGAAGAGACTTGATACCCTATGAACATATAAAGGGGGAGGTAATCCCCCTCAGGCACAGTCATAGGGGAGGGGAGTAAGGAGAAAATGGAAGGGAGAGAAGAATGGGAGGATACAAGGGATGGGATAACCATTGAGATGTAACAAGAATAATTAAAAAAAAAAAAAAGACCATGATAATAACAAAGGACCTAAAGTAAGCAGAGTTGCTGAGCCAGACATGGTAGTGCATGCCTTTAATCTCAGTGCCCAGAGGCAGGTGGAATCTCTTGAGTTTAAGGCCAGCCTGGTTTACAGGGTGAGCTCCAGTACAGCTACACATAGAAATCCTGTGGTGGGGTGAGGTGGGGGTGATGACGTGTTTTACATAAAATGGTTGGTGGATGGGGTTTGAGGCATGGCTCAGTGCTTAAGAGCATCTCCTTCCAGATTACTCAGATTTGGTTCCTAGTGTCTACATGTCAATCCACAATCCTCTGTCTCCAGATCTGACAGATGTGCACACCAATACATTTAGGTTAAACACATACACAATTACAGAAAGACACACTATTCTTCTAGAGGCAGGAGTTTGATTTCTAGCACTGATGTGGTGCACATACCCAAATAAAGACACACTCGCACACACACACATCATTAAAAATAAAATTATATCAAAAGGTTGATAGAAATCCAGTAGAGAAATTCTTGTTTGCTCCTGAGTAAAATTAGATTTGACAAATTTAAAAAAACAGAAGATCTTAATACCAAGGCAATGTTGTCATTGGCATTATTTGTGCTTAGAGGGATATACCATACTTATGATGATGTGGAGAATGGAGTTAGATGCTTCTTACTCTGAGAAGGCTGGAGCTGTGTGCAGAATAGCATGTCACAAATTAAAAATAAATCCAGTGTTTAATTACCACTTGGCAAAATTGGTTTACTCAAGCTGGGCGTGGTGGTGCACATCTTTAATCCCAGCACTTGGGAGGCAGAGGTAGGTGGATCAATGTGAGTTCGAGGCCAGCCTGGTCTACAGAGAGAAACCCTGTCTCAAAAAAAAAAGTTTCCTCATCATTTTCTGAGCAATAAATGTGCTGAGTGCTTGGCTGATAGTTTGATCAGGACTTTTCTAAGGTTTAACTTGAAGGCTGCTGTGTTATGTGGAATTTTCCTACAGGGTTGGACACAAGTATACTTTATGGTTGGCTGACTGACTTTCCTGTGAGTCTGTCCTAGTTTATTCTCTGTCAACATTCCTCCCCTCCTCAGCAAGAATAACAGCTAGAGCAACTCTTAAGTAGGATGTTGTGTAGTTCTCTTGGATTTAACTCATAGCGTCTTACTATCTATCCCCTAGCTGGTTTCATTTTTTGTTCTTAGCAGTACTAGCCGTTAGCTTCATCTGGCCTGCTCACTGTTTTCTCTGTGTTAAAGAAGCCTGTCTTCCTCCAGCAGCTTTTCTTTATTTTTAAATACTGCCTGGTATTGAAGTAGTCTCCTTGTAGTTCAGAGTGAGTTGCTTCTTTCTGATCTTACTGCTTTCTCTGCCTGTGTGCTACCATTATAGACGTGTGCCTCTACATCCAGTTTTATGCCATGGAGATGGCGCCCAGGACTTCATGCACGTTGAGCAGCACTCCACCATCTGAAATGGGCGTCAGCCACAGCTGCTACTTCTTTAAGATTTTTTTATGAGTAGCAAACTAAGAGCACCAAATATTTAAGCATATATACTTTTTTCTACCGTACTTTTCTCTATATTATATCATTCAATAATCTGGCTAGCATATCACTGCATGGAAAAGATGTTCCATAATTTAACCATCCCCTGCTGGTCACTCTCTTCTCATATTTGATGCATGCCCTTGTGAGCTAATAAAACTAAACACAGAGCTGAGTGCGGCAGCAAAGCCCTATAGTTCTAACAGTCCAGTCCACGGCCACAAATTCTTTTTTAACTCACGGGAGAGCACTATTCTATTGGTCAACACACATTTTCATACATCACTTTCTCATGAAGTGCCTTGTTGAGAACCAGTGTCTTCAAGCAATTTGGGTGTGTCTGACCTGAGTTAGAAGTCAGGATGTATCGGTTCCCCAAGATGCACTTGGGGCTTTGGGCAGTTTTCATAGATAATTGCATTGGTGACTTGTGTGCAAGAGAACCAACTTTTCTGGGAGACTTTTTATCAGTACCAAAGTTTCATATAAGCCTGGGTGCCATGGCAGAAAGAAAGCTCTGGACTTGTTGAATTTGAAGTGTAATGTGCAAATGCAGTCTGTGTTTCTCTATGCTACTGGGTTTTTGACTTGCAAATCTTGACAACAGGAGGTCTTGGTGGAAATGCTTCCAGGTCTACAGAAACTTGTTAAATTTTAAGAAATAATTATAGTCTATAATCTGAGTGCCCAAGATTTAGGCAGGAGGATTGTCATAAATTTGAAGCCAGTTGGATCTATATAGTGAAATCTTGTGGCATCCCCACCCCCAAAAGAAATGTACTCACTTGTTTGTGCTTCCTCTGACATTGTCTGGCCTGTTTGCCATGCCTCATCTCCCTCTAAGTTTAGAGCCAGCTTGGCATGATGTTTATATCGACCATGACTTGTTTGCCTCACCATAACATTGTAGAGTCAGTGTTTAGAACTGTCACATACTAGAATGTAGCCAGATTACCTTTCTGATTGGATGGGACATGACTACAGAGCAGAAGTATCTTTAGTTTGTTCATGTCCCATTTTAAGTCACAGAAGTTGTGGCCCCAAGTTAAAGAAATGAGTGGAGTTTTTGCCCAATTCTTAGCAGCACATTTCTTGGATTAATTTAATTCAACGCTTCATTGTTGTCTGTAAGCAAAATTAGGAAATGCATTCATGATACAAGTGGTTTTAGCTCAATATGTTGCATTGGCTTTTAAGTACTCATTATTAATGTTTTGGGGAACACAACTTTTGTTACTCCCAAATCTGCAGAGTCTTTCTGTGTAGCCTTGGCTGACCCAGACTCAGTTTGTAGGCCTTGGACTCAGTTTGTAAGCCTTGCACTTTGTAGACCAGGCTGGCCTCAAACTCAGAGTGATCCTCCTGCCTCTGCCTCCCAAGTGCTGGGATTAAAAGCATGAGCCACTATCTGGGCCAGAAGTGATGCTTTTAGTCTCTTTAAAAATTTGTATGTGTGCATGTGAGTCTGCCTAGCTGCCTGCAGATGCTAGAAGAGGCCACTGGAGTTACAGGTAGTTGTGAACCATCCAGTCTGACATGGGTACTGGGATCTGAACTTGGTTCCTGAAGTGCTCTTAACCTTTGAGCCATCTCTTCCATTTGTCTTTAGTCTAAATAGCCTTTTTTATATCTTCAGATTGGTTCTCTAGAGAGAATAAGCTGGAGCTTGGATTCGACAGACAATTGGCGCAGGTCCTGCTTGCCACAACTGACAACAGACATCTGGTGTGAAAACTTTAGGTAGTAATCGGAACTCTGGAGGAGTAGCAACAGGTCTTAACTCTTTGAGCCAGTTCTGTAGACCCTAAAGCCAGTGAGACAGGTTCTATCGTAAAGGCAGCATGCTACATTTACTCCTTTCCTTGAAGATGGTCAATGAAGAAATACTGCTTGTTTGCAGATCAGATGGACCTTATTCTATCTTTTAAAACTTTTTCAATATATCCCGATTACAGTTTCCCCTTCCTCTACTTCTCCCAGTGGCCCCCAGCCCCAGATCCACTCCTCCATTTCCCTTCAGATAAGAGCAGGCTTCTGAGGGACATCAGTCGAATATGGCATAAGAAAATACAATAAGGGCCTGGAGAGATGGCTCAGAGGTTAAGAGTACTGGCTGCTCTTCCAAAGGTCCTGAGTTCAATACCCAGCAACCACATGGTGGTGGCTCACAACCATCTTATAATGACATTTGATACCCTCTTCTGGTGACATGTAGGCAAAATACTGTGTATATGATAAATATATACACCTTAAAAAAAAAAAGATAACAATAAGACTAGGCCCAAACCCCTCTTATCAGCAAGGCAACCCAGTAGGAAGAAAAGGGTCCTGATGGCAAACTGAGTCAGAGACGCCCCCACTCCCATTGTTAGGAGTCCCAGAAAACCACCAAGCCAACAAACCATGCAGAGCACATAGGGCAGACTCACGTAGGCGCCATGGTTCAGTCTCTGCGAGTCTCTGAGCTTAGTTGTTTCTGTGGGCTGTGTTCTCCTGGTGTCCTTGATTCTCCTGGCCTCTATAATCTTTCTTCACTTATTTCATGGGTTTTCCCTGACCTCCATTAGAGAGGGGCCCGATGGGGATCTCTTATTTGGGCTCACATTCCGACTACTGGGGTCTCTGTGGCTCTCTGGGTACCTGCTTCTATCAGCTGCCACCGGACTGGTAGCCAGTGTGGCTTCTTCTGTTTCTTACTAAATAATGTTTTTTGAGACAGGGTTTCTATGTGTAGTTCTAGCTGTTCTGGACTCCCTCTGTAGACCATGCTGGCCTCGAACTCATAGTGATTTCACCTGCCTCTGCCTCCCCAGAGCAGGGATTAAAGGCACCACCATGCCGGGTCACTAAATAATGTATTAACATAGGATAAATTACTAATGAAGACAGCTGTTGAAGTGCAGTGCCCTGTTTACAGAGTGCTGAGGAAATAACCTGTTCTGCAGTGTCATCAGTTCTATGTAGCTGTTCACAGAACTGGTGTGAATTGGTTGGGAAAAAGCTCACACTCTGAGTTTGAATGTCACTCCTGGAGTGAACTTGGGCTAGTAATTTAGCCAGCATAGAAAGCATTCAAAGTCAAAAAGCCAAATAAACATAGGGTGGCTGTGGTGTTTTAGTGACTAATGTGTGGTGTGGAATGAGTTCTTGAGCTTTTTTTTTCCCCTTTCCCTCTGTGTATACTGGCTGTCCTGGACGCTCATCATGCCACCATGCCTGGCAGAGATGTTCTTAATATTGGTTTGATTTCATACTTCCGTGTCTGTCAGTTTTAATTAGTAGGGTCATTTATTACATATAATTACATTGAGCCATCAGATTTGATTTCTTAATCTTCTCTGAAATCAGAAAGTAGCCACTCAAAACAAAACAAAACAAAGCACAACAAAACAACAACAGGAAAAAAAACCCCACTAACATGTCAGGTACACTTTCTTAAAAACAGAAACCATGCCAGGCGGTGGTGTCGCACGCCTATAATCCCAGCACTCCAGAAGCAAGTGGATCTTAGTGAGTTTGAGGCCAGCCTGGTCTACAAAGAGAGTAGCCAAGGCTACACAGAGAAACCCTGTCTTGAAAAACAAAACAAAATAAAAATGAACCTCATTTACCTTTGTAATTGACTTCCCTTGGTTTTGGTTTAGTGTAGGCATGTTTAAAGGTGAGGTATGGTTTGTAGGAAACCATGCAGGTATTTTGTTTGAAATCACAAGCATAAGGCAAACATCCTCCCCAGAATTCCTTGGGCGCCTCCCCAATTTTCACCTTTTATCAAGAAACCTGTTTTTCCCCCTCTATTGAAAATCACTTGTGTCCTGTATACACAAACAGTAATAGTTACTTTTATTCTTCCAATTTACCCAAGATGCCTCTTAGGTGACTAAAATGCCATTATCCCAGCCAGAAGAAAATTCTGAATACCTGAGTGTATCTGGATTTTTAAGTTTAAATTCCTTTTTTCACCCCCAAGGTGAGAGAATTTCTACCCTGAGAAGACAGAATGGCTCTGTGCATTTTGTTTCATCTTCTAACCCTCCATGCTCTGCATTGATTGCAACTTTTTGAGTGGAGGGTTGGTATGGATGGGCAGAGAGATGAAGATAGGCACAAGATTTTTCTATGCTTGTTCCCACAGAATGTTTGTGTTTATGTTTTCTCCTACTGTTACATGTTGTGTGTCTTGCAGATGAGGTGAGAAATCTTACTAGGGAGGTAGGCAAGTCTGTTTCTTCTAGTGTTGGAATGTACTGATGTTGCTAGGCTTCCAGCATGCTAAAAGAAAGCCAAAACAAAACAAATATGACAGCTGTGAGCGTAGGGGTGATTAAACAAACATCTTGATCTGCCTTTGTATTTAAACTTCAAAGAAAAGCTGAGATTCTGGCCCAGCTGGAGGACAAGTGGATAGAGCAGCAAATTTGATTTGAAAGGTGAGTTAGCCACTTCTGTCTGGGACCCTGGTTGTTGGACAGAGTTTTCAAAAATGTTTGAGATGTTTACAGCAGGATTTAATTTTTTGGATATGGGTACATTTTATAGACCCATTAAGAACAGGCTGCTGTTACTTGATGCTGGGTAGTTGGTTTTCTTGATGGCTTTGCTGCCCCCTGTCTTACAGCAGGAGAAACCCGCCTTGGAGATTTTCAATCCTTACTGAGGCTGCTTAGTGGCTGAGAAATGGAGCCTTGGGAACCACACTCTATTGCTCTGCCACACAACTCTGTCCCCACACTACATACACAACCCCAGTGCCTCTCAGAAGCATCTCTGTGAATAGAGAAACAGGCTTGATTCATACATGTATGGGTGTGCAGTGTGCAAGTCTTTTGATCCTTTAGAGAACAGGATACCTAGCTTTTATAGTTTAACTTTCTTATCAGAAGAGATAGCTATCCCATTATAGGATGTTACAGAATTCAGACTAATCTAAATCAAAGACATTATTGGTATGTAAGCACAGATATTTCACTGTTTCTAAACATGAGAAGGTTTCATGTTGGTAGAACTGTGAAAGTCTCTCACAACTCTTGTATCTCTTTTGACTATGCACTAGCTATATGTCATGAATTATCAGAGGTTTCCAGATTAAATTAAGAAACATGAGACCTGTGTTTCAGGGAATAGCAAGAGAAGTTTAACTTGAAGATAGGTAACTACAACCCAATCAACAGTTGCAGGGTATGTAGATTATGTGTGGTCCTCAAGCTCTTTGTTTCACTGCGTCATTTTCTGTCTTTTTTTTTTTTTAAGATTTATTTATTATTATGTATACAGTGCTCTGTCTGCCAGAGAAGGCGATTTATCACATTATAGATGGTTGTTAGTCACCACCTGGTTGCCCGGAATTGAACTCAGGACCTCTGGAAGAGCAGTCAGCGCCCTTAACCTCTGAGCCACCGCTCCAGCTTCATTTACTATCTTGAGGCCTTCAGCTCCTTGGCTCTTTATTGGAACTGTAGGTAGGCCCCATGATCATTTGTCATACACATGACATAAAAGTGAATTGGGGTAACTGTGATTTGGTTATTTTCACCAGAGGAGACAGTTATTTTAGAACCTGGCTACTTTTTAGCTCACTAGTCACTCCCATTCCGTGACTTAGATTATTTTCTCAGTATGTTCCAGAGATTCAAAGATGCCACCCTTTCACATGGTGAGAGGAATCTAGCTTCTGCTCCTGTGTGACTTTTATGTAATGGAAGTTTTAATGGGCAAAAAGAAGTAGGGACTGGGAAATGGTGCTGTTGTTTAATTTTCTTCACATTTTTAGAACATAATATTTAATTAAGATGTAGGTAAGATTCTGGTGGCAATCCAAGCTTCCAATAGATCTGATTTAAAACAAAGAAGGCTTGGTTTTATTAGGCAGTTCATGGGATACATGGATAGGGATAGGAAAACATGTTTGAAGAAAGTGAGTGCAGTGCATATTAATTTAGGGCGGCTTTATGGCTAGGGAAAGCAAGGGTTTCTGTGATGCAAGTGGATTGAAGTAGTGTAGTCTGACTGTTCATTATCTGATGGCTACATAAATGTGCTTTGGAGGTTGTTTTGAAACCTACTGTGCTTTAAGCTCATCTGGTATTCATTATGTACAGTGCAATCCTTAACCAAGATGAAACTGTATTGCTAATGACATAAAATGCTTCATCCTTATCTAATCAGGAATCTTCTTGAGTATCTAGATTAGATGTTATTCAGAAAGGATAATATAGGGAACAATTACTCTGTATTTCATTTGTAGAATTTGCCATATGGTCTTTAACTCATTGCATATGAAATATTCTTTAACAGTTGATGGTATTTTCAGCCAGGGGCACATAAGAACATGATGCTTTTGCTTTCTTGCATATGAAATACGATATGTAGCAGTTTGTGGTATTGGTTCATTTGTCAATTTTGTTTAGGCATTACAAAATTTTAGAATTTAAGTTTGGGAACAGAAGGCAATATAATGTAAGATTCACTCAGGCTATATATGTATTGATTGACTCTACAAAGCAGTATTTTTGTAGTAGTGTATTATAAGCAAAGTGAATGTGCCAGAAACTCACCAAAGAAACTAATTCGATCTCTGCAAGAATTTTACAGTTTCATTTCTCAATGCTACCAGTCATAGGAAACCTGGTCCTTTCACAATTTTATAATACCGATATAGGCTGTTAGGTAGGGGTGTGTGTGTGTCCGTCCGTCTGTCCGTCCGTCCCCATCCGTCCCACCTTTTGTTCCCATCCCTGCCTTTGTTTTTGCATCTAGCCATAAATTACTAATGTCACGGTGGGTGCTAGGGATGGACCTCTAGGGCATTGCACATGCTAATGCTTGCATTTCAGCAGTGAGCTATATTCTTAGCCTCAGAAATTATAAAATGCTGTTAATGACACCTACTTTGTACATGAAGGTACTTTTGGTCACACAAGTGCTTGGACTATTGGTTGCAGTACATATTTCATACTTAAGGTTTGTGGGTTTTTGTTTTTGTTTCTGTTTTTTTGGAGACTGTGTGGGGAAGGAACAATGCTCCTTTTCCTTCTGGGCCTTCCAGCTGAGGAGGAAGATCATCTGTGTCCTTTCTCTGCCTCTCTGAGCTAGCAGGCTTTCACTCCAGCATCTGGCTCCCCATTCTTATTCAAGACAGGGTTTCTCTGTGTTGCCTTGGTTGTCCTCTGCTCACTTTGTAGACCAGGCTGGCTTTGAACTCAGATATGCCTGCCTCCACCTCCTGAGTGCTGGGATTACAGTCATGTGCAGGGCGTGGCTCCTGAGTCTTTACTGGTAAACTTGAACAATTGAGATTTTTGTCAGGGTTTCTTTGGGTAGCCCTGTTTGTCCTGGAACTAGCTCTGTGGACTAGACTGGCCTTGAACTCAGAGATCCACATTTCTCTGTCTCCTGAGTGCGTTGTCACTGTCCCGTTTCTTAAGACTCTGTAGCAGTAAAAATCCTGTCTCACGCCGGGCGAGGTGGCGCACGCCTTTAATCCCAGCACTCGGGAGGCAGAGGCAGGCGGATTGCTGTGAGTTCGAGGCTAGCCTGGTCTACAAAGTGAGTCCAGGACAGCCAAGGCTACACAGAGAAACCCTGTCTCGAAAAACCAAAAAAAAAAAAAAATAATAATAATAATAATTTTTTTTGTCTCAAAAAACAAAGACCCCCCCACCCCCACCCCCCAGCCAGTCAATCAATCAAACATAGAATCTCAGACCGAGACCAGTGTTTCATGACTTTAGCCTTTTTCCCCCTCATCTCATGACCATCATACAGTGTTTGCTGTACTATATTGAGTTCAATGGCTGTATTTATTAACAATAATGAACGACATTGAAATTTAATAATAGATGTGAGTTATAAGAGCAGTCTAATTAGAAGAAGCTCTTGATAAAATAAGTGCCCAGTGGATGGAAAGTTGTCATAGCTCCTGTTGGGTAGACTGAAATACAGATAAATGGACCTTTGCTATGGTAGTGAATAGCTATTAATTAGAACACACCTTTCAGGCTGAGGAGGCAGAGCAGCTCAAGACCAGGAAGGGGAATTCAAGGCCAACCTGGGCAACTCATTGAGACTAAAAAACCCTCAACAGCAAAAAGTCAAACACATGTACTTTCAGAAGAATCAAAAATAATGTGGAATTATATATATTTGTGAACTTTGGTTTTTTTTTTTTTCCTGTTTTGTTTTATTCGTTTGTTTGTTTCGAGACAGGGTTTCTCTGTGTAGCCTTGGCTGGTCTGGACTCAGTTTGTAGACCAGGCTGGCCTCAAACTCACAGCGATCTGCCTGCCCTCTGCCTCCCCAGTGCTGGGATTAAAGGCGTGTGCCACCACACCTGGTGAACTTTGGTTTTCAGGAAGCAGTATGACAAAACCTCAAGTGGGGAAGATGTGGGATTCTGCCCGTACTGATTTAAGGAATAGGACACCCAATCTATTACTGGGTAGCAAGTGTGGGCAGGCATTTTCTCTCCATACACAAATCTCTGGCCAGCTGTTTATGTGAATCTTTCCTTTGAATTTACTTTGAACAGTTCTTGGGTAGTGGAATTAGAGGCTTCCAATGTTGTTGTTGTTATTACTATTTTTGTTTGTCTCAAGACAGTGTTTCTCTATGCAGACCCGCTGTCCTGGGACCTACTAGCCTGGGACCCACTAGCCTGGGCTATAGAATAGAGATGGTCCCGCCTGGGCTTCCCAGGTGCTGGGATTAAGGTCTGAGTCACTACACCCAGTTTATTTAGTGTTTTAAAAATAGCATGATGGGGCTGGAGAGATGGCTCAGTGGTTAAGAACACCATCTGCCCTTCCAGAGGTCCTGAGATCGATTCCCCAGCAACCACATGGTGTCTCACAACCATCTATGAGAACTGGTGCCCTCTTCTGGCCTGCAGGCACACATACAGGTAGAACACTTTATGTAATAAATAAATCTTAAAAAAAAAACAAACAGTATGATAAATGTTTAAAGTACTGCCTGGGACATTTTGTAAGTGTTTAATGAATCTTTCAGGGCTTAGTTTTCTAACTGGGCAATATTTTTAGCCAAGTGTCAGGAAACATCTGCATTAATTTGCCAACTCTGAGCAAACAGCAAGTTAGGGAGACCCAGCTTGTTTTGGGCTGATGGTTTGGCCTGAAGAATGTATAAATCCTAATGGGTGATGTCAGGGGAATTTAAGGATAGAGAAGCAATCTGACTAGCCCCCAATATTATAATCACAATATAAACATTACAGCATAATCTTAACCTATTAGGAGAAGGGAAAAGGCTGTTGTGATCAATCCTGTTCAGGCCTGTGGGTTGGGAGGCTTCTGTTTTTGACTCCTCTTCAGAATAATTGTTGCTGTTTTCTTTCTTACTCCTGAGCTGTAATGAACGCCTCCTCTTTTGTGTTGGTAGTGGGCTCTGGTCTGCTGGTCTGATAGCCACAGCCTTGTTTTATTTTCCAAGTGTATTTTCTCCATTTGACTGACTGTAACCATCATGCCTACCTTCTTTGCTTTGCCTTTTTTATAGCTTTGGAATGGGTCTGGGTGTGTTTGTTGCTCATCCTGGCCTAGTGAAACACCAAGAAAGTCGTAGGAACCTTGCTCTTGTGATGTCTTGTTCCCTCCTTCATGGTGGTGTTACTTTATAGCCTATCTCAATACACTTTCATGCTTAGAGAACCAAGGGTGTGAATTTTTAGGAATATGACCCAACCATTAACATTTTCTTGGTCAGGATATTTGATCACACTGTGAACACTGACATTGTGTACTGGAAAAACATGTTTCTGGTTGTGGTATGGCTCAGCCCCAGCACACACCTTTAACCCTAGAGCTTTCTGTGGCAAGAGCTAAATAAAGCCACCCATAGGTCAAGAGGTGGAGTAACCAGCTGACAGGAGTGATAATAAGTAAACAGATAGGGACATCGAGGAGAAAGGTATTTAAGACAACGTGGAGAAGAAGGGCCTTTCCTTCTGGGACTGAGTAGGATGATCAGATGCCTGCCTCTCTAAGCTAGCAGGTTTTTCACCCCAGGATCTGGCTCCTGAGTCAATATTTATTGGTAAAATGGCCCGGTTGGGATTTATTTAGTTGTTTTGTTTTGTTTTTAAAACACCATACTCTTTCTGTTATGTTTCTCTTTTCCTTTTTCATCTTCATAATTATGATCTTTATACAGCTTAAGATTAGAAATGGCAAAAAGGAGGGCTGGAGAAATGGCTCAGAAGGTAAAAAGCACAGGTTAGAGACTGGAGAGATGGCTCTTCCAGAGGTCCTGAGTTCAATTCCCAGCAACCACATGGTGGCTCACAACTGTGATATCTGGTGCCCTCCTCTGGTGTACAGGCATATATGTAGTCAGAACACTGTACACATGTACAATAAATAAATAAATTTTAAGAGAGAGAGGAGAGAGAGAAAGAAATGGCAAGAAGGCTGCTTGTTGTCGGTACATGCCTTTAATCCCAGCACTCAGGAGGCAGATCTCTGAGTTTGAGGTCAGCCTGTCTCCAAAGTGAGTCCAGGACAGCCAAGCCTTACACAGAGGACCCCTACCCCCGCATTCCCTACCCCCCCACCCCCCAAAAAAGAAAGGGGTATAGGAGTCTTTTTTAATGCTTTATTTAGTTTCCTTCTTTTTAAAAAAATTTACATTGGTGTTCTGCATGTATGTCTGTGAAGGTGTCAGATCCCTTGGAACCGTAGTTATAGATAGTTGTGAGCTGCCATGTGGGTGCTAGGAATGGAACCCCCCATGTCCTTTGGAAGAGCAGCCTGTGCTTTTAATTGCTGAGCCGTCTCTCCAGCCCAGTGGCTTTTTATTTGTTTTTTAAATGAATAACACATTTCTTTTGGGTCTGAAGTAATTCTTGTCCATTTTAATGATGTTACACTCTTACCTTTCTATCCTTTCTTTTCAAGATAGAGTTTCTCTGAGTAACAGCAATGACTGGCCTGAAACTCACAGAGATCCACCTGCCTCTGCTTCCCAAGTGCTGGGATTACAGGCGTGCACTACCATGCTCTGTTTAAATTTCTTGAAAGAATGAGCACTACTTGTTATTAAAAATGTGGGCCAGACCACTGCTTACTCTACTCTTGGTGAGGGGGAGCTTTAGCCACACCCTAAGGCCCTTAGCCCATTTCTTTGAGCTTGTTATTTCAACTAATCTTACTGAAATTATATGTATGTAAATAGCCATTATTAATGTATAGTGTTGGTGAGGTACTGAAATTTCTCACACTGTTGTATATGGGTCAGCTTCATAATTTTTTTTTTCTGGCTGCGTCTTCCATTTCAGTTTTTGGGAGTTTGTTACTATAAAAACAAAACCGTTCATGATCAATTCTTGCTTTTGAGTATCATACATCTTTTGCTTTTCTTGGTTTGTTGGCATTGCTAAAGATTAAATCCAGTGTCTCTGTACAACAAGCAGGTTGCAGAGCCACAGCACAGCATTCTTTATTTGGTTGATATTATTACTTTGTTTTGAGTCTCCCAGGGTGGCCTAGAAATCTTGATCTTTCTGCTTATGAGCCTCAAGTGCTGGCACCACAAGTGTGTGTATCGTGCCTGGCCTTCAGGGTCAGGAGTAGGGTTGTGTGCTTAGGTGAGAGGTCTACAGAGCCTGCTTTGGTCCTCAGAGGGTCTGTTCTGTATACCTTTCTGTCCCATTTCCCCCACACCCGAGTGTTTCCTTTGGAATACCATTTTAATCCTCCTGACTCTTAGAACCTATACCTTGTACCCAAGGACATTGCTTTTGCAAACTTTTGCTTATATTCACACTTGCTAACTTAATATTTGGATACACACACATGCAAACACACCCGCACCTACAGAAAACGAATGGGCAAATTTCAACTAAGTGTTACCATCCAATACATACTCTGATCTCTCTAGTTATGGCAAATTTAATCAAAGAATGCGTATAGCTAGGCATAGGGTTATGAAGAGAAGGTTGAGGATAGGAGCTGCCTGCAGGTCTGAGGCCTGTCTCCAATGGGAAGACAAAAGGCAAAAGACCCAGCATGTGCATTTTGGACTACTTGTTGTTGTTGTGACTTATTTTGGCTTTAGATTTGGGTACGTGGAGGACACTTTATCAGCCTCTGTTATATATAAGGCTCTTGTGATGGTTTCAATAGAAAACAGTGTTGAGGGATGACAGTGTTTCTTTGCCCAACTGTGGGCACCTGAGTGTTGTCACTCATTTCATGAGGAGTCATTGGTGTCAACAAAATGACATGATTTTTTTTTTTTTTTAATTTCTCTCTGTGGGAAGGATTGTAAGCTTTGTCACAGGTGGAAGCAGTCTTGGCGGGCTTTGCCCTTGGACACACCATGGATGCTCCCTGAGATTAACCTTGAGATAGACTGGGTGGAGCCATCCTGGGCCTGGAATTCAGGAAGGGGACCGAGGGACTCCACCCTCAATGGGAGAGGGAGACCGCCCCTTACATGTGAGAGACTGGCAGGCGGAGAGGACAGAGAGGAGCAGCAGGTTGAGACCGGGCTTGAGCGCATGTGGATTGGGAAGAGGATCAGCCAACAGGCTGGACCTGTCCGGTGGAACGGATACCGGAAGGTTTACTCTTGTTTCCCTTTAACCTTTTTTCCCTTTTGTGTAAACTAGTTGGGTTGTATAATAAAGTTTAATTGTTAAGAAACAGAGCCCACATCTCTCCTTAGCAGCACCAGCTACATGCAAGATTGCCTCCCATGTATATCTCCATACCATAGAAACTGCTTGTTTCTGCTTTTCTCCTTTTTCTCATTAATTCCATAAGGAAATTCATTAAAATATTGAAATGGAAGGTAGTAAAAAGTTAATAGTGGGAAGGTAAATGATCACTATACATTAAATATATAGTACTTAGAGCAGAGCTAAATTCTGTTGAATACTGAATCTTACTAACAGACGATGGGTAGAGCTACTCTTCTCATTCTGTGGTTGTGATTATTCCTAGTATGTGCTTGAGAGGGTGGTCTGGGTATTCATATGCTATCCTTGGCATTTTTGCCAGGATAACACCCTCTTGGCATCTACCTGAAATAGATTCTCATAATTTTGCCTTTTTACCTAGAGCAGGTTGTGTGTAAGGCCTCAGAGTGTGTATAGTCAGTCAGTATGAGTTAGATTGTATCAGCCTTTTTGCGATCCCTGTTCCCATCAGTAGGCACACACCTTACTTAGTTTCCATTTCACAGAAGAATTTTCATATATGATAAACTCTTGAAGCCATTGTGGCTTCTGTCTATTCTGAATGTCAATACAGCCATTTGGATTTTGCCTTCTCATAATAGACCAATGTCAAGAGATTGTGTTCAAAATGGGAATTTTTGGCATTTTGTTTTCCTGAGACAGTAACTATACAGCACTGTCAGGTCTGAGACTGGCTATATAGACCAGACTGCCATCACAGAGACCCATCTGCCTTTCTATTTCTGTATTGCTGGAATTGAAGGTGTGCACCTAACCTACAGAATTAAATTTTTTTTAAAAAAATTTATTTTTATGAGTGCTCTGTCTGCATGTACATTGCATGCCAGAAGAGGGCATTCAAGGGTATAAATGGTTATGAGCCACCATGTGGTTGTTGGGAATTGAACTCAGTACCTGTGGAATTTTAATGTGTTTTCTTCTTAGCCCACCCATGAACAACTTTTTCACTGTTACAGGGGAACAAAGGGAAAGACGAGTGCTAAGCTTTATATTGGGAGGGAGGGAGCCTGAAGAAGTAAGTGACTATAGTGTTAGAATCTTTATGGTTTAAAAGTCAAACAAGAAAAGAAATAACTCCTTTACATTGGTAATATCCTAAGCATTGAAATGAATGTTCAGCAGAATCTTGCCTTCAATATTTCTAGCTTTTTCTGTAATTAAAGTTGGCATTTATGTAAGGCGTGAGATGGGATGTGCTCTGGTCATGACCCAGGGAGCAGGACATGTATGTACTCGAGGAGAGTTGAATTCCTCTGAGAAGCTTTTTATTTCCCTCTCTTCTTTGATTTTGCAATTCAGGCTGTAACTTTAAAAAGAAACTGTAGGGGCTGTTCCCCAGGTTATTCACAAAACAAGTCTTTGTCTCTGCCTTTTCATTCACCATCTGGTTACAAAGCTAAATTGGAATCGTGCTTGTTTTAATTATTTTCTACTTGTGTGGCCAGGAGGTTATTTGGTCTGGTGAAGTTGGTTACATTATAAGCTCTTGTGCTCAGTGCTCATTAATGCCACTGAGTCCACATCCTGCGCCAGCACCAGAATGGTTAAGTGGATCCACTTGTGTGGCCAGTACTTGATACAACACAGTGGTCACAACTAAATTACCGGAGGAAGTGTGGTGTCAGTGTGTGGTTTCCTTCTTTCATTTTTTGCAGTTTAATCACCAATAATGTTGATTACTTAAGTGTATTTTTCTTCTAGTAGAAATATGACTACAGATGGCTTAGTCTTATGTAAGTCTTAGTGGGATGATATATTTCAAAAGTTGCTTGTCTTTATTAAAACAGAGTATAAAAGTTCAAGTACTATCTTGACTCCTGTATACCTCATGAATAATGGAAATTGTGTAGTGAGATACTTTAGGGTACAATAATAATTTTTTTGTAAACCAGCTAAAAGATGCAAGTCTTACAAAGAGGTATTGTTGTCAGAAGAGTGACATCAAGAAGTCTTCTTAAAAAGACATAGAGCATAAAAGTTTACATATATGTACACACAGGCAATTCCTCAGCTGCTCATTTCCCCCATCTGGTAGAAATAAATTACTCAAAGAAACCAGAATTTCCAGAAGGTGACATTTAGAAGTTTTTGTGAGACATTTCTTGGTGTTATGACCAACTTAAGTAGTTTTTCAAATTCAGAGAAAAATTCATTATGTAATGAAAATTTAATTCTTCATTGTATAAAGCAAAACCTGTGTAGGTCAATGAGGGCTGTGGGACTCCCTTCAACATATTTGTTTTGTAATCCAAGAATTTGGGAGGTTCAGAGATTGGATGCTAGAGGCAGGAGGACAAAATGTTCCACCCAGGCCAGCCTGGGTTAGGGTACACTATCTCCAAAACACAAAGCTGTGGGTTGTTTTTTGTTGTTGTTGTTGTTGTTTTGATTTTGTGTTTTTGTTTAGTTTTTCAAGACAGGGTTTCTCTGTGCTATCTTGACGGTCCTGAACTCGCTTTGTAGACCAGACTGGCCTCGAACTCAGTGACCTGCCTGCCTCTGCCTCCCGAGTGCTGGGATTACAGGCATGCGTCATCATGCCTGGCCCAAACCTGTGTTTTTGAGTAGTGGTAGCATAATTATCACAGCTGTTCTTGTTAGGCCATGCTGTTTTGCTTGATACTTTAGAATATGTTTATGAAGAAAGTCCATTATAAACTTCTGTTCAGGTATAGAATCTGAAAACATGGGAAGGTAATTACAGAAAGCAGGTGGCTCAAGTGTTGCTGGTCAAAATTTGACAGTCATGACAACATTTCTGCAGAAACAAACTATCATTGGTGGTGGCCAGTGATAGTGGTATAGGAAAACAAAGTAGCCATTTGCCCCAGGAACTTATATGCTTAATAGTGCTATTAAGACTCAAAAATTAAAAAACAAATATTATTTTTAAAAGATTTATTTATTTATTTAATGTAATTGAGTGCTCTGTTTTCATGCACACCAGAAGAAGGAATCAGAGTCCATTATAGATGGTGTGAGCTATCATGTGGTTGCTGGGAATTGAACTCAGGACCTCTGGAAGAGCAGCCAGTGCTCTTAACCCCTGACCCATCTCTCCAGTCCCCTCAAATATTATTATTAAACTGTCTGGTATTTTAAAAGTTGTAACATTTAAAAACATTTATTATTTCTGTTTCAATATGCCCACAGCATAGCCATCTATCCACCCCACGTCTTTGAAAGCATTTTATGGGAACAAACAAAAGAAGTGTGAGGCCTGTGCACTGGGTATCTTGTCACTTGTGACTGAAGCGTTTACTTGCTAAAAGAAAATATGTATGGATTTTTTCCTGAGAAACAGCCTGAGTCATTTTGTATATTCTTTTGTCTACTTGGAATATTTTAAGCTGCTTCTCACATTGGGGCGCGGGGTGGGGATTTTGAGGGATACAAGCCACAAGCTATTCCACCCACATTTATTTAGTGGGTGATTTTAAATAAATATTATTTATTTAAATCTCCAATTTAGTACACCGTGAGTCTCTTCCCAGTGTTATTTATCTAGCTACCAGATTATTCTATTTATGTGCCTAGCTTGTTTCAGAAAAGTATGAGTAAAAAGTGAATTAAAAACAGGTAATGGATATTGATTGCATTAAGCATGATCATACTTTGGCATCCAAAGTTTGGGCAAGGGAAACAGACTAAGAGAGGTGATTAATAGTTCAAACAGGTACTTAAAGAAGCCATGTGCCTTGCCTCAACCACAACTGTGGATCAAGACTCACATGACATATTAACGATCAAGCCTTTACAATAGGAGTATGGAACCCACAACCCTAGAGGAACTCTGACTTGCCCAGGTGCTCTCAGAGTATGTTTGAGTAGTTGGTACAGGCATGCCAACAGGAATTGATATGACAGTGTGAAGACAGGAAAGCCTTTCCAGTTAAAGCCGCTTGATGACATTAGTCTGTGCTGCTTAATTGTATACAGTAAGCCATATTTTAACAGAGCATGTCTCTGGAGGGGGCTGTACAAGTGTGCTGATAATGGCGAAAAATCTGACCTCGTAATTGCAGTGGATCCTATAGAGATGACTTTATATTACCATCAGGAACCTGAAGCCTAGTTCATATCTCTGGGAACATACATGTGTATTTAGCATAGGTGGACATTATATGTCTTGACTTTTATATGCAGCTTTATTTTTTATGGCCTCTGCTTTTATGAGCCTCTCTTTTAAGTCACTCTTAATTTCTTCATACTCACGCAGGAGTATACCCCTTCCTTGATTATTTATTGACACCATCTTGAATTTGACATTTACAACACCAGAGTTGGTAGCCAGGTGGGGCAAATGTGAGTGACAGTTGTTATTAAGGGCATTGGAAAGCATTCTGTTAGGTTTTCCATGTCCTTTTCTTGATTCAGTACTGGAATACTAGAGTATACACTAACACACAACATCTTTTTGAGACTGTAACAAGAAACAAGAAAGTTGAAGAGCATTGTGGGACTGGTGGTAGTTTATGGCCAGAATGGACTGGACAGGATGTGACAGCATACGCCATCGCCCAGGCCCATGCATGCTACTCTTCACTATGTAAGAGAAGTCCCAGTGGGATTCAGCACTGAGACTGTGTTGCAGCCGAAGCAGAGGCCTCCAAATGACTCATTGCAGTGATCATTTGCAGGAAAGCTGTTTGGGCAAAAGGGTATACCTCACAGCTTCCGAAGCAAGCTTTTGTTTGGTGGTTTTCCTTTGGGGGGCAGGTGAGTGGGGTGGGGAGATGAGTGGGGTGGGGGTGTACGATGTGAACTTCACATAGTGTGGTTGAGTCAATACGGTGTATTCAGTTTCCCCTGGATGCAGATTATTAAGTCCTTCTTTAGCCACCGTTCTGTCTTGAAATCTACACGGCAGTTGAGTTTGTAGAGCCAGAGGTGGACTCAGCTAATTTGTCTGTAGCCCCTTTTTAAAGATGACTTAGAAATAAACGCCAGGGCCACTTGGCTTGTTGTTGGTCATCCAAGCACTTTCTACTTCTAGTGCTATTTAAATCTGACATGCTTGTTTTTGTAGAAATTCTGTTGTCGTAGTGTCTGACTTTTTAAAAGCTATCACCCTTCCTTTTCTTTTTTGCTGTGAGTGCAGGGAGGAAGGCTTGCCATGACATGGTGTAGATTGATGCAGGAGTTGGTTCTCTCTGCCATGAGGATCCTAGGGATTGAATTCTCAGGTCAGCAGGCTTATTAGAGAGCGCTTTCACCCACACAGCCATCTTGCTATTTAGATGCAGCTTCCTTTTCTCTGGTTTCCCCACTGCTAGATGCAGGACTCTGGGTACCCTTTCTTTTTTCTTATCTGCTGTTATTGGGCATTATCCATTATGATGGGCCCTGCATGTTACCACATTTGTCTGAGGTAACACAACTGTGGGACAGTAGAAAGTACATAAAGTCAGAATTTGTGATAAACAAAGTGGTATTTATTTGAAAGCTAATTTGATATGTCCAAAAGTTGGAGAGAAGGAAGTAACCTCAGCTGTCATGGCAATGTAATTTACACCAGGCTATTCTGAGATTCACCTGCCTCTGTCTCAGTTACTGTGTAAAGATTTCTTTTGTTTTTAATTACGTGTGTTCGTGGATGTCAGAGAGGGAGGTACCTGCAGAGTCCAGAAGAGGGTTTGGTTTCTTGATCCTCTGGAGCTGGAGTTATAGGAGATTCTGAATTGCCTGACATGGGTGCTGGGAACTTGCAGAGCCATCTTTGGAGTTTTATGTTATTTGAGACAGGGATTCACTGAGTAGCCCGTGCTGTCCTTCAAATCACATAGGTCCATCTACATGCCTTTTTTCCTTCTGAGCGTAAAGATACACTACTCCTCTCAGTAATCTTTCTCTAGTATGATTATTTAAAAGAACTGGTAATGTGTTACTATGGAAAAATTTGATGGTCTTGAATTGCCTGTGAACCATGTTGGGTTATACCTCATGAGATAGTAAGTATTCAGGTCTGAATTTGACACAACAGACCACAAACCCCTATTGCTTCTTCTTCTTTTTTTTTTTTGGTAAGAGTGAAATAAGAGACTGTTCTCAAAAGGAAGTCTGTTTTTCTACCCACGCTTCCTTCCTGTCCCTGTAATATTAGGAAAAATGTTAATCTGGTGGTTTTGTATAATTTTCTTGTCAGTGGAAAAGTGTAAAGCAATCATGCAGAAGTAACAGCTCCCCCACTCTAGCCTGTACTTTCTCCTTTGCTAGATAGACCTGAACATTCCTTCCTGCCGTACATTCTTTCCTATTCCTGCACATTTGCTCTGGAAAGTTTGAAAGCTGTTCTTAAATATACTTGATTTTATTTTGCATATTTAAGAAGATACAGGTAGGGGCTTTCAGCTTCTGCAACTAAGGGAGTGTGATCCAGTGGTCCAGTGGTTCTCAACCTGTGGGTTACGACCCCTTTGGCAAACCTAAAAAGAATTACATTATGATTCATAGCAATGACAAAATTACACTTGTGAAGCACCAACGAAAATATTTTTATGGTTGGTGCTCACCATAATATAACATGAGGAACTATATTAAAGGGTCACAGCAGTAGGAAGTTTGAGAACCGCTGGAGTAGACGGACATTTAGACACCTGGCTCTTTGTTCAGGGGCCTGCCACTTTATACTTCAACAAGACTTGCTATACTTGCTTGATTAGGTTATCTCTTTTGTCACCAGAAAAGGTCTTACATACTGCACAGTAGGAATTACTGAGATGCCAATTATGTGGTGTATGTTTATACAGGAGCAGTAGCTAGAGACAGAATCGCTTTCAGTGAACTAAGGTTCACTTTTTGACTAAACTGGCTTGCCAGCAAAGCTCCAGGGATGCTTTAGCCTACAGCCCCTCTCTGCCGTAGAGGCACCTACCATTCCAGTGGGCTTTTTCCTCTGGTTGTTGGAGATCTAAACCGAAGCCTTCATTCTTCCCCAGAAAAGCAGTTTACCCCTGAGCCCGCTCCCCTCCCCTAGACCCAAACTTCAGTAAATGGAAATTAATACTAATAGAGCAAAGGGGCAGCTGTGTATAAGCAGGATGAAGTAGTACCTGCACTGTTCTAAAATGATTTACGTGGCATTACCTAACATTGAGACTGCATCAGCTGATAGGAGTGGTTGGATGATGGCTTGAAGTGCAGAAAGAGAACCTGTTTTGTGTGTGAAGTGTAATTTGGCTTCATCTTGCAACATTTAGAAACCATTAAAAAGTTGTTGAGGGGCTGGCAAGATTACTCAGTAGGTAAAGGTGCTTACTGCCAACCCGAGTTTGATCCCTGGGACCACACAGTAGGCAAGAAATGACCCCACAAGGACCTCTCTGATCTTTCCACTCACACCCTGGTGTAGGCTGCTTGCCTAGAATGCATGAGGCCCCTGGGCTTGATTCCAACATTACACAAACCTGGTGTAGTGGTGCATGTCTGTAAATAGAGACGTTCAAGGTCATCTCCAATACATAGTGAATTTGAGGCCATCTGGGTCAGAGGCCTTTAAAAATAAACTCTTAAAAAACCCATTTCTCATCTAACACAATGAAGCATCAAGAAACAAAACACAAATTTTAAAGCACTATCCTTTCTTGATGAGTATATATATATTCTGTAATGCAGCTAACACAAACATGGTAAACACTATGGAAGATCTCCTGCACTCTGGCCATGCCTATTTACACCATGGAATTTGTGTCAGAGCAGGTATCTACTTTGGGTTGTGAGACAGCCAGTTGTCTGCTATGGTGTCCATTATGATGCATTCGTACCTAGTATTGAAGTGTCATAAGTTTTGCTCTAAACATCTGTTACAAGGGAATTACACTCTCATTGTTTAGCTTATCTTCTTAATGAACTGCCTGGTCAAATACTCCAATTTGACCTAACTTTTGAGAGAACTGTAAAATTCATAGATGTGTTAAGTTTCTTGGGTACTAAAAATTACATAGGAGGGCTAGAGAAATGGCCCAGTGGTTCAGAGTGCTCTCTGCTCTTGAAGAGCTTAGTTTCCAGCACAGAGGTTGAGAGGCACACAACCACCACAGTCCAGGTGCAGGGCAGTCAGTGCTTTCTTTTGTTTGATATCTGTAGGAACCCAACATGTGCATAGACAAGGCAAAACACTGATAAAAATATAAAAATTAAGATGAGTTTACAGTTTCTTTTTGGGTGTGGGACTGCAAATGCCAGAACCCAGGGCCACCTGTGCATAGTAGGCATATGTGCCACTGAGATGTCATGTTTCCCATAGGATTATTCTCATAGTTTCTCTGCTTAAGCACAAATATTAATATATCTTCATTTTTTTTTACTTTGTGCCTTATTTTTAGCATTTTATTAGTATTGTTATACTATAATGATAATTTAATCAACTGAAAGTATTGTCTCATTTAACAAAAATATAATAGGGCATATGTGATGAAAAATAAACAGCTTAGATTGTAGTTGTAGATCTTGCCACCTTGTGTGTGATGAGCTCTTTAAGATAGAGGAAGATGTAGTTGCATATGCACAATTTAATTAATCAATGAAAATATATCAACAGGGATTGCTGTGCCATCTTTTCCTTTTTAAAAATGTAGCCTGGCGTGGAACTTGTTATTAGAACAGGCTGCTGGCCTTGAGCTCACAGATAGATCTCTGCCCTCTAATTGCTGGGATTAAAGACATGTACCATTCTGCCTGGTGTGACCGAATGCTTTGTCTTGCATTCCTAGTTTAGGAATTTAAAAAGGTTGTTAGACATGCCTTTCACATTTGGTTTTGTGATTTCTGGTTTTTTCCCAGGGTGTTATTAAGTTCCCTTCATGTAACCAAATGAGTACTACAATTTTGGTGGACATTATTATTACTGGTTGAACTCAATGATGGTGAACATCATGCTATAACGTCTCTCTCAACTGGGTTGCAACAAAACAAAACAAAACACAAAAAACCCCTAGGATATTGTACATCAAAGAGCCGTGGGCTACACAGACGGTCTGGTGGAAGGGAAGGAGGGCAGTCTGGTGTCCTGCCATTGTGCTCTCCAATGTGTAGCAGATGGTCTATGAGTTAATAGTGCTCTTCAGTTATCTTTGACAAAAGCAGAATCTGGATAAGATCAAGTTGTTTAGACAAATGCACATTGATCTTGGTGTCACAAGACTGCAAGCCAGGCAACAAGGAGAGTCTGACAGTGAATTGTTAGATTAAAAAACAAAGGCAGTCAATAGTAGGAGAATAATTTCCATGCTTGGGAATTTCTGAGATTTTTCTTCCTGTTATACTAAGGGAGAGTTCTATTAAAGAACCATGGTGGTGGTGATCCTGCCCTGTAGATCAGGGTTGGTAGCATGAGCTCTGAAGGCAGGCACTATAGTTTTACAGAACCACAAGATAATTCATCAATATAAAGTGAGGTTTGATTTTTTTTTTTAAATAATTTTCAGTGGTACCTGTGAAACTTAAGTAGTGGTCAATCCTTAAGGCAGCTTTGGAAAGAAAGATTATTCAGTAGATGTTGCTTAAAAGGGAAAGCTTGCTTTTGTATGTGAGTTTACTTAACAGTGTATGTGGTTGGTGTGTGTGTGTTAGGGTTACTGTTAGTATTACTTGGATTAGTCATACTTAGCTGAGAAAGAGAAACTACCACAAGTATTTAGGATAAACGGTGTCCTAAATCTGATAAATCCCACTGCTTAAAAAGAAAAGGGTTCTCAGGGCTCAGGCAAGAGGCTCTGCAAGTAAAAGCCCTTGCTTACCTTGTTGGAACCCTGGTTCCTAAGTACATGGACCGGAAGAACCTAGTCCAGAAAAGGTCTATAGACTGTGCTGTGTACCTGCCGTCGATTCCTGGGTTTCAGGAAAACGTTTTTAGTTTTGTAGTCATCCTCACTGTATGCCAGACACTCTGATTTTACAAATAGCTTACCCATGACTTTATTGAGAATATACCCGTTATTCATAAACTGTGTGAACATATGCTAAGCTTGTGAATATACATGTTAATTGTAGTTGCATTGACAACAGGATGGTATCATAGCCTTCTATGCTACTCCTTCATAGATTTTTCTGGGTCGACAGTCTTTTCTACATTTTTTGGTAATATCATTAGCTCTCACATTAAAAAAAAAAAAATAGCAAGCTCTGCAGAAAATTCCACTAAAATATGGTATATATTTGAAGCATTGGGTCAGTACTTGATTTTTTGGGTTATTGCTTTCCATTTCTCTGATGGATACTTGAAGATAGAATTTATGTTTTTGCCAAAGCCTTAATTTAAGTTAGAGGAAATTAATTAACTGTAGTTGCAAAAAGGAAAAGAAACTCACAATTAATGCCAAATGTTAATTTTCTCTGTCTTTTGAATGTGCAGCTATTTTCCAGGCTTGTACTTAGTGGATTTGCCTACTGCTTTCCTGGGTGCACTCTGAATTTTTTCTAAGTCTTAAATGCTTTGTTCCACTTGCTATGCATGTGTGCATACAGGTTTATCTCCAGCCAAGAATGTACTGTAGTTTAATATTTATGTAAAGGAAGTTCACATGGAACTAGGAAATTTCTTGACTTGGGAAATTTGCCATTCTGAGTTAGGAGCACTCTGTACAGGTATCGCGTTAATGACTAGACTTGCTTTGTCTGTGAACTTAAAACCTCACAAAATGTGGAAGGTTTAGACAGTTTATTCCTGCCTGTTGCTTGTATGATTGGGAAAGAGCTTTCCATAGGAATTAGTGTGTGGGAAAATTACTCAACATCATAAGAGGAATTTATTCACTCTCCCTTTCCCTTCAATGTACATTTTCTGTGTGTGAGAATTTTGAATGTTTGGATGCATATCACTTTATACAATGTCCATGGAGGCCAGAAGAGGTCATAGAGCTGGAGTTTTGGACATTGAGCAACGGTACTGTTTTAACAGCTCTCTAGAGCCTCCTTGCTGATGGGTGGGTGGAAGGGTGCTCAAAGTGCAGACTTCAGCATCCCGTCTCTTGGTTGCAAAGTATAGTGTGATTAAGCTAGAGAAAAGCTGAGTGCTTCTTTCTTGCCGGCTTGTCTTACAAATCTCCAAGGCACAACCCCGGCTCCCCAGGAATATCTTTTATTTATTTATTTATTTATTTATTTATTTATTTATTTATTTATTTTACACACCTGCAGTGCATCTTGGTCATATCTACCCTCTACCTGGATACCCACGAAACATAACATAAGCCATGAGTAACCCAGTGAGACCAGTTAGTGCCTCTTTCTGGAATACTGAGTAATCTTGACTTGATCTTGTTCAGGTAATCATAAATGTATCAAGGACCGTGCCATGTCCTGAAGTCAACATGTCCCAGCACTCCTCCCCAAAGGATCTTAATTTTTTTCTGTTCCCTCTACCTGAGCATTGAGAAGAGGAATTTGATATAGATGTTCCATTTAGGGATAAGTATTCAGTACTTGGAGCAGTTACCAGGTTTTACATTAACTGTTGCCTGCTGAAGAAGAAATTCCTCAGTCTTGCCAACATCGATTATGACTATTGTGTGGTAATAGCATAAGTATTTAGAAGGCAACTTGACAGCATGTGCTTCAATGTCTGTAACCTGAAGCCCCGAGCCTTTGACCAGGCATACATCACATCTTGTGAAGCGTGTCTCAGATCCAACCTGAATGTGATTCCCTATAAATTTGCATGCAGTTATTGAGCCAATTGACATTGTCTGGCATTGGTTTGTCAAAGTACTGGGTAATGTTCCCTCAGCGTGGTTTGCAGTTTTGGTACTATGGAAGGTAACCTTCAGGGAGGAAGTTTGCAGATCAGGTCTAGCTTAATTTTATTTTCTTACAGCCAAATTGTGTTCTGTGTTTTTAGCTGCAAGTTTTTTTTTTTTAACTTATAGGGAGGTAATATTTTCATGGGAAGCATTACTTACATATACATTGGTCCTGTATCAAAATTGTTTAATTTTAAAAAGTTAAATTATAGCTTAAATCAGGGTTTTTCCTCCTTTCTTTAAGGCCCATGCTACTAAGCATAGCTGTGGTGCCTTTTATTAAGGCCTTTTCATACTTCTTTAAAGCTTTGGTTATTCCAAACCGATGTTCCACTAATGTTGCATTGTTAGGAATGAAATCAGCCACATCTCATAACTTCTAGGCTGTATGCATTTTTTCCTAGTATACAAGTAGAGTGGACAGGTTCTGAAGAGGAACTCTTTCCCTTCTTTTTGTCTGTGGCCGCATTTGGGTTTAACTTGGCCTGTGGGTCCCTGTGACCCTTTTTGGGCTCACTTAGCCTTGGGGAGACAAAAGTTGGACTACAGCCTCTGTTCTTTTTCTTCTTTTCGATTTATTTATTAAGTATACAGTGTTTTGTCTGTGTGTGTGCCTTCACCCCAGATGAGGGCACAGATTTCATTGTGAGCAACCATGCGGTTACTGGGAATTGAACTCCAGACCTTTGGAAGAGCCTCCAGTGCTCTTAACCTCTGAGCCACCTCTTTAGCCCCAGTCTCTCTTGTTAGTTAATTCTGCAACCTGTGTAAGTTAGCAGGTTTTGTCATGTTCTGAGAGTTTACTTGCAGAAATACGTGAAGAATTCATTGAGTAGGTGCTCACTGTTATTAAGATGCTGTCCTTGGCGATACTGAAGCGAATTCTATCTGGTGAAAACCTTACCGTCAGATGTAGATGGAAGCTTTAAAGAGGCCCTTACTCTTTACTCCTGGCAAGCACACACCAAAACATCTATTTGGTGAATGTGACTGAAGTGCTTTTAAAACTCCCTTTCCCCAAAAATCTGGCTTCCATAAATGAATTCATTTATTCACTAGGAGAGCAATTTGTTGTTGTTGTTGTTGTTGTTGTTATTATTGTTATTATTATTATTATTATTATTATTATTATTATTATTATTATTATTATTATTACACAGTCTATGGCTGGTGTAGGAAACTCCTGTTGTTAACGCGAATAGCAATCTGCATTTGACTTTTCTTTACTGTCCGCTGTCTTGTGGTTTTCCACTATTTTTAATTGTCATGTATAGTGAAGTAATTGAATCCATACAGCTCCTCCTGTTATGAGTGCTTGTACCTCTTTTATGTTTTCTTGGCTTTCCCACATTCTGTTTTCAATTATCTGGCCTGTAGGGCAGATTAGTGGCTTTGCTGTGGCCTCTTCTGCAGTGTGTGGATGCCCTTGTGTGTGTATCTTCTGGTCTGTTCAAGATGCCTAACTTTCCTTATTATCGCCATAAACTGTCTGACTCTGCCCCACAATA
This sequence comes from Acomys minous, assembly GCF_964271855.1. NCBI lineage: Eukaryota > Metazoa > Chordata > Mammalia > Rodentia > Muridae > Acomys > Acomys minous. Next base: position 49,607,567 of record NC_140490.1, on the reverse strand, counting down.
TGCCTCACATGATTAATCAGCCAATGTAAAGTGGACAGTGAGCCAAAGCAGTAGAGTTCTTTTAGATTTTGTTTTTTTTAAACACAGGGTTTCTCTGTGTAGCTTTGGCTATGAAGACCAGGTTGACCTCGAACTCAAAGCAATCTACGTGCCCCTCTGCCTTCTTGAGTGCTGGGATTTCAGGAGTGTGTCCCTGGCCTACACCACTTTCTTAAAGCTTTATTGCACTCGTGTGTGTGTGTGTGTGTGTGTGTGTGTGTGTGTGTGTGTGTGTGTGTAAGCTTTTAGAAGGGGCTATATTTAAAATCAAGATTTAGGAATTTAATTTTAAGTGATGAAAGAGTGGAGGATGATAGGTGGAAAAGACAACAGCTGGGGGAATGCCTGCATATACCTTTTGATGGTAATTAGGAAGGAAGTAATAGAAGATTACAGGTTAATTTCCCTTTTGTGAGCAAGCATTTTGTTTTACCTTTCTTTGCTGCTCTTGTATCTTGTTGAATTTGTGAGATTAAATTTTTTGATAATGTGTTTTTAGATTCCTGGGTGTTGTGTTTTATTTGTTGAGAGCAGGAGGCATAAAGGAGGTTTTCTTTACCACTTTTAACACTGCAGGCCTCCCTCTTTTGTTTTCCAAGGGGCTCTCTTAGAAGACTAGGCTGGCCTTGAACTCACAGAGATCCACCTGCTTTTGTCTCCCAAGAGCTGGGATTAAAGGCGTGTGCCCCTACACCTGGTAACAACACTGTCATCTTAAAGTAGAAAGTTACAACAATTTATTACAAAATAGAAATATTTGGCTTGACAAGTAACTTGGATTTGAAATGACACTGGGTTGATGGTGATAAACTTAACACTTGAGTGCGAAATATCATAAGCAAGCTGGGTGGCAAGGCTAGCCGACTTGTCAAGCTTCTGGCACCAATAAGAGACCTTGCCTCAGTAATGAGAGTGGAGACTATCACCATCCCATTCACCCCTTTGCCCAGACTCATATTTGCATGTACAAACATGAACACAACATGTGCATACCAGCATGTACAAAACCAAAATACATATTGCAAAGTATGATGGTAATGACAGGTCCAAAATCCTTCCGACAGGAAAAGGGATTTTCGTTCATATTTTGTGATTGAGACTCATTTGTGATTGAGACTCATAAGTGTTTTCTGAAATATATTTTGGGATCTTCCTGTGCTGGTTCACACTTTAACTTGGAGATTTTTCCACCCCTCTTTTTGCTTATAATTGAATGTTCTTGCTAAGCATAATTTTTTTTAACCTTAGTTATCTTTCTTTTAATATTTATTTTTATGTGCATTAGTGTTTTGTCAGCATGTATGTCTGTGAACCTTTAGGTGTCAGATCTCTGACTTACAGACATTTGAGAGCTGCCATGTGGTTTCTGGGAAGTGAACCTGGGTCCTCTGGAAGAACAGGTGTGCCAGAGTGACATCTCTCTAACCTTCAAAGTTATCTTTAATTCTTCATTGGGACCAGGCATTAAAAGTTCAGTAGCATCAAGGAAAATCAGGTGACACGACAATGTTAGGCAGTGGGATTGTCTTTGCTGCTGTGGAGGAATAAACTGCTGCTTCCCCTGTTTTGGGGGGTGTGCTTGCATATAGGGTTAATGTGTATATGTACACATAAATTGTGTATGCCTGTGAAGGCCACTCTCCATTTCACTTATTTATTTTAAAACTATGTGTGTGAGTGTTTTTCCTGTACTCTTCATGTGGATTGTGGGGTGTGGGGATGGGCAAACAATGTATAGGTCTGCTGCAAGAGACTAGCACGTGCTTTTAACCTGAGCCATCTTTATAGACCCTTTCCATGTTACTAGAGTAGATGAAGAGCAAGCCTCAGTGATCCTCCTGTCTGCTACACCCTAGCACTAAGGTGATGTTTGGGTCTTGATACAGGTCCTCATGCTTGGATGGCAAGCAGTTTTCTGACTGAGCCATTTCTTTAGCACATAAATATTTGTAAATGTATTTTGTAGTATACTCACACAAACAGGATGTAAGTTGAAGTTTAACATTGCTTAATTAAGATCGTGAAACCAGCATTTCGACAGAAGTAGATTTTAAGTTAGTGGTGTGTGCTTCAGGGGTGGAAAACACCAGCAAGACCCCTTAAAGCACAGTGTAATGTTCATGACCTTTGACCTTGATGTTTATATTGATTTCTTATGGGTACCTTTCCTATTCATTAGAGGATGTAGTGAGTCATCTCTGAAGGATAGAATTTCTTCTGTTTTAAGTCTTATTTTCAATGAGGCTTCCTTTTGATGATGGGAGTTGGTAAAGGAAAATGTTCCATCTGAGAATGGAACTCTGTGGCAGGTACATGTTTAGTGTTTCCATTTACTACCGCAGTCACATTCTGTGTTCCAGTTTATGCCTGTGCGAGGGAAGTGGACCTGATCAAGTTAGCCTGAAGAATGGTTTCAGTAAAAAACTATTTCCATGTTGGAAAATTCCTATTTCTATTTCAAGGGCTTTTTGGTCTGTAGGTAGAGGACAAATTAAAGAGTACTATTTTAGAAGTGGGGCTGGATTTTGGCATTGGCAGCCTGATAATTACAGTTTTGGTAAAATAGCTTTGAATCTTCAGCCTGGAAGATCTCATAAGGAAATGCTGATGGACACTGGGGTAGTACAGTGGGAGGAATAGGCTGCAGAGCTCTTAAGTCTGCCTCAAGCTAGGGCTTTGTTGTGTCAATAGGCTAGTTCTTCTGGGGACTCCATCATCTTCCTGCAGAGAGGGCAGTACCTTACTCTGGCCTTCCCCCTCTTCCTCTCCCCCTTTTCCTTCTTTTTTCTATGTATTCACCATTATCTTTTCTAAGTAAAATTCTGAATATTTCCTATTCTCAACAATAATGAAGAAAGTAGAGCTCACCCCAGCATGGTGAGAAAAAAGTCTGAAGAAAACAATGTTTTTTAGAATTTCTGAAAGATGAATGAGTTAATCAGGCTTTGTTTTGCTTCCTACCACAGCGACTTCCTACCACATGACTACCAGGTGGGAGGCAGGGTTCTGTAGGACTGGACTAAGGAAACAGTTGGCCTCGGTTATTAGCCCTTTCCTTCTCATGAATGTCTTACCATCATTTATTCTTTCTGGATCTCACGCTCATGAGAAATGAGTTGGCATGTACAAGTTTACATATATGTATGATGTAGTGTTCTGTTACCAGTAGTGCAAAACATGTCACACAAGCTCCAATGTTTAGCATTTGATTCCCAGCTATTTTCTTGTGACCAAGCCTTGTTCCCTATTGATGTAATTTTTGTGCACATCCTCCTCCCAACCTCCAACGGTGAACATGGGATGGATTCAGCTGGAAAGTTATCTTAAGCTTCTGAACATTTGCTGTGTGGCCCACTGATGCATATACTTTTGTGCAGTTTAGTAAGGAGGGTGTTTTGGCATTGTTGGTTGCTTCAGTTAGTAAGAAAAGAGATATTTTGATTGATTTGCTCTGGTTCTTCTTTAAGGCTCTCCAGATTTAGTCTCTTCTGATTGCATACTAGACAGAAGCTTGGCTTTCAGTAGATGCTCATTCGGCAGCCCTCACTAGATGCTCAGCACCACATAGCAATGAAAAGTAAGTATCAGGAGCAAGAGATTAATAATAATAACAAAGCAGTTATACTTTAGTGGAGCTGGTATGAGCTACTTAGGCTGTCTAATGTGAAAATAACTGGATAAAGGGATTTATTTATTTATGTCCCAGGCAAAACTGCGTGATGTTGTGAGATTTATTTATAGAATTTGCCATTTAATCATTTTTGAGCACTTGTAAATGAAACTGTGGAAAATGAACCTAATCAAGGAGAACTAACTTAGTTTGGACATGCTTGAAGATTACTGATACAGTTTATATATATATATATATATGGAGTGTTGTGCCTGTATGTATGTGCACCGTATGCACGCAGTGCCTGTAGAGACCAGAAGAAAATGTCGGATACCCTGGAATTGGAGTTACAGTTGTTAACTTAGGTATGCTTGAAAATGAGCAGTTTCTAAAGTAAAACACTGTATTATGAATTGGAGGATGTAAAGTACCTCAAGTAGATTCTGGGTTTCTCTAGTTTCTTTTTTTCCTCTTAAACTCTTTGCTCTTCACATGTATAGAATAATTGGTTTTTCAAGGCAGGGTTTCTTAGCCTTTGCTGTCCTGGACTCTCTCTGACCTTGAGCTCACAGAGATCCTCCTGCCTCCGCACCCAGAGTCCTGGGATTATAGGTGCGCACCACGGTTACTGACTGGCTGTAAGTATCAGTCTTCTTTCTGCTGAGTAGCTTGTATAAGGGATGGCCAGAAGTCTTCCCATGTAAACTGTAGTCTTCTTTGCACACTTAGTTACTTCCTCCTGAAGCCTTGTTTCTTGAACTCAGATTAATAGCGATAGATAATAGTGATAGACTTCCATGCTTTGCTGAGACTTCTGAGCGATATTAGGAGTTTACAGACCTGGGGTTCTTTCTAGCACTCGGTCTTTGTAGGCACACATGGAAAGCTGCTGTCCACATCCATGAAACAATATCTTATCAGATTGGGAGTTCTGAGTAAGGATTAGGGAGGAAGTCTGTGGCCCTCTCTTGCTGTCCCTTCCTTTCTCTCATAAATTTGTCTGTTACACGTGGGTTTCCTAACATGCAGGGACCAGAAAATGGATGGTGTGGGTCCAGATGCAGACATTTGAAAGATCACATACTTCTGACAATAAAGAGAGGAAGCTTTGTGAAAGCCAGCACAACAGCTTGTTTGTTTGTTTGTTTATTTTTTTGTGGTGTGGAAGACATTGGGAGATTTCTGTATTGGTGAAAAACGTTATTGAATTATAGGAATTCACATTTATTAGCTTGTGGACATTAGTGCAAGTGAGTTCTGGGTTTTGATCAGCATGCTATAATGTAGTGTAAACATATATTTAAAATGGAGACGTTTTGGTGGACATGCGTTTGCGTTTTTTCTGTTGGGTTTGGTTCTGGTCTGTCTGATCAATGTCCTTTTCACCACAGTATAGGATGGGTCTTTGTTTTTACATCCTTGCCAAATTATTGTGGTCATTTGAGGATAGCCATCCCATGTGTAGTGATTTTACTTGGAGTTTCAATACTGATCAGTGCTGTTGAGTACCTTGTTGTTGCCCAGTTAAATTACACTAGAATCCTTGTGCCAGTTCTTCTTAGTTGGATTTCACTGAGGAGAGCACTTCATAGATTGAAATCTACATGTAAAACTTTGTTTAAAAATTGAATACTATGTGACAGAAGTACATATTACAGTGTTGTCTGCCTAGATTAATTGTCTAGCTAGAACACAGAGAAGAATCACAGTTGAATGATTACCTCTTCACTGAAAAATGAGAGTAGGTCTGGTTGTGCAAGCCTTTCATCCCAGTACTTGTGAGGCAGAGGCAGGCGGATCATTGTGACTTTGAGGCCAGCCTGGTCTACAAAGCAGGACAGCCAAGGCTACACAGAAACCCTGTATGTAGGGGGCAGGGGTGTAGAAAAGAAAAGAAAAATGAGAGCAGCAGGAAAAGCTTTGCGATGGTACTCCATATCAACCATGTTTTTATGGTTTCACTGCAGAACCTTCCGCCTCTGCTCAGCTAAGTAGTGCTCTGTGTGTTTGTAGAGAGAAACACAGGCTTGGGACAAATAGAATTTGGGAGTAGGTGGCTCTACAGTAACAGAACTGCCAGGTACTGTCGACCTTCCTAGGTGTTGACATTCAAACTCAGCGAAGTTAAAACAGAAAGCTCACTGCCAGGCACCATTGCCACTTGAGCCAGTTCGTCCCAATGTATGCCCCCAGCTTAGCAATGGAGGTATATTTCACCTGTCTTTATCCATAGTCATTGGGACCTACTGACCCATGTCAAAGGAGTTTTGTAGTTAATTGAAGGATCAGAGACTATCTGAGTAGATAGTCATCACAAAGCTTGAGGACAGATGGGGATCTATCTGCAAAGCAGGGTACATAGGTAGCCACTGGAAGCTAAAGAGTGCTAGAAATGACTAAAGTATTGTATGTATAAAGTATTGAATGTAGCTTAGTGACAGTTATTTTGGCTGCCTGAAAGAGAATGCTTTAAAGTATCTGGTAGGTACTTTGACAGTAACTGAAAATAAGAAGGCTAAATTTTATCTTCATTTCTTTGTCCCCCAGGAATATAAAATGCTGTTTGTGTTTCTAATACTTGAACAGCAGGCACTCCTATAACAGATGAGAGATGAACTGACACAGACATTGGGTCACAGTTAACAAGTGGCTATTTGGATGCCTTTATGAGTTTGTATGGAGTGGTGTGGTTCCAGGTTTCAATTGATTAGCTACTTGAATTAACTGATACCATTCTTTGAGGCTCCCAACAAACCCTTTCCACCCCCTATACCCCCTTATAGGATGAGAAATAACAACTCTAAAGAAACAAGCAAATATTGACTAAAATGACAGTTCTTTGCCCATTCCTGCTGGAATTTATCCACTATTTTAGTGAGTAAGCTGTAGGATGCAGTTCATGTTTTTAAGATTTTACATATTATATATGTTATAAAAGTTAAAGCAATTAAGCTTGGTTGTAGCTGGCCAGAGAAACATGTTGGAAAAGTGGTATTTGAACAAGAACAGATGAAGTAAAGTATTTATAGGGAAAGAAGTGTAAAAGATAGGGAAAATGGCTTCACAGTCCTTCTGGCTGCAGCAAGGAAAATACTGAAAGTCCGTAAGAATACTGAACGTAGGCTTTTCCACCTAAATGTTTGGTCCCCTAGTCGGTGAAACTCACAATTCTATTCTGTCCTTTTAAAATGGTAGGTTGTATGCTAGCATGGGTTTTATTTTATTTTTAAAAGACATTTCAATACAAACAAAAGAAAAGAAAACAGCCTTTCTGTCGATGTAAGCTGTAGTTTCTATTAGGTGACTTATTTATTATACAAAGGAACTATTAACTGTTAGTTGCATTTATGGATAGGTCCTTTACACTTTTTAAAAAATAAATATATGGAGGCTTTGGAAATGCTGTAGAAGAGAAGAGTAATTTTATTTTGATTTTTAAGGTGGAAAATTGAAAACACTTTTTAAAAAGTTTCTTGAGCCTGTGCAACTACTCAGTGGGCAGAGATGCTTGCTGTAAACTAAGCCTGAATTTGTGTTGGGTAAAAGAAATAAATTACACCCATCTCTCCAGTACCTATTGGCATAGGTTGAGAGGGCCACAGCAGGTGTGCACATTAATAAACAAGTTAATAATAAATAATAATAAAACTTTAGGAAAAACCTAGAGTATTCTTAGTTACTTTATAATATGGAATAGTAAGTGTGGCCTGCACTGTGCTCTTTGTAAGGCAGAAAACGATTTACGTTGGATTTCAGTGTTGTGTTTTTGCAGGCTCCTTTCAGCTCACAAGCACCCCCTTTCCCGTCCTACATTTCACTCAGGCATTTCCACTGCCCCCCACTCTTCCTTGTTGGTATATAACTTTTGGATGTTAATGGCACACGTCTCCAGCATGCACACCCCACCGACCAGTATCATTCAGAAATTTGGCTCCTTTCTCTGTTTATGGTATTACTAGAGAGTAGTTTACTCTGTGGAGTACCTGCTAGGTTCTTTGTGGCAAAGTCTGTTAAAATTGGAAAATGGTTTCTTTGAGGTCAGGACTCTAATCAGGGATTTAAATTTTTCGTTATTAAAAGTAGTTTCATCATCATCTTCAGTTAATGTAAAGAAAAACTTTTTTCTGACCATTTGATTTGCACTTAATTATATTTTTGGTGTGTTCTGTCAAGATCATCTTAAGGACTGTTGACAAGGCTTGGCGGCTAAATGCATTTGTGACTACAGAATTTGATCTCTGGGTACTCACAGTGCAGAGAACCAGTGCCTATATTCTACGCTCTCCTCTGGTCTGTGTGTGAACACACTATTCTGAATGAATGGATAAATAAATATCAGCCTTCCTCCCTGCGGCAGCATTGGGGAACAGCCAATCCTGTGTGCCCTGCTGCTCTTCTGTCAACCATTTATCATTTTGTAATGCCAAGAGAACAGAATCTCCTTGTCTCTGACACATAAACTTACAGGGTGGAGGATATTTGTCTCATTCAGTTGGAGCTGTGGAACAGTTATAGTTCAGGTCCTGGGTGGTGGCAGGTGCTGGTTTTATATTTCAGCAAATAAAAACTTCAGTGTCATTTAGAGCCTTTGCAGGTGTGCCCCCATGCACCCCACCCTAGGCACCCCCTCCCCCATTTAGGCAAATATTAATTTCTCCTGTTAAGGCAATTACTATCAAGGAAATAGAATATTCTGCTAACCTATGGTTTTGTCTTTACAGTTATCTAGTTTGCAGATTTGTCATTTCCAAAAGCTTCATCCCTTCAACAGTATCATAAGATCCCAATGCCTACCAGTTAGATATACTTTATAAGATTTTCAGAATACAGATTTTAATGTGGCAATACTGATCTCATTAAGTGTGTGAATACAAACCTGCCAGTATACTGCCTTTAGAATGGTGATTGTGAGCTTTTTTCTTAGACTCAGGGCACAGGCCACATTTTAATAGAGCTTGAGCTTGCTTGCCTGCCTGCTTTCTTCCCTCCCTCCTTCCCTTCCTCCCTCCCTCCCTCTCTCCTTTCTTTCTTTTAAAGTTAGGGGGCTCATGTTGCTCTGGTTGTATGCTGGCCTCACAGAGATCTATCTGCCTCTGCCTGGATTGTAGGTATGCACCACTATGCCGGGGTGAGGGACTGAGTTATCAGTGGCCTGTGTCTGTAACCTCAGTGCTGTTGGAGATGGGTTTCTCTGCTGTTTCCTGGCCATCTAGAGTAGCTGAAATTGGTGAGCTCCAGGTTCAGTAGAATGCTGTCTTAAAAAACAGGTGGAATGTGACCTATACAGAGGGTGTGGGGGAGAGGCCGAGGGTTAGGGGGAGGGAAAACACAGAGACAGACTTGTAGAATAGTGATGTAACTGAAGCTCATGGAGCTCTTGAGCTCTTGAGGTAAGGGTCTATGGAATTGTTCACGCTGTCTTGTAGAACCATGAGCCATTGTTGGGTAACTGAGATAAGCATCACCGCTGTCTGTGCATGGCAATGAAAAAGAATGAAGAATGGACTGTTGTCTTTGTTTCTTGAGAAAGTTCACTGTTGCTTTACAGTTGAATCACAGGGCAAATTATCGTCAATATTCGTGGAACATGAATACTCAGTGCCTTGTCTTCTGCTTTAAGGTGACAAGAATACCACAAGATCTCTGCCTGAGATCTTGATACCTTGTCAGTAAGGGGTTTTGTGTTCCTGTTGGAGGAATTGAATAAATAAAAGAAGTGTTAGATAGACCTGTAAAACATCATGGGATCTAGGAACTTTGGAGCTCCCACCCCTGGATTTGCAGGTGCCTTGAGTCAGGCAACTAACTTGAAGTATGGATTTTTGTTCACTGCAGAGGGGTTATTTTAGAGACAGTGTGAGGAGAGAAGCTGGTTGGGACAGGGATCGGCTGGTGGCTTAAACCTTGTAGAGGAGGTTGAGAGCCTGATTGGTATTGAAGTCTGTGTCTCATAATTGAATGGCAGAGAACATTTTCTGGTGCCAGAATAAATGTAAACCGGATGTCTATAGTGTATGCTTACACTCCCGCTAATATCACCATGTTTCTTGGTTGCTCTTGCATTTCATAGCAAGTAGTAGGCCAGCATCTCATTTATACACATCACGACACAAAAGTGAACATAAAACAAGAAAAAAGCCAAAAGTTTCTAATCCATAGGTAGCTATCATAGTGGAATAAGGAATCCTATATATATTTGCTATTTGCTTTTTTGCTTTTTAAAATTTTTTTTATTTTTTGGCTTTCAAGATGGGGTAGCCCAGGCTGTTAGGGAACTGGCTCTGTAAACCAGAGCTCTGCCTGCCTCTGGCTCCCAAGTGCTGGGATTAAAGGGGTGCACCACCACACCTGGTGGAAGAGGTCATATGCATTGCAATGTGGAGTGTATATGTTTAAAGTTGTGGTGGTGGCCAGCCAGTACACTAGTGAAATTTTAGTGTGGCAGGTTAACAAGAAGGAAAGTTGTGTTGAAAATGAATTTGTTAAGGATAACATTTTTCAGGGCAGTAAGGACAGTTTTCATGAACGAGGGTAAAAGCTGTATACACTATTATTTCCTACCCTGGACTAGTAGAATCAGTAGTTAGAAAATCTCCAGGGCATGTGTCCTACCAAGCCCTATAGATGTTTGTGACAAGGCCTCAATCAAGCTTGCCATACATACATTCCTACTATGGGGCATTTTACCTTTGGGACACCATTTACTTACTTACTTATTTATATATTTATTTATTTAACCACTTGTGCAAATTCATTCACCAATTGTTTGACACTTGTGTTTTGCTAGTTCTGGTGCTCCCTGTAGGCATCATAGAGATTTAAAAGCAAGATGTGATCTGTATTGTTGACAATTTTTGTGTGGTGATTGTGATATTTCATAGGCTCATTGTAAAAAGATAAGAGATTATTGTCAAGAAGCATATTTGGTCCAAAGCAGCATGTTATGTGTGTCACTGGGGAGAGGACGTGGTATTGGGAGTGGATGGGGCAGATATTTAAGGTTGTGTCTATAGAAAGATGTAATGAATTTAATGTAATGTATGCAGGTTATTTAATATGGGTAGGACATGAGGCACAGTTTAGCTGTTTCTGTAACAATTAAGGTAATGTAACATTTAAAGGTCAGAGTTTGTATACTTTAATATCAGTAAAAACCTAATGATTGGTATAGTTTGTCTAGATGAATGAATTTGCACTGATGCTTATTTCCTGTTGAAAGTTTGCTGCTGAGTTTGTAAGCCAGCCAGAAACTGCTTGAGCTTGGGACAGGAGTCTAGTAATGTCCTAGATAGACCCTGTTGGAAGGAGTATCCTAATTCCTTGCCATTGCTCACAAGCCTGTGTTTTGTTTTGTTTTTTTCCCCTTACGTAGTGCTTGGCTTTTTAGTGGCCTCAAGCTTTGAAACTTTAGTTTGTAGCCTAGTTTTTGGAAAGTAATATAAAAGCATATGGAAGTATGTATATATACAAGGCCCTGTCTTGTACAGATGGTCTTGACATGCAGTGGTTTGCCTTATGATATGTGAAAGCAACACACATCAGTAAAAGCTATACTTTATAGAAGCCATACTGTGAAATATGACTTTAGTTATCTTTGCCAGAAATATGTTGTGATTTTTCTTTTTATGCCAGTTTGGGACTGCACAGAGTGCTGAGTTGACAAGATGATTGTGTGTTTTCAATGCATTTTTCTCCTTCGGTATCTTTAACGTAGAATGAGCTTAACACCAGCATAATCCTCTGTTAGGTTTAGGAAATCCCTCACATTTTGAGAATGTGATATACCTTTCCCTTACAGTGGGAAGGAGAGAGAGGTGTAGCAGGCAGTGTTGGAATCACTAGCAGGATTGTTAAGTGGATGGACACATATGATGGAATAAAATGTATTACCAAAGGGCACACACAGTCGATTGAAATCTTACCCTGCCATGCATAGTGTGGCCCTAATACAACTTCTATGATGAACTTTATAGCTGAGTTATTGTTTACTTTTTGTGAGCGTGATCAGTATGAATTAATGTATTTACCGGGGTTAATTCTAAAGACTGGCTACTATATTACACAGTGCTATTTAGGACATACTGGAGGGATTTGGAGTCTTATTTCTACATAACATGGGTTACCATTGCCTCCACTTGTGCAGAGGTTATAGGTACACATCACCCCACTTTCTTGATTTCCCCTTTTGATGACACAAGGGAAGATCATTAGAAGTTTAGATTTCTGCTGGATTCTTGGAAGTAATCCTGCTGTAGATCTGGTATCTTTTAATATGCCAGGAAAAGAGGCGTGAGAGGGATTATCCTAGACCTAACTTCTGTTCTGAATGCACTCTGTCATGGCAAAATGTGTCAGTATCTTCCTGCCATGCCACTGCATTCTTGACAATGAATGTCTGCCATGCTCAGACGCAAAAGAGCTGACTTGGCAGCTACCCAGCAGATTTTTATAAAAGCTCAGCTGGTGGCCTGGGTTCAGGCCAACAGAGTTGTGTTATGCAATAAATCGTTTTTTTAGCTGAAGTCCCTAATCCAATTTCAACTGTAGCTTTAAAAAAGGCAGTAATCAAAGATAAGCACACATTTATTTAATAGGAGTAAAACTTCTTGCATTAGTCTTATCAGACCAGTTTCTTTAACCTAGGAAGTGATTCTGAGAAAACTTTGTCGTTATTTTTATTTTAAAATCAAATTCGTACTGTAAAACCCTCTCTTAGGATATTTCCTGGGTGGTTATTATAGGGCGTGAATTATTTGACCTTTTTTTTTTTTTTTGGATGTTTTAGATAGAACATCAGGTTTTAAACCACGGAATAATATTGAGTTGACTTGAGCAGACTTTGAGTTAGGAAACTTTTCTTACTGTCAAAATGAAGAAAGTGATTATGTCCAAGTTGTACTCTTTCATCCTCCATGTTAATTGTTTGATACTTTAACATTATCTTGAGTAGAGTGCTTTACCTGCAGGTATCTGAAACTAGTGAAGAGGTTACTGTTCATTTTACCCCAGGAGGTACAGCACATCAGGCAGTTTCATTTTTCCCTTTCTCTCCTTTGTCACGTCACCACCTTCAGTTCAAATCTTACTAGGCTCATGTGCAGCTGAGCAGAGAAGTTGTATTCAGTAAATGTAGGTAGATGTGGAACACTGCCTGGCTAACAGTGCACACTTAGTAGACCTTGCCATCAATTCAGACAGCATTTATCACAGTCTTTTCCCCTAGTTTCTAAGGAGGCCATCTGTACCTGCTCTGCAAGCTGAAGTCCCAGGGGTGGCCCACCTTATTGAGGAGTTGGCTGTCATTGGAGAGCAGCAGTTAGAACAGCCATCCAAACAGTTCATGTCTGTTTTAGAAAGTGAAATGATTGTCACCATGTTTAGAGTACAGGTTGGTTGGTATTGCATGCCCATATTTTTTGTTTGGGAGTGTGTGAAAGACGTTTGTTTTTGGAGATTGTGCAGGAGATAAAATGCTATACTCGTTCTTGTCTTTTGATATAATAAGCTTCAACTCCTGTACTTCCTTGTGTGGAGGATTTACGGTAGGCAGTGTGATATCTTACAAAGCTGCTGTGTTGCAGGATCTAGTCAATTTTAGGATGACTGTTGGAAAGAGATGTGCACTTCATGCTTCTATTAGCCCTGATCTGGCGTAGAACTCACATTCTGAGATTTGTATTTCATCCTGGGGGCCAAATTTTAACGTCAACTCATGGCATGCTGAGAAACAAAAGAAGGCATGAGAGAGACAAAATGATGAGCAGGTTTTGTGATCTTTTTATTCTCTGCCTCTAACACTCTTCCGTTTGTGCTCCATGATCACTGAGAAGTCAAAGGGAAGACTAATATAGACTTTGTAGTTTCAGCTTTCATAATAGCAACAGTAGATGAACATTGGAAGCCATCTTTGATTTGCTGCTGACTGTTTTGTTACAGCGAGCCTTTGTTCTTACAGAAATAAGAAAGAGTGTAAGGTTTAGATGGGCTTGACACCATTGTGCACAGCAGTATTTGTAGAAGTTCACATACACAGAAATCTGCAGAGGATTTTGTTTAGGATGCAGATGTTGAGACCTACATAGATCAGGTTCAGGGTCTGTATTTGTTAACAGCACTTACTGGAGATTGGAGTTGCAAATAGGTATTTTCATTTCTCCCATATATAACGCAACCTTAGAATTGTTTGCTCTGTCTGTCCAAAGGCACCGATTGCTTGTAACTCCTCACCCCCATCCATCATTCTTGGCACATGTGTGAAAGTCAAAGGACAGTTTTGTGGAGCTGATTTCCTTCAACCTTTTTGTAGGTTCTGCCAAATGCCATTTAGCTTCTGAACTGTTTTTCTGGTTTGATGTGTCCACCAACTTCCTAGGGTCCTTGTTATGGAACTTAGAATAGGTGAGGATTTTGGAATCTAATTTTTTTTTTAGAAAGTATTATGATTAAATAACAAATTTGCTTCCTAACCATCCCTTTAAATACTTTATATTGCTTCAGTGGTTGTCAAATACAGTTAAGAAAAGGAAGCCCTAGCCGGGCGTGGTGGCGCACACTTTTAATCCCAGCCCTCGGGAGGCAGAGGCAGGCAGATTGCTGTGGGTTCGAGGCCAGCCTGGTCTACAAAGTGAGTCCAGGATGGCCAAGGCTACACAGAGAAACTTGGTCTCAAAAAAAAAGGGAAGCCCTTTTATTTTCCCATTTGCACTGTACTAGAAGTAGACATGTTGCTTGGGTTTGTGGGATTTGTTTTCAGTATTGAACTTCCTGTCTTCAGGAAGGGAGGCCATATTAGCTGCTACTACGAGCAAGACAATGTTCTGAACACCAAGACTGGATCCAGAGATACTGGATTTAAAAACTGATTCTGGAATGGTTTTCAGGTTATGTGATAAAGGATTTAGAGCTAGAGTGTAACATAATCTATATTGCTTATGGAAGGTAGAGAAGAAAGCAGGAACTTACACAGACGTGGTAAGAGCAATAGAGAACAAGCAACACGTGTAATGTTCTACTGGAATTATTGTGGGAGGCTTATTAAATTATGTCCATGCCTACTTCCAGAGGAAGGATTTTTGTCTTGCTTGTGTCTAGGTTTTAAAATTGTGGGTGGGGTAGATTGGTGGAGGTAGTTGTACAAATGTGTAGCTGAGAATTAGTTACTGTGGGAGAATATTTTATAAAGATAGCAAAATAACACACTGTAGATGTTGTCTAAGGTTGAGTAGTGGGAGGGCATTTATGAGAAAAATGGGGGTAGACTGAGTAAGGAGAGAAAACAAAGCCCTTTTGTTGTAACTGGTTGTTTTGTTTTGTTTTGTTTTTTAAAGACGTTTTTGTTTCTTTGTGAAGCACTGGCTGCCCTGGACACTCTTTGTAGACCAGGCTGGCATCAGATTTACAGAGATCCTCCTGCCTATGCCTCTGGAGTGCTGGGATTAAAGGCAGGAAAACCCTCTGTGTTTGTATTCTCAGGGTTATATCCTGATCCGATCAATCTGTAGACCATTCTGTGGCACTTCAGAATGAGGAGATAGTCACAGCAGAATGTGTGTCTGGCTGAACTAGGACTTCATATAACCCAGCATGAACAGCTTTATGGTTACTGCAGGCTTGCTTACCTTTGCTCTGCGGACCATGCTTTGCTAGGGAGCAGTGGGGCGACCCACTAAAACTGCAGCTGTGAAGGGGAGTTTTATGTTAACTTAAGCAGGTCACAAGTCTTGATAAGCCATATAGATTATAAAACAGTTGGGCATGTATGTGGTTTTTATTGTCTAGTGTTCAAAACCATATAATGTATGTCATTCATAGGTTGCTTCTCCTGCATTAAAGTATTTGCAAGTATAATAAAGCGGTGTCAGTAACTCAACCTTGAATATGGCTTCTTTTGTAGGCATTTCTATTTTGAATAGAAGACCTCAGTTAGAGGGATATCATTCTCTCATCTAGAGCCTGAGTCAGGATAAAGACTCCATCCAGACCTCACAGAATACAGTAAATCTTTATGGGAGTTTCATAGGCAGATCTATTTTGGGACTTTGATTTATAAACTGTTGGTAGAGGAAATAATAGTTTATAATCTCACGCCACTCATTCTTGTGGAAATACAGGTGAATAGAATGGGAGATCTTCTGACAGTTTTAACGAATAGGTCCTGGGCTTCTTAAAAGGTTGGTTTTAACCTAATAAACCACCTGTAGTTAGCACCATCATTTGGTTGCAGGTAATCTGCTAGGGGAGCTTGCATGCAAATCAAGGGAAATTAATTCAGCCATATTTTGCTCTTCATATACCACTTATCTATCTAATCTACCTCTTGATTAGTTATATAAATTCCACAAATGGAGTCTTGTTAAAAGCCTTCATGTTTCTGGCTCTAATCATGATTTTGAAGGTCCTTGGTGACCTGAGTGTCTATAGGTGCTGCCCGGCAAAAGAAATACCATTTTGACAGGCATATGGAGTGGAGGAGGTCTAGTCAGGGCAAGGTGCAGATCATACCATAGTTCTCTCCTTGGGCTTGTCTTTTACTCTAGAACAGCAGTTTGACCCCTTTTGCGTCAAATGGCTCTTCTACAGAGGTTGTCTAAGACCACTGGAAAATACAGCTTATTTATATTATGATTTATAATAGTACCAAAATTACAGTTCTGAAGTAACAACAGCAAAGTTTATGGTGTGTGTGTGTGGGGTGGGGTGTCCACCACAACGTGAAGAAAAGGGCCACAGCATTAGGAAGGTTGAGAACCACTGCCCTAGGAAATCCTTGAAGCTTAACCAGAGTGCAGCTGCATATAGGGCTTAGAATCTTTATGTGGTTGGATTTTTTTTTCCCCTAAGGAGTAAGTTTGTGCTTATGCAGAGTTTAGTAGTTTATGAGCTGGACAAGACTTCAGATAATATAGCCTTCTCATCGAGTTCTCTGGAGATATTTAATGTTTATTTGCAATGGTAATAAAAGCCATGCCCTTCCTACAGCCCTTATGCCCTGGGTGACAGTTCTGAGCTATGCTCCAGCAGAAAGAAGGTTGAAATATGCGTGTTCTGAGTCCTAAACATCTGTATCCTCTTTACTTTTAGAGCGTCACAAAGGAAAACTGTTATAAAATTGTGTAGGTCTTACAGTAGGTGTGTGATTGTTAGCCTAAGAACTTGCAGAAGTTCGCAGTACAGACCTCTAATGCTCTTAGGGAGTAGACTTTTTGCTGAAAACTCTTAATCCTGTCCCTGCTTTCATGAGCAGAAATTTTTCCTAGTTTTCTAGTAGCCACTAGTGTCATATGCCAAACATTGGGCCTCATGCTTGCTAGATAAGACATGCGCCCTAACCCTCCGTGAGCAGGGAGGGAAAATAAAATCTTCATTTTATCTTTTTTGTTGGAACACTGGTTCTTTATTTCTTCACCACGTGGCTTTATTTTGTTAATTCTCTTAAGAACAAAGATCCATATATCTATTTGTATTGAGAATTTGATTTTATTATTGTGTAAATGTGTGCACACATACAAACCATAGCACTTGTATGGAGGTCAGAGAACAGGTTTTGAGTGGCGGATTCTTCTTTCCCATGTGGGTTCTGGGGATTAAACTTAGATCATAAGGCTTGTATAGTAGGCTCTTACTTGCTGAGCTATCTTGCCAGTCATGCGTTCATACTTTAAAATGATCCCTTCAAGGCATCTTGTTACTGTAGCTTGTGGTTCTGGGGTTCAACCATTGAACTGCATCCTTAGCTATGCACTATCATGGCTTAGGAGGCTAATGGACATCAGCTTTACATACCTGGTCTTGATGTTGACAACTGGCTTGAGGTTACATGAGGAAGTTAGTGCTTTTCATTTCTTCATTGGAGGGTTAGTTTGAGATTTGGACAGAAGGAATGTATTGCCACTTTTACACTCTGACACTTCTTGTTAGGAATACGACATCCAACCCCCCTCCCCAAACTGGAAAAAAACAAAAAATAGTGGCTGGCCAGGATCTTGCTATGGTAGATCAGGGCAACTGTAAACTCAAGGAGACCCACCTAGCTCTCCCAAGGGTTAGGATTAGTGATGTGTAACACTATACCCTGTTGAAGCTTTACAGTGAAATGTGAGTCTGAATATTTGTTTTGTGCCTGATTTTTGGTAACTCCATTCTTCCATTTTCACAGGACGACAGCGATGGGATCCCATGGTCAGAAGAGAGAGTGGTACGGAAAGTCCTCTATTTGTCTTTGAAGGAATTCAAGAATGCACAGAAAAGGCAGCATGGGGAAGGCATTGCCGGGAGCCTGAAAACAGTGAATGGTGAGTCTACAATAGGAACTGGATATGGTCTCCCTGTTCTGAGAGAGCTCATAAAGCTTGAGTTTTCTGGGCTAAGCAATTTTGGCTGTATGAATATATGTTTTGGACATCCATTTGAATCTATAGATTTATTTTTTTGTTTTTTTTATGTATTGCAAAATGGAATTGTGAATGTGCCTTATTCTGTATTGGAGGTCATAAGCTGAATAAGCTACCTATATAGTGCAGTTTTGCATGTATGTATGCATGCATGCAAGCATGTAATCAGTCTACCCTATATGTGCACAAAACCTTTTAATCTTTTTGGAATGTGGAGCCTTGTGCCCTACTTATATAAAGAAATAACCTAAAAACCTACTGCTCCTTGTGCTCTGTGCTACCAACCTTGCAAGCATACTGTGACTTCCTTTTTGATCAGGTTTGGCCAGTTACTACAAGACATGGGTGTACAATGGTTAGAATCCCTAATCTCAAAATGAACCTCTTCCTGTGTTTATTAAGTAGATCTGGCAAACTGGAAGGAACTGGCTCCCGTGGTTATTACTTTTCTTTCTCTGTTATTCAGTAGGATTTTTAGGAAACAATTTCATTGTTGTCTGTTTTCTGCTGTGGTATATTCCATAGTCTATTGTATATATCTTAATTGCTTATAGATTATGGAATGAATTGCTTATGTTCCACTTTGTATACAACAAGCAAAGAGCCACAGGAAGAGACCTGTTCTTGTCTTAAAGATTTGGCTCTGGAAACAAGAGAATCAACACATGCAGTGTACCAGATGCCAGGTGATAGTTCATACATGACTTCCACTTTTCCTTTCTCTCCTGCCTCCCTACAACCTCTCCTTACTCATGTGTGCATGTGATGATCATGTGTGTGCAGACCTGGAAACCAGAGGACAGTCTTGGGTGTTGGTCTTTACTTCCCTCCACCTTGTTTGAAATGGATCTTTTTTGTTTGTTTATTTTTTTGAGACAGGGTTTCTCTGTGTAGCCTTGAGCTGTCCTAGACTCACTTTGTAAACCATGCTAGCCTGGGACTCACAGTGATCCGCCTGCCTCTGCCTCCCTAGTGCTGGGTGTGCGCCCCCACACCCTACTTGAGATGGTTCTTGATTGCTACTGTGTTGCCCAATTTTGTTTGCCTTAGTGGAGTATTCCATGGCTTCTTGTTGGAGCTAACATTTACAGAGTGGATCTGATCCCTCCCTCCCTCCCTCCCTCCCTCCCTCCCTCCCACCCTCTTCACCTCCCTCTTGATTTATTTATTATTATGTAGACAGTACTCTGCCAGAAGAGGGCATAGATCAAATTATAGATGGTTGTGAGCCACCATGTGGTTGCTGGGCATTGAACTCAGGACCTTTGGAAGAACAGCCAGTGCTCTTAGCTTCTGAGCCATCACTCCAGCCCCCCAGTGGCAAGGTTTTCTAAAACCACCTCTGTGAATTCCATTGTGCACCCAAGTTGTTTTGCTGTCTTAAGGTGTGAAGGAAGACACAAACTCTGGTAGGTTTTCTTAATGTAGGAGTTTCCTTATATTGAAGTAAGTATACCCATTAAAACAAGGGTATTTTGTGTCTATGTATTATGCGTGCAGTATGTTTATGCCTTGGCCCCAAAGAGGCCAGAGAGGGCATCAGTTCCCCTGAAACAGGAGTTAGAGACAGTTGTGAGCTGCCATGTGGATTCTGTGAACTCAGATCCTCCAGAAGAAGCCTTGGCTTGGCCTTTTTTATTCTATTCAGTATCTCTCTGACTTCATCAATGCTCTTCTGAGCTAACTTGTATTTGAAAGGTCCATTTGGAAAATGTAAGTTCTAGAAAGCCATTTTCTATTCCTTGGTTGCAAATTCTAAGCCCACTGTAGGGATGGTTTATTATCACTGTGTAGTAATATTTTGTTTGTTTAAATTCATGAATGTCTGGGCACTGAGTGATGAGGAAGAATTGGATTGAATCCCAGAGCAAGAGTAGAGAAGAAGTAGCTACTGTTTTTATGTTCGTGAACAGGAATGTTACTCTATTCAGGAGTCGCAGGCAGTGCCTTAGTACTTCTTGTTGTCCATTGTCAGAAATTTAGTATAGTTTTTTCTAGCTGGTAAATATTAGTCATTATGAAAGAGGGTAGACAGTTGTCTGGAGCTTAGTAACGAATGGTATTATTTGGATAAAAGGAGAAAAACTTAAAAGTTGTTAAAGCAGCACCCACTGCTGCTAACTATCTGGCTAAATTTAGCTTTGACTTTGTGATACTTAGTGTGAAAATATTGAGGGAGACATTGTACTGGTATCTACAAACGGCTTTTCTATTATGATTGAAGACTTTTAACGTGGCACCACATGTATAGTGAAAGCTAAGTTTTTGTCAGGTACTTTCTTTGCTTTTTACGTTTATACTGACCCCAAACTTGTGATGATATAATCCTCCCACTTCAGCCTGACAAATGCTTTTATTATAGATGATTGGCAGGTCTATCTGTCCACCCATTTGTCCACGCTGATCTGCTTGTCTGCACACTGTTAGGGGGTTGTGCGTGCACTTTGTGGTCAGAGGACAACTTTTGGGAATCAGTTCTCACCCTTTGCCATGTTGTTGCAGGGTTTCTCCCATTTATGTTGCTGCTGGGCTGCATACTTGACTAAATAGTCTACTTCCCACCTGCTTATAGGATTGTATATACCTGCTACCTGCTATGGGTTCTGGGGCTCAAACTCTGGTGCTGGCATATGCAGCTTGTTTCAAAAGTTTCAGTTTCGTTGTGAAATTGATGTGAATATGAGAGTGTCTGGTTCTTCTTAATGTTTTTCAAGAGTACCTTTGTCACCCTGCAGACCAAGTTTCATTAGGACTTTGAGTTGTGTGTGGTGGCTTTTGTTGTTGTTTGGTTTTGATTTTTAAAGAACTTTAAAAATCTTTAACCAGGCATAGTGGTAAGTACACTGGGAGGCAGAGGCACATGAATTTTTTTGAGTTCTGAGGCCAGCTGGATCTATATAGAGATGCCTGTCTCAGCACTGCTCACTCCCACCCCATAAACAAAAAATCTTTCGTCCAAAGAATATTAAAGGTAGTCAAGTTTGGCGGTTTTATTGGAAAGAGCTAGAAAGCAGAATCACTACAATGGGAATAACTCCTTTTGGAGAATGTACTTTTCTATACTTACCAGGAATGCTGTACTATTTCCCTCAGTAAAAGGGAAATTAGGGAGGATCCCAGGCATTGAAATCTGTTGGTAATAGAGTGACTTATCACTGTTGTGTGTGAGAGGAAGGAAGGGTTTATTTGTTTCACAGTTCCTGGGGAGGTAGCTGGTCACATTGTGCAGAATTGTGGCCAGGCCAGTAACCCTCCAGATAAATCCCATCTCCTTCCACAACACTAGGTGAGGACCCATGTTCGGAAAGCCTCTTGCCGGAGGGGAGGGGTGGCGGGTGGAGAAAGATGTTGTACATCTAATCAAATGCTTATTATAGGCTGTTGCTCACAGCCTATACCAAAAGAAATGCGTTCTATAGATCATATGTAGCCATGGCTTAGGTTAAAGGTGATAGAGTGTTGAAGCAAGGAATATATTGATTTACTTGGCGGTGAACAATGGAGATATTTCTTTGTCAGAGGACCAGAGCTCAGCTCGCATGTTGGTGTATCTTAGTTGCCAATGACTCCAGCTCTAAGGAATGCAATACCCCCTTCCAGCACATATGTTCATACATGCACATTTCATAAAGAAAATTTTAGCCTCTATAGAAATGGTACTCTTTAAGTTTTTATGATGAAAATGTATATGGTGGCAATAGAGCTTTTAGATTGCTCATTAAAGAGGGACAAGTACACAGCTTTTACTAGGATGTGAAATGTCTAGAGGCAGGGTGGTACTTAACAACCTCCAAGCTAAAAGGTAGAGATAGCCCAGGCCCCTGTGAGGCAGGGGAAGTGGAAAGGTAGTTCTGCTTTGGACAACTACTTCTCAGCCGCGGAGTTGCCTGGAAGTACGGTTGATGTTAGCTTTGATACTTCATTGAGGGAAACTGAGTTGTTTTTGTTTTCTTTGTTACCATGTCAATTGCAGTTAGCTTCTTAGTTAGGGACTTGAAAACCTGTGGATGTCTTATGAATATGTCAATTGCTATAAAGAGACAACATGACCATGGCAACTCTAATAAAAGAAAATGTTTTAGTTGTGGCTGGCTTACAGTTTCAGAGCTTTAGATGATCATGGCACTGTGCAGGCAGGCATAGGCATGGTGGTAGAAAAGGGACTGATAACTATTATATAGGCATTTATTTTGCAGTTGCAAGATTGGAATTATAGTTCAAGTTATGTAGCTTTGATTTCAGATGATAATTTGCAATCCAGAACACAAGAAGCAACACTAAATCTCTGAAACTGTTATGATGAACACAGCATGCTTTATTCTTTCTCCTGTCATTTTTGTCGTCGTCGTCGTCATCATCATCATCATCATCATCATCATCATCATCATTATTATTATTATTATTTTGCTTTTTACTTTTATCTGTCTGTCTGTCTATCTATGGTTTTTGGTTTTTTGAGACAGGGTTTCTCTGTGTAACAGCTCTAGTTGTCTTGGAAGCTGTCTGTAGATGAGGCTGGCCTCTGCCTCCCAAGTGCCGGCATTAAAGGCATGCGCCACCACTGCCTGGCTATGTTTTTATTTTGGTTTATTGGTGTTCTTGCATGAATGTCTGTATGGGGATGTCAGATACCATGGAACAGGATTTACAGACTTTAACGAGCCATTAGGTTCTGAGAATTGAACCAAAGTCCTTTGGAAGAACAGCCAGTGCTCTGAAGTGCTGAGCCATCTCTCCACTTCCTTCTGTCATTTTAAAAACAGATATTTCTAAACTATTGTTTCTTCTATAGGAATTTCTTAGGAAAAGTTGATTTGAAAAATCTAAAACAGTGCTTTTTGCATATGAACAGTGGGATGTAGTTGACATTGTTCTCTGTTGAGGCAAATTGACTTAACTTCTGCTAAGTCACTGGCATGATGAGGGAGCAGCCCATGTGAAGAAGTTGGGTGGTTGTCTGCTGTTAATACAGAGAACTAACATAGGAGCTTGTGTTTGAGTGGCTGAACCCAAACTTCCACGTACTTACACAGGTCATGTAATAACCTAAATGGGATAAGATATTAGAGACCTCATTTTTTTATATCCTAAAATTATGCTCACCGCTCATCTTTCTTTGGTGCTCCTGAAGTGACATGAACTGAAAGCTTTTGTCTCTTTAAAGGAAGCAGAGGAGAAACTCTGAAGGTATTGTGCATTGACTGAAAGACTTTACATCTTCATTGCAGCTCCGTGCTATAGCTGGGTTGAGAGATGAGGCATTGTTAAGATCTGCTGATGGTGAGCCTTCTCTCCTTTCTGCTGTAGTTAATGCCGCTTTCCCTGATGAAATGAAATGAAATGACAAAGGTTTTCAAGAAAACCTTGCAGAGGCTGGGACCTTGGCCACTCTTTCAAGGTCCTTGGCCTGCTGGGCCTAAAATTAGAGACATTTAAATAATAACATGCTACACAAATAACGAGTACACATAATTACACAGTAAGAGAGGAGAGCTATTAACTGTATTTGAATTTCATTTGCTTCCTATAAATGTCATCTCAGATCAGCAAGCCTTTTGGCCAGCAAAACAATTTTGAGTAGATTTAATGGAAGTTGGATCTCTTTCTTTAGACCCTTACAGAGGGTCAGGAATTGTAAAAGTTAAGCTGTTCTTCTTATTTCACAGCTAGTGTTGGAAGGCTTATCTAGATGAGCATAAGAGTGGAGTAGCAGTTTGCTAATCCGAACTCATGTGGTAGTGCCAATATCAAACCCAGTTTTTCTGGACTAGACTCCTATTTAATTTAATTAATCTACCAACTAGTTTTGAACCCTCCATCAAGAGTCTAACATAGGGGCTGGAGAGCTGGCTCAGAGGTTAAGAGCACTGCGTACTCTTCCAAAGGTCCTGAGTTCAATTCCCAGCAACCACATGGTGGTTCACAGCCATCTATAATGAGATTTGGTACACTCCTGGTGTGCAGGTGTACATGCAGGCAAAGCACGGTATACTTAATAAATAAATAAATCTTAAAAAAAAGAGTCTAACATAATTATTCGTAAGACAACTCTTGTTTTCAAAGTAATTTTTTTTGTAAACATTTAGCATACAAGTCATTAATTATCTTGATTACATGTTAAAAGTATTTCAGTGATTCTTCCCCATCTCTCCCAACCCTTCTGCTACCCTTCATCGGTGTACCTATGTATCTTCCTAGCCTCTTTTTCCTTTTCATATCCCATGTGTCCGTTTGTTTATCCTGCATTGGCTATTTTTACCCTCTTGATATCCTTTCTAGTTTCTCTTTGAAGGAGGTTAAGGGAAACTGTTAATTAGGAAAAGTACCTCACAAAGGGGGTGGGAAGTATTTACTAAAGTGACCATATTTCTGGGCTTTTGTAATTGAATTAATAGAAGGAATAAACTGTTTCGGTTCTTTACCCTCCCCTGTTAAGTTGTAGTCACAAGTGCAGTCACCTTAAGGTTAAGGGGTGTGTGTGTGTGTGTGTGTGTGTGTGTGTGTGTGTGTGTGTGTGTGTGTGTGTGTGTGTGTGTGTACACACATATGTATGTACTTAGGTGTACACCTACGTACCTACCTCTCTGGCACAGTGGGCAATCTTCTGCTTCACCTTCTTGAGTACTGGGTTCACAGGCATGCACCACCATTGTCGACACTTTGACAGCAAATAGTTTTTTTGGTGGAATTGATGTGTGCCCATCCATGAAGCCCAAGTGGAAGTGCTTTGGAGAAGCTGGGAAAAAAATAAGTTAAGCAAAATTACAAAAAAAGACTCCTATAGGACAATTATATCAGAAACCAATATAGGCTAACAGGGAAGCAGCTGTTAGCTGCAGCTGTTAGCTGATGTCAGGGGCATGAGTGAGGTCTTCTAATCAAAGACGCAGAGTGACAGAGACGGACTAGGACTTGAGCTATACAGAGGGTTGGAACTAGATTCAAGTAGCTGTCACGACAGATTTCCCTGACTGGCACACATGTTTGGACTGTGGATAAGGGAACGCTTTCTAGAGAGGAGAGGGAAAGGTCTGTTCAGAGGTGTGTTCAGAAGTCAGACTTCTTAAAATAGGAATCTTAGGCCTTGATGAGGAGTTTAATTGGAAGGAATGGGTCATATTGACGACAGACTAGAACTAGAAATCTAATTTAAATGGCAGGTGCCAAGCTTGCCAATTGGAGCACTACTAGTGGTGTGGAGTTTTCAGTCTGAAGGTTCCCTTTTTTCACTTTAGTATACTAACTCACTCTGCCTCCACTCCCCTAAGACATCAGTTTGAGACCTTCCTTTATAATTTTGTTTCTTGTTTTTGTTTTTGTTTTCAGAAGGGGGGGGGGACCAAAAAACCCTGTTGGTCTTCTACCTTATGCTACTTCATCACTATCTTTTATTGGGAAAATTCTTGGAAGGAAACAATCTGAGTGGACTGTCTTCTAGCTCAGGGGAGGTAGAAGCAGGAAAGATTTCTGAGTTTGAATTCAGCCTGGTGGTCTTAGTGAGTTCCAGATTCTCCCCCCACCCCCTCCAAAAGGCTGAAATGTTAGTTCCTCCCCCCCCCCCCAAAGAAAACCCCCACAAAAACCAACCAATTAAAAAACAACAAGCTCCTCCAGCCCTTTCTTCTGTCTTTAATGTTGAGATGGAACCTAGGGCAGGTACTCTGCTAAAGTAAACATTTAAAAAAATTTTTTTATTTAGGCTTTGTTACATCATCTTGGAGTTTAACTTTTTCTTACCCCCCCCCCCTTTTTTTTTTTTCTCTTTTGAGTTAAACTTGAAAAGTTACTGCTGTGTATACTAATGATGTTTTTCGAGACTGGATTTCTCTGTGCAGCTTTGGCTGGCCTTGGCTGGCTTTGCTGGCCTCAGACTCGCAGGCCTTCACGCACCGCTGCACCCGGCAAGGATACTGGCCTTCTGCTCTAGGTTCCCACTGCGGCTTCACCTGCTTTTGCAATTGGGAGGCAGAGGCAGGCAATTCCAGCAAGCTTGTGTACACAGCCAGTGAGTTCCAGGACAGCCAGAGCTACGTAGATAGACCCTGTGCGGTGGGGGGTGGGAACAACAAAAAGACCAAAACTGCGGGCCAGTGCCTGCATATTTTCACCTGTCCTGCTTCTGACATGTCAGGCCCAGTGTCTCTGCGGTTAGCTACTCCTCACACTGAACTTTGTTGTTGTTGAATGTCTGAGGTACAGTGGAGTTCACACAAGGTCACTTAGATAGGAGGTGATCCAGTGGGGATTTGGATATAGGAGTCCTGACTGGTTTTGCTGTGTATAATCCAGGAACTAATTTCCTTTTTCTTGGAAGATCATGAGTACAGTGTTCGTAGTTTACTTTGGATAAGTGCACACATGCCCAGTGGCACCCCTCTGCTACTTCCCTATTCTTCCAGGGTAGTTCTCTTGCTGCTTCAGTTCTCTGGACTTCCTCCTTTGTAGGAGCATTAGGATTCTATGTAGGTTTCCACAAGCCGTGGAACAATAAGGCTTTCTGGAGCAACAAAGGCCTGGAGATTAAGTGTTCCTATGTATGTCTTTTGCCACTGTTTATATACACACCTGGCAGTATTGGAGCGAGAGCCCTATAATTGCAAAGTTGGCATGTTCAAGAAGCTGTGTGGATCTGTGTGTGTCTCTGTCTGTCCTTGCATGCCCAAATACACACACATGTATGTATGAATTAATTTGCAGGCCAGAAGTCACCATCAATTGCCATTCATCTTAGTAGGTCTGTCTAGAAAGCCCTAGAAATCTTGTTGTCCCTGCCTCTTCATTCATTGTTGGGATCTCAGGATGCACTGTTGCCGTCCCTCCTTATGTGTTTACTAGGATGCTTGTTTTTATAGGAAATACCATACACACTGACCTGTCCTGAGTCCCAGACTCTTAAACATGGCTTGTCATTATGGTTCAAACTATGCATTATGAGCTTTAGGGCAGTTTCCCATTCACTGACCTCTTTCTCTTGTAGTATATGATTAGCCAAGACATGGCTAACCCTAGTTGTACATTAAAGATTTTGTTGTTGTCTGCTAATTTGCTTACATAAAGGCCTGTGATGCACTTCCTGGGCTTGAGTATGCAGATGGGTATGGTAGCAGTGGGAGAGAGGGTCTGCTGATCATCATCTGTGGCTGCAATGAAAGCCTGGTTCTTTCAGCATCCTATAGCACGCATGCTATAGTAGGTGGCTAGAACAACATCAGACTCTGCGCTGACAACTCTGTTCCTGTTGAGTGACCTCTTTATGCTGGGAAGAAAGCTGCACTTTAGGACTAAGAAATAGTAATTTACCATTTACTCCTTTACCACTGGCACAGACTAAGGACAGTCAAAATCAGAATTACAGCTTCAAAACAAGAAATAAAAACTATCTTCTCATTACACTCTGGTAGGACACAGGGGCAGTGACAGTAGGAATTCATTTCAATGGTGAATTATGTTGGATTTTGTGTTAGTACACATATGTTTTCTTTTGTGCTTATGTGACATTTTCTTGATAATGTTTGCAAAGTCTTGTTCTCATTTGGATGCAGTTTCTCAATGTAAATTGAAAGGGAAAAAAAAAACCATATTCACAAGTAAATAGATCTAGTGTAGAAGGCAGGAGGGCTGAGTACCCCTGGGGCCATAGTGTGTTCAGAATGATTTTTGTGGTAGAAGAGGGCTTGGTGACTGAGGTGGACCTGAAAGGAAGAGTCAGTATCTTGAGATTATATGAGAATTCTGTTGGGCCTTTGGGGGTAAGGAAACCTTTCTATCTCTACAGCAATTCAGTTGAGCAGCCATTTTTACTAGTACTTCTACCCATTTTCTCTGCTCAACCTGTGTACAAAGGGCCAAAGTACTTTGGGGTCACTAGAGAGTTCTTTATTCAGGCGCAGAGGCAGGTAGCCTATGAATACATAGAGCCTATTCTGCTTATGAGTGTTCATTCTTTTTTTTTTTCTTTTTCTTTTTTTTTAAGACAAGGTTTCTTTGTGTAGCCATGGCTGTCTGGGACTCATTGTTTAGACCAGGATGGCCTCCAACTCACCGAGATCCACCTGCCTCTGCCTCCGAGTGCTGGGATTGAAGGCATGTGCCATCATGCCTGGCCTAGTTTCATAACTTTTTAAAATAAAAAAATATATTGCTGTCCCATCCAAGGAAGCTGAGAAGATGATAGATGGGAACATGTGCTCTTTATAGTTTAGGACTTTTATCTGGGAGAATGGCCATCAGCCTTGAGAATAAATCAGCAAAATGGACCTTATGTGGTTCCTTCAAGGCTCTCCTCTTCTCCCCCCCCCCCCCCATACACACACACACTTTAAAAAAAAAATAGTCTCTTGACCTTTTTCTAGAATTTTGGATATCACTGCTGATTTGGCTCTTGGGAGAGATTTGAATTTCTCTACTTAAGCCTCATTCGTTTATTTATTTATTTTTCCTCTTTTGTTTCTTCCATGGTTTGGGAATTTTTGAAAGGGATTCAAGACTTTTAATGAATCTTTTGGAAAGCTAGCTGCAGTCCCAGCTAGTTAACAGGCTCAAGTAGGAGGATCCTGAGTTTGGCCACCTGCGGCTGTAGGAGGGAGGTGGGCTGCTTGTCTAATACGTGGAAGATCCTGGATTTAGTTGTTGTCAGCACTTTACCACCCTTCTTTCCAAAGACTCCCTCCTATGGAATTGCATCTTGCTATCTTCTTCAACACTGCACAAGTCTCTGCGTCCTTGGCTCCATCTAGAAGACAGTCTAATGAATGTGTTATCTCTAGACATGAGTAGGGCATGTACCACACTAGTGGGCATGATCTCATGACATCCTCAGATTGGGCGGGGGGGAGGCTGTTTACTCACTGCATAGGACCCTGGCTTTCACACAGTGGATTTACTCTGCACTCATGGTCTACACCATTTGTGTCCACATTTCTTTTTGAAAAGGACTGTTCTAGCTGCTCTTGAAAAGTGTTCCACAGTTTTACAGGGTGAGCTGAAAGGCTCTCAGCTGGTTCTGGATGATCTGATATAGTGTCTCCTTGTGGTATTTTCAGGGGCTCTTTGTCTTTAGAGAGCCTTCTCCAAAGTACTCACAAGTTTGGTTTTTCTTTTATTTTTTTAAGATTTGTTTATTACTCATACAGTATTCTGCCTGCCAGAAGAGGGCACCAGATCCACCATGTGGCTGTGCAGAATTGAACTCAGGACCTTTGGAAGAATAGCCAGTGCTCTTAACCTCTGAGCCAGCTCTCCAGCCCTTCTTGTTCTTTCTCAAATCGGGAAAGTCTCAGGGTGATTTTTAACAGATGATTCTACCTATTCCTTTTTTATTATTTTATTTATTTAATCACTTTACAGCTTGATTGAAGACTCCTACCTCATCTCCTCTCTTCGAACCTCCTCCCTATTCTCCTCTGAGAAGGGAAACCCACTCCCGCCCCCACCACGGGTACTGGCACGTCAAGGACTAAACACACCTTTTCCACTAAGGCCAGAGCAGGGAAACCAGCTATGGGAAAGGGATCCTAAGGAGAACAACCGAGTCAGAGATAACCCCCTCTCCAGTTGTTACGGGACCCACATGAAGAACTGTCCATCTGCTACATAATTTTAGGGGTCTAGGTCCAGCCCATGTGTGCTCTTTGGTTAGTTGTTCAGTCTCTGTTAGCCCTTATGAGCACAGGTTAGTTACTTTGTAAGTCTTCTTTCCTTGACTCATCTGGCTCCTCCAGTCCTTCCTCTTACTATTCCACAAGACACCCAGGCTCTGCCTGTTGTTTGACTGTGGGTCTTTGTATCTGTTTCCATCAGCTGCTGGATGACACAGTTATGCTAGGCTCCTGTCTGCAAGCATAGCAGTATTGTTAATAGTGTCAGGGGTTGGCTCTCTTCCATAGAGTGGGTCTCAAGTTGGGCCAGTCATTTCTCTCAATCTCTGCTCCATCTTTATTCCTACACTTCTAGTAGGCCAGACAAATTTTGGGCTAATGCTTTTATGAGTAGGTTGGTGTTCCTCTCTCTACTGGAACTCTTGCCTGTCTATTGGAGGTGGCTGTTTCAGGCTTCGTGTCCCTCTGCTGCTCTCATCTAGGGTCACCCTCATAGACTCCTGAGAGCTTCCCCTGTCCCAGATCTCTCTCTCTCTCTCTCTCTCTCTCTCTCTCTCTCTCTCTCTCTCTCTCTCTCTCTCTCTCTCTCTCACACACACACACAGATTTATGTTGTCTCTCTCTCTGATCCCCATCCCTGTTCCCCTCCCCACCCCCTCTCCCACTCAGTTACTTCTCTCCATCAACTTCAGATGTCTACTTTATTCCCTGAGAGAGATTCAAACAAACTCTCTGTTGGGCCCTCTTGTTACTTTGGATCTGTGGATTATGTATGACGTGGCTATCTTGTTCTTAATGGCTGGTATTTACTTTGAAGTGCGTACATACCATTCTTGTATTTTTGGGTTTGGGTTACCTCACTCAGGATGATATTTTCTAGTTTCATCATCTATTTGCCTACAAATTTCGTGATGTTTTTGCCTTTGGGATGAGACTGGTTTACTTTTCATTCCTTTGTTCCATTCCCACAAGCATTGTGATAAGAGCAGAAAATGTGCTGTCACTTTATTGTTTGCTGTTACCGTCTATGACTTGTTCTGAGAAAATGTTACTGTGGTTTCTATTTTCCTCATCTGTTGGAGGGACATTCAGCTACTTCCACCATTCCCTATAGAGGTAGGGTTGAACTCTAGGGAGAGGCTAGTGTTACCTGTTTTCTCTTCTCATGCCAGCTACACACCTAGACTACGTGGAGATTTCCTCTACTGCCTCTATTGTACAGCCCACAAATGTTCTTCCTAGGGTCTTCTTGTATGGAAGACTTTCCAAGGAAATAGGTTAAGATTGCCATCAAGTGGCTGTTTTGGGTAGTGGAGGCCAGCATTCTGATAACTCGAGTTTCTTGTCCTCTCTGTGCAAATCAGTGAAGTTTAGGAATATTGTTTGAGAAATAGTCTGCTTTTGTTTTGGGCTGTGTAATCCCTAATTGTGCCTGGTATCAAAGACAGGTACAGCTGAAGCTGGCTGGATGCAGGGCCCTGGAACTATCATGTGTACAGACCATTAGAAGTAATTCACTGCCAGCCCAGGACAGGAGGAATCATAATCTCAGTCCTCAAAAAGATCATCCCAGAACATCAAAGAACACACAGAAGATTAAAGGTGTGTCTGGATTGTAGTTCATTCCAGATATAGCCAAGTTGACAAGACTGTGATAGCCATCACAATCTACCCTTTGTCAACATGACACATAATATTATTATTTCTAATAATTCAAATCTCCAAATAATAACCAGGCTATAACAACACCTAACATGACCTAATTATACTCCATATTGTAAGTTTAGAATAGTTGGCAGTACCCTTTGGGGAACATCCTTTTAGTATCTCAAACTGAAATATGATAACCTTATTAAATATATTATCTCTTATTTAATGCTAAAGAAATAGAAAGAAACACAAATATCTATAAATTCCTTTTTTATCAATTTCAACAGAACTACTTATGTCAATTAAAATCCTCATTTCTGCAACTAGTCATGTGGTCTTTAATGGTATTTATAACTTCATTCTTCTACTCGTTCTGTATTTCCTCTACCTTCTGCAGGTACCTCAGCAGGTCTTGGCCATCTTCCTCGAGGAGTGATCCATACCTTCATTCTCTGACGGGTCTGTTTGTGGTTTAGGCTGTTGTAGTTTCCCATTGTCTATAACCACAGGGCACTAAGAGATAACCTAAAGAATTCCCTGTACTCCTGATATAATCCTCCGAGGTAGAAAGAAAGACCTGTTTGTTGTTGGCTCCCATTGTTTTTCTATTTCTGCAGTGAAGTAATGCGTTTACTTTCTGGAGTGGCATTCTCAGAATCAATGTGAATTCATTTGAATTCTTTAGTACCTAGGAGAAAGTGAACATGATTAGGATTGAGGTTCTTCCTATAAAGCAGTAGCTATGCCATGATGCAGACCACTTGGAAATTATATTAGACTAGTTGTACAACATTTGAAAGTTCTGGTTATCAGTACCTTGAAATCAGGATCCATTCTGAGACCAAGAGCTAGAGCTTTGACTCAGCTAACTTCAGTTTTCTCTACCAGGCTATCCTACACAATGTGGGTAGAGAAGGACAAATGGTGTGAATCAACAGGCGCTCCTACCACCGTGCACAATTGCTTGCTGCATTAGAATATTTTTCAAGACTTTACTGGCTTAACATCACTAATCAGAAAACCTGAAATCCAAAGTACTTCAAAAGCTGGGTCTTTTGATCGGCATAAGGGTTTTTGGATTTTGTGGTGCTAGAGACGTGGCTCACTGGCTAAGAGCATTTGTAGGGCATGTTTGTTTCTTTTTGTTGTTTTGAGACATAATTTCTTTGTCTCAACAAAGGTTTTGGCTGTTATGGAACTAGCTGTCAAAACAAACCTGGCCTCAAACTCAGGTAAAAGGATCCTGGTTCCCAACAGCCATCCACATGGCAGCTCAGAACTGCCTGCAGTTTCACTTACAGGGGTTCTGATGATTTCTTTTGACCTCCAAGCCCACTATGCATACATGGTACAAATATACACAGACGAACGAACACACACACACACACACACCCTACCTTCCCATATGGTGATTTTAAAAGAAGGCCTTTCCTTCCTTACTCCCTTCTTTCATGCTACTGAGGCATCTTTAATTCTCACATCATCCCGTTTTACAAAGAAATCTGGCCCGATGCCCTGCACAAGACCACATTTGCTGAGAGGCCAGCTTCCTCTCACGACTCTTCCTCCTTCACGACCACCAAGACCAGAGGGTTAAAAGAAATTCTTGATTAGTTTTATCTTTTTCAGATGGTGTGTGTGTGTGTGTGTGTGTGTGTGTGTGTGTGTGTGTGTGTGTGTATCTTTTATCAAATTGAATGTCTTAGTTTGATTGTAGTGCCTTTGTTTTTAAAGTTTTACTAAGTTTGTCACTCAACATGGATCATCTTCTAAGTCACTACAATTATAGGCATTACTTTCTAATTGTATGGTGGTGTCCTGATGTCACGCTTGTTATTGAGGCAACTGTACTTGTTACATTAGTGCAGCCTCTGTGGCATTTTAGGAATTATCAATTAAATTGGAAGGCTTTCAGACTGGTCTGTATACCTAATTCTGCTTGGTATAAAGACAATGTTTTAAGCTTTAGTTAAATAAAAATTTCAAGTCAGGCATGGTGACACATGCCATGAACTCACAGCAGTCTGCCTGCCCCTGCCCCCCTGGTGACAGGCCCAATAAAATAAAATTTGGCCACAGAACCAAAAGACTTAATAGGTCATAGACATCCCTTGACAAACTGTTGTGGGATTTCTGCAGATACCAAAGCTCATGGAAGCTCTTTGTGGAACTGTAGCCAGGCAAAGTGTCTCGTGTCTGTAATCTCTACCACTCAGGATGCAAGGCAGGTGAACTGTCAGTTCATTTCCAGTCTGGACAGCAGGTGAGTTTCTACCTGAAAATAAAGAACCTGTGCACATCTTTCTGTACTCAGATCATTTCTCACTAACTAACACAAAGTAAACACCCTTTAGTAGCTGTGTTGACTTGTTGTTTAGGAAACTAATACTAGTCCAGATGCAGTTTTTAAAATATTTACTTTAGTAAATTCGTATATTTGTGATTTTCTTGCATGTAAGTCTGTGTACCATGTAAATGCAGTTCCTGAGTAGGCCAGGAGAGGGTACTGGATCCCAGTTGTGATTTGACATTTGAGAACTGGGTCCTCTGAAAAAGCAGCTCAGGCTCTTGAGTCATTTCTTCAGCCCAGAAGTTAATTTTTGTCCTTAATCTCTCCCCCACCCCAGATCTGTGGCTGGTGGAATCTATGGTTATGGGATGGAAGTTTTCCATAGATCTATGCAGTCTGGTCATTAAAATCCCACATTTCTTTTTTTAGAATTTTAGTCTCCACAGCCTCATAGTCTGTTAGCTAGCTCACAGGGCAGCCTATATAATCTCCTCCCTTGTGTGTGTGTGTGTGTGTGTGTGTGTGTGTGTGTGTGTGTGTGTGTGTGTGTCTCAGTGTCAGAGGGGGATTGTGAGGACTAATTGCACAAACCTCTCGTGTTAACATGGATATATCAGTGCAGTTTGCATGGAAGAGGTATCATCACTGCACCTGGGTTGTGAAAGAATCTTTCCTCAATATGCTATAACTCCCAAGGCTTGCCCTTTTCTTTTTAAATATGGGCTGGATGATTTTATTTGTCTGTCTGTTTAAGACCAAGTTATAAGTTATGTGGCCCAAGGTAGCCTAGAACTTACTGTAGCCTAGGTTTGTCTTAAACTTGTAGTGGTCCTCTTGTCTTGGGCTTCCCAAGAGGTAGGATCTTAATTGGAAGTTCCCACATTCCACTGAACCAACTTTTCAGGTTGTTATATGAAGTAAATAAGGTCTTAGCATTCTGAAGCAACAGGTTTTCTAATTAAATAGTGCAGCTTTACCTCTCCAAAACAGAATAATGTCTTCTTCTCATGAGACAAAAAAAATTGTATGAATTTGAATTTACTCTGGTTATTTATTTTCAGAAGCTAAATGCACCTGGAAAATTAGTTGGAATTTGCCCAACTTGGTGGCTAGTAGAAATTATTGATTATGGAAGGTGCAAAATGTGTCCTGAGATTTAGGCGATAGTTAGGTGGAAGGGAGTATATACCTGGATGCCTGCATAGATCCTTTCTGAAATTCTAGCCTCTTCAGAAATAGCATTTTGTGTATAGTGCTTTGCTTTCTGGTGTCTTGAGTAACAGGTCTTCACATGGGCACTTGAAGATTACTATGACAGCACATTGCTGTACATGTAGTGTAGTGTATGACACCTGCTTGTGCAACCACTTTGCCATTCATTCAACTTGTAAATTGCAATCAATCTTTCTTTCTTTCATTTTTCTACTAATTCTGTTCCTAGATATGTATCTAGTAAAAACTAGATGCTTGCTTTCTGGTATAGGCACAGAGGAATTGCATCATGTTGATAATATAGGAACACACTGAATTATTTCCAGTACTTCTGAACAAGGAAGTCAAAATAAACAAAGGGATAACTAAAATACCCACTGTTGAACATGACAATTTATTTCATAAAAGTAAGAGGAAGAAAAGCTGGTAATATTTGGGTTGTTTTTTGGTTTTTTGAGACAGGGTTTTTCTGTGTAGCCTTGACTATCCTGGACTTGCTTTGTAGACCAGGCTGGCCTCGAACTCACAGAGATCCGCCTGCCACTGCCTCCCAAGTGCTGGGATTACAGGTGTGCGCCACCACTGCCTGGCTAATACTTGGGTTTAAGAGAGGGTATCGAACTCAAGACAGTGGTGACTTTGTGAAATCAGAATAGAAAAAAAGCCCTTTCCCTGTTTTACCGTCATTTCTTTTGGGAAGTTTTTTTTTTTTTTTTTTTTTTTTTGCAATTCTTAAGGCCAGTGGCATGCTTGCATGTGTGTGGTGGCGGCTCTCCTACTTCTGGTAAGCCTTCCCATAGGATGATGGGCCAGTATTTTATCTAAACAGCAGCAAACCTACTGGTGTTCATAAATAAAGGGTTTTCAACTCTTCTTTATGCCTCATAGCCATACAAAGGTGACAAATGTGAACAATTGGTTTCTTTTACTTACTTTGAAGACACCAGCAGCAAGGCTTGGAAAAGGCCTCCTAGAGCTGAGGGTGGTTAAAAGAAACAAGAATCTGTATATGTTATTCTAAAACTTCGTTTCTCTCCAACTTTATATGCCACAGGTTCCCTCTTACTCATCTCATTTCCCCAGAATTGATGCTTGCCAAAATATCTGCCCATCTTCTTTCAAATTTCCTGCTCTGGGTTCATTGTTGAAGAGACTAGTTAAATCCTGCAAAAGGCAAAAGGAAAAGATGTCCATGTCCCAAACATCCTTAGTTGACTGTGCATGATTTATGCCGCAAAGAGACTCATGCCAAACACTTGCTCAGTGTTGCAATAGCATTCTGTGTGGGAAAGAGTTTTGTGAGTTTCTGTTGAGAGAGAGTATAGAGAATTCCCTGTCTAGGAGCTGTAGACTAGCATGTCAATACAGACACCGGGCCCAAGTCTTGAATGGCCCCTGTTTAAGGAGACACAATGACTTGGAGTATGGTTGGAGACCAGACTAGCTGAAGCCACAGCTTTCTCATCTATTACAATAGAGTTGCACCACACTGTTATTCTCATTTAAAAGTGCTGGGTATCACAGGCTTCAAAGAGGATTGTCACCTTCCTTTCTAGGAGGTGCTGTATTTAAGTATGTCTTAGTCCCTCAGAAATGGACATGATGGTATCATACCTCAGGAAATGCTAGTAACTGCCTTTAGCATTCACAAGGTTTAAATTAGGTTAGTGGTTGTGTTAAGAGCCTGAAAAGATGAAACAACAGTGTCAAGTTATTAGGATGGGGTTTCCCAGTGCCCTGGGTATAAATCTTGTAGAACTTTTAGTGCCCGCTCATGAGCTCAGTCACCATCTTTGCTTTCCTTGGAATGGCCTATAAAGAGAAGCATGTTCATAGTGTAAAGCGTGTTTTCACATCACCATTGCCAGATGAAGTTCAAAAGCTTCAAAGAAAATGACTTTGAAAATCAAAAAAGAGACATGCACTTGGGTTATTGGAGGCCAGTTGGATGCCTGCCTTTTTCACCCCTCTCAGCAGCTGCCAGGCTACAGAGCCTGTTTTGTGAAAGATCTTCAAGAAACAATGAGGGAAAACAGCTTCAGCTTGATTAGATTAGATCAATTTATGTGCCATAGGGAGGTGCCTAGGCAGCGATGGGGGAGGGGGTCCTGTGCTGGCAATGGCCCATGCCTGCCCATTCAGTGACTCCATAAGTAATGAAGCTCCCATGGCGGCTGCAATGGCAGGAAGGGGTAGGAGGGGCTGGAGGAGGAGCGCGTGAAGAGAGATTTCTGCAGTCTGTCTGGAGAGCGGCCCAGGGTTCCCAGCCAAAATAACAAATAAAAATAAATAAAAGGCAGTGCTGAATGACACAGATTATGATATTAAAAAGGGATACCATTGAAACAGTGCCCTGGTTTCTGCTGTTGTTAAGAGATGGGTGTGTGCAGGAGGGGGAGGGGGTGGCTAGTGCACTATACAACAGGCCATCCCTTGGACATAAAAGTCAGTACAATTAAATTGTGACTGTCCTTTGCCAACATGTTACCTCCCTCCATGTGCCATAAATTCTGTTATTTTGATTTGTCTGCATTGCAGGCTGTGGAAATGACAGGATGAGCTGCTAGCCTTCTTTTGCCCTTTCTCATTTTAATTTATCAAGATGGTAAAAACCAGAGAGTGGGGAGAAGTCAGCCAGATGCCCCCTCCTCTTCACTGTTCGATTCTCTTCCAAGCCCATAAATAATCTTCTCTCCCGACTATCTCCCCTCCCCCTTGGCCCCCGCTGCTGTTCGGCTGTCCTATTGCCGCGCGGAATCTGCACTGCCGCTTGCTTATTACGTACAGGGGAGGATTGTTGACAAGTGCTCCGGAGCCTGCCTCACTGCGCTCTCCCTCCCTCCCTCCCTCCCTCCTCTGTCCTTCTTCCTCTGTCTCTGCAATGATCCGGCTCTGAGGATGGCTGCTCCACGGGTCTGTCAGGTGCAGTTTTTGGTGGCTTATCTTGAGGAACCTGGGATAGAAGGTCTGTTCCTATAAATAAAAGAGAAAAAAAACCAGATAGCTTGTGATTTGTTTCAGTCTGATTGGGCTTTTGTTGGAGAAATAGGCCTTTGTGGGTTTTCCTGCTGTGGATTCTGATTATATACCCATTATCCGTGGCAAGGTGTGTGTGTGTGTGTGTGTGTGTGTGTGTGTGTGTGTGTGTGTGTGTGTGTGTGTCCGCACACACACAAATTTAAAAGTGCTTGGGTTTGTTTAATTTTATTTATTTTAGATTTTATATCTTCCTTAAGGGCAATGATGGCTCCTACTAAGATACTGTGGAAATTTACAAGAGAGAATCAATGTCGTTCTTAGCATGTTAAGCTCTGTTGACCATTTTGGCCAAATCTGGAGTTTTTAATCAGGCTTGCATGAATTTAGACATTTCTCTGGGGACTGGCTATTCAGCAATAGCTGATCTTTTTATTGCTGTTAATTTGCCAATGTATATGTTTATTTGCCATCATTTATAAATAGACACTTGATAAAAGTTGTCACTTCATCCTTATCCTACACCTAGTTGCTTTTATAAAATGCATTGCATGCTTGGTTTTATTTCCCGTATTCTGTTCTTTTTATGCTGTCATTTCCTTAAGAGATGGAGGAAACTGAGGCATGTAAATAGAGGTCACATCCTCAAGCGATTGTGGTTACACCAGAATGCTTTAAGCTCACTGTTTTTTATTTTCCCTGTATTTGGTGCATTAATGTGAATAAAGCCAGATGCATATTGAACCCCATCACTTGTGGGGCACATTCCTATAGCCTTCCCTTGTATAGCTTTTCATTATATTTCAGTATTGGAAAGACTGTTGCTCTTGGAAGCAGTAGGCCTTAGTGAATGTGTTGGCAGCGCTTCTGTTTGGACACTCAATATAGCCATCTGAAAAGTGGGTGGGCAATTTATTTGTTTATATGCAATTGAAATAATGAGGAACTTGGAGGAATCCTGCAGACCACCCGCCCCGCTGGGCCCCCCCCCCCCATGCCAAGAGGTTTTGATGAGGGTATATCTATGAACAGGTTCATAATTTTTGTTGTGTTGTACAGCCTCAGCAAGGTATAAGCAAAGATTAGTACACAAAGTGGACACGTTTATAGTATTCACTGATGGTCTGTAAGTCAGATCTTCACTTTGGAGAACTGGTTTTAATTTGGAAATTAAACTTTGAAGATCTAAACCTGTGCACACTTTGCCATTTCTTGTAGAAATCTTTAGCTATCTGTTAGGAGCACCAAGCTTTGCCACATCTATCTGTTTATCTCAATATACAACTTTGTAAACAGTACTCTCATTGATTTTATTTTTTTTTAAGGCTCATAACTCTGCATTCCATTGTTCTTCTGCTCATTGTCCACAGTAGTGCCTGTCATGTGCTTTTTCTTAATATGGAAGACAGCTTTTGACCTGGGATGGTCAGCACTGGGCCTTAAATGCTGGGAAACCATGTTTAGTAGCTGGGAATAGAAAGGTCTACACTGCTGGTGCTTGCATGGTAGGCATGTGTTTGACTTGTTTGTCAGTGTGAGATGTAAACAGATACTGGATGGTGGATGAGTCTAGAATTTAGATCCTGAGATAGCAATGATTTCATACAAAGGCATTGTAGTGTCCTGAAGGTGTTTGCAGGCAGTCTCAAAGTGTACTTGTTTTAATTGCTGTGAAAGTCATGGTTAACATAAATGAGTGAAAGAAATAATTAATACAGTGTGTGGTTGGTCTTTGATCCAAAGAAATGAGGGTTAATGCCAAAATAAGTGCTCTGATGGCCTTTGGACTATTTCAGAATTTATTATTTTTTTCTTCTGAAGGCCAGACATTTAAAAGTAATTGTGTATATAAAGTTCATTTGTGAGCTTTGTTTTGCTGGATATTTGTTGTTGGAGCCTTCTTTCCCCTTGTGATTGTTGCTTAAGATGCTTGAAGAGGGATACCTTTTGTCTTTGGGTGATACGGTTCCCTCTTTCATCCAGGGCTTAAGTTATACAGACAGAGTAAGGCCCACTTTGTAAAGCTGCTACCTTATTGAGATGCCCACAGGTGAGGAATATGGCTTAAGGCAAGGAGATGTTTTGTTGGCTCTGGGGCTTTTGGTGCCTTGTTTGATTAGAAATAGCTTTCCATCCAGCAGACAATTTTTCCTCTCACCATGTTGGGTTATAACATCCTTTATCAAAATATTGGTCTTGCAACAGAGGTTTTTTTTAAGATTCCTGAAGAATAATATTTATAGAGACTAAGGTTGGTGGTAGGTAAAGGCCTCTCGTAGATTGTTGATATGTAAATCAGAATTTATATCTATGATATTGAGATGTGACAGAAATGAGCAAAACACCCAGCCTTACCCTTCTGTAGTTCGATCTATTTTGAGGTTTCATAGGGGCTGGGATTTTGATTACATTTTCTTGACTAAAATGGGGAATCTCTAATGCTGATTTGAGAGTAGACAAAGGGGAGTCTCAGTTGGCTGAGGGGTTGTTCTCATGAGGGAGAAAGACAATTATTTTCTATAATCCAGGGTATAAAGCCATTTTCATTTGCGCCTCGTTGACCATAAGTGTCACTTACATTCTTCCTTATGACTGTCATTTGCTCTCAGCCACATCAGTGTGGATCTGGCTTAAGTATGTTAATGGACAAGCCAGTGTTGGCCTTCCCAGGTTCTGCCCTGCTCACCCCTGCCTACCTCTTTGTGTTGGGTGTTCACTGCTGACCTATATATGTACAGTTGAGGGTTAATATCCACCCACATTCATGTGTGAATACTTGCACTGTTTTAAAAGCAGACAATCCAATGCATGTTTCAGAGTCTGAGGGAACCAAGACTCTATTTTTCACTAGGAATGGCGGCAAACCATGCATTCTGATTACCTCAGAGAGGTTCCCTGCCTTAACCAAGCAGGCTGCTATTATGATTTTCCTC
Source organism: Acomys minous (assembly GCF_964271855.1). Classification (NCBI taxonomy): domain Eukaryota; kingdom Metazoa; phylum Chordata; class Mammalia; order Rodentia; family Muridae; genus Acomys; species Acomys minous. Next base: position 49,566,870 of record NC_140490.1, on the reverse strand, counting down.
CCAACTATAAGTGAACACATATGTGCAGGCATACACTGAATGATAAATTGCTATTGAAAACAAAGCTCTTTGAGTGCTTGACTGTTTAATATGTAATGTGATACCTTGTGTCATAGTGACAGGGTGGCAGACAACATTGGCTGTGTAACTCAGAATCACCTTTTGTGCATACTTCGTATAGGAAAGCTAAAACATTGCATTTCCCTAATATGCTAATAAGTTTTGTATGCTCCAGATGTTTGAGAAACACTGGAACAGCTTCAAAGCCCTAGTTGTTTTCTTTTTAACCTTTCTAGCATTGCGTTTGTGGAGTAGAATTTTCCCTTTGGTTGTGTATTCTGCCATGCCTTCTTTGTGTCTAAAACATAAAGTCATAAGCTATTTTTTTAGGCGTTAGAAAAGAATTATCTTGTTTATACATTGTATTCTGTAATCTAGAGTTATCATTCATTGTTTAAAATTATTTAGTTGATGGAAGCTTTGCATAAATTGTTTAAATTTTCCTATATATTGTCATGTGAGGGCAAAGGGAGAAAGGGTCATCATTCACACAGCATTTCCAGTTTTCAACATGAGTTCATTTTGCCCTCTTCTGCTGCTGTTCCAGGCCCTTGTGTGGTGGGGGAGGTTTTTATTATATTTGTTGCTAATTGTGGAAATGAGCTTCCAGAGACCCTGGTAGCAGCATGCTGTTGTGTTGAATTTCATGGAGGGGTTTTCTGTGTGGTATGAAGGTGGACAGGTTTGTATCTAAGCTATATCCAGTTGCTGATAGTATGTAGCTAAGGTAGCAGGCCCAGGCCCCAAGCTGTCTTTATGCTGGTGATTTAGAATTTTCTGCTCATATTTATTGCTTTTGTGAAAGACAATAGACTGGTTTAATTTAAGTTCAACCTACTGAATATTAATGGAGGAGAACAAATGTACAGAGGCTGGATCTTTGGGCCATTCAGTTTCTTCTCTGTTTAACCTCCTGTCTCCAACAAACGCTTGTGTTAGCAAGAGCTAGTGTTTGGGGGGAGGCTGGAAGCATTAAAAATGGGGTGCGTGATGTGAGGAGAATGCTGTTGCATTATTTATTTCTCTTTGACTAAAAATATTAATTTACGACGTTGAGACAGGGCTGTGTTATGCAGGCGTAAGAAAAGGCAACACACTTTAGTCCCTTTACTGTTGTCAGGATGGCTATTCTGCCTTTTGCCATCACATTCCATTTTGCTGATCCGGCTCTCCGCATTTAGGCAGTCTGTAACATCAGAAATTAAATTCGATAGTTGGAGATGTGAAAAAGAATAAGGAAATGAATTGGAGGGTTGCTTTACTTAAGCATATAGGCAAGGAACCTAAAAATTAGCAGTTTTTCTGAATAATTTTTATACAGAATGGGAAAACTCAAATTGAAAACATTGATCATGTACAGAATAAAATCAGCTTTGCTCCCTTATAAATGGTCTGATTCAAACAGTAGCTCTGTTCCTCATTCTGTGACTTGGAGTGAGGGAAGCTTGGAGTACCTTGAAAGTAGTTTGAGGCCAGTGGATGGTAGAACCCCCACTTGTATTCCCCCTTCCCTCACACTGAATGCATAATTTCTGCTAAAATTCTAAGGGACATCGCATGCAATTTCTTCATCCATTCTTCTACTATTTGTGCTTAGGGAAGGGTTCATTTTAGAGCATTTTATGCTTTCTTCCTCCAGCTCCTTCCTACTCTGGTTGGTGGTTTGGGTTTTGTTTATATCTGTCCTTGCACCTGATTCTTAGAAGTTTGTAGACAAGCCTCCTGGTAGAACTATTGGGAAAAGACGGGAAGAAGTTGTTGGCGATGGAGGCCTCTGTGAAATATTTATTGCCCATAATTATGTAGTAGCAAGTTGCCTGGTTTCTTGTTTATGCTTATCTCAGTTTAGTGATGGCTCAGGAGGAACAGTAGGTCTTCTATTATTAACTGACATTAGACATGGACTCCATCTAGCATTGCATCATGTGGGAACACTAGTTGTGTAGAATAGGGGACATGTGAATCTGGGGACAAGTTCAAATTGGAGAATATGTTGTTTTTGTGTGGAGTCCTGGGAAGACAGGGGTAAAACTGCCAATCTAATAGCTTAACCTTTTCACATTTGTCTGAAGTGTCAAGCGTGAAACAACAGGAGACCATTTCTTACCCATTATCTAAATAGAATTCATAGTAGTCTCCCATTCCATTTTTATTTATGTGTTGGTAATTTTATGCTTTGCTGTTCTGGTTGTCTGGCTGAACTGGCTGCATCCACTGGCTTTCCCCTATCATTTGTTCCTTACTGGATGTGTCAAGTATTTTTTCATGTGAGCAGTGCTAAATAATAATGAATATATGCGTTGTCTCTCTTTGTGTCCATATCCTAAAGAATCCTGTCAATATAATAGATACTTTGAAACTTAATCTCCTTTCTTTCTTGATGAATTTTGCTACACACACACACACACACAATTTAACCATAACCAAAATTACAGTTGGGTAGACTAGTTTTTTCTTTTGTGTGTGTGTGCGTGTGTGTGTGTGTGTGTGTGTGTGTGTGAGACTTTATCATAAATTTTATTCCTGAGTCTTTCTCTCTTGCTAAAGAATTGAACTAGATACTTTATTTCCAATGGCCTTTGAAAATATATTTGTATGTTCTAGTGACTGGGTATTCTATTCATATCTGTATCAGTGTGCCAATGTACTGCATATCAAAAGGGTATTTTGACCATATATGCAATTTTTTAAAATAAAGATTTGCAGTCAAAAGACATTGAAACAAATAGGTGAGATTAGGTGAGATTAGTATACTCAACATGACGTAATACATTCTGCTGCTTCACTTAGTGACTACTACTTCTAGCTATTCGGGGTGGGTATTTCCATCTTTTTGTCCACAGGAGTACATCCCGGGTACTTTGTATGGTTCAGTACTGCAGATCTAGAGAGCCATTGTCCATTGAGATCTGAGGCAAGACTGGCTACAAGCTAAACTAATGGCCCTATAGGATTTCCAATTTGCCTCTAAGATGTGGTGCTGATGTTTCTGCATGTAGCTTTTATTGGTTGATTTTGTTGCATCTAGTAAACATTTACCTGTTAGTTATTTTTTTTTTTAAAAATCAGCTAGTTGGATTTTAGGATAATTTTCTCATCTTTCAAATTTTGTACCCTTCTGGGACAGATGTTTAGAACGTACTTTAGTCAGGTCTGAGGCTGAGATTAGAGGATCACTCCTTCAGGCCAGACTGAGTTGTATATGAAGACCCCATCCCTGTACCAAAACCATCTTTGTCCTTAGTCCCCTGCTCCTCCCCAACCCCAGCATACAGGCACACCTTGAGTTTCCTACTGCTAATTGTTTCCTCATTAGGTTTTTGACTCATATAGAATGAGCCTTAATTTTTCTTTATTCCTTCAAATGGTTGTATGTGCTTGTAAGTTTTCTTCTGTCCTCATCATCTATTGGACAGGATTAAAGGAAAAGTGCTGCTCCTAATGTAATGTGTTTAAGTGTTTGTCCCTTTTCTCACCTGTAGGGCTCCTTGGTAATGACCAGTCTAAGGCATTAGGACCAGCCTCAGAGCAGTCAGAGAATGAGAAGGACGATGCATCCCAAGTGTCCTCTACTAGCAACGATGTTAGTTCTTCAGATTTTGAAGAAGGGCCGTCGAGGAAAAGGTTAGTACCCAAGGTTAAAAGTGTACTAGTGAATTCATCACAAAGTAGGGACTGCAAATTTAGTTGCTAATGTTTGTCAACATGGGAACAAGTGTGACTACACCCACACAATCTCCTGGTTTTTACAGAAGAGTCAGAACTAAGACTTTCTAAGTATTTCTCAGGAGTAATAATCAAAAACAAAGTTGTTATGCACTGGATGAAATGTGTGTTTTCCCCAAACAATTAGCAAGACTGTGACACTCATATGAGTATCACAAATATGAGTTAAATAGTCAAGTTTATTCTTATTAGCAGAAGCTCTGAAATGTATGTTAAATGTATTTTCATCATTTCTGAAGAGAGAGTCTTCCCCATCAGTATTATTTATTGAAAGGTATTATTCTTGTCATGAGACTAGGATTCCTCTACATAACTTAATATAGTTAAGTAAGATAGGATGCTATATCTGTTTCAAGATTAAGTTACGTTACATAACGGTCCCTATCTGGATCTTTTAAAAATCTCTTTGCATGGAGTCGGGGGGTAGATGGCTCAGAGGTTAAAGAGCACTGACTGTTCTTCTAAAGGTCCTGAGTTCAATTCCCAGCAACCACATGGTTGCTTTCAACTATCTACAATGTGATCTAATGCCCTCTTCTGGTGTGCAGGTGAACATGCAGGTAGAGCACTATATATATATATATATATATATATATATATATATATATATATATATATATATATGATAAATTAGTAAATAAGTCTTAAAAGAAAAAATCCTTTTGCCAGTATCTACCCAATTTCATGTCTTATTGTCCACCCCATTTAAAATTTACCTTTCAGTTTGCATTTGATAATTTACTGTATTATTATCTTTATAACTGTAACTAAGGGTAAGGAAGTTAAGCTTAATATTTGTAGAGCCTGAAAATTGAGATGCATAGCTCAACTTCTCAATTTTCCGTCCTCCTTCCTGGAGTCTTAATAGCACTTGATGTCCATTAATAACATGTACTTCTTACCATTGGCTGTGACTCCCCGCCACTGTTTCAAGTTGCTGTTTGATTTGTTAGTATAATGAGCATGCACATCAGAGGAGTACACTGGGCTTGTACATTTTAGAAAACAATTGAGGTTTCAGTTATGATCCTGTTACTGTAATCCATAAGGAGCCTCTTTCTCTATTTGTAAAGGGAACCATCACCAGATTTGAAGGCTGAAAAAGTCTCTTCAATAAATACATTGGAAAGTATGATAGTATCTGTGCCTTGTAGCATGGGTGGTAGCCAAGTCACTGCCATCAGTCTTCACCTCCGTTTGGAGAACACATTCACTACTGTGTGACTGACCATGCATCCCCTCCCCAGCGTCAGTAGGTCTGGTCTGCTGGTGACTTTTTTCTGTTTCATATATTGTACACATAGCTAAGTGCAAAGTAGTCATTAATCTGAATTTAGAGTATGAATAGCAGAAAAGGGAAGAGTTAAAAGTTTTAGTCATTGCAAATCTGCTTTTTCTATTGTGTTAAATACCTTCCTACTAACTTAAGAATTTATTGTAGAGTGCTAGAGATGGTTCAGTAGTAAAGACTACTAACTGTTCTTGGAGAAAACCTGGGTTCGATTCTCAGCAGCTACATGGTGGGGCATAGCAGCCTGTAATTCAAGTTCCGGGGGATCTGATTTATGCAGGAGAAACATTCAAATGGTTTTTTCTTTTTTTTAAATTAAAGCAAAATATTTCAGTGCAGCAAAAGAAAATATAACAGCAAAAGTAGAACTCAGCATCTTTTTCAGCCAACAGTCAAACTCTATTGGGTATGTGTGTTACTTGTGGTTAGATAGGTCATTCCTGGTTTTCACTGCTTTTTAAAAAAGATTTTATAGTTTTTAATTACATGTATGCTTGTGTGTCTCTGTGTGTGTGGGTATGTGCACACGAGTGGAGGTACTTGGAAAGGTCAGGGTTCTTGGATCCCTCTGGAGCTGGAGGCCATCTGATGTATGTGCTGTGAATCAAACATGGGTCTTTCCAAAGAGCAGTACATTGTGTACTGGAAAAACCTGTTTCTAATGGCTCAGCCTTAGCACACACCTTTAATCAAAGAGCTTTCTATAAATAGGATTAAATAAAGTCAACCATAGCTCAAGAGGCAGAACAAGCAACCAGTTGGCAGGAAGAGGATATAGGAGGGAAAAAAACAATAGAGAGATGCATAGGAAGTATAACATTCAGTTAGAAGGGTTTTTAAGATAGGGTGGAAAAGGAGAAGGAGCCTTTTCCTTTTGGTCATCTGCTGAGTAGGAAGGTTAGCTGGGTGCTTCATCTGCCTCTCTGAGCTCCTAGGCCGTCACCCTAGTATCTGGTTCCTGAATCTTAATTGGTAAAAACCAAACGTTTGGGATTTTGTTTAGAAACTACCATTTATTTAGCTTCAGTGCTAGTTTTTGATGCTGCTTTGAGATTTACTTAGAACTGGTCGTCTTGTTAAGGCATGCATATCATGGCAATGTCACGGGGTAATTTAGGAGGTTTGACATAAGTATATTTTTCATAGCTTACAATTTGAAGAAATCCTTTGCTTTGGTTCTGTTTCATATTAGTGACTTAGATTTGGACTTCATAAAAAGGCAGATTACATGACTTGGATTTGAAATTTCTGCAGATTGCTCAATGTAGTATTTAGAGTCCATTTGCATTGTATTTGATATTTAGGACACTTTTAGGACACAAAATACTTAATCCGAAAAGCCCAGGTTCATGATTTACATCTTTGCTTTGAAGTTAATCCCACTTCTAGGATGCTCTGAAGTGGTCATTGATAGCTGTTTATTTGCCAGGAATATCCATTCTATGATCCTGTCTTCCCTTTGCATGAGAAGCCCAGTAGGAGAATGTTTTGAAGGCAAAATAACCAAAATGCAACCAAGTTCAGGATCAATTTAGTTGCTCTCACTGTGGTATGGTCAGAGTTATTATTTCTGTTTTGTATGTTACCTGGGAGAAGAAAGTAGAGGACAGTGAGGTCATGTTGCTGATGTCCTCACCCTAGAGTCTATTTGTAGTGAAGATGTCTTATGTTCTGACCTTATCTGGGCTTACTTTCCACTTTTTGTTGTGATACTTCTCACATGCTCAAAAAAAAAATCTTTTGGTTAAAATGACCTTATGCTCACATAATGTTCTCTTCTAGGCATCATGTTAAGCTGTATTTGCTCAGTATAATTGTGCCAAGGTTGTTCTATGACATATTTAGAAGGCTGAAAATAGCAGAATTTATAGCTATTCATGACCCTGTATCTTTCTCATGTCAAATTCCTTCAAACCTTATATTGAGAGTGGGTTAGAGATTAAAGCCCCAAATATTTCTTTTATTCTGCCTATTAAGGATATCATTCAAGTAGACCTGGAGTTTCTTCTTCTTGTTTTGGTAGTGTCTTCCGAATGAAGAAGGGAAGTGGTTAAGGCACTTGTTATACCTAAGGGCTGATGTGGGTTTTTCATTTATTTATTTATATTAATTGGGCGAGGCAGTTAAGGCTGTGATCCTGCCTTTAGCCTCTCCTATGCTGTACTTACAGGTATGTGTTCTTATTTTTGACTGGCCATCATTTTTATTTGTGCTATTGTGGTGGGTGATATTTCTAATACACATCAGAGTTTTCTGTTCAAGTTTTTACGTTGGAAAAACTAGATGATGACCGTGCCTATACCATTCATTCCCTTAAGCGGTGTATCTGATTTAATTCAGTTGCTCTTATAGAGGAAACAAATTTTAAAGTATCTTACTGCTTGTAGAAATGAGAACTAACAGATATTTAGGTCAATCCTGTGCAGAGTGGTTGTGAGAATAACATTTTTGAGTTGTAATTGTTAGGATAAAGATGTGTCAAATGAATCAGTTAAGTTTTGAAGAGAATAAAGGGATATGGTACATATTATATGTCTAATATCACTATCATAAATAATTTCAGTGACACCTGAGTCTTTAGGGTCACTGGAGAGAGTTTTGTTTTGCACAATGTGATACATGTTTTTCACTATTCCTGGCGCTGCCATCTGTAGGCCTAGGAAAAATGTGAGCTTTTCTCCCTCTTTTGAAGTGAACTGAGGTCATGGGAAGGGATCCTATGGTGAACAATAGTGATTTTCTGTACTGAGCTTAGTGTATGCCTTCAGGCAGCAGGAGTAGGGGCAGTTGTAGTTTATAAAGGCAGGTGCTGATTAACAGGTTCTGTGGAGAGGATTTATGCTTTAGTCATCTTTCAACACGTAGAGGCCTCTATATAGTTCAGAATTCTCAAATCCCTGACTGAAGATAGTCTTCCAAAGGAAGTCATGCCTTTGCTATATATAACATGCTTTTCAAACCATTGCAAATGTAACCGGAGAAAACTAGATAAAAGTGTAGGGTATAGAACAAACCAAATGTTTTTTTAGATTATTCAGTTCAAACTGACTTCTCATGTGAAGTTTCCTGGGTTTGTGGGAAGCCATGACTGAATCATATTACCTTCTTGATATAAATGCTTGTGAGTGATTGAGTCTGCAGTATTATTGTTACTATTTTTCTGAGGTATATTTTGTTATAAAACACTTCATTGCCTTGTCTTTAGGTTTGGAAGGGAAAGTGAGCACCAAATACAGGGAGTGCTGCTTCACAGCATGCAGGGCTAAACTTCCACACATTTTTAAGAACTATAATTTAAATCCTGAAGTGAATCATTTTCCAGCATCTCTTTGCCAAAACATTAGTGATATTGTGTAAGAAGGTTAACTTAATGTCTCCCCTAAAACCACCCAACCACCCAACAAACAAATATATTTATTTTAAACATTTGATTTCCCCTTTATACTTCAGTTAACCAAGATATTCTAAATTCTGTTACAAAACTGAAGGATACATCATTTGTCAATTGTCTCCTGTGGGCTTTCAGTTGTTACATGCAAGCAGAAGGTGTATCTATATTATCTTAGCTAAAAACATACATTCCTTATGTGTGTGAAGCCCCATCCATTAGCTTATCATGTAGCTTTTCAACATTAATATGTTTGTCTTGTAAGTAACAACAAAGCATATGAATATTAGAAATGCTTATGTCTTTCAAGTTATAAAACAGAGTCTAAACTAGGCTTTACATTGACAAGATGGTATGGTGCTAATTAATTAAACTGCCATAATTATCTTGAACTATCTTCAAGATTTTATTTATTTGCTTTTTGTAGCATCCAGTAAGCTCTTATTAATCAGAATGCTCTCACTGGATGAATGCTCTCTATGCAGACTCGGAGTGATATATAGGTAGGAAGTCTATCCTGTGAAGAATGACTTGACGGAACGTTAGTATACATGCCTTTATAACTGTAGAAATCTGGGACACCTTTCTCTCTTTAGGGACAGGGCCTGTACAAGTGAAAGAGCAGGAGGCTGTTTTATTCTTTCTTTCTTTTTATTTTTAAAGATTTATTTATTATTTATATAGTATTCTGCCCACACGTGTGCCTGCCCACCACAAGAAGACACCAGATCTCATTACAGGTGGTTGTGAGCCACCATGTGGTTGCTGGGAATTGAACTTGGGACCTTTGGAAGAGTAACCAGTGCTCTTAACCTCTGAGCCATTTCTTCTTAGCAAGTTAGTTTTCTGCTTTTCAATGTGGGCTTTTTCAGCATGTGTAAGCACCAGTAGGCCCAATAGCTACCTCTAAAGATCAGGAGACAAGCTTAGCAAAAATCAGGAGCTTCTATGTGTTGGGATTTTGCTTGTATAGCTGGAAGTTTGGAGTTTAGTTGTTGTGACCCTTGTAATCCTTGGGTAGGCTTAGGCTGATATTCACTAGGTGTTTCTTTGTGCTTCTCTGACAGCCTGCTTTGAGGCATTCTTTTGTTACCTTTTGTGTAGGGGTCACCTCAAGCCAGGTCCAGCTCCCTATCCTCAGTAAGCAAACTGAAAGAGCCAAATTAATACTGGGAAGTAGAAAAAGATGAGAGAGCACTGGGAAGAGCTACTAAGAGAAAATCAATCCCCCATCCTCTCTTCCTAATGCTGTTGTGGTTATATCCAATCAAAATACTTCCTTGCTTCTTCATAACTGTAATTTTGCTGGTATAATACATTGTAATGTACATACCTGAACCATTTGGGTTGAGAACAAACTGATCTAAGAGGCTACTCTAAAATGAGGTTATAGTTTAAATTGAGGGCCCATCAGTTAAAACAGTCCTGGTCAGAGTGTGGTCCTTCCTACTATTAGCACATCATTGACTGTGCCTCAGGCTCATCCTCTGAGAAGGTCTGACAGACAGTTACAGTGCAGTAACTGCATTCTACCAGGGTTGGAAGAGGCTGAAGACAGCTGTGCTTCTTCCTTCAGCCTAAGCTTTTGAGGCAGGACTGTTTGTGGGAGATGAAATCAGACGGTACAACATTCTTTGCTCCGGGTAGCCTCAGAATCTACACAATACACTGAGTTAGAAAATTAACTGAATTTTTCAAGCAGAGTGGTGTGTTTCATATCCATGGGTACTCTCCCTAGGACATGAATCAGGACAACTGCTGCTACAAGCTGGGCAGGTCAGTCTTGAACCACAGAAGACAAGGAACTACTGGAATACTGTTATCAGTCTTTATTTCCATTCAGGCCAAGATGCCCTTAAAGACAGTATAGTAGTAGTTGAATGAATATATAACACAGCTTTCTTTATCTGCAGGAGGGAACAGATCCTAGACAGAGCTCTCTTCTCTATCTTAGAAAATGTAATCTAGTGGGGGGCAGTGGCACATGGCTGTAATCTCATCACTCTGGGAGGCAGAGGTAGGCCCCTGGTTTACAAAGCAAGTAAGTCCAGGTCAAGGCTATATAGAAAACCCCTGTTTTAACCCCCCCCCCCCAAAAAAGAAAGAAAAGTGATATGTCCAGCTATCTTTTTTATTTTTTAAAATTATTACCGATATGGACAGCACATTAGGCAACTCTGACTTTTAGTTTCCTCTCACCTTAAGTGGATGTCAGGGAAACAACTCAGGCTGTTAGACTTGTGGGATAAGTACTGTTACCTTCTGAGGTATCTTTCCATCTTTAAATTTCTTTTTAGAATTTTTAATTATTTGTGTATATTGGGATAAGCAACAGAGTATGTAGGTAGTAGATTAGAGGACAGTTCTCTTTTATTAGAGATTGGACTCCAGCATTAGATGTGCCTGACATGTTGTAGGACCATAGATTTAATTCTGAATTTCTCCTACCATAGCCTCCTAAATTATCAAGGATTACAGATGGGCACAATCAAAGCCCAGCTTTAATTCCGGGCCATCCATCCATCCCTGTCTGTTCCCCCGCCCCCTCCATGGGTTTTTCAAGATAGAGTTTCTCTGTGTAGCCTTTGCTGGCCTGCATTCCCTTTGTAGACCAGGTTACAGTGATCGGCCTGCCTCTGCCTCCTTGAGTGCTGGGATTAAATGTGTGCACCACCACCACCAGATACTTTTCCGTTTTTAAGCATGTATTTATGTGTTTTGAAATGTGTGGTCACATGGTGTCATAACCATGTATTCCCAGCACTCGAGGGGCTAAGGAAGAAGGGTCTAGAGTTCGTGGCCATCCTGGGATATATTGCAACCTAGGTGATCAGCTTTCTTGTGTGTGTGTGTGTGTGTGTGTGTGTGTGTGTGTGTGTGTGAGAGAGGGAGAGGGAGGGGGGAGAGAGAGAGGAGAGAGAGGAGAGGGAGAGGGAGGGAGAGAGAGAGAGAGAGAGAGAGGAGAGAGAGAGGAGAGAGAGAGAAACTGGGATCTTTTTTGTTAGAAATTCTTTCTCATAAATGTAGGGCTTTGTTTAGAGATGCCTCCACAGATTATCAGAATGTCATTGTTTAGGCACATCTTAAACATGGGGTGGTGGGGGATACCAGTTAACATTAATGGTTTTTACTTGGTCATTAGTTATTGCCAATAACAAATCCGTAGGCACTTAAGTGAGTGCATATTAAATCCTATAATTTTCCTAAAGTTACTTTTTATTTAAAGAAAACCTTTAGAACTTCTAAAGCAGTGTTATTATTGAGATCATTTCCTTTTTCTAACTCCACAGATCAGATTGCAGGGATATCAATTCCACCTCCCATGCAAATCAGGGTCTAGCATGCTTTGTGGTTTCCATGGAAACTGCTGGGTGCCAGTTTCTTCCTGTTTTTTTTTTTAATGCTTCTTTTAAATATAAACTGATGTCTCACATCTTTGCCCTTATTTATATACCCCCAACAGATAAATTGAAACACTACCTTGACATCTCTGAATAGATTGGCTATCCTGGAACATTTTATTTTTCTATGCTGGAATTTAGATTGGATAGATTCACATTCAGATGAAAGACAGTAGATGTAGATTTGTAAGGTTTTGGAGTTACCAGGATTGTGAAGGAGGTGATAGCTGTGCTACTTGTGAATCACATGGGTGTGTACATGTAGGGGTTGCTAGACATGCCTTTTTGTGCTTGCAGAATGCTCTGTAGTTTTAGTGCCTCACATGGCTGCTAAGCTCAATTAATAGCAATGCAAGTGTTCAGACTGAGATGGTGAGCACATGCTCTCCTCTGCTTCCCTCCCCCAACCATGGGAGGCAGCAACTGGCATGACTTGTTTCCAATAGGGTTTGTTTCATTTCTGTAATTTAAAATTCAAAGAGGGAGGGTGGCAGGCCCCTCTCCCCACCATATTTATAACTACGAAACAACATGGTTTCCTGCTTTGCTTTAGGCTCAGTGGCTTTGTTTTTCAGAGTAGAATTTTCATACATTTCCTTAGTACATTTGTCTCCTAATAGTTTAAAGCTCATTTCACAGGGTTAGTTTAAATCAGGATCACATTTGTATTTTGAGAGTATAAAAAATTTAAAAGCAGCATGGTAGCACACACCTTTAATCCTAGCACTTGGAAGGTAGAGGCAGGTGGATCCCAGGGTTCGAGGTCGACCTGGTCTGCACAGAGAAACCCTTTTTGAAAAAGCAAACAAACAGAACAAAACAAACAACCGCTAAATAGTAGCTAAATAAAATGCAAAAGGGGAAATGTTTGTAAAGGAGCCATACTATTTATTACGGAAGTACGAGATCATAGTAAAACCATTCTGCAAGTCCAGGGCTATTACGCAGAGAAACCCTGTCTTGGTGGGGTGGGGGATGGGGCTGACAGGACAGTTGAGATCTTGCCAGTCTATCACATTAGAGGTGCATGTGCAACTTTACCTGTTCTTTTGTGTATAGTGAGGGGCTGTCCTTCTGTGCACCCCCCACCTCTGACTTTCTGTTGACACTGTATTCTCCCATGTTAAAACATTATAGCTCTCTATGTAGATACCAAGATGGACTTGTAAATGTAATTTTACTTGTAGAGTACATCTGACTGGGCCATAACATAATAAATAATAACAAATCCTTTCCCTTTCCTCCAGTTTTATAGCACAGTCTATCCGCCTTAAAGTAAATGATGAGGCTAGAGACTTGCCCACAGCCATCTTTAGTGATGCCAAGAGAACTTGCCATCTTGTCTCGGTGGTCCCATTGGTCTTCCCGTCACACTAACTTGAGGTGGACTTCAGTTTTCTTGTTTCTTTATTCTTTTACTTTTCCCCTTTTTCCATAGATTCTGCTTTTCATGATAAAAAGATATTTTAAAATTTGGACAAGTGCCCTGTCAATCAGCCTGCCTGGCTGCCCTGTCTTCCCTCCTTTCTGCTTCCTGAAACTGTCCTCAGACCTGCAGTGGTTCTTCTGCTCCATTTGCCTTTGCAGGGCTGGAATTAAAGGTGTACTTGTATTTCGAATTTGTTTGTTATTGAGACAGTTTCTCTTTGCAGCCCTGGCTTTCTTGAAACTAACTGGGTAGACCTGGCTGTCCTTGAACTCAAGAGTTTGCCTGCTTCTTCTGGAATTAAAGGTCTCTGTATCACTACTTCCCAGCTTGTACCTTTAGTTTCCTAGTCTTTATTGTGTCCACAATTTACACAAAGTTCACCTCTACTCACTTTGATTTGTTGACATTGGTTTAGCTTTAGCTTAGGGTGGCCTTAAATTCACATTCCCTTCCAAATAGGTGTGGGCCACCCATACCCAACTTGTGTTCTGCCCTTTTCTTCTTTTTACTTTTCCCTGGCTGGCCTCAAACTCACTATGTAGCAAAGGCTTACCTTTGAGTCATGACTCTTCCTTGCATGAGTGGGATTATAGATGTGGTGCTACTTCACCAGCCAATGGCTCAGATATTTGATTTATATCCTGAGACATGGTAACATGCATGCCTGCAGCCTTATCACTTGAGAGGCCGAGAGGGGAGTATCAAGAATCTGAAGCTTGTTTGAGCTTTAGGCAGAGAGACCTCAATGCATTAAAAACTATTATGCAAAGTGTTTAAGATTCATCTTTTAAGCCTTTTACTTAAAAGTGTATATGGGTTTTTGCTTCTGTTAGGCCTGTGCATCCTGTGTGTGTGCTTAGTTCTCACAGAGACTAGAGCAGGATAGCAGATCTCCTAGAAATGGATTTAAAGACAGAGAGGATCTGATATGTGGGTCCTCTAGAACAGCAATTAGTGCTCTTAACTGCAACAAGAATATCTTTCAGAGAAACTACTGCTAAATTCACTTCCCTTAAGAATATATATCCTAATTCTTCCTCCCTTTTACTTCTAAGTCCTAATGAAAAACCATAGTATACTTTATTGCTAAGTTCATTGGGTTTACTTACATAGCATGGATGATAGGTTGCTTATGGGAGCATGGATAGCTTCTGCACAAGCACAAAGATAGCCCTCCTCTCCAGCCTCCCCTGGCCCGTGCTCTCTAGCACCCCTCTGAGCCTCCACTTAAAGGCCAGTGCATTTTACACAAAATTGCTTAGATCATGTTAGAGGGAAGTGGCAACAACCCCAGGGCCTAAACTGATGATAGCTGTTTGGTTTGAAGGATAATACCATACAATATAAGCAACTTAAGAGTGAGGAGGAATATTTAGGTGGATAGGAAAAGTAACCTGTTATATTTACACAGCATAGCGAAATAGTTGTGGTTGTTAACAACTCATTTAATGTTTTTAGAGTAAATATCTTCTTTAAAAAATTTATAGGGGGCCAAAGAGATGGCATGGATGTTAAGAGTGCTGTTCTTCCAGGGAACCCAAGTTTGGTTCCCAGAGCTCTTCAACTACTTGTAACTACAGCAGTAGGTAATCTGATGCCTACTTCTGGATTCTGGGTGCTTCCCTCCCCGTAAATGAAATATAAACCTAAGATATGAAAATCAGCTGTGGCTGAACATATTTGTAATCTTAGCACTTGAGAGGGGGAGGCCAGATGATTAAAACTAGGCCAGCCTGAGTGATGCTTGACTGTGTTTAAAAAGAAATAATTATAAGAGATTTAGAGTGTGATAGATAATCAGTTATCTTGATCTGTTTCTATATACACACTGAAATGCTGATGTCTCTTACCTATAAATTTATACCAAAACTGTCAATTAAATTAAAAACCTAAAAATTGGAATCTTGAGGATGTAACCTTAGGAGCTGTTAACCTTTTCTTTAGGAACATTGATTCAGAACTGTGCTAGTCAGTTCTGCGGGTTTTTTTGTTGTTTTGTGGTTGTTGTTTGTTTGGTTTTTTGTTTTGCTTTTGTTGTTGGTGTGTGTGGGGTGGGGAGGGAGGTGTCAGGTAAGTGAACTAGGTCCATTGTCCAATGCCTATATACCTTTGGTAAGCCAACTAGGCTATACAGTTTTTGAGTCCTAATCACATTATAAAGAGGGGAGCACAGGACCTAGTCTGTCATTAACAACTTAATCTAAGCAGGCATTGTAGATCACCTTTGAATTTTCTCATTCTAGGTCCCCATAGATTATTAGAGCATTGTGCTTTTCTTGTGCTTCTTTTGTTGTATACTTAGTATTCATGGATTATATTTTTGCTGGCAAGAATACAGTATACATCAGATTTCATAGCCTTGAGTTTTCCCATAATCTCAACCATTGAGCGTGTGTGTGTTTGCATGGTGAATGGATTGAGAGTGGGTGTCAGGATACTTACTCTTTATATCTTTCATCACAGGTTGCCTTATTTTATTTCCCTTGGATAAATCTACCCATAAAACAAACACACCTACATACACTTGGCTTCTCTTTCTGCTGTATTCATAGTGTTTCTGCTTTTCACAAAACAAGTTTGTTTCTGATTTCAGGAGGGATGACACTGAATAAATAACACTGTAGCTGTATTTAGCACACAGAATTCATGCTTCTAGTCCCGCATGCTCTTAAAGGCAGCCCCACATACCCATCATTTCACAGTGACCTGGCTTCTGGCTTTTAAATTCTTTGTCTGTGGTGCTGTAAGGGGTGAGGTGTCTTCTCTTTGAAGAGTGAGTGCACAAAAAATGGTGAAGGAGCAGTTCCTTGAGGACTTGCTAGGAAGAAATACTTTCAGAATTTTATTCTACAAGCAGGTAGGGTCAACACGGATGTGTCATTCAACAGCTATGAAGTGTTGTTACCATTGTCAAGACAACAGCATTTTCCCTGCCTTGTGCAGAACTGGAAATGAACCCAATTCTTTTTTGTTTTGTTTTGTTTTTTTTCGAGACAGGGTTTCTCTATGTAGCCTTGGCCATCCTGGACTCGCTTTGTAGACCAGGCTGGCCTCGAACTCACAGCGATCCTCCTGCCTCTGCCTCCCGAGTGCTGGGATTAAAGGCATGCGCCACCACACCCAGCTTGAACCCAATTCATTTGTCTATAAGGGTTCTAGACTTTCATGCTATGATTTCTTGAACTGTTAATTTGCCTATTTTGATAGGTATTTAGTGTTTTTCCCAATAGTATTCTGTTGCAGCTTAGTGTTCTAAATAAGTCATTATGAATATTTATTATTCCAGTTTCTGTCAGGAGGCTACAGGAAGATTGAGGTACACAGCCATGTCTCTCATCTTTTATATTGCGCGCTCGCTCTCTCTCACACACACCCTTTTTGAACTTTTTTTGGATTTTCCAGATGGCGTTTCTCTGTGTAGCCTTGGCTGCCCTGGACTTTATGGACCGGGATGGCCTCTAGGTGGTTTTATATTTAATGAAAACACACACACACACACACACACACACACACACACACACACACACACACATATATATATTTTTTTTTTTTTGAGAAGAGGTCTTTCCAGTGTTGTTAATGTTCTCTTGGGACTTTAGGCTTCAAGCCACTGGCCTGCCTGCTTACTTTTTTATTTCTGTAAGTTCTTCTTGGTTAATGCACAGATACACATTCAGTGTATTTTTTAGTGTTCACTGTTTGCTGTGGTGACAACGCTCTCACTCCCCACCCCTGTTTTGTGCATATGGGCTTGTGGAGTGTGTATAGGTTGGAGATAAACGTGATTGGCTGTTGCCTTCCTGAGACACAGGCTCTTGTTGTTGATATTGCTCTGGGGTTAGAGACATTTGCTATTATTATTATGTCCAGCTTTTTACATCTGTTCTAGGGTTGTGAGGATCAGGAACAGGGTGTGGGGAAGAAAAGAGTGGTGACAGAGCCCCCACAGAATCCTGAGAATCAGACTCTAGAGAGGAGGCTCAAGGTGCAAATCTAACTTTATTATTCAGTGTAAAAGCCTTTAAACAGTTGAAGGGCCAACCAGACTACCGCATGCTAGCCTCAAGAAACTCCAATAACAATCAATCAGGTTGCTATATGGGGTGTGTGTTGGGGGGGGGGTGTCAGAGACTTGCTTTAAAAAGAGGGAAGCAGTCACTGCTCTAGGGGGTTCATTTTCAGACTTCACTGATGTTCTAGGAGTCCCTAGGAGAGCAACATTGTGTGCAGTGGATCATGATCTTTCGAGGGGTCTTAGGGAGACGCTGACGCTCATTTGCCATTCCATTCTCCGTGGGCTCCATATGGCTTATCCCGACAGTCCCCACATAGACACCAGAACTAGGGTCCTTTCAACTTTCACACAAATGCTGTTCCCATTGATGTGGCTGTTACTTACTGAAACATTAGTTAGTGACTACTTCTCCCCTAGCTGGGGTTTATCTTTTTAGTAGATGGTTACTTGTTTCCTTTGCATGCGTATAGAAGTGTGTGTGTGTGTATGAGAAGAAGGAACTGTGTTGGTACATGTTATCCTGTACAAGATACCAATCTACAGATTTTCTTTTAGATTACTTATATAATTCACCTTTAAAAAAAAGATTTATTATTATACATACAGTGCTCTGTCTGCATGTACACCTGCAGGCCAGAAGAGTGCACCAGATCTCATCATTATAGATGGTTGTGAGCCACCATGTGGTTGCTGGGAATTGAACTCAGGACTGTTGGAAAATAAGAATTTCCTGGAAACTCACTCTGAACTCAGACATCTTCCTGTCTCTTGGATTACTTTTATAACTTCTCAAAAACTATATATACTCTTTAAGGCTGTTAGATTAACATATTAAAAGGGATTGCAGTTCTGAGTTTCGGCAGTGGTTGAGGAGCCTTGCATGTTTATCCCCACATGTATATATGCATGCACATAGATAGCTGAGTACAGTTTATGAGGCTCCATTCTCTTCATTGTGTGGCTTCCAGAAATCAAAGTCCTGCAAGAAACACCTTTAAAAAAAAAAAAAAGAGTTATTTTTGGTTTATCGAGACCGGGTTTCTTTGGGTAGCTTTGACTGCCCCAGATTCACTCTGTAGTCCAGGCTGGCCTCAAACTCCGCCTGCCTCTGCCCCCAAGTGCTGGGGTTAAAGGTGCTCGCCACCATGCCCGGACCGGAAACACCTTTATTTGTTGAGCTATCTCGATTACTGGCTTCTTTTGTATATTTTTCAGCTCTTTACAGTTCTAGGGAAATTAAGATCAGGTTTGTTTGGGATAGAAAATGAGAAAATGGCTTGCTTTCTCTCTATAGCTCTAGACTGTAGCTTCCTCTTAGGTTTCCTCAGTAAGGATTCCTGTTCTCATTTCTGTGGTGCTTCCTCTTACCTGCATGTCTTTCTGGTTGTGTACCATTTAGCTACACATTGTGCTGCTCTATGTGCCACCCCGCTGTAACCGCCAATTTGAGAAGTGTTGTAGTTAGCAGAATCATTCATTATAAGTTTCCTCAGGTTCCAGGGTTACAGTCGGGGGGGGGGGGAATAACTAACTCTATCTTAGGATGCTTCTGCATGAAGTTCCCTGTAATGATAGTACTGATTTCACATTCAATTATAGTGATTTCAAGGTTTCTCCCTCTTAGGTGACACAATTCCGTAGAGAAAAGAAAAGTAGGATTTTCTTTTGCTTCTTATCAAAAGGAGGTTGGTGTTTTTTTGTTTTGTTTTCTGTGTATTTTGTGTTTTGTTTTGTTTTGTTTTTCATTTAGTAATTATTCCCATTTCTATTGTGACAAAATCCGAGCAGGAAACAAGGAAGAAGGGTTGCAGTCTATCATAGTGGGGAATATAAGGTGCCGAGTTCATAGCAGTGTGAATATCTTGCAGAGGCATTGAAAGTAGAGAATATGGCTGGAAACTGGGTGGTTATATAATTCCCGAAGATTTGCCCCTAATTGCTTAATTTTGGCAAATAACATAGAGGGGGTGTTGGGACTAGAACATTATGTAATCCAAGCAAAACTGAGTTCTAACTTGAATGAAACAAGCACAAGAAGCGTTGGGAGAACCGATGTTCTTCAACCCTTCCTGTCTACCTGCTGTGTACATTGTTTAGGTAAGCAGTCTAGAACTACCTGGAAGCCAAGAGCTTCAGGAATACATTACTTTTGAAGGACCTTTTAGAAGGCATTGTATGGGCTGGAGAAATGGCTTAGAGGTTAAGAGCACTGTCTGTTCTTATAAAGGTCCTGAGTTCAATTCCCAGCAACCACATGGTGGCTCACAACCATCTATAATGAGATCTGGTGCCCTCTTCTGGCATGTAGACGCACACATAGGCAAAACACTATATATGTAATAAATAAAACTAAAAAAAATTCTAGAAGGCAGTGTAGGGAATAACATGTTAACATTACTCCTAGAAAGGCTCATTGTGGGCTCCTTCATTGATTTCTCTCCAAGATGGAACTAGCAAGACAGTGCCAGCTGATTGCAAAGCTTTGCTTGGTCATTTTATGTTATTATATTATTAATTGAATTAGGCAGTATTCTACTAAATTCAGGGCTCCATGCTTAGCTCTGGAAAGCAGAGGATATGTGTCTTTGTTCATTTTCTATAGAGTTGCTTTAGACCTCAGCCATACCTTTGGGCCTTGGCCTTAATTACTTTTATTGGCTTATATTGTAAAAATCAATCAATCTCAATCTCAATCTCTCTCTCTCTCTCTCTCTCTCTCTCTCTCTCTCTCTCTCTCTCTCACTTTATTGGCTTACATTGTGAAAATCCTCCCCCCCCCCACTACCCCTCTTGTCTTCCCTGCATTATTCAAAACTTTACTGCTCTTTGTCTGGGGGTATAACTCCATACTAGAACACTTGCTTAGTGAAATCCTGGGTTGGATACCAAATACTGCAGATGAAATTAAAACAAATTACTGGGTTTTGTACATCTTTGGAGATTCTGAAAATGAGAAATGCATAGAGATTTTCATGGTAAATTTGAATTTGCCATTCAGTCATTTGCTTACCTTTTCACTACTTTTGCCACTCATGAACTAAGATTTGTTAGTGCGTTTGTATTCTCAAACGGAGCCATGGAAGTGAATGCATCTACTGGCATCAAACAAAATGCAGCAGAACCTGTTCACACCCTTGAGTAGAGGTTACTTTTAATTCTAGCACACGGGGGCACAGGAACATGATTGCTACAAAGTGTGAGAACAGTCAGGGTATATAGACTGTCTCAACAAAAGTAAAAAGACAAACTGTGGAATAAAATGGAAACACAGGTAAAGATATATGCTTCCAGGCTTGAAAACCTGAGTTTAACCTCCAAAGAACATACATGGTGAAAGGAGAGAACCAGACCCTGCAGTTGTTCTCTATCATTTCTGTTCACACACTGCACTTTTTAAAAAAATTTTGTTAAATTTTCCTGAAAAAGGTTGCTGTTCTCGCTTTCTGAGTTTTCATCTATCCCCATGTTCATTGCCAGTGAAGGTACTGGGTAAAGTTAGGGTGCTGTGGGGGAGTGCAAAGGAGTGATGGATATGTACTCCCTTCAAGGACCCAAGAATCACAGGTACAAAAGGGCAGATTAGCAAGAAATACATGATGCTAGTTTGAGCTTCTCAATTCTGATGGGAGGAGAGGAGAGAAGAGCTGTAGTTAGTCTCCAAGACAATACATCAGAGATTCTGATAGTTTGTGACATAGCTGCTCCCAGGTAGGTGAGTTTCAGGGGATTGTATTATTGAGAAGCTCTGGTTTTAGCTAAGAAATTTCAAGAGCCCCAATATGTTTTTTATATTCTGACTTTTGGAGACTCTGTACGCTGGTGGCCTTGAACTCAGCAGTCTTTCTGCTTCTGCTTCCTTACGATGCCAGCCATAGTAACACGTACATACCATGGTAACATATTGATACTTCCAACACATGTAAGCGGATTACCAGTTAAAGGCCAGCTTGAAGCAGCTAGCTAGAGAGACGTTGCCTTAAACATAAAACCGCAGGCAGAAAGGGCAGCTAATCTATCCTATACCTCTTTAAGACTATTCCCTCAAAGAGCTGGGAAAAACCCTTTGTAGATCTGGAAGAATACCTGGGTCAGTGTCTTAGCTGCTCTCTGAGGTTTTTTTTTGTTGTTGTTTGTTTGTTTGTTTTTTTAAATGACCAGATGGAAGTGATCTTTCACTAGACTCACTTACCAGTTGCTGAAGGTGGAACCACAGCCACATTCCTCAGGACTGATACCTGCCTAGGAGTGTGGGGTTTGGCTGCCTATTGACACAGCTAAAGATGGATGTTGCCTGGATCAAAGACATTAGGGGCATGCTTAGGCTGGTAGAATCGAGGAGAGGCGTCATAAATAAAGTAGTTAAGCTCCCTCTAAAACCCACCTCCCCCCGTCTCTAGAAGCAAGATTGTGCCTTGGCCCATTTTTGCCAGCAGAAGAATTTTGTTGAGGCCAGCAGTAAGGAGAATGTCAATCAGAAACTTGCAGAGTAGAGAAGCATGTCATTATTTCCACATTGCTCAACATTCTTTCCTGGTTCGACAATTTAATAACGTATTTTGGTTTTTTCGCCACCTGCTTCATCTTTGTTCCTACTTGGCAGCCTTTTCTCTCTCTACTTGCTAGGAAATATTATCCCTTCTTTTCTGAGACACCGTGCCTTGTGCCACAAAGCACATTTCTTCTGTAGTATGCTTTTCATCTTCACTGGAGTAGTTTATTCTTGTTTGGGGTTGTTGGGTTAGGGAAGACAGGAGCCAAGGGATAGTATGTGCTTATAGAAAGCCTCACAAAATTTTTTATTCTGCTTTTTTTGGTACTAACATTGTGTTTGAGGCTGGGATGAAAGGTGTCTTCCTTTTCTCTCAGAGTAAGTAAACAGAGCCAAATGAGTGCAGGGCAACACTGACCTCACTGGTGAAGAGGAGAGCTTGTTTTGCTTTTAGTCACACTCTAGTCTCATTGTAGGGTTTGTTGTTGGGCTTGTAGTGACCTCACAGAACTAGTAGACCAGTCTCTCCTAGCTCTGTGTCTCTGCCAGCGCTCTGGAAATGAGCTATTAGGCGTCATGATCATTTCAGCAGCAGAGTTAATGACTGAGATAATATTTGACACCCGGTTGTGTGTCAGAATGTCAGTTTTCCCCCCGTCTTGTTATGAAATCACGAAAACCACTATACCAAATCTTTCTCAATTTTGTGCCGTGAGTCCTAGTCAGAAGACATTCTTAGCAGATCCCATCCATGAAGCCATGGCTGCCTTGGTGGCCATGTTAGTGCTGCACATGTTTTCTGCAAATATATTGCTGCCACAAATGTGGCCTTTTAAAAATATTGTTTGTTTTCATAGATTCAGTTATTTCTGATTTCAGAACACTGAAAATCCTACAGTTGTGCAATTAATGAATCTTAAATGCTGTTTCCGTTCAAATAGTGCCATGTTCTCTGCCCATTTTTCTGGCCACTACTACTAATACCAGTCAGTCCTTTGTCCAGATTAGTCATGCTATCTGTCCATTAACTACTGTCACCTTGGTCACCCAATGAATTACAAACTGTAATGACTGGGTTGTGCTAAGTAACTCTTATTTTGCTTTATATTGGTCTCATCATAGAAGAGTGATGGGGTGGCGGTTTGAATATGCCAGTGATTAGTCTTGATGGAAGGAACAAAACATGCTAAATTTGTACAAGGAGAAAACCAAGTAAAACACTATACTCTTCATAAAGTTTAGCATAATGCCATCGGATATCATGGGATATATCCCAGTGACATGAAGGATTGAGTAAAGTTCTTCTGTAATGCTAAGTCAGACTTGGCCTGGAAGATGCAGATGGAATGTTGTGATTAGTGTGCCTGAACTGATTCCCGCCCCGCACTAAAGCTTCTCAGTTTGGCTTGATCTAATAATTTCATTAGGTTTTTGCTTTCTGACCTTAAAGGATGGGCATGTATATAATGTTAGCAAGAATTAAAGGTTAAATTTTGGGCATACTCAGCATGGAAGGCAATTTTACATACCTTCTCTTATATTGCCTGCATATCCAAACACTGCCATTTCTTAATGCCACTGATGCCTCTTAGAACTGATGTGCCAGCTGCCAGTTAGATGGTTCCTTATTGGAGATTCTGGGAAGCTCCATTTTTCTGGTCGGAGAATGTCTGTGCTCTAGATAAAAGTGTAACCTGTCACATTGTTCAGTTGCTTTCACACTTTTCATCTTGACAGTTGTCTCACGATCTAGACTTTACATTTTACAGATGTAAGAAGAGATAGGATGTGAGTGCTAAGTACTCTTTTGTTATGAAAGCAGCAGAATAGGACACGTTTAGTTGGTGATTACTTGGTACTCTGTACCTAGATACTTCAGTATTTGGAACTTGGTACTTTTCTATATTAGATAACTTTTATTAAAGGCACCAAATAAATTCTTTAGGATCATTCCTGAAAGAAACATTTATTGGTACTATATAACAGCTTAATTTTTAAATCTTTTCAGGTGATACAGTCACTCATTTTCAAGCACATTAAGGTATAATTCTATGTATTACTGCCCTGTCCTGCGGGGTTCGACTAAAACTCGGGAGGAGGTTCACTTGTTGGAATGCAAGACACAAAGAAGGAGAGCAAGTCTGATTGATCAAGCTCTCAAACTTTATTAGTCAGGCAGCAGTATTTATAAGTCAGAAGGCAGGGAAGCATATTGCTATAGCAACCCAGCTGCAGGCTTTTCTCAAAACACAGAGAATTCCAGGCAGGGTCATAACGTCGTGCCACACAGGGTGTCCTGCTCTCTCCTCATCTAGCTTTAGTCTAACTGCTAAACCACAACAGGGTTGTCCATCTCTATCTGTCTTTAGTCTAACTGCCGACCCACAACAGGGTCAGCTACTTTCTGGTGAAAGGGAGCTATGGGAAAAACAGAGACTTAAAGGTGCAGACTCTGACAAACAAGATGGCTGAACAGTGGCCATATGGCCTATTGCCACCAACATACTACAGCTATAGGCTATGTTTTTGATATCTAAAAACCCCTGTTGGGTCCAGGGAGAAGACTCAGCAGTTAAGAGCACTAAATGCTTTTCCAGTGTACTCAGCACCCACATGGCAGCTGACAACTATTTGTACCTTCAGTTCCAGGGGATTTAGTGAGCTCTTCTGGCCTCTGTGGGCACTGCATGCATGTGCACACAGACACACTTGAATGCCAAAGAAAAGGAAAGGCTACTGTGGTCTGTTCGCTTCATTTTCAGTAATTCCATACTTTGAATTTTAATGGAACTGGTGAGATAAGCTATTTCTGTGTTCATGTTCTTGCATTCTGCAAATAGCATCTAGATTATCTTCTAGTGCCAGATGTTAATAAGATTCTAGAAATTGGCCAGTGACAGGCAGTGCTTGTTTTAATTCAGAATTCCCTTTTAGAGAAGAGTCTAAAGACTCCATTGCCATCTGTTGGTGCTTTGTGTAACGAAAATGTATGGTATGTATTATGTTCTGGTCCTTTAAGTATAGCAGATTTCTTTTAAGTGAACTGAGAGAAAGGATGAACAAAATATTGGCTCTGCTTGCTGTGGGGCTAGTTAGTGTTGTCAGCAGCATCTCCTTTGTACTTTTGTCTGGATGTGCTAAGTGCAGTCCCAGGATGCAGTTCGGTGCCATGGCTTCCTGCACATCGATCCACCCCAGGCCTGTCACCTATTGCATCTTGAATGTTTGTGCGGCACTTTCTGTATGATTGATTTTTCATTCAGACTTTCATGACTATTGACAAAACAGAATGAATGAACTGAGTGTGTAGACTATAGTTTCTTTATGTTTTTCTTTGTTTTTCCTGGAAACATGATTCTTGCCTCACAAGGTCATTCATTCTCTCCTTCCTAGCTATTCTTGTGCCAGAAGATGTCTGCCAGGGAATTTTTGGGAGCTTGCCGTTGGGATTTGAACAACCTTATAAATTGAAAAACTAGCCTTTTTTCTTCTCCCAGAAATGATAATTTTAAAACTACATTGGCAATCTCACCTCAAGTGTGAATAGAAAGGCGCATGAACATTTTAGCTGGCACAGCTAGGCACAGTGTACTTTGGATAATTTGTTAACAACCTTGTACCTACCTACCATAGAGTTTCTTTAGCTAAATCCTGTCTATACACTATAGACCCTTTGATTTGCTGTTCTATTGACTCCATTTCCCCCCGAAGGTTTAGTTCACTTGGGACTTTGAAATCTTTAGCTTGTAAATCAGTGCTGAGTTTGAAGTGAGACCGCAGATTAGGAGGTTCTGCATGCCTGGTTGGTGGGATACATAGCTTTGCCTAGGTGGTGCACAAAAACTGACAGGTGACACATGGCATTTTTGACTGACAAGTCTTTGTTGGCCACTTAGTTGTCAGCTAATAGTGACTCCTCTTCCCTTTAGACACAATGCTTTTCTTCTTCATGAGTGACATTTATTATTCCAGGCGGATTTGGTTGTCATTTCAGGATATATTACTTTTCCTATTAGTTTTATGGGATGCTGCCATCACCTAGCCAGAGTGAGATTTTGTCTGTCAGCAAATATTTACTTTGAAGTGTTGTTACCTAGCTTTTGGCATTCTTTTCTCTTAATTTATTTCTAGATATAATGAAAGATCCTTCTCTGTTCTCATGTTTTTATAAAAAGGTTAGAGTATTGTTCTAGAGGATGCAGGCTGTTTGTATATAGAATTACTAATTTTTCATATGAAGGTCTTAGCATGAAGCAGAATATTGGGGTTATCACCATGATCTTAAATGTTAAAGGATTTTGATTTCCTTCCTAAAGATTTCATTGTTTTCTGACTCTTAGCTTTCTGGATTGCTATGCTATATCTTATTTTGAATCCAAATGTGACCTTGCTCTGTTTTACATGTTGCCTGGCACAGCTAGGAAACATACCTTTAGCTTTAGCCACCAATTTCTCTCTGATTACTGGCAAAAGATCAGTCCCTCTCAGCTAGAACTTGGTAGATGAAGGAACCACCTATTCAGGGGGAGTGTCTGCCTAGGTACCCTTGTTTTATTGTAGAGGCCGTGCTTAGAGTCTAATCTGTTCCCATTTGTTGTTTTTGTTTTGTTTGTTTGTTGTTGTTGTTGTTACTACTACTACTACTACTACTACTACTACTACTACTACTACTACTACTACTACTACTACTACTACTACATGTTTTGAGATAGGGTCTTTGACATTTAGTTGCCTAGGCTATGGTGAAGCTTACAATCTTGCTTCAACTCCCTACTTATTTTTAATGCTTTGAGAAAACTAAGGCCCACATTGATAAAAGTGAAGTTAGTTAAGCCAAAGCCCAAGTTGTGGCTTTCCCTGGTGCCTACTGGACCAACCAAGCCTCGTAAGGAGCTGGGAGGGGATTTCCCAGAGAGTTCCCCAAGGCAATTCTGGCTATAGCAGACATTCAGTCTAAATAGCTCTCTATGTAATTTAATTAAAGGCTACAAATATTTAATATCCTGTGTTTTTTTTTTCATAAACAGACTATTTAATCTGTATATATATGGAGGGACCACCCCTCCTCCTTTGAATCAGTATGGCTAGATCTAAAATAATACCAAAAAGAAAAAGACATCTGTGTAGCAAAACCTTCTCTGGAGCCAGATGACCTCTCCCTCTGTCATTGTGTTATATTCTCAATCTGGTTCAGCCATGGAAAACCAGAATGGGATGCTGCTTAGCGAATATCATCTGTGGCTAATGTTCTTGTTATACAGAGGGCGAGCTGGTACTTGATGGAGTTCACTTGAGGATGTATTTACATCCTCTTTATAATGCAGGGCGTTTATAACCATCCTGTGTGTTTGCCTGCCACTACACTTGGATTTGAATTTGGTGGGCAGCTTGCCCTGGTAGATGGTATGTCCTGCTCCTAAATCTAATGCTCACACATGAACACACTCTTGTTTCTTTGAGCAGCTGCCAGATTTGTAGTGTATGTGTATGTGTATGTCTAGAGGTATAATAGAGTGGGTAATTATTTTGGGGATGGTAACACAGGATTTTTTTTTTTCTTCTTTCCTGTTTGAATAGGCCTTTCAGCAAGTTGGCAGAGTGTCAGGGCCAGCTCCAACACTGCCTTCAAGAGCAGAGCCCTGCTGGTCAGTTTGCATTTGCCAGACAAGAGTTTCTCATTTTTGATTAAACAGACCCTCCCCTCTTACCTTCGTTATCTGTTGCTTAGAATTGGGATGTAATCTAAATAATTGGATTTACCAGGATTTACAATTTTAATATTGGAAAATTGGCTTAATAAAATGTTTTGGTATGCACATCTCTCAACAAGGTTCTAGGGGTGCAGGGACTGGGTCTCTTTTCTCATTGTATATACAGTGTTTGGGGACTAGAAATAGATGCCCACACAGTTTGTTAGCTTTCAAAACAATCGCCCATTTCATTTATTCATTTCTTTCTTTTGTTCCTGTGCTTGGGATCTATATATAAGCAGGGCCAAATAAAATTGAGATCTGCTCCCCCAACCCAATACTAATGTTAACATGTTTGTTTCTGTAAAAGTGTTGTGATACTTTTGAAATATACCATCAGTGGTTTTTATAGAGTTTGTGGTGTGTGCTGGGGTGCATGGATGGTATGTATGTGCTTATGTGGGTGTTCATGAGTATGGAGTCCAGAGGTAAAATTTAGATGTCTTTACTTATTTGGCTTTTTTGAAAATCAGGGTTTCTCTGTATAGCCTTGGGTATCTTGGACTGGCTTTATAGACCAGGCTGGCCTGAAACTGCCTGCCTGCCTCTCTGCCTTCCCTAGTGCTGAGATTACAAGTGTGCACCACCATGGTTGGCTAGGTGTCTTTGTTAATCATTCTTTGTCATGGATCTGGAGTTCATTGATTGAGTTAGACTGACTAGACAGTGAGCCCTAGGGATTCCTGTGTCTCTGCTTCCTGAAGTACTGGGATTATAGGTTGGAGTCATAGCTTTTTGCATGCATACATTGGGTCAGATTCAGGCCCTTATGTGTGCAAGAAACACATTGGGCATCTTCCTAGCCTTACTATAGTGTCTGGACTGGTCTTGCCTTAGTCTTCTTTCTGTTAGGACTTAGGTTTTGCAGCATGCCTGGCCTAGCCACATTATCATTACTCAAGTAGAAGCAAACAAATCACCTGGCTGTTGGCAATACTATTTAATGCCAAATAAGAGAGGAATTTGGAAACTTGATGTGTTGCAAGTATTTTTCAGGAATGGAAGGGGAAGGGACAAACAGTTTTCTCCCTGAGGTTCATGTGTCTTTATCAAGAAACACAGACATTGCCCACTTCAAACTGTAGGGCTATCAGCCTGACAGGAGCCTCCTCCTTGGCCTTGCAGACTAGACTGTCTATAGATGGTGGTATGGCACATGGTGCCTCTATGTTACACCCACACATACCTTATCTGGCTCTTGTTTGATGCTAGAAATGATGGCCAGCCACACGGCTCAGTTACTTTTAGTTATGATGGCAGTGAGACCACAAGGAATATTGTTAGATAATTCTTGTTAGAAGTGTTCTATTTGCTCATCTCCACATGCTTACTTGACTGTCTCCTAAATAACCAGTAAAGAGTTGTGTATGTATGGTAATAGTGTGATATCCTCCTGATTCTTGAAGACGTTTATGTTTTCCTCTGTATGTTTGTCTTTCAATAAGACATAAAGATGAGGCTGAAATAAAATGCAATTAGGACAGAGAAATGGGGTTGGGTTTGACCGATTAACCATGGTGGTGCACTGCTTTTTTAGGATGGTTGAATCTGAGGTGACTTTTAAGGTACAAAGCAGGCAGTTGGTATTAAAAGTTACCATGCTTCTCACTCCTCCATTAAAAATGGAATGTTACCCACCTAATCTACCTTATACAGCTTCACTCTTTTTCTTTCTTCTTGTC